>NC_042971.1:39039180-39639180 GCF_901001165.1 Salmo trutta | reverse complement strand
ATCTGGTTTCAGAGCTGGTCATGGGTGCACCTCAGCCACGCTCAAGGTCCTAAACGATATCTTAACCGCCATCGATAAGAAACAGTACTGTGCAGCCGTATTCATTGACCTGGCCAAGGCTTTCGACTCTGTCAATCACCACATCCTCATCGGCAGACTCAACAGCCTTGGTTTCTCAAATGATTGCCTCGACTGGTTCACCAACTACTTCTCCGACAGAGTTCAGTGTGTCAAATCTGAGGGCCTGTTGTCCGGGCCTCTGGCAGTCTCTATGGGGTTGCCACAGGGTTCAATTCTTGGGCCAACACTTTTCTCTGTATATATCAATGATGTCGCTCTCGCTGCTGGTGAGTCTCTGATCCACCTCTACGCAGACGACACCATTCTGTATACTTCTGGCCCTTCTTTGGACACTGTGTTAACAACCCTCCAGACGAGCTTCAATGCCATACAACTCTCCTTCCGTGGCCTCCAACTGCTCTTAAATACAAGTAAAACTAAATGCATGCTCTTCAACTGATCGCTGCAGCCTGCACCTGCCCGCCCATTCAGCATCACTACTCTGGACGGTTCTGACTTAGAATATGTGGACAACTACAAATACCTAGGTGTCTGGTTAGATTGTAAACTCTCCTTCCAGACTCACATAAAACATCTCCAATCCAAAGTTAAATCTAGAATTGGCTTCCTATTTCGCAACAAAGCATCCTTCACTCATGCTGCCAAACATACCCTCGTAAAACTGACCATCTTACCTATCCTCGACTTTGGCGATGTCATTTACAAAATAGCCTCCAACACCCTACTCAACAAATTGGATGCAGTCTATCACAGTGCCATCCGTTTTGTCACCAAAGCCCCATATACTACCCACCACTGCGATCTGTACGCTCTTGTTGGCTGGCTCTCGCTTCATATTCGTCGCCAAACCCACTGGCTCCAGGTCATCTACAAGACCCTGCTAGGTAAAGTCCCGCCTTATCTCTGCTCGCTGGTCACCATAGCTGCACCCACCCGTAGCATGCGTTCCAGCAGGTATATCTCACTTGTCACCCCCAAAGCCAATTCCTCCTTTGGCCGCCTCTCCTTCCAGTTCTCTGCTGCCAATGACTGGAACGAACTACAAAAATCACTGAAACTGGAAACACTTATCTCCCTCACTAGTTTTAAGCACCAGCTGTCAGAGCAGCTCACAGATCACTGCACCTGTACATAGCCCATCTATAAATAGGCCAAACAACTACCTCTTCCCCTACTGTATTTATTTATTTTGCTCCTTTGCACCCCAGTATTTCTACTTTGCACACTCATCTACTGTCAAATCTACCATTCCATTGTTTTAATTGCTATATTGTATTTACTTCGCCATCATGGCCTATTTATTGCCTTTACCTCCCTTATCTCACCTCATTTGCTCACATTGTATATAGACTTGTTTTTCTACTGTATTATTGACTGTATGTTTGTTTTACTCCATGTGTAACTCTGTGTTGTTATATGTGTCAAACTGCTTTGCTTTATCTTGGCCAGGTCGCAGTTGTAAATGAGAACTTGTTTTCGAAGGAGAAAAGCATGCGGACATTTAAAAACGATATGCCTACCTACCTTAATTCGTTTTTATCACTTTACACATTTATTTTGGGAACCACCCCTGTAAAATGTAATTTGCCTGATGACTCGCAAGTGAAGGAGCTTCTCACAAGCGCATTTTCGTCTACGTTCATTCGCCTCGATTATCTTTGACCTTTTTCAAGAGGCAAGAGAGGACGGAGGAGACAGGACGCAGGAGTTGTGCAAATATAATTGAGAAAAGGCCCCTCTTGTAGGGTTAAGACAAAACAAATCTAAAAGGTGAAAGAGGACTTTAGTGCCCAAAAGTTTTAGCATGCGCAGCGCCATTGAGGATATTCGCCATTTTGAAATAGTCAACTGGGTGGGACTTCCTATGGGTTAAGGGAGCATCATATAATTCCATCCAGGTCATCAGCCAATGAATTTAGCTCATGAGCAAACATTTTATAACTGCAGGTTGCAGTAAATCAACATCCTTTATATCTGTTCAAACAACACACTCCAGGTGGCAGTGTGCACCCTTTCAGTTTGTTTGCCAACTCAGAACTATTAGAAGAAAATTGACTACTTCAAAATGGAGATGGCCTCACTGGCACTGCCCTTCACCTCAGATGCCACAATTGGACAGGTATAAAGAATTCTCTATGGTTCTCTTTGGAAAATCCTCAGGTAATATTAGATTAGTTCCAGACCATCTAAACTGTGATCATGGGTAAATTGTAGTGATGGGTGAAAAATGTCCAGTTACATATCAGGATATTCTTTATGTTCTCTCTTCTTTATAAAGAACCAATTTGTTTTCAGCGCTTTCTTTCCCCATGACTGATCCAAACTCATTCTCATGTCTCTCTGCATCAGACAAATTCTGAGCAATTGTTTGGAACATCAAGTAGTAATAAAATTAGTATCCAATCACAATACATTAGCCTATCATATCGGGACTTTAGTATCGTGATAACATTTCGTGAGGTCCCTGGCAATTCCCAGCCCTAGTAAATTGTGAGACTGACTGATCAATAATTAATATTGAGTAGTTATTTTTGATGCAAGCTAATTTGTCAATCAATCAGTCTGAACTCACCTTTAAAGTCGACTGTCCAATGCACCCATGGTATGTAGAGCAATGTCTGAATCAGCATGTCAGATTTTATAGAATAAAGCAAACAAGTGCCACCTGGTGGTCAAACCTTGAATATCATTTGACACGTACACCAGCTCTGGTGGAAGAGGAAAACATACAGGCACGATATGGTGGTGTTTGTGCGGGTCTGACAGTATCATGAAGGAATGCTACAGGGCACAATAGTCGAGAGCCACTCCTTGCTGAGATAATGCAACAAATAAAAAACAAAACATGTTTAACCAGATTTAATTTTTTAAACATTGGGTTTGGAAAAAAAGTACAAAAGTGATCTGTACGCCACAGTATGAAACCAGTTTGGTCCAGAGCTGTAAAGTGAAAGTTGTGTTCCTTTAAAAACCATATTCTACATATGTATTTATATAATTAACCAGCCTTACACACTCACTAAAACCGATACAAGTTACACATTTTAAATACATAGGCTGACCCCTGTAATACCTTTACATGTGATAAAAAAAGGACAAAAGTCTAAAAGTACATGAGACCACAATGCCAACCTGTATATGGCACTAAGTCATGCAGTATTACAATCGTTCCACTACAGAGAAACAGCAAAGCACTACAGCTGTCACAGTGAGAAAGAGGGCAGCTGGGAGGTGTCTCTAAATAACAAGGTTTAAAAATCTCTCAAAGAGTTCATGGTTTTTGGACTTTAACGCCGAGAGAAGTCGCCGCTGCTGGCCAGCAACGCTGTGGTCGGACACCATTTTAACATTTGCATACATAGTAAGTTGAGAAGGTTCTCCAATGAGGAGAGAACCTATTCCATAATTACATCCAATTAGAAAAATATAACTAATATGTTACGAGAAAGTTGCTGAAGACAAAAATCCCCCAAACCTGGGAAATGCTCGGAGTATGTGGTGAGAAAACACTAAGAAAGACAATTGAATAAATAAAATTGCTTGACATCTATAAAAATCTACTTGGTTCTGTGATGTTGACAATCTTTTCCACCTTGCGCAAATCATGCTGCTGGACCCAGGCAGTGTTAACGAGGCGCTCTCCTCCCTCCATCCACAGTCAGATTAAAAAAAAGTATAAAAAAAATACTCAGGGTTAAAACATGAAATTTGGAGGACGCATTCTTATTGTCACGTCAACATGAAAATTGATTTCCATGTACAGCATGGTCACCAGGTTTTCCAATTAAGAAAACTGAAAAGGATCAAAATTGAGAAAACAGAAAGGAGAGGGGAAAGGTAGAATGGCATCAGCCTTTCACAGTGTTAAAACAACAAAGCCCCTCCGAGCTGTGGTTATGTGGGCTTGTCGTTACGGTAACAGCAGTGAACTCCCTGTTCTGTCAAACTTCTTGCCCTTTGAGAGTGCGGCCACTTGTTTTAGCAGCTCCCGATTTTTGGCCTGTAGTAAAAGAAAAGTAGTGAGTATGTAACCATCTAGGTTTAATGAAAGCATTTACCGCACAAGCTAGTAGTGTTTTTTATTACATCCTACTGTGCCTCATTCTAAGGAAGGTTGTTTGAATCCAATGTACTTGAGGGGCTACAGGTCATCATATTGGGTTGGAACTTGTCTCAATGGCTGCGTTTACACAGACAGCCCAATTCTGATCTTATTCCACTAATAGATCAACCCATTTCCCAATAATTGGGCAAAAGATCTGAATTAGGCCAACTGTGTAAATGTAGCCAATGGCTCACAAGATGTCAGGTTTTTTTCTTGTAAAGGTATGCATGGAAACTTTTAGTACACCTGTTGCTGTTCCATGGACTCCTTGTGCGCCTTCTCCATGTTGTTCATCTTCACCCTCATGTTGGATTCCTGGTACTGGAAGTCTGCCTTGAGCTCTGTGAGCTAGAAGTACACACACACAAAAAAAGAGGCAGACAATCTAATGAATACAACATGACCAAGTCATATTTCACAAAACAGTTTAGAAGTGTGTATGAGTACCAGTCAAAACTTTGGACACCTACTCATTCAAATTATTCTTTAGTTTTACTATTTTCTACATTGTTGTATAATAGTAAAGACATCAACTATGAAATAACACATATGGAATCATGTAGAACTCAGTGTTAAATCAAAAATATATTTTACATTTGAGATTCCTCAAAGTAGCCACCCTTTGCCTTGACAGCTTTGCACACTCTTGGCATTCTCTCAACCAGCTTCACCTGGAATGCTTTTCCAACAGTCTTGAAGGAGTTTCCACATATGCTGAGCACTTGTTGGCTGCTTTTCTGTCGCTCTGCAGCCCAACTCATCCCAATTGGGTTGAGGTCAGGTGATTGTGGAGGCCAGGTCATTTGATGCAGAATTCCATCACTCTCCTTCTTGATAAAAAAGCCCTTACACAGCCTGGAGGTGTGTTGGGTCATTGTCCTGTTGAAAAACCAATTATAGTCCTACTAAGCCCAAACCAGATGGGACGGCTTATCGCTGAAGAATGCTGTGGTAGCCATGCTGGTTAAGTGTGCCTTGAATTCTAAATAAATCACAGACCGTGTCACCAGCAGGGCACCCCCACACTTTACAGTGGGAACCACACATGCGGAGATCATCCGTTCACCTACTCTGCGTCTCAAAAGACACGGCAGTTGGAATCAAAAATCTCAAATTTGGACTCATCAAACCAAAGGACACGATTTCCACCACTCTAATGTCCATTGTTCGTGTTTCTTGGCCCAAGCAAGTCTCCTCTTATTATTGGTATCCTTTAGTAGTGGTTTCTTTGCAGCAATTCAGCCATGAAGGCCTGATTCACACAGTCTGCTCTTAACAGTTGATGTTGAGATGTGTCTGTTACTTGAACTCAGTGAAGCATTTATTAGGGCTGCAATTTCTGAGGCTGGTAACTAATGAATTTATCCTCTGCAGCAGAGGTAACTCCGGATCTTCCTTTCCTGTGGCGGATCTTCCTTTCCTGAGAGCCAGTTTCATCATAGCGCTTGATGGTTTTTGCGACTGCACTTGAAGAAACTGTCAAAGTTCTTAATTTTTCAGATTGAATGACCTTCATGTCTTAAAGTAATGATATAATATATATATATATATATATATATGACTTCACTTATTTGAGCTGTTCTTGCCATAATATGGACTTGGTCTTTTACCAAATCGGGCTATCTTCTGTATACCAACCCTACCTTGTCACAAGACAACTATTGTCTCAAACGCATTAAGGAAAGGAATTCCACAAATTAACTTTTAATAAGGCACACCTGTTAATTGAAATGGATTCCATGTGACTACCTCATGAAGCTGGTTGAGATAATGCAAAGCTGTCATCAAGGCAGAGGGTAGCTACTTTGAAGAATCTCAAATATATTTGGATTTGTTTAACACTTTGGTTACTACCTGATTCCATGAGTGTTATTTCATAGTTGATGTCTTCACTATTATTCAATAAAGTAGAAAATAGTAAAAAGAAAAGAAAAACCATGGAATTAATAGGTTTAGAGATATATATTAGTTAGGCGTGTACCTTTCGGTCCTTCTCCAGCATTGTCTGATCCCTCTGCTGAAGCATTCTCTTTAATGACATCACTTCCTCTTTCAGCTGGCTGATCAGAATGAAGTTGTCCGTTCCTCCAGAATCCATAGATTGGGTGATTGAACTACTGCAGAGAGGGCAGGGAAGAAACAAGTTAGGGTGGCAGAAAAAGGAAAATACCTGTTTGGAGATCTTTTTTACACTGACCAACTTTACCTGCTCCAACAACACCTTGATGGCAACCATCACAGATGTGTGTTAGAACCAAGAAGGCCAAAAATAAGTGTCAGGAACATACTGGATGTTCAGCCCTGTTTCATTCAAAAAGTTAGAACCAGTTTGTAACTCCTTACATGTGATTGAAACTCCTCTCGTACCTGTCCCCGTTGGATGGCTTCATCTCCAGTTTTGGTTTCTTCTTTGGGGTCTCCTTCTGGATCGAAGACGATTTATGGCTGAAGGGAGAACCAACACACAACTTTAGCCACCGAGGCTCCATAAAAAACAGAACTCGTCCCAGATCGCCCCATAGTTAATATACATTGCATAACTAAGCAAATGGGCTTGTCATAAGTCAAAACACTGGGGAATGTGATTCAGAAAGAGGTGGTAAGTTACCTCTGCTTCCACATTCCCTGCTCCTGCTCTGGACTTAAGCTCCCACTGAGTCTACAACACAGAGACAAGAAAACACAAACAAAAACCAAGTTGTCATTTCATCTTTCCAAGATGTTTCTTCCGATATTTGACATACGCATCAAAACTCAGACCACTACATCCTTCCAAAAAGTGCCTGTTCAGCACAATACATATATAGTATTGTGACAGAACAGAGACCTGCATTACAGAGGATGTAAAGGCTCAACATTTAGAGGAGAGGGCTGTGGCGCCAGGGCCTACTTGTGTGAGCTGCTGTGTCTTTGCTGATGGTGGTGATGGTGCTGTCTGGAGTGGTGGTCCTTCTCGTTGAGCGAGGAGTTGGAGTGGGAGGAGCTGAAGCCTTTCCTCTGCTCCTTGGTCTTTTGCAGTACACGTCGGTAGGACAGAGTGCACAGCCAGCACAGCAGTTTCCCATCCACCTGACGCAACACACACAGGACAGTGGAGGATGGTGAATACGCAAGTGTTGGACAACATGCATGTCAGGGTATCAATGCAGCAGGTGTCTGTGCCTACCTTTCTCCTGCCCTCCTCCTTGCGGTCAAATGCACACTGTTGTTTGCACTGCTCACATGTCTGTGGAGGGCCATACTTCTTCTCTGAGTTGGTGCAACGCTGACACTTTGTCCCGATGAAAGCAGCAATGATGTTACAGTATTGGCAGGGTTTGGGCTATGTGGGAAACAAGAGAAGACCGTTTCAACCTGATTTTTCAGACAATTTGGCCAGCATAACCAAAACTGAGTCAATCAGTACATAATGTACAATTATAAACAGATAATTCAAGTCAAACATACTGTCCCAAACTGCTTTACATTCTGGGCACATTTCTTGCAAATGGTGTTTGTTTTGCTGGAATAAAGAACGGATAAAGAGAAATCACACCAACGTCCTGAAACCAATGTTTTCACTATATTACATGGTGATGCCTTAAGAATGGAATAAGAATACCATGCACAGTAAAAGTGCTGGAGCAGACCTTACCTCTCCTGCTGAAACTCTGATCTGCAGTATGTACACTTGACGATGGGATGAGCGATGCGACACTCCTGTTGACACAAGAAACAAAGCATTAGTGATTTCTCGTCAAAAGTTTATAAAGCTCTTTCAAGGACAAAATATAAATTAAACATGTTAAAAAAATAATCATATTGGCAATAACACTAAGAAATAAATAAACCCTCAATCATGAGTTGTTTGTCCTACCTGTCAAAACACCTTTGTATGCCTTTATTTAGTGTTAGGCATTTGTTCATTATTATTTACCATGAATGGGAAGTGTTTACAACAAACCTTTTATTTAGTCAATCTGGGCAGAAAGCTTGAAAACCTGTGTGTGGTGGTGAGCTTATGGCAATGGGAAATAAGTATTTACAAAGCACCAGCATGAATAGCAACATCTTTTAATAAAATGTAATAATTTGCCCCTGGAATTTTAACTCGATTTTTGCCCATTCCATTTTGAATTTCTGTGGAACATAGCCTACGCTACAGGCCGAGGAGGAATGCTACATTGAGCCCCCTGGAATTCAATTTTCTAAATGCCGGTAGTTAGACACAGACTACATTGATGATAAAATAGACTTGTTAGTAAGTGGCATGAAGTGTAAACTAATGACAAATGAACAGGTCATGGACGATGAAATGTGAAAATAGATAACGTTTGTTAATAACCCAAGTTCATCTGACATTATTTTGTCTGTTACACCCAGCGGACACTTCGGTGAGAAAACAATTCGCGGATACATTGTGTCGTCCCCGTCTTTCGTGTGATATTATCTAGCTAACGAGGTTGCCATTTGCGTTCCAGACATGTTGCAATGATATAGCGGTTACATAATCTATCACTTGCTATATGGGCTGAATGTGGCCAGAGACCTTAGAATTCCACATCTTGGTAGAAGTCTAAACACGCGTGAAAGACGTATACGTCTGTAGTAGTACAGTAACGTTAGTTAACTTAGCCCAAAATATGGCAATATGAATGGTTAACTAAATAGCAGGCGCCCACAACTAGCTAGCACCCACACCTCCAGTCCAAACCTTGCACAGCTGCTGTCCCTGCGACAGTTCTTCGAACGGATACCGCTGGTTACACTTCGTACACGCGTAGAGGGCCGTTGTTGCCATTCTCACCAAGATTAACAAAAAGTCACAGATAAAAACAAATAGAGTGAAATATGTAGTCACCTAGACAGCGTGCCGTCTTAACTATTTCCTCGGTAGCTAGTTAGCTAAGCATGTAGCTAGCCAGCTAGCTAATAATAGTTAGCTAGGCTAATGCTAAATAAAACAGCTAAATGTTCTCAAATATCTATCATCTCTTTCTGTTGGCTAGCTAACATAAGTTACGTAACATCGGTAGTCAAAACTGATAAAGGATTCGCAAAATATAAAAACGAATAAAATATTTAACGCTGATCTTAGCTAGCAATTCTCGTATCTAGCAATTCTCCTAGCTTTTTTCCCTTTCTCTTTTTTTGTATCCGCGGCGTCGTCATTCAGACCGGATGCGGCCAACTAGAAAAGAAAGAAAGATAAGCCAATCATGACATATCATTAGTGCGCGGGACTTTGCATTTTGAAACACAGAAGCCAATCAGAGAACAAAACAAGACAGAGCGATTAAGTTCCACGAGAGAGGAAGACGCGAAGCGAGAGGATTATTTTTGTATATGAGACTTTCGAATTACGTGAGGCCTGATCGAATAATAGTTTCGTAATGTTTAGACTATTACAAATGTACTGCCATAAGTGGATGCACGTGGCATTCCGGCCACTTTGAGAAAAACTACATAGTTGTGCCAGTTGTTCACACGCGTATCTGCCCTCTCATTGGCTAGAATGGTCCCACCCGATCTCGCGTGCCTTCATGAAAACATGTATTTCAATTGTTAATTCGGTCATCTTGTCAATATAATATATAATCTTTGATTCCACTAGTCTCTGCCGAGTGGCCATGTCTAGATGGGATAAAACTTTTGTCAAATTGGCGTCCAAAGTCGTTTTCTTGCATTTTAGCGAACCCGTTTCTTAACGTAGAGTGCCAGGTCGCAGTTGTAAATGAGAACTTGTTCTCAACTGGCCTACCTGGTTAAATAAAAGTGGGGAAAAAAACGAATTATCCTAACCTGCTGCGTTAAATCTCCCAACCTGCTGCTTAAATTCTCCGAAACCTGCTATGAAAAGTTTTGACAAAAGCTGTATCCCTTCTAGACAAACCCCTACCGAGCCCCCAACAACAGCTGAAAAGCACAAAGTCTTGAATCTTGCATCGTTTTATATATCAACTCATACACCCTGTACCATGGAATTGGTGCTAGAGGTCGACCGATTAATCGGCATGGCCGATTTCAAGTTTTCATAACAATCGGTAATCTGCATTTTAGGAAACTGCGTGGCAGGCTGACCACATGTTATGCGGGTGCAGCAAGGAGCCAAGGTAAGTTGCTAGCTAGCATTAAACTTACCTTGTAAAAAAACAATCTTCACATAATCACTAGTTAACCACACATGGTTGATGATATTTAACTAGCTTGTCCTGTGTTGCATATAATCAATGTGGTGCCTGTTAATTTATCATCGAATCACAGCCTACTTCGCCAAACGGGGGATGATTTAAGCGCATTCGTGAAAAAAGCACAATCGTTGCACCAATGTACCTAACCATAAACATCAATGCTTTTCTTAAAATCAATACACATAAGTATATTTTTTCAAACCTACATATTTAGTTAAAAGAAATTCATGTTAGCAGGCAATATTAACAGGGGAAATTGTGTCACTTCTCTTGCGTTCATTGCATGCAGAGTCAGGGTATATGCAACAGTTTGGGCCACCTGGCTCGTTGAACTAATTTATTATAATTATGTAAAGTTCTGGTATAACATTGAAGGTTGTGCAATGTAACAGCAATATTTAGACTTAGGGTTGCCGCCCGTTTGATAAAATATGGAACGGTTCCGTATTTCACTGAAATAATAAACATTTTGTTTTTTCGAAATGATAGTTTCCGGATTTGACCATATTAATGACCAACGGCTCATATTTCTGTGTTTTACTATACACTGCTCAAAAAAATAAAGAGAACACTAAAATAACATCCTAGATCTGAATGAATGAAATAATCTTATTAAATACTTTTTTCTTTACATAATTGAATGTGCTGACAACAAAATCACAAAAATAAATCAATGGAAATCCAATTTATCAACCCATGGAGGTCTGAATTTGGAGTCACACTCAAAATTAAAAGTGGAAAACCACACTACAGGCTGATCCAACTTTGATGTAATGTCCTTAAAACAAGTCAAAATGAGGCTCAGTAGTGTGTGTGGCCTCCACGTGCCTGTATGACCTCCCTACAACGCCTGGGCATGCTCCTGATGAGGTGGCGGATGGTCTCCTGAAGGATCTCCTCCCAGACCTGGACTAAAGCATCCGCCAACTCCTGGACAGTCTGTGGTGCAACGGGGCGTTGGTGGATGGAGCGAGACATGATGTCCCAGATGTGCTCAATTGGATTCAGGTCTGGGGAACAGGCAGGCCAGTCCATAGCATCAATGCCTTCCTCTTGCAGGAACTGCTGACACACTCCAGCCACATGAGGTCTAGCATTGTCTTGCATTAGGAGGAACCCAGGGCCAACCGCACCAGCTTATGGTCTCACAAGGGGTCCGAGGATCTCATCTCGGTACCTAATGGCAGTCAGGCTACCTCTGGCGAGCACATGGAGGGCTGTGCCGCCCCCCAAAGAAGTGCCACCCCACACCATGACTGACCCACCGCCAAACCGGTCATGCTGGAGGATGTTGCAGGCAGCAGAACGTTCTCCACGGCGTCTCCAGACTCTGTCACGTCTGTCACGTGCTCAGTGTGAACCTGCTTTCATCTGTGAAGAGCACAGGGCGCCAGTGGCGAATTTGCCAATCTTGGTGTTCTCTGGCAAATGCCAAACGTCGTGCACGGTGTTGGGCTGTAAGCCCAACCCCCACCTGTGGACGTCGGGCCCTCATACCACCCTCATGGAGTCTGTTTCTGACCGTTTGAGCAGACACATGTACATTTGTGGCCTGCTGGAGGTCATTTTGCAGGGCGCTGGCAGTGCTCCACCTTGCACAAAGGCGGAGGTAGCGGTCCTGCTGCTGGGCCTCCTCCACGTCTCCTGATGTACTGGCCTGTCACCTGGTAGCACCTCCATGCTCTGGACACTACGCTGACAGACACAGCAAACCTTCTTGCCACAGCTCGTATTGATGTGCCATCCTGGATGAGCTGCACTACCTGAGCCACTTGTGTGGGTTGTAGACTCCGGCTCATGCTACCACTAGAGTGAAAGCACCGCCAGCATTCAAAAGTGACCAAAACATCAGCCAGGAAGCATAGGAACTGAGAAGTGGTCTGTGGTCACCACCTGCAGAACCACTCCTTTATTGGGGGTGTCTTGCTAATTGCCTATAATTTCCACCTGTTGTCTATTCCATTTGCACAACAGCATGTGAAATGTATTGTCAATCAGTGTTGCTTCCTAAGTGGACAGTTTGATTTCACAGAAGTGTGATTGACTTGGAGTTACATTGTGTTGTTTAAGTGTTCTCTTTATTTTTTTGAGCAGTGTATTTAAGTCTATGATTTGATAGAGCAGTCTGACTGAGCGGTGGTAGGCGGCAGCAGGCTCGTAAGCATTCATTCAAACTTTACTGCGTTTGCCAGCAGCTCTTAGCAATGCTTGCTTCACAGCGCTGTATATGACTTCTAGCCTATCAACTCCTGAGATTAGGCTGGCAATACTAAAGTGCCTATTAGAACAATCAATAGTCAAAGGTATATGAAATACAAATCGTATAGAGAGAAATAGTCGACGTGTCATAATTCCTTTAATAACTACACCCTAAAACTTCTTAACTGGGACTATTGAAGAACTGGGAATAATGAAGCACGAGCTTTCATATGTTCTCATGTTCTGAGCAAAGAACTTAAACGTTAGCTTTTTTACATGGCACATATTGCACTTTTACTTCTCCAACACTGTTTTTGCATCATTTAAACCAAATTGAGCATGTTTCATTATTTATGTATTATATTAAAAGTTAAAATAAGTTCATTGTTCATTCAGTATTGTTGTAATTGTCATTATTACAAATATATACCAAAAAAAGCAGATACCGATTTATCGGCTTTTTTTGGTCCTCCAATCGGTATCGGCATTAAATTCATAAATCGGTCAACCTCTAATTGGTACATAAAAAAACTCTTCCCAACTATTTTGATATCTGTATGGCACAGCTGTCAACATCCTGGTCCTCAAATTAAACTGGTATACTTTCCTATTTATGTTATATTTATTCCTCTGACAGTCTTGATCCTTTATATTGGGCAGACAGACCAGTTCCCTACCTCCTCCCACTGCCACCTGGGGTAATGCTGTAACCAATTGGATGTACTCTTGGATTGAGCAGACCTTCCCGTACAATTCTGATGACACCATGAAGGACATAACGCTACCATTACAATGTAATTTTAAGAACAAAATACCCTTTTCAAACATCTTTCCCATAAATACAGGTATTTTATCAACCAGCACATTTGAGTTCAGCCATAATATTTGTTCTACCTTTTCAGGTTGATGAAATTTAAATTGTAGCCAGCTCTGCAATACTTCTTTCAAAGTATCATTTTCAATTACCGGGACTATTTACATTGACAGCACCCCCCTTTGTTTTTACACTGCTGCTGTTTATTATCTATGCATATTCACTTTACCCCTACTTACAAACAAATTACCTCAACTAACCTGTACATTGACTCAGTACCGGTACCCCCTGTATATAGCCTCATTATTGTTATTTTGTAACTTTTTTCCCCACTTTTTGTTTATTTAGTAAATATCTTAACTCTTTTCTTAACTGCATTGATGGTTAAGGGCTTGTAAGTAAGCATTTCACGGTAAGGTACCCCCCTACCTGGGATCGTACTTGGTTGATCGGGGTGCAGGCGGTGGAACTCAGTGATGAGTTCACTACTGTAAGGATGACGGTGTTTGCCATCAGACAGGGGAAGACCAGTGACAAAGTGCAGGGATGTGTGTGACCAGGGACGATGAGGAACAGGAATCGGTTGAAGGAGACCAGCCAGAGCTTGCAGAGGAGTTTTATTCATGCAGGCGGCGACAAATGCGGAGACGTCGGGGACCATGGTAGGCCACCAAAAGCGTTGTCGCACAACAGGCCAGGGTCCAACGAGAGCCCGGGTTGCAGGCAAGCCTGAGGGAGTGTGCCCACTCCAGGACCGATAGGTAGAAAGCGTCAGGAACAAACATCCGGTTATCTGCCCCCTCCCCCCGGGGTCTGGTTGGGAACGCTATGCCTCACAGACCTGATTCTCTATTCCCCAGCTGAGTGCCGCCAGGATAGTCTCGGGGTCCAAGGGAGTAGCCACGGGGCTATAGCGGTGTGAAAGTGCATCCGGTTTGACATTCTTGGATCCCGGGTGGTAGGAGAGGGAGAAGTTAAACCCACCTAGCTTGCCTGGAACTGGGACGCTTGGCGGTATGGAGATATTCCAGGTTCTTGAGATCAGTCCACACAATGAAAGGGTGTTCCGCCCCCTCCAACCAGTGCCTCCACTCCTCCAATGCCATCTTCATCGCGAGAAGCTCACGATTCCCCACATCGTAATTCCTCTCCGTGCCGTTAGGAAGATGGGAGAAGGCGGCGCAGGGATGCAGCTTGAGGTCCAGGGCATAACGCTGGGACAGAACAGCCCCCACTCCGACATCCGAAGTGTCGGCCTCCACCACGAACTGACTGGATGGGTCAGGATGAACTAATATGGGATCTGTGGTGAAGTGGTGCTTGAGGTCCCGGAACGCTCGGTCAGCAGCTGGGGACCACGTGAACGAACCTTGGGAGAGGAGAGCAGACGGGGGAAGCCAGGGCGCTGTAACCCCGGATTAAGCGGCATTTTTATTTTTTTTGAAAAACCCAGGAAGAGTTGCAGCTGCACTCCGGACGTAGGTTGGTGCCAATCCACCACCACTCATCTTTCCGTGAGCAATCGGTACATTTCCAGCAGCGATGATGTAACTGAGAAAGGGGATGGTGGAGTGATGGAATTCGTACTTTTCCACTTACACAAAAAGCTGGTTCTCCAGGAGGCGCTGGAGGACCTGTCGGACGTGGATCACGTGTTCTTGGGCTGAACGGGAGAAAACGAGGATATCGTCGAGGTAGACAAACCTGTTCAACATGTCGTGGAGAACGTCATTAACCAGAGCCTTGGAACACAGCTGAAGCGTTGGTTAGACCAAATGGCATGACCAGATATTCTTAGTGAAGGCTGGCCGTGTTAAAGGCAGTCTTCCACTCGTCCCCTTTCTGTATCCGCACCACGTGGTAGGCATTCCGCAGGTCCAACTTGGAGAAAATGGTGGCCCCCTGGAGCGGCTCGAAGGCCAAGGCAATGAGTGGTAGCGGGTAGCGGTTCTTAACAGTGATGTCATTGTGGCCCCGGTAGTCAATGCATGGGCGCAGGGTTTTGTCCTTCTCCACAAAGAACCCTGCACTGGCAGGGGAGGCAGAAGGACAGATGCAGCCAGGGAGTCCTCGATGTAGGTCTCCATTGCCTTGGTCTCCGGACACGATAGTGAATACAGTCGTCCCCGGGGTGGTGTGGTGCCCGGGAGAAGGTCGATCCTGCAGTTGGAGTCGGTGCGGAGGAAGCGAAGTGGCCCGGGCCTTATTGAAAACCTCCCGGAGGTCCTGGTACTCTGAGGGAATGGCGGAGAGGTCCAGGGCAACTTCCAAGCCCACAGGAAGATGTCCCGGGGCAGGCTGCGCCAACTTCAGGCAATGGGTGTGGCAGAATGGACTCCAGCCCGTGATGGCACCAGCAGTCCAGTCAATGAGGGGATTGTGTCGCTGAAGCCAAGAGAATCCCAATACCACGGGAACATGAGGAGACATAATAAGCATGAATTGGATAGCCTCGCTGGGATTCCCTGACACTTGTAGGTTGATGGGAGTGGTGTTGTGGGTGACCCTGCCTATAGAGCTTCCGCCCAGCGCTCTAATGTCCATGCGAATAGAGAGGGGCTGAGTGGGAATGCCCAGCATAAATAAAAAAAATTGTCATCGGGCCCCAGAGTCAATGATTACCCGGAGAGATTTCGACTGGCTCCCCTACAGCAGGATGGCATGGAGAGGGATGCGAGTAAAGGGAGAGGGAAAGTTCTCCGTATGGCCCACCAGAGTACTCGCCCCTACTGGTGAGCCTGGTCTTTTAGTGGACACGCCATCTTCGAGCAGTCCAAGGGGAAGGAGGAGGGCCGCAGCTCGAAGATGAGGGAACACTGAGCGAGAAGTTCGACTCTCCAGCGAAGCGTTCTGAAGGAGGTAAGCGGGGCTCTTGGGAAGCCGGGGTGGCAGGGAGATGCGTTGCTGACAGCCAGATTACTGAGGGGCTGAGAGGTTACCGTCGTGGTAGGCTACCTAACAGACAACCCGCAGAATTGCTCCAGCAATGTGTCCAACGCGCGGTCATGGCGTTTGACCAAGGTCTGGAAACCTTCCATATAAGGCCACGAAGCAACTCCTTGTGCCTTCCAAGGGTGGCTCCGGAGGAGACGGTGTTGCGGAGCTTTTCCGAGTCTGCTGTGTCAGTCAGGGCCAGTTTGTACCATCAGACCTCAGGATAAGACCCAGATGCAGACAGTTCGAAACAACAAATGTTTATTTACGAAACAGGGGGCAGGCAAACAACAGGTCAAGGGCAGACAGAGGTCAGTAATCCAGGGCAGATTCCTTAAGGTATAGAATGGCAGGCAGGCTCAGGGTAGGCAGGGGTCAGTAATCCAGGGCAGTGTCAAGAGGTACAGAACGGCAGGCAGGATCAGGGCAGGCAGAATGGTCAAAACCGGGAGAACTAGAAAATAGAACTAACTGGAGTACGGGGGAAAAAAACGCTAGTAGGCATGACAAGACGAACTGGCAACAGAAACAGAGAACACAAGTATAAATGCACCAGGGATAATGGGGAAGATGGATGACACCTGGAGTGGGGTGGAGACAAGCACAACAGATCAGGGTGTGACAGGCACGTGACAAACAAAATTTGATTTGATGTCTCTAGCCTTTCTAGTGAGGGTGATCAGGCTCCACCAGAAAGTCAGAACTGTCATTCAACACCATTAAGTATTTTCTTTCCCTGTACTTCAGACTACTTATTTAAAAACATTTCCATCATTCTGCTTACCCGGTTTACATTGGGTTTTTCAGTACCCTTCTTATCAGGAGAATTTACATGGGTAACCACCACTAACAAATATTCATAAATGGTGTGTTGCATGAGCTGGTGTGTGTGGTAAAACATAGTGCAAAAACAAACAAATGGCCAGGCCTTACTTAATTGGGAGCTTCCTTTACAGCCGGATCCAGGTACCTTTATACTTTATAAAACTGCAGAATTTCAGTAACTGCTCTCCCAAGACAACAGCCTCGGGAAACATTTCAAAGAGAGAGATGGGGACACCCCATCCTCTCCTGGAAGAGAAAGTGTACATTTTGTTAGTATTCACTATGCTAAATCGTCAAAACAAGAGTTTTAATTACAGACAAAACAATACATAACTTCTGGGAGCCCACTGTCCTCCCTCCACTCATCCCAATGTTTATGTAGCCTGTACTACACTTACACATGGAGACATTCCTCTCGCCACCGAGTCTAACGATTTACTCCCGTACATGACTGGTCTCTCTTTTTTCCCCATGATTTTGTGTCACCACCCCAATACAAAATTGGTCATTTTAGGTTTGGTAACCCCAATGCTGTCGCTTGACAGAATTGCTTTATCAAAACTCCACAAACAATTAGTCACAATATTAACTCCACTCTAATTTCTTGTGAGGACCCCTCCTTAGTCAATTCTATAAAGCTATTTCAGAATAGTGTCTCACGAGATTAAACAAAAACAAAACGTTCTCCTCCAGAACTTGTAGGCAACCTTTATCATCATCCACATTCCCACTCAATGTTTTATTTTTAAGCAGATATTTTCAGATATCTCCTATTCTCCACCATATGCATTTCCTTCCTTTGTCCTTCTACATGGACTACTTCTCTACAACCTTTCGTATTAGTACACAAGCATGATAATTTATCCATACACACACTCTACTGCCTCACAGCCACCGCGGCTACACTTACGGATCTCGCAGGGGAACACCCCCACTAGGGACCTATCCTACATAGAACCTACCCTACACTGTAAGTTAGCTATTTATCTAGGGACCTATCCTAACGGAACCTACCTTATATTTATAACCTTCTATTAGGCGGAGTCTCCTCCTTGCACATCTAGACAGCCAATACATCTTTGTTGCTAGGCAGGAACTTAGGTGTGTGTGTAATAAAAACTCCATCTGACCTGGGCCCAAATTCCTCACTAATCCACAGCTATCCAACCAGGTGATTGCCTTTTCCCTCACTCATTAACTTTCCAGACCCCTAGTTTTTATCCACCCTTCACATGTAATCATTAACTTCTAGTATAGCAAGTATTTCAAGCTAGAATCCAACAATACATATGCAGCATTTATTAAGAACCTGTGAGTATGACCTTTCAAGAAGCACTTGGTTACAGTTTATTTTAAAACCCTAACTAAACCATTAAATGCACATTGTCAATCCTGATTATCCATTTTCTGAGTGAGCAGTCTGCAACATGATGTTATCGCAGAAATCACCACAATATACACATAAGCAGATAAAACAGGGCCAAGATTCTAACATACATTCATATAGCTACCCTCTAACACTATCCCTCCTCCCTATACATGATGCACTGCACAGCATAACTGTTGCTAGACTAGTCCATATCATAAAGATTTCCACCACTATTCCACCATCTTTGCTGTAGGAGTGAGGGATGGTATACAGATCAGTCTTCATGCTTATGGTTAACAATATTTAACTAAGTCAAGATGACCACTCATTGCAACAATTCAATGTATTATATGATTAACTGGTCTTTGCAGTCAAAAAGCGCTCAAGTTATAACCTAATCAATTAGGAATGAGACTCAGAACTCAGTGTAAGCGTATAAGTATATGGTGTACTGTAAACTATACACACAACCTACGAGACTGAAAATAATATGCAGTTAACTTGCTAATAAAAGGAACTCGACAGCTTAAAAACATCAACATACTGATCAGATGGAATGTCATACATAACTAACAATACAGCCACCCATGCCCACATTGACTCATTCACACCTATTTGGTCAAAATGTGTCCATTCAAAATCCATTCAGTAACTATTTTCTCAACTCCAAAACCATTAGTGGAGACAATTCTGACCTCAAACCCTATTTGGATTATGTCAAGTAGAAATAAACATACATTTGTTTAAATAGCCTGCCTTTTTGGAAGAATTCTCCACCCTGCTTTAACAATGGAGGAATTAATTGAGCTTTTACTTTTAGTGTGTTGCTTGTTTTATCTTTAATCGATTAGTGTACTTATCACTTAGAATAAATGTAATGTAGGTAAGCTGATATGATATTTCATACTTATTTGATGATATGTTACAGTACTCTTGACCCTGGCAGCAGAGGTCAGTGGAGTGTAGTATGGCTGTAGCAAGGTGGTTGGAAACAAAGGCAGCTCTGTTTGGTGCAGCAGAAGGTTCTGACCATAGAGATATAAACTAATGTTCTTATTCTCACTCTACGGTTCTGACTCTATACGACCTCAGCTGTTGAGGTGGAGCAGCCAAAGGCCAATATGCGGTTTCTACAGACACTTGTTGGTTGCTTTGCTTCCTATAGGAGTTGGGCCTCTGTCCTCAGCCGTCCACTATAAGCTTCCGGTCACAATCCCCCTTGGTTTTGTCTGTCTGCCTGTCAGACAAAGGTCTGAACTGGAGTGATGGAGCGGGTGGGAGAGCCCGCCCTCTCAGAGGATGAGGAGGCAGAGCGATTGGTCACCTCTCGCTGCAGCTCCTCCACCCTCTTCTGAAGCTCCGCCCGCTTTGCCAGCAGCTCCTTGTAGCGCTGGTGAACAGGCTCCTGGGAATAAGGTAGACAAACGGTAATGGTCAACACTAGAACATAACTATGCTATAACAAGCATACAAACAGCCATTTATGGAAATGTACATTTACCAGTGGAGGCTGCTAAGGGGAGGAAGGATCATAATAATGGCTGGAACGGAACAAATGGCATCAAACACAAGGAAACCATGCGTTTGATGTATTTGATACCATTCCACCCATTCCGCTCGAGCCATTACCACGAGCCCGTCCTCCCCAATTAAGGTGCCACCAACCTCCTGTGACATTTACTCATACTAATTATACCAGATAGCATAAATATTACTACCATTAACTTCATTACTCCTGCTATGAAAGTGAGGTAGTTTGCCCAGACCTGCGGCCTCATGCGAGGGTTCCAGCGGATGTAGTAGCCCACCCAGAGCTCCAGGTGGCGCATGCTGACCACTGGGAACAGCACATGGTTGGAATAGTTGACATACAGAGGGTTGGTGAACTCCTCTGGCTGGCTGTTGATGTATGCCCACAGGGAAACGGTCTTCTTGGGCAGCTCCTGCAGAACAATACAATGTATGACATGTGGGTGTTAATATAAGCAAATGAAATATATCCCTTAGCATATTCCTATTAGCACCGTTAAACAACTGTGTATGAAATGTTATCCATGACAGACCATATTTAATTTTGTTTCACATTTCTGCATTGAACTCCATGCGTTTGGCGTCAATCTAACGCCATTGTTGGCACTCTCACCTCCTTCACCCTCTGCTGTTCACTATTACACATGAACGTCCCAAACAGGCAGCTGTACAGGTGGTCCAGGATGGTGATCAGGAAGTATTCGTTGAACTCAAAGGCTGCAGGAAACTTAAGACGACAACAACAGTTAATTTACAATTCACACGTAATAAACACAATCCAAGGGGACGTTTGTAAAACATGACCGTGTACCTTTTACTAGGGCCCAGAGCTTTTCCTGGTCAGGTCATGTGGTTAGAAAAAACTCAGGGCCCTAACCCATCAGCACCAAACATTAATGTCACTCACCTGGCGGGTCATCTGCCACACACAGTCTAAGAACTGCAGGAAGACAGGCGAGCGGTCTGCGTCTGTGTGGTTCTTATCCCCATGACCGATCCTCTGGAAGGAGAAGAACAAGAAGTCATGTGACCATAATGGCTGAACAAAACACAAGAAACAGGAAAGGGTGAAGTTGTGCCATGGGCCATGGTTGACCCATGTGACCCGAGTCAGGAAATGATGTAGCCATCCAGAGTGTTAAACCACTTCAACTTCTCTTACCACATTAGAATGTCCAAAGCATTTCCAAAATGTGGCCCAAGTATTGAGGCTTGGTATAACATTTACATTTTAGTCATTTAGCAGACACTCGCGACTTACAGTAGTGAATACATTTCATACATTTTTTTTCCGTACTGGTCCCCCGTGGGAATCGAACCCACAACCCTGGTGTTGCAAACACCATGCTCTACCAACTGAGCCACACGGGACCGTATAAGGAACACAACACAGTGAGAGGGAGTAAAGGCTTATTTACCAGCTGGAAGCGGTGGCCGAAGCTCAGCCACTCTTTCTCCAGCAGCACCTGGAAGCCGCGGATGGTGCGGTAGTGTCCGTCCAGCATCAGCATGGCCAGGGAGGTGAGCTGGGCAGTACGGTCCCACCCATCGCTGCAGTGAACCACCACTGACGTCTTCCCTGACTCCACCTTGTCTGCAATACGCAGCGCCCCAGCCAGGATCAGCTACGCAGGGCACAGACAGACAGGTTAACATTGGCTGGGACAGCATCCAAGACACACCTTCTCCCCATTTTCTGCTTCCACTCTCTTTAACTCTTTATGTACAAAACAGATCATCTCAACCTTGATTTATTTTCTCTCCCCTCTGTCCTCACCTTGATGTGTTCCAGCCAATGAGTGGACTCGAGGTTGGAGAACCAATGGGACTCCTCGATGTTGGGATAGACTACCTCCTTCAGCTTGCGCAGTGACTCCCT
Source organism: Salmo trutta (assembly GCF_901001165.1). Lineage (NCBI taxonomy): Eukaryota > Metazoa > Chordata > Actinopteri > Salmoniformes > Salmonidae > Salmo > Salmo trutta. The sequence continues at coordinate 39,617,274 of NC_042971.1, read as the reverse complement.
CATCACGTGGATGTTGTGGATGTCCAAGAACACCAATTCTGCATTCTGATAGGCATCCTCACTCTCATAGCCACCCCCTTTCATCTGAGGACAACATAGAGAATGTAGTCATCTCTTGTAATTTAATATTGTTACAGGTTTTTCCATTTATGTTTCAGAGTGGCGATGCTGTTAAGCAGCCGGTGAAGATACTGCGAGACACTGGGACAGCCCAGTCCTTCATTTTGTTTTGCCTTTGTCTGACACTTCAGCAACTGGTTATAGTGTGCAGCACAAGGCATGGAGATGGGTTGCATGGAAGCTCCTTTGTATAATGTGGAACTCGAGTCTTGTCTTATTTCTGGTTCCGCTGTCGGTGTGAGGCCTAGACTACCGGTGAAAGGGGTCTCATTCATTTTGGGAAACGATTTGGCTGGAGAGAAGGTTGTGCTAAATCCTGTGTTTTGTCTTGTATTTAATTGTTGACAGCCAGTAGACGCCATGTTTATATTGGAAAAGGCGACGCATAAGTAGCAATGCATTTAAGTGAAATTAAAGTCGTTTTCTTTTGGTGGTGAACAAACTTGTCCAACAAAAATATAGGATATATTTGTTGTCATAAGAAAGGTGTTACAGGTTTTGGTTTTTCCATTTATGTTTTGAGGTTGGACTTTTTGCTACGTATAGCACGTAAGTACGTAGGGTGCACCGATTGGCGTCATCTCGTTAGTCAGTATGTGTTACACATGTGCTGGTTGCCATCTCGTTAGTGGGAAGGTGTTTCACCTGTGCTGGCCCAGATGCTATTTAAGTGGCTGGCCCAGTGTTCCAGTTGTCTTGAGAGATGTGGAGGTTCAACACCTTTAAGTTGGTGCGCCCTATTTGATTTCTAGAAGGGAAAAAAATACATTATTTTGTCTGATCTTCCCTGTTTTCGTTTCACTCAACTTTTTGCTTTGCTTCCTGTCTAAGTTTGGTGTGGGTTTTAATTTTGTTTCCCTGTTCTTGGGCAAATTTAGTTGGCACTCATGGTGGGTGTCATAAGTTCCAGTTTTTGTTGCTAGTCAACTTTCAGTGGACAATGCCCTGAGTGTCTTTCAGAACCCCTCTTAAGTCCCGTGTGGCTCAGTTGGTAGAGCATGGTGTTTGCAACGCCAGGGTTGTGGGTTCAATTCCCACAGGGGGCCCGTACGGAGAAAAAAAATGTATGAAATGTATGCATTCACTACTGTAAGTCGCTCTGGATAAGAGCGTCTGCTAAATGACTAAAAATGTAAAATGTAAATGTTAAAACCCCACCTGTTTTGGTTGTTGTCAGTGACTTTGTTATTTTCTTTTTTTGGTTTTCTTGCTGGAGAACGTTCCCATATACCCTGAACGATAGTGAATAGTTTTCATACTTACAGAAGATCTGTGAGGGGAGATCAACATCAATTCCACAGAAAATAACGCTATCGGTTGAGCATTGAACTGTATTGGCATTGAATATGGGAAACGCACTTTGCACTCAAATATTATTATTACTAATAACATACCTTGTTGGCAGCAGCATTGACACTAGGCCTGGCATCGAAGATGAAGAGCTTGTGGGACTGAGCGTTGGCATCCATGATGGTCTGGAGGTACTTCTCATCGTCTTTGCTGCGCTTGCCGTTGACCCCGACCATGGGCTGACTACAGCGGATCACTGTGGCCTGGCTCTCTGGGTGAATCCATGACAGCACCTGCACCGCACACAGCAGAGGCATTGGCATGGACAAGACCACAACACTGGATCACAAGTACTACATCAAGGTACTACTACAGAGGTACCGCAGACAGTGTAAAGTGTAAATATTAACTCACAGGTATCCTGCCCTTGGCTCTGAAGGCAGCCACTCTCTTCAACTCCTCGTCTGGGATGTTAACAGGCACCACCAGGGTTGATGGGTAAGTGTCACACAGCTCGTAGTGATCATTCACTTTAGTTATCCTCCAGCTCTCGTTGGGTAAGCCCTACACACACCCCACCACAAGTGTATAAACAGCTTATAACCAGAGCCCAGATTTTCAGAATCTTTCAAATACCTGTCTTTTGTATTCCGCTTGAGCATCATACACTTTCCAGCCATTTTCAGGATAGACCTGCCCATACTCAAAGGCAAAGATTGTCTGTGGATGATAGACAAAAAAATGGTCAAGTCAGTCGGGTCTGTACATACAGCACACAGTAACAGACCAGGGGTAGCAGAGACCTAGTGACTCACTCACCAGACCATTAGAAACAGGAAAGGCAAATTTCATCAGGATTTCGAAAATTGACTTTCTGAGTGAATCCTCCATCTGCTTGTGTGCAAACCGCAGATTACGGATATCCTGAGGAGACCGGTCACTGTAACCACTCATTTACACTCAGAGAAAGAAGTACACTAGTGCAGTGATTGGAGTCACATTTAAACAGATTTATCTGAATCAATCATGGTAATTTCATCAGGGCACTAGAGTATAAGAAACATGCTTGTTCTCTTTGAGAGCATCATAGATGATATATTAGGACAAACATCAGGTAAGGGATGTTCCAGGCATTTTTGTGGTGGTCACTGCTCACCTTGCAGACAAGCCCGTAGGAGACCTCACCACGGCTAGATGCACCTCCTATCTTCTCCACCCGGCTCACTACCCCCAGGGGCAAGTCCAGCACAAACGCTGGTTCCTAGGAGACATAAAGGAAATAATAAAAACAATGATTTGACATCCTGAAGGATGGAATGGAGATGGAAAGCTATGATGACTGTTATATCAGTAGTCTAACAAAAGCCTACATACCCTGTCCGTGCATTTGAAAAACAATCTGTAGTTGGTGACAGTCAATGTCCCTCTCAGTGCACCGATGTAAGGACAGATGTAGGTGACATCTTTGGCTGTTAGAAAGTTTAAGCAGGTCATTACATTAAACTCAAAATAACCGATAGCTGGCCACAAAAGGGGGGTGACATACCCATGTCTTGCACACTTTCTTTTGGTAGTAACTGTGGTTCTTCTTTTGAATCCCTGAGCCCCTGTATATAAAACAAGAGTCAATTGATAGGTAAAACATACAGAGTAGCCAATTGCAAATAGAAGTAGATTATTTTAATTAAAATGCCAACACAAATCTTTAAGGGAAGAGGGATTGACGAATATACCTTGGCAACCGCTTTAGGTCTGCCCTGAAATCAATAGAAGAAAAGCAAGAGGGACAAAGGCAGACATGTTTTAGATGTTACTGCTACATTAGTAGACCTAAATCTACGTAAAGTTGTAGGTGAAGAGACATGTACCAACCCATACCTCTGGGGAAAACTCTGTTGAGATGGACACATTGTCAGAAGACATTGCAAAGGTGGGCTTGGCAGCGTGAGTGAACTGGTCAGAACGAGAGGTGGAGGTACTGTGAAGAGAATGGCAGAATACATGTTCTATATCTTAGGATACTGAGCAAAAATATTTTACCTAGCCCAGGGGACTGGAGAACATATTCACTGTCTGTTACAGACCCTCTGTTTTTCAGTCCCCTGGGCTACTTAAGTTTGCCCCCAGACTAGATGGCTGTGGAATCTGCCATTGTGTCTAGCTAACTACACCGAACAAAAATAAACGCAACATTAATGTTGGACCCATGTTTCATGAGCTGACATAAAAGATCCCAGAAATGTTCCATATGCACAACTTATTTAGCACAAATGTGTTTACATCCCTGTTAGTGAGCATTTCTCCTTTGCCAAGATAATCCATCCACCTGAAAGGTGTGGCATATCAAGAAGCTGATTAAACAGCATGATCATTACACTGGTGCACCGTATGCTGCGAACAATAAAAAGCCACTCAAATGTGTAGTTATCACAACACAAGAGATGTCTCAATTGGCATGCTGACTGCAGGAATGTCCACCAGAGCCGTTGTGAGAATTGAATGTTCATTGCTCTACCATAAGCCACCTCTAATGTAGTTTTAGAGAATTTGGCAGTATGTCCAACCAGCCTCAACTGCAGATCACACGTAACCACACCAGCCCAGGACCACCACATGCAGTTCGGCGTCATAACCGACTTCAGTTGGCAAATGCTCACCTTCGATGGCCACTGGCACGCTGGAGGAGAGGTGTGCTCTTCATGGATGAATCCCGGTTTCAACTGTACCAAGCAGTTTGCTGATGTCAAAGTTGTGAACAGAGTGCCCCATGGTGGCGGTGGGGTTTTGGTATGGGCAGGCATAAGCTACGGACAACAAACACAATTGCATTTTATCGATGGCAATTTGAATGCAGAGATACCGTGACGAGATCCTGAGGCCCATTGTCGTGCCATTAATCCACCGCCTTCACCTCATGTTTTAGCATGATAATGCACGGCCCCATGTCGCAAGGATTTGAACACAATTCCTGGAAGCTGAAAATGGTACAGTTCTTCCATGGCCTGCATACTCACCAGAAATGTCACCCATTGAGCTTGTTTGGGATACTCTGGATCAACGTGCATGACAGCGTGTTCCAGTTCCCGCCAATATCCAGCAACTTTGCACAGCCGTTGAAGAGTGGGACAACATTCCACAGGCCATAATCAACAGCCTGATCAATTCTGCGAAGGAGATGTCACTCTGCATGAGGCACATGGTCACACCAGATACTGACTGGTTTTCTGATCCACGCCCCTACCTTTTTAAGGTATCTGTGAACAACAGATGCATATCTGTATTCCCAGGCATGTGAAATCCATGGATTAGGGCCTAATGAATTTATTTCAATTGACTGATTTCCTTATATGAACTATAAAATCTTTGAAATTGTTGCATTTATATTTTTGTTCAGTATAGTTAGTACTACTAGTAGAAAATAAGTATACTTTCCAGTGGTGGAAAAAGTACCGAATTGTTATGCTTGAGAAAAAGTAAAGATACCTTTAATAGAAAATTACTCAAGTAAAAGTGAGTCACCCAGTAAAATACTACTTGAGTAAGTATTTGGTTTTAAACATACTTAAAGTATCAAAAGTAAATAATTGCTAAAATATACTTAAGTATTGTAAGTAAAAAGTAAATCACTTCAAATTCCCTATATAAAAAAAAGCACCATTTTATTTTTTACAGATCGCCAGGGGCACACCAACAATTTACAAACTAAGCATTTGTGTTTAGTGAGTCCACCAGATCAGATGCAATAGGGATGACCAGGTATATTCTTGATAATGCGTGATTGGACCATTTCTGTCCTGCTAGCCATTCAAAATGTAACAAGTACTTTTGGGTGTCATGGAAAATGTAAAAAGTATATTGTTTTCTTTATGGATGTAGTAAGGTAAAAATTGTCAAATATAAATAGTAAAGTACAGACACCCCCAAAAACTACATAAGTAAAAATACTTTAAAGTACTACTTAAGTAGGGGAGAGCAAGGTAAATTGTCACTGTTCATACCTCCAACACTAGAGGCGCTATCTCAAATCAAATAGCTACTTTGTGTGACCATGTTCTATGGTGAACTTCCTGTTCACGAGTCTCATCTGTCCATTGATGGACTCAACTATGCCAAAGAAAATGGCATAATTATGCTGTCATTCCCACCCCATTGCTCTCATCGGCTTCAACCCTTAGACGGGTCTGTCTATGAGCCGCTAAATAGGCACATCAACACCACGTGTGGTGCCTGGATGAGGAACAATCCCGGGAAGACTTTGCCACAATCCCAGGAATGTCATAAATTGACAATCGCCTATCCTCTGGCTGCAACCCCCTTGAACATTCAGGCTGGCTTTAGGGTGGCTGGAGTACAACCTTACAACAGGGATGTATTTCTGGAAACTGAGTTTGCGCCATCCTACATTACAGATCTCCCCATTCAGAACCCTACCAGGACCAACCCTGCCAGGCCCCAGCACCATTCCAGCCCTGCCGGGCCCCAGCACCATTCCAGCCCTGCCGGGCCCCAGCACCATTCCAGCCCTGCCGGGCCCCAGCACCATTCCAGCCCTGCCGGGCCCCAGCACCATTCCAGCCCTGCCGGGCCCCAGCACCATTCCAGCCCTGCCGGGCCCCAGCACCATTCCAGCCCTGCCGGGCCCCAGCACCATTCCAGCCCTGCCGGGCCCCAGCACCATTCCAGCCCTGCCGGGCCCCAGCAACATTCCAGCCCTGCCGGGCTCCAGCACCATTCCAGCCCTGCCAGGCCCCAGCACCAACCTGCCAGGCCCCAGCACCATTCCAGCCCTGCCCAGTTCTTATGCTAGCACCAGCTCACCCTTGCCCAGCAATGCCATTGCTGACAGCGGACTAACAACTCTAGGGGACATCCGGCCATATCCAAAAGCTGGCCCCCGAAAACCAGCTTGCAAAGGAAGAAAACGGCACAAAACAGCAATTCTATCTGACACACTAGTGAAGCAGGCACTAGAAATGGAAAAGAATAAGGCACAATCTAGCAAAAGGCTGGTTCTAAAAGAAAGGGAGGCAAGGAGGGGGGAGGAGTCACAATCTGGATCTGCAAAAAACAAGGCATCTCAAAAAAGAAATCGTAGAAGAGTCATCATCAGATGAAGAGGAGTGCTTCTGCCTCGTCTGTGTGGAGAAATTTTCAAACAGCCTTCCAAAGGAGACTTAGGTGAAGTGTGTGAGATGCAGCAAATAGGCCAATGATGCTTACACCCCAGGCCAGGCAATTTGTGTGCCAGAACTGACTCTGAAGATGAGTCTGATTAGTCAGATATGGATGTATGTCTTATAGGCTGTTACAAAACTGTGCAATAGTGTTTAAACACCACTTCTGTTAAGACTTAACATTTAAGCAAGTTATCTGCAGCATTCCATTCCAACAATTACGTGGATCTATGTGCATGCCAGAGAACGTTTGATTTGTAAAGTGGTCCTGCCACTTAATCTGTGTTCTGACAGAATTGTTTTGACTTGAAAAGGCATGATTTGCCAGATTCTCTAGGCATGATATGTTTTTATTCAGAATTATTTAATGAAGTTGAATTTGGTTTTGAATTTGAAATGAAAATCAATATTCATAATGTGTTCTTATTTGTTGATAATCCAATGTGACAATTTACCTGTTGATGGGGCAAATTGACACAAGTGTACACTATTTAACGGTCTACAACTCCGTACTGATATAAGATATGAAGATGTAATGAATACAAAATATATTCCCAAGACTTCCTCCTTTCATTTGGTATGACATTTATACCATTGTGATGCATTGTGCCCAGTAAATGTTAGTGTGACAACATACCTCGCTCTCCCCTACTTTACACCACTGCTTTTTTGGGCAAACTGTTAAATGACCTTCTTGAGCTGCCTCCCATAGCGACTTTTGTAACTCTAATCCCAGTAAGGTTCAGCTAATACTTCAACATCTTTCATTGAATTACAGTCGTATAATGACATCTTCACTATCGAGAATGTTTCGACGCATTTTAGATGGCGATAGGTAGCCTAGTCAGTTATACAAGCCCCTGTCAATCGACTGCACAGGGAGCTAGTTGAGCGAGCCCCACCTGGACAATGAATCAACACTCGGCTGCCTTGACGAGGATCGCTTCGAGCCTAGACTGTCGATGCTCCCGGTGTTCTCCATGGTAAATCTTGGTAAAGTTTAAGTATATGAATTATCAGGTTGAGGCGATAGGGCAGATATCTACATGCAACTGTTTTGATTCCGTCCTTGGTGAAAAGTAAATCCGAGGTACAGACAGGAAGCTGCCATCTTTTCCCAGAGATCCCTGTCCATAATAACGGGAGTGGTTTGTTAGGAGCTATTTTTTAACAGTCCATCTATGGTTGGGGTTGCGCCCCCCGCCGCCATTACTGGTTATTACATGTAGCCCACCCCATCAACACTATCATCAGCTAAATGCTCCAGTATTACAGATTTTTTTTAAAGAGAAATATGGGGAGAGAAGGTGAAGATGAGGATTGAGAATGGACACGTACTCAACACATTGTGTGCAAAACATTTTATTTGTGCACAGATATTAGGAACAAATATAAATATCCAGTGCATCATGTTAACATGTAGATTCAAGAATTCACAGAATTATCTATATTTTTGGTATTTGGAAATGGAAAAAGGCAAACAGACACATCAACATAAGAACTTAATATAGTTAGCTGTTACAAAAACCAACATGCATATCGACCCCATGCCATTTCTACATGTCACACATTCAAAAAGCAATGTCCAAATCAGACCAGATTACACAAACTCTGAAAACAGTGTTTGGAGGGGATACGGGGGAGAAGAAACATGTTAAGAAAAATGTGTGCTATAAACTAGTAAATTGAGAACTTAAAAAATATATACAGTAGGCCTCAATTATACATTCCAATCACCAACATTGTTATATATACACAATACCACAAAGTATATATATATTAACAATCGAGCAGTTTCTCATGTTGAAGGCAACCCAAACAAGGTAAGGCAAGCTTGTTACATTCTGTTTACAAACGGGTTGAAAATATGGTCCGTTACGGCATCCCGGCAAAATACATAGTGGGGGTGTGCTTACCGGTAAAACGTGAGCCTATCACAATTAATACAACATAGCCTATAGTTTTTTGGGGGTATTACAGAATTATTTAACATTACTGCATGTCAGCCACATCAAATTGAGGGTGCACAGTGCACTGTTGGGGTTTGGATGCTGAAATGATTTTGTGATTGGACTCATGTGCGCGGGTAGCCTACAGTGGTTGTGTTCATGCCACATTAAACGGCATAGGCGGCGTGCCAAAAGGCCAGGGGAAGCTTTCCCTAAAGTAAATTGAATTAATTTGCCGAAATTATATGGCCTAATTAGCTTAATCCTGTCTATACATAAATAAAATCATTCAAAATAGTACATTTGGACAGTGCAGGCTGCAAATACCAAAATCGATGATTGAGTTACTACTGTCAGTGAAAAGCAGAGACCTAACCAGGCATATCGCAATATTTAAAAATACAATCGCGGAAAATCTGTTTGGAAAGCAAATGGCTATTGCTGTAAAGAGATGACAATGAAAATATCTGTATTTTATTTATCAAAATTCGTATGCTACTGTTCGCTCAATTAAGTTACCTTATTGGCACCAGCGGAGAACATCGGCCATATCCCGTGCATATTCACTGTCTTTGGAATTGGGTCAGTGCCACTTTTAGTGTTTATTGATCTGTTTGTCAGTGTTATCAGAGTAGGCTACCCTGTACTTTATGTAGGTTTAAAAAAATGCTTGCGCGCACCTGGGTGTTCCATACTGGTAAAAATGTTCATCTACGTTCACCCCTGGTTTACAATGTACATGGTTCTACCTGATGACCCTCAATACCTACCTTTAAAGATTCACACAAACTTCAAATATCATTGTGAGAAACTCAAGGCAAAGGAAAAATTATAATTTGTAAAATGAGTTAATAACCGTCATAATATTCTTCTCTCCAATTCTATGTATTTAATCATTTTCTGTGTCCCCCTGCTGTCTGCATTGTTTTTCACACCTACTGCAATGTGAGAGAATTATCATTTAGATGGTTGTACAGAAATCAGCCAAAACACTACACAACATCCTGTAAAATAGGTGTCTTTGCAGGGGGAGGTAATAAAATAATGATTGAGCCACGATCCATTTTGGGAATGACATAATATAAAATCAAAATCACTTTGATGTAGGTGTTAGTTCTCCATGACTCCTGGCTGTCTTGCTGTGGCCTCGGGCTGGGCTGGAGGGCTACCATTGGTCTCATCATCCATTTCCTGCTCTGTCTGTCTGTCCTGTCCTCCCTGTTCCGTCTGTCCGTTCTGCTCAACCTGTAGCTGCTCAAACTCTGCATCTAGGTAGTCCAGAGAATCGTTGCCGGGCCACCGCTTAATGTTGAGCTTGTGAGAGACCCTACCCCACTGTTCTCTGTTGGTAGCCACGGTTTCATACAGCTCTGCCGACCTGGGGAACAGGTCCTGGAGGAGTCTGTAGGAGGAAAGCCGGGGGGGGGAGTATAGTCAGACAAGCTAAGGAGGGTCCACTAATATGCATATACAACAAAAAACAGTTTTCATTGTCTGAGAACAATTACACCCATCATCTCCCAGATTTGGGTGTTAGGGATCAGTCAGAGGCTCACTTATAGATGGGCATGGCTATGTGCTCCATGAAGCTTGTCTGCAGCTCTGGGATGTAGGCCTTCTCCCTGTCCATCATCTCACTGGGACGGTTCCCCATAGCCTTCTCCTGCAGCCACAAGCACAGAGACACACTCTCACACAGAGGAAATCGTAAAAGTCCCTGTACCACATGGAGACAGAAAACAATATGAGGCATACCATGTTGGGCATTCAATAAAAAAAATCCATACATACCAGATCTCCTTGAGAAAAGAATTCCTTGTAAATAAGTCCCTGAAACAAAAACAGACATGCATTTCATGTGAACATACTGCATGGAGGCCTACACCATCTTACTAAGACCAATAAAAGTGATGTAAATGTGATAAAGAAGGTGAGAACACAGTTGGTTTATTAAAGGATTGAGATCTGAGTGGGTTCTTACTGCGATCTTCCAGGTGGTCTTCCAGTCCTTGGTCTGGTCAGAGAGGTCACAGGAGGTCATGATCAGGCACAGTAGCAGGTTATGGTGCTGAGGGTCTTTGGTGTTGTAGCCCACTGGAAGACACAACAGACAGTATGATTATTAAAAGAAATGGTAGAGAAGTGAAGTGCTACCTTCCATAAGACACTGAGACAGGATGTAGGGGGATAACTTACCGTCTGCCATTTTCTGCAGATCCTTCAGGATCCGTAGGTGATGAGCCAAGTCTGTGGCTAGGATGATGTCCCTCATCAGGTCAAGCATCCTCTGGTAGTCCTGGCAATCAAAAAAACAACGTGGAAATGAGTCAAAATAGTACAACACCAACTAAAAAACCTTGAGAAAAGAGTATAGTCCTTACATTGCTTTTTGTTTTACCTTTCTAGATAACTTTTCAAAGATGTTGCAGCCCTGGGTGTTGAGTATGGCAATCGTCTGAGCAAAGTGGTGCCTCTGGAAATGAGAGCCAATTCAATGTCAGTGGTGAGGTTGCAATTATATTTCATATCCAGTTGAGGGCAGAAACAACCCAGTGCACCATCGAGCCATGGTTTTGCCTAGGGAAAACCTAGTCAGTTGCACAACTGAATGCATTCAACGGAAATTTGTCGTCCACATTTAACACAAACCCGCTGAATTAGAGAGGTGCAGGTGGCTGCCTTAATTGACATCCATGTCATCGGCTCCTAGGGATGAGGGACATGCATAATACCATTTTGATTCATTAAGTATTTGTGTTTACCTCCAGCACAGATCCCTCAGAACTATACAGGCCAGCCAACACAGATTTCTGGAAAAAAAGAAGACAGAAGAGCTTGTTTGTGTAGTACACTCTTCTGTGGCAGTTGGTATGATATACAGTGCATTCGGAAAGTTTTCAGACTCCTTGACTTTTTCCACATTTTGTTACGTTACAGCCTTACTCTAAAATGGATTAACAAAAACAAGTATCCCTCAATCTACAAACAATACCCCATAATGACAAAGCAAAAACAGGTTTTTAGAAATGTTTGCAAATGTATTAAAAAGCACCTTTGGCAGCGATTACAGCTTCAAGTCTTCTTGTGTATGACACTGCAAGCTTGGCACACCTTTATTTGGGGAGTTTCTCCCATTCTTCTCTGCAGATCCTCAAGCTCTGTCAGGTTGGATGGGGAGGTTTGCTGCACAGCCATTTTCAGGTCTCGCAAGAGATGTTTGATCGGGATCAAGTCTGGGCTCTGGCTGGGCCACTCAAGGACTTTCAGAGACTTGTCCCAAAGCCACTCCTGCATTGTCTTGGCTTTGTGCTTAGGGTCGTTGTCCTGTTGGAAGGTGAACTGGCTGCCTGTTGAGGCTAGGGTGTCCCAGATTAGACTAGGTTTGGTTTACAGGAGTATTTATGGTCCTGCGCCCAGATATCTAAGTGACTACTTTCCTCGTGTTAGGGATGCACACAATCACGGCACCAGCTCAGGTGTTGCTGATGTGTGCTTATACAGGTTCAGAAGTAATGCTGGGAAAGGTACTTTCTTGTATACTGGAGCCTCAGAATGGAATGAGTTGCCTCTGTGCCCATATGAATAACCCCTATGATGTAACTGGAATGATGAGATAGATGTTCTTCTCTGTTTTTGTTTTATTATTTCACTGCCATACTGTGTTCCATCTTGTCTAGCCATCTTGTCTCAAGAGGACCACAATGGAAATAAGTCCCAGACCTTATTGTGTGTTATCCTCAATGATTTTATTCATGTGCATGTATGGCTTTTAAGTTTTATGTGTGCTTGTTTTTTAAAAGGGTCGAATTAATAAACTAAACTAAACTAAACTAAACTGAACATATGCCTCACTATGAGGTCTTGAGTGCTCTGGAGCAGGGTTTTATCAAGGATCTCTCTATACTTCTCTGTTCATCTTTCCCTCGTTCCTAACTAGTCTCCCAGTCTCTGCCTCTGAAAAACATCCCCACAGCATGATGCTGCCACCACCATGCTTCACCGTAGGGATGGTGCCAGGTTTCCTCCAGATGTGACGCTTGGCACTCAGAAAAAAATAGTTCAATCTTGGTTTCATCAGACCAGAGAATCTTGTTTCTCATGGTCTGAGAGTTGTTTAGGGTGCCTTTTGGCAAACTCCAAGCGACCTGTCGCACATTTTACTGAGGAATGGCTTCTGTTTGGCCGCTCTACCATAAAGGCCTGATTGGTGGAGTGCTGCAGAGATGGTTGTCCTTCTGGAAGGTTCTCCCATCTCCACAGAGGAACTCTGGAGCTCTGTCAGTGACCATCGGGTTCTTGGTCACCTCTCTGACCAAGGGCCTTCTCCCCCGATTGCTTAGTTTGGCCGGGCGGCCAGCTCTAGGAAGAGTCTTGGTGGTTCCGCACTTCTTCCATTTAAGAATGATGGAGGCCACTGTGTTCTTGGGGACCTTCAATGCTGCAGAAATGCTGTGCCTTGACACAATAATGTCTCGGGGCTCTACGGACAATTCCTTTGACCTCATGGCTCAGTTTTTGCTCTGTCATGGCACTGTCAACTGTGGGGCCTTATATAGACAGGTGTGTGGCTTTCCAAATAATGGCCAATCAATTGAATTTACCACAGATGGACTCCAATCAAGTTGTAGAAACATCTCAATGATGATCAATGGAAACCGGATGCACCTGAGCAAACGTTTCAGTCTCAAAGCAAAGGGTCTGAATACTGTAAATAAGGTATTCCTGTTTTTTATTTAGAATACATTTGCAAAAATGTCTAAACCTGTTTTCGCTTTGTCATTATGGGGTATTGTGTGTAGATTCAGGGAAAAAAAATGTTTTAATACATTTTAGAATAAGGCTGTAACATAACAAAATGTGGATAAGGGGACGGGGTCTGAATTCTTTCCAAATGCACTGTAGATATACATACAGCTAGGAGTCTGTGTGTTTGTGGTATGTTGGATCTTACCGATGCCACCTGGAAGGAGTTGTTGGTCCCTCTGTGGTCCAAGTCATGACACATGCAGGACACAAAAAGAGCAAACATCTCGATGTCCCTGAAACAAGAGAACGCTGCGGTGTGAGTTGAGGTGTTCATGAGTGTGTTTCACTTTACTGTAGCAAAGTTTGTAAATGCTTATCTCTGTGTGTTCATACTCTAGGTAGTTGGAGAGCTCCAGGTTCTTGCAGAGGAGGTAGCAAAAATGAGAGACTGAGAATGCGTGCATCCAGTTGTGATATGGAGGATCCCTGTAGCCTCTCTTCACCATCAGACAAAACCTGGCCAGCGTGTGCATGTTGATCTTGTAGGTGTTTATGAAGCCCATGTCCTCAAACATGCTGATAATGGCCTGAAAACAGGAGGCGTGATTGAGAGACATGAGAAAAAAGAAATTATACTACCAGTGTATTTCTCCAAGAGTGTGTGTTGATTGTCTCACCGTGGGTGTGCTGTCGTCTGACAGGGAGCGAGGTGTGTAGGTGAAGCTGGAGAAGCTGGGGTAGATTTCCCCTACAGGCTGGATTCCCACAGTCAGTAGCCGGGTCACTTCCTCCTCTGACACCTGACAGACAGGGTCAAAGGTCAGGACATTAACTGCCAAATATAACAAACTGACTGGATCTGCATTCATAGGTTGAAGAGATTAGTTGAATAGGTTGAAGAAGAGCTCTGATTGGATGCTTTACCATCATGTGGTACTTCATCATCTCATTGGCCAGCTGACTCCTAAACTGGGCTTCGTCAACCCTCTTATACAGGAGGGACTGAGGGAGGAACAGACAGCACAGGAGTCATTCATCATGATGACAACATTGATTAACACTAAGGTGTCATCAACAATCTATCAATATCCTTACTCTATAGGGAAAAAAATCTGGTAATAATCAGTTATAAGGTCTATAGGATACGCAAAGGGGATGCCTGTGCACTCACATGAGCGATGCTGATGCCACAGTATATGGAGAAGGCTGTGGCCATGTCCTCATCCAGGCGGGTGAACCATGGTCCATTAGTCTTGTTGACCAACTCAGCCACCCCAATCACTTCTGAACCCACAGAGAAAGTGAGAGAGAGGGAGAAAGAGAAAGATGATAGATGTATGTGTATAGATATAGATCAGAAATAGGGAGAGGGGGAAATGGAGAGAGAAAGACAAAGAGAGACAGAGACAGACCTCCGTGTTCGTCCTTTATGGGGAAGCAGAGGATGTTGCGTGTCCTGAAACCTGTGCTGTCGTCCACGGCGCGGTAGAAGAGAGGGTGGGAGTAGGCATCTGTGATGTTGAGGATCTTCCCTGTGGTGGCCACATGGCCTGCTATGCCCTGGTCAGCAGGGATACGCAGCTCTGTCTGAGATGAGAAGAAAAAGGCAATTATACTATGGAAATAACATCCATTTACAATAAAATGTTATCTTATACTAAACTTAAAGTCTGTTGATTAGGGCTTTGATGTGAGTGAGTTTAGGATAAAGACCCACTTCCTCATTGATAACCACTCCTCCATCAAACACCTTGGCAACCAGCTCATGACTGACACTGTCCAACAGGAACACAGAACAACTGGAGGAGAGAAAGATGGGTCATATTAATCAGTGATACTAAGGCTGTGCTCGAATACCCATACTAACATACTGTATACTACATACTAGTTGAGTATGTATACAGTCGTGGCCAAAAGTTTTGAGAATGACACAAATATTAATTTCCACAAAGTTTGCTGCTTCAATGTCTTCAGATATTTATGTCAGATGTTACTATGGAATACTGAAGTATAATTACAAGCAGTTCATAAGTGTCAAAGGCTTTTATTGACAATTACATGAAGTTGATGCAAAGAGTCAATATTTGCAGTGTTGACCCTTATTTTTCAAGACCTCTGCAATCTGCCCTGGCATGCTGTCAATTAACTTCTGGGCCACATCCTGACTGATGGCAGCCCATTCTTGCATAATCAATGCTTGGAGTTTGTCAGAATTTGTGGGTTTTTGTTTGTCCACCCGCCTCTTGAGGAATGACCACAAGTTTTCAATGGGATTAAGGTTTGGGGAGTTTCCTGGCCATGGACCCAAAATATCGATGTTTTGTTCCCCGAGCCACTTAGTTATCACTTTTGCCTTATGGCAAGGTGCTCCATCATGCTGGAAAAGGCATTGTTAATCACCAAACTGTTCCTGGATGGTTGGGAGAAGTTGCTCTCGGAGGATGTGTTGGTACCATTCTTTATTCGTCGCTGTGTTCTTAGGCAAAATTGTGAGTGAGCCCACTCCCTTGGCTGAGAAGCAACCCCACACATGAATGGTCTCAGGATGCTTTACTCTTGGCATGACACAGGACTGATGGTAGCGCTCATCTTGTCTTCTCCGGACAAGCTTTTTTCTGGATGCCCCAAACAATGCCCCAAACACCTTTTGCAGAATATCAGTCTGTCCCTGATGTTTTTCCTGGAGAGAAGTGGCTTCTTTGCTGCCCTTCTTGACACCAGGCCATCCTCCAAAAGTCTTCACCTCACTGTGCGTGCAGATGCACTCACACCTGCCTGCTGCCATTCCTGAGCAAGCTCTGTACTGGTGGTGCCCCGATCCCGCAGCTGAATCAACTTTAGGAGACGGTCCTGGCACTTGCTGGACTTTCTTGGGCACCCTGAAGCCTTCTTCACAACAATTGAACCACTCTCCTTGAAGTTCTTGATGATCCAATAAATGGTTGATTTAGGTGCAATCTTACTGGCAGCAATATCCTTGCCTGTGAAGCCCTTTTTGTGCAAAGAAATGACGACGGCATGTGTTTCCTTGCAGGTAACCATGGCTGACAGAGGAAGAACAATGATTCCATGCACCACCCTCCTTTGAAGCTTCTAGTCTGTTATTCAAACTCAATCAGCATGACAGAGTGATCTCCAGCCTTGTCCTCGTCAACACTCACACCTGTGTTAACGAGAGAATCACTGACATGATGTCAGTTGGTCCTTTTGTGGCAGGGCTGAAATGCAGTGGAAATGTTTTTGGGGGATTCAGTTCATTTGCACGGCAAAGAGGGACTTTGCAATTAATTGCAATTCATCTGATCACTCTTCATAACATTCTGGAGTATATGCAAATTGCCATCATACAAACGGAGGCAGCAGACTTTGTGAAAATGTATATTTGTGTAATTCTCAAAACTTTTGGAACGACTGTACTATATACTATTAGATCATTTTAGTATACTGTAAGCGAACGGTATCGTTTCAGTTGAGCGTACTAGAGCTTCGCCTGTCTACCGGAAGTTGATGCTGTTGCTATGCAACCTGTTGCTAGCTTGTTAGCATAACAAATTACTAACTAAACATTTTATGATTTTGGTTGTGTGTGTAAATTCAATCTGGAGTGCCAGAGTGCGCTCTAGGCGTTCGTAAGTCTCTAGAGTGTTGTCAGATTGTCCATTCGTAAATTCAGAGCGTTTCGCTTTTGTAGCGTTCAATGGCAGTCAAGCACCCAAGCTAACTGGCTAACGTTGGCTAACTACTTCCAGACACAAATGAGAACACCTCACTCTGACCATTTTACTCACCCTCGCACAGCTGGTTAAGCTGTTTTCATGTTATCCAGAGCGTTGGTGACTGTAACTATACTGCTGGCAACAATATATATATATATATATATATATTTTTTTTTTAAATTCTTATTTACAATGACTGCCTTAATTACGCTTTTTTTGCCAATGTTTACTGACACCGGCCATATTCAACGGGTGTTGAGCGTTCGTAAATTCATCACTTATTCTGCGGGAGAGTGCTCTGAAATCTGAGTAGATAGCCAGAATTAGCACTGTCCATTGAAATGCACAATGACTCTACCACTTAGCTAAAAATGATGTCAATAAACATTGGGTGGTTAGTTAGATAGCATATAGTTAATATACTGCCTGGCAAGTTCGATGTATTAGTAGCCAACTAATGTTAGGTAACTGGCTATCATACCGGTACATTCTGCTATAATGCTATGTGGTTGGTAAGGATAGCATAGCTAACAAATTGTCAGCCAACATAACGTGTAATGTAACTTGTTTGAAAAATCATTACTTTATTACATTGCTCAACATTTTCTTAACATTTGTCATAATTAGTTAAAGCAATGAATTTGTATCCGCTCTGTCCGACTTCTTTGCTTCGGCTGAATATTTTCCGCCATTTTCTTCAAATCTGAAAACGTTGTGAAGCCACGCCCATTTTCTGAAGAATTGTATTAATGACCCTAAAGCACGGAAATAGTGTCCAGTGCATGTATACTTCGTATTTTGGTGAATTTAGTACGACATCCGGGAACTTTGGCATACTAACTATATCCATACTATGACCTATAAGCATACTATATACTCAATTCATGTCACAAATAGTGCGGTTAGTATGAGTATTCGAACACAGCTTTAGGCTTTTGTTACAATGCTTGTGATAGCCTTATGGTAATACAGTACTTACATTTCTGCACTGGTGAGACTCCGTGCTTCTGCAATGATCTCTTTTAGCAGGACTGATACATCATCTGGAGACCGAGATATATAAATGTTGTTATAACAGCAAAAAATGATGCCCCACTGTACCACTAAAACAAGGATAATAGGTAAAGTATGATACTTACCCAGGTGTGTGAAAAGGTTTTTGGCGACCTGAAGCAGTGCCTATATGAACACAGACAGACACAGGAAACAGTTGAGAAGACTAGAAGCGTATTTGTGGGCTAGCTAAAGATTCTCACCAAGTTAGGGATCGTGATGGACAAAGGGCAGTTACTCCGAGCAAGGCTCAGTAAATTGGGTGGTCAGTCCCTCAAAATGCTACTGAATTACTACATAAAACCTTGTCGCGCAGTAGTGACTATGTAGGGATTGTGAAGTGAATGTGTAGTTTATGCACTACTCAAGATACACAAGTAGAGTTGTGTACTTTTCAGTAGGAAACAGTATTGTTTCCAGTAGTAATCAGGTAGATTTTTACTACTTGATGTTCTTGGCCTAAGCAAGTCTCTTCTTCTTATTGGTGTCCTTTAGTAGTGGATTCTTTGCAGCAATTCGACAATGAAGGCCTGATTCACGCAGTCTCCTCTGAACAGTTGATCTTGAGATGTCTGTTACTTGAACTCTGGGAAGCATTTATTTGGGCTGCAATTTCTGAGGCGGGTAACTCTAATGAACTTATCCTCTGCAGCAGAGGTAACTCTGGATCTTCCTTTCCTGTGGCAGTCCTCATGAGAGTCAGTTTCATTATAGTGTTTGATGTTTTTTGCTACTGTACTTGAATAAACTTTCTTTAGTTCTTGAAATTTTCTGGATTGACTGACCTTCATGTCTTAAAGTAATGGACTGTCATTTATCTTTGCTTATTTGTGCTGTTCTTGCCATAATATGGACCGTAATAGGGCTATCTTCTGTATACCACCCCTACCTTGTCACAACATAACTGATTGTCTCAAACGCATTAAGAAGGAAAGAAATTCCACAAATTAACTTTTAACAAGGCACACCTGTTAATTGAAATGCATTCCAGGTGACTACTTCATAAAGCTGGTTGAGAGAATGCCAAGTGTGTGCAAAGCTGTCATCGAGGCAACGGGTGGCTACTTTGAAGAATCTCAAATAGAAAATATATTTTGATTATGTTTAGCACTTTTTTTGGTTACTACTATGTGTTATTTCATAGTTTTGATATCTCCACTATTATTCTACAATGTAGAAAATAGTACAAATAAAGGAAAACCCTTGAATGAGTAGGTGTGTCCAAACTTTTGACTGGTACTGTAAATACTATGCATGCCAGTCTCTGTTGGCTAAGAGTTTAGGAGAGACTGACTGCATCACTTCTTTTTATAATAAACGTGTTAAAGTCCAAATTGTTTGCATAGTCAACTTACACACAGCTCTGACACACACTTACCCCACCAGACATGCCACCAGGGGTATTTTCACAGTCCCCAAATCCAGAACAAATTCAAGAAAGCGTACCATTATTGCATGGAACTTCCTTTTATCTCATATTGCTCAAAATGAACAGCAAATCTGATTTTAAACTGATGAAGCAACATCTCACGACACAATGCCTCTCCCCTATTTGACCTAGATATGTTTTGTGTATGTATTGATATGTAGGCTATGTGTACCGTTTTAAAATTCATGTAGTTCTGTCCTTGAGCTGCTCTTGTTTATTAATGTTCTGTATTATATCATGTTCCATATTTTCTGTGAACTCCAGGAAAAGTAGCTGCTGCTTTCACAACAGCTAATGGGGATCCCAATAAAATTCCAAATACCCAAAAGTTCAGTAGTTACATAGTCATTAATGGGGAATTATGTAGTGATTTGGGAAGGAATAATGTAGTGTTCACCGGTAGTGAAATGTCCCAATTTACTACATAAATCACTACTGGTTTACTACACATCTCAATAGCAATCAAGTAGTAAAACAGTACATTTTGTGCAGATCTTGTGTAGTAGTGATGAGTAGTAATTCAGTGGTACTTTTTCATGAGGGGGGCAGTCAGGTAGCGTCTCCTTACCTGGCATTCATACTTGAGTCTCTGTTCCTTTTGGAAGGCCAGTGTGCTGGTCAGTACTGAGGAAGTGTAGCAGAAACAGTGCTGCACTATGTGTTCATCCACCTCTGTGTGTCTGGAGAATGACAAGCACACACACATTTTACAGTAAGACACAAACCTATGCAGCTATTCATGCACGCACGCATACACTCAGACAGAAGTTTGCATGCTTATGCTAACACACACAGCTCTATACCTGTCTGCTCCTTTTTTGTTGAAGGCACAGGCAAGAGCCACAACCTTGGTGGTGGCCCGACACTCAACAGGAACACACAGCATGGAGAGAACTTCAAATCCCAGAGTGCTGTTCAGCTGCTGGTGTTCTTCCTACAGTATCAGCCCAGAGAAGAGGGAAAAGGGGCAGAGATGTAGAGGACAGGACCATCAAACATATCCAAACGTACTACTGTTAACACTACAATACTGATCAGGGGACATTTCAGGGTTCTTACTTGAGTGACGTCTTGCAGGGAGATGCTCTTCCTCTTCTCCACAGCCTGACCAAGGTTGCCAAATGTCAGCTGGACCCCAGACAGACAGACAGAGTGAGGGTCAGGCAGACAGAGTGAGGGTCAGGCAGACAGAGTGAGGGTCAGGCAGACAGAGTGAGGGTCAGGCAGACAGAGTGAGGGTCAGGCAGACAGAGTAAGGGTCAGGCAGACAGAGTGAGGGTCAGACAGACAGAGTGAGGGTCAGGCAGACAGAGTGAGGGTCAGGCAGACAGAGTGAGGGTCAGGCAGACAGAGTGAGGGTCAGGCAGACAGAGTGAGGGTCAGGCAGACAGAGTGAGGGTCAGGGGCACAGGTGGTAATGTCATAGGGATAGAAGGGCTGCGTTGTATAACTTACAGGGAAACTGATCTCCGCCTTCAGAACCTTGTCTCCAACTACCTGAGGAATAACAAAGACATCTAACAAACTTGTTTTTGTTTGAATTTTTTGCACTTTTGCTTCATTTTAGAATATTGAATATTGTGTGTGTACATGTGTACCTGACAGAACAGCTGTTGGTTATCCTCTGATACCAGAAGTAAACAACAGCACAATGAATGAGTCTGCTCCTCCAGCTGTGACAACAACAATACAACCGATTCAGTCAAACAGTCACTCTGTGTATCAATGAAATGATCAACCAGCTTTTATAAATGAGTTTATTTCTGGTTCTGGACTCACATAACGGATTACTTTTAGTTGGAGGGTGGCAGCATCCAGGTCATACAGCTCTCCTATAGTAGACAGTGAAAGAATCGACAACGTCATTACACATAGTAATATATTCTTACCTACTATTATCCGATAGACTCGACAATGATGTGTCTATAGACGGCAGAATACACGTGCTGGCCCCATCGCACTATCATACCACAAAGCCTCAGGATCTGATGGTCCAGTACACTGTAGTCCACATCAGGTGTTGTCATCCTGGTCAGGGATAGATATGATTTCCTGTTGACCGCTAACCCCTGGGTGAGCCTTTGACCCTGCAGGGCCTGGACTCTCTTACAGGCTACGGTGACCTGTGAGGAAAATCAGAGTTGTACCAGCAGTAGGCCTGCTGTCTCAGAATGTGATCCTATTAAAGGACTGGTGGGTCTGGAGAAGGACACTTCAGACTCACATGTCTCTCCAGGACATCAAGGCTTTGTTCCTGAGCTTTAGTGGGCTGTGCACAGCAAACCTTTCAGAATAGAGAAGACACCGTGTAACATTCAGTCATATTAAAGTGATATCTTTGATAATGTAAGGCAGAGAGGTGAGAGGGTTATGAGGGCAGCAGGTAGCCTAGCAGTTAATAGCGTTAGGCCAGTAACAGAAAGGTTGCTGGTTTGAATCCCTGAGCCGACTAGGTGAAAAATCTGTCTATGTGCCCTTGAGCAAGGCACTTAACCATAGTCGCTAAATGTAAATGATGAGGAGCATGCTCACCAAGAGGAGGGCGGTAGTTACACCCTGGTCCAGGATTGGAATGATCAACACTGTGGTGGAGGTGCAGAAGATGGATGGAAAAAAGATTGGGTAGAGAGGAGGAAAGTATTAGCCAGGAGGACGACTGTGGACTGTTTTGAACTCTCTTGAATCTTTTAGAGTATAGTTGCTGTTGCTTACCCTGCAACACAGCCAGATACACAAACACACACCTCTTTTGTCCTGCTGCAGTGGCTCTGTTAGTCTCTCTCTCTGTTGCTCCTGCAGTTCTGAGGAAGGAAGTCCTTCACACTGTACTCTCCTCTGCTGGACAACCACATCCCTTAGAAAGACAGAGATTTTATTGATTTAGGAACATTACAAACAATGTCTCTAGAGGGAAAATGAAGACTGAATTATCACGGTCTGAAGTACAGGTCAACTGGGCACCACATCAGCCCATTACCTGAGTCTCCCGTCCTTCGGTAGCTCATGGGGTGGTTCTTCACACCACAATCGTCCTGTCTCTGCATCTAATAGATAGACGTATACACTGTCCTATAATAGAGAGGGGGGGGGGCAGCCTGTTAGAGGAGGGAGAAAATATGGTTGTAAAAAATGTTTTGTAACATTATTTGGTCTGTTTTGTGCCATTCACTCTGTTTCCTGTTTCTCTGTCTACCCTCCCCCCAGGGAGAATACAGTATGGTGCTGAATAGGATGGAGACAGACCATATACATATATCATGATGGAGACAGTAGATACACACCACTTCATAAAAGACAGTCTGCAGAGCCTCTCTGATGGCATCCTGCAGGGAAGAGGAGTCTGTGACTGAGGCCAGTTGGAGCAATGCATACTGGGAAATAAAATAAGGGGAAAGAATAATTAATACTGTGGTGACTTTGATGCACAGATACACAGAGAAGAAGGAGGAGGAGGAGGAATGGGCTCTGGATGTTACTCACACAGAGCTGCCTCTCCAGTAGCTCATATTCACTGGAGACACATGCACTGTAGAGTACAGCCAGACCGACCAGTGACACTTACAACACACTCACCATTACATCAATCAATGCAGTATACTAGGCCTTATCTCAAAGGATTATCTGGGTCAATTCTCTAACTGTCAAACTGTGACTGACAACCCAACACTCAGCCTCCAGAAATTGTAAGACAGAATATAAAGTAAATTAAAGTAGACTATGTTATATTCATTGCATTACCAAAGGACATCCTGTGTTCCTTCATAATTTATCTAAATTATGGAAACTGGTTTTAATATTGTTTGATAGCTGTATTTTTTGCAATGACAACAGTTTAATGTTGACATGCACAGTGAATGCCCTGGAGAGGGTGCCTGTTTTATGGTGCCTTGTATCAGCTCGCGCACACATGTACACATGCTTACATACACACACTTGTCACACAGGCAACCTTCACTTGCCTTAGAGTAAATTACAAACAGGTCTGGAGAAACAACTTCATCATACACAGAGATACTCCTTAATCCCAGAAACCAGCGTGTGCTCAGTTAAACATCAAAAAACGAAAAACATTGTATTTAGGACAAATAATTCAATAAACCCTAAACCTCAACTACATCTTGTAATAAATAATTTGGAAATTAAGCAAGTTGAGGTGACTAAACTGCTTGGAGTAACCCTGGATTGTAAACTGTCATGGTCAAAACATGTTGATACAACAGTAGGTAACAATGGGAAAAGTCTCTCCATAATAAAGCGCTGTCCTGCCTTCTTAACAACACTATCAACAAGGCAGGACCTACAGGCCCTAGTTTTGTTGCACCTGGACTACTGTTCAGTCATATGGTCAGGGGCCACAAAAAAGGACCCTTGGAAAATTACAATTAGCTCAGAACAGGGCAGCACGGCTCGCCCTTAAATGTACATGTAGAGCTAACATTAATAATATGCATGTCAATCTCTCATGGCTCAAAGTGGAGGAGAGATTGACTTCATCGCTACTTGTTTGTGTAAGATGAGTTGACATGCTGAATGCACCGAGGTGTCTGTTTTAAACTAGTAGCACACAGCTCGGACACCCATGCATACCCCACAAGACATGTCACCAAAGGTCTCTTCACAATCCCCAACTCAAGAACAGACTATGGGAGGCGCACAGTACTATATAGATCCATGGCTACATGGAACTCTATTTCACATCAGGTAACTGATGCAAGCAGTAGAATCAAATTAGAAAAACAGATAAAAATACACCTTATGGAACAGTGGGGACTGTGAAGAGACACACACAGGTTCAGACACACATACACATGATAAGACACGCACTCTACACACACGTACACATGGATTTTGTATTGTAGATATGTGGTAGTAGAGCTGTGGCCTGAGGGAACACAATGTGTTGTGAAAATGTTATGAAATGTAATGTCATGTAATATTTTAAATTGTATATAACTGCCTTAATGTTGCTGGACCCCAGGAGCTGCCTTGGCAGCAGCTACTGTAATGGTGATCCTTAATAAATACAAATACAAATACAAAAATGGCATCCCTTTTATAAAATGTGCTATGCTGATTGACCTATGCTGCTGAACCTGATTCAGCAGTGCCTTGCTTGGCAACATCTTTCAACACTATCACTTTTCTCAAGAGCCCTTCAGAGGAGCAGAGCAAACATGACCTCGCCCTCTAGTGTCTGTGGAATGTACGTCATATAGGGTGTCTCAGGTAAATAACAGCACAGAAAGTAATAGTGTTCATGCTTGCATAGCAGCATCTGGTGTTTACCCTCTTTATCTTACAAGTGTGAGGAATTTCTGATACAAATGCTACTGACGTTGGAGTTATTTTACAGGCAGCAACACGTACCTGTGCACTCCTAAACATTGTGAATAAGGGAGGAAAACACACACACACACACACACACACAGATGCACACGCACACACCCAGGGTGAGTCAGACAAAGGTCATCTGAACCACCCCCAGCACCCATTGCATGTGGAGTCATGTGTCTGCTGGTTGAATTGATCTATGCTAAAGTTCACAGTAACCTTATGGAGAATATAAGCACAAAGTAATCACATCACCTGGGATCAATAGGATTCCTGCTACGCTATATGGCAGGCCAATCTGCTTTACAATATAGTGCTGCGTTAACTCCTGAGCAGCCTCATCTGAGGTTATTAACATTTGACCTTTGACCTGGGGCTATGGCAGGCCAGCCTGAAGGTGACATCTGTCTTTGTCTGAGTTTGAGCAGAATTGAAAAGTCTCTCCTCTGTCATTTCATAAGCAATACTAACAGTATCATTGCTGGCAAACACACTTCAAATCCTTTAAGAAAAAGATGGGGGAAAGGAAATCTCAACATAAGCCTGATCATATTTCTTGACTGCTGCAGCTAAAGCCAGAGTTGGCTTGTAAAGGTGTTGGATGAGAAAATTACTGAACAAGACCATGCAGGTGAGACCTACTGCAACGAATGAGTGAGCATTACCTTCCTGATTTTACACACACACACACACACACACACACACACACACACACACACACATACACACACGCACACAGTCACGCACACAAAGTAAATGAGTCCAGATTAGTGTTTATCTTTAGACAGTGTTCAGACTTTGTCCTATAAACAGTAGCGAGGTGTCTTGTAAGTTTGTTCCCATTAGTCTCCACTCTGGTGGAGGAATAGAATTATATTGTATATAATAGGATTCAT
Source organism: Salmo trutta (assembly GCF_901001165.1). Taxonomy (NCBI): domain Eukaryota; kingdom Metazoa; phylum Chordata; class Actinopteri; order Salmoniformes; family Salmonidae; genus Salmo; species Salmo trutta. Next base: position 39,591,570 of record NC_042971.1, on the reverse strand, counting down.
ACATGTCTTCCTGCTTTGGCGTCATTGGGCCTTTGTTCGCTGTATCTGCTTTATGTTTGGTACTGTGTGTATAGAAATGTACTGAAAATAGTCAGGAAGTTGTTCGTGTGGGATGTGTGAAGTAGGCTATGATACATAAATGAGACACACTGAAACAAGACTGGGACAGAAAACTAGGGCAGACATAGGGAGTGACAAAGAAGGGTCCTGCTTGTTAAAATTGACAAAGTTGGGGGAAGGAACATGCATGTGAGAGACAGAGAGATCAGAGAGAAAAAGAATGAGAGAGAGCATTACGTACATAGCTATGATAACATCATTTCACAGTCATTTCAGTGCATTAAACCCATATCTGAACGCGTCGTAAGGAAGATAAATAGGGGAAAATTCACAGTACCACCATCTGCCTACGTAGGCGACTAGCTTCTTAATCTCCTGGGAAGTTTTTGTAAACTCCATGTTTAGTTTACTACAGAGACCTCTTTCATCACATCAAGATAATGACAGTTGCACACAGACATGCCAAAACATCCACACCATCCTCACAGGAGTGTCAACACTATTACTCTGACCTGTATTCATTTGCTTGGCAGATACACTTATCTCTGGAGTCAAACATTTGTCTTTCAACCTTTACCTATGACAGGTAGCTCACTCACAATCTGCTATTTTCATCAGTTTATTACACATGGTGCTATCTGCTGCTAATATGTTAGTGTGTTAGGGGGTGTTCAGACCTTTTGGTTCAGCATTAAGCCATTGGAGGACTGCCTGAAAACACTGTGACTGAGCAATCTGAGGGGTTCATATAGAAATGTATAGTGTATTCGGAAACTATTCAGACGCCTTGACTTTACCCACCAAAAAAATTACATTACAGCCGTATTCTAAAATGTATTCAATAAAAAATGTTCCACATCAATCTACACACAATACCACATAATGACAAAGTGAAAACAGGTTTTTGAAATTTTGGCAAATGTATTAAGTATAAAAAAACAGAAATACCTTATATAGGTAAGTATTCAGACCCTTTGCTATGAGACTCGAAATTGTACTCAGGGGCATCCTGTTTCCATTGATCATCCTTGAGATGTTTCTACATATTGATTGGAGTCCACCTGTGGTAAATTCAGTAGATTGGACATGATTTGGAAAGGCACACACCTGTCTATATAAGGTCCCACAGTTGACAGTGCATGTTAGAGCAAAAACCAAGCCATGAGGTCGATGGAATTGTCCGTAGAGCTCCGAGACAGGATTATGTCGAGGCACAGATCTGGGGAAGGGTACCAAAACATTTCTTCAGCAAGAACACAGTGGCCTCCATCATTCTTAAATGGAAGAAGTTTGGAACCACTAAGACTCTTCCTAGAGCTGGCCGCCCGGCCAAACAAAGCAAACGGGGGAGAAGGGCCTTGGTCAGGGAGGTGACCAAGAACCCGATGGTCACTCTGACAGAGCTCCAGAGTTCCTCCAGAAGGACACCCATCTCTGCAGCACTCCACCAACCAGGCCTTTATGGTAGAGCTTGGAGTTTGCCAAAAGGTGCCTAAAGGACTCTCAGCCCATAAACAAGATTCTCTGGTCTGATGAAACCAAGATTGAACACTTTGGCCTGAATGCCAAGTGTCACGTCTGGAGGAAACCTGGCACCATCCCTACTGTGAAACATGGTGAAGGCAGCATCATGCTGTGGGGATGTTTTTCAGCAGCAAGGACTAGGAGACTAGTCAGGATTGAGGGAAAGCTGAACGTAGGAATGTAGAGAGAGATCCTTGATGAAAACCTGCTCCAGAGCGCTGAGGACCTCAGACTGGGGCGAAGGTTCACCTTCTAACAGGACAACGACCCTAAGCACACAGCCAAGTCAACACAGGAGTGGCTTCAGGACAAGTCTCTGAATGTCATTGAGTGGTCCAGCCAAAGCCCAGACTTGAACCCGATCAAACATCTCTGGAGAGACCTGAAAATGGCTGTGCAGTGACACACACCATCCAACCCGACAGAGCTTGAAAGGATCTGCAGAGAAGAATGGGAGAAACTCCCCAAAGACAGGTGTGCCAAGCTTGTAGTGTCATACCCAAGAAGACTCTAGGCTGTAATCGCTGACAAAGGTGCTTCAACAAAGTACTGAGTAAAGGTTCTGAATACTTATGTAAATGTGATATTTCAGTTGTTGTTTTTTTATATAAATTTGCTAAAATAAAAATAAAAAAGTTTTTTTGCTTTGTCATTATGGGGTATTGTGTGTAGTTTGATGAACATTATTATTTTTTAATCCATTTTAGAATAAGGCTGTAAGGTAACAAAATGTGGAAAATATCAATGGGTCTGAATACTTTCCGAATGCACGATTTGCCGGCACTCGACTTTGTCTCGGGCCTAACAACACCTGTGCCATTATATCCTCCGAACACAGCTTCTCTGGCATAATCACTTAAATATAGTATAGTAGTAAAAGTATAAGTAGCTTGTTTGAGTGGTTCTCAGCCTAATTCCATGTGAATAAGAGAGAAGATCGTAAGAGAATGTACCCTAGTACGGATGGATATAAATCAGTCATACTCCAGCTATGCAGATTTAGGAACTTCATCTAAACAGGAAAGTCTGAATCTATATAAACAATGTTGTCAAGGGCTTAATAGGATGACAGAAGAAAGATAAACACAGTGAGTGCCTCTCGCCCCCAGCCTCCACTATAGTCAGACAAACACTGTTTGTTGGTATCATTAAACAACAGGTGGGTTAGATGCTACATACCAAAGGTCTGAAGGATGGCCTGCTGATTCAGCTGTATATGAATCGGCCCAGATTGATTAGCAGCATGCTAGTTGTGGCCCAGAAATACCTTCCCTATTTTTACACAATTGCATGCGCACAGAGTGCGTCAGAGAGCTGACACTGACAGTAAAAAACACTGATTGAAGCCCTCACCCCAACTGTGCTTTGACAAGCTGCTCAACTGCCAACACCAGCCTTCCATCGGACCTGTCTCCATTTGCAAACAAATCTCTGGAGGGTGTTAGTTAGAGCTGAGCATCACCCACATTAAGAGGAACCCCACTGATAAGTGCTGTGGACAGACAGGAAACGCATCACAGAGTTCAGAGTTGTGCACCACTGTGGCATCACTAATGAGCAGACTCAACATGGGGTTCTATGGGCTTGACACTCAACAACATCAGAGTGGCGGTAACTCACCAGCACTACCAGCATTACGACCAGGAATATGACTTTCTTGAAGCGGATCCTTTGTTCGCACCACCCAGGGCAATTTAACTGATTCCAGAGACTGACCCAAAACAACGCCGGCGAATGAGAGGTACTCGGGGGCGGGCTTCTAGCCCGATTATGGAGATGCGCAAACCACCCACCGCTTCCGAGTATATTACTCGCTGTTCAGTCCCTGGATAATAAAGTTGATGAGCTCAGGGCAAGGGTTTCTTTCCAGAGAGACATCAGTGATTGTAACATACTCTGTTTAACGGAAACATGGCTCTCTCGGGATATACTGTCGGGGTCTGTCCAGCCATCTGGATTCTCAGTTCATCGCGCTGACAGGAATAAGCGTCTCTCTGGGAAGAAGAAGGGCGGGGGTGTATGTTTCATAATTAATGATTCATGGTGTAATTGTGATAACATTCAGGAACTCAAGTCCTTTTGTTCACCTGACCTAGAATACCTCACAATCAAATGCCGACCGTATTACCTTCCAAGAGAATTCTCTTAGATTATAGTCACAGCCGTGTATATCCCCCCTCAAGCCAATAACACGACGGCCCTCAAGGAACTTCACTGGGCTTTATGCAAACTGGAAACCATATATTCTGAGGCTGCATTTATTGTAGCTGAGGATTTTAACAAAGCAAATTTGAGAAAAAGGATGCCTAAATTCTATAAGCATATCGACTGTAGTACTCGCGCTGCTAAAACACTCAACCACTGTTACTCCAACTTCCGGGATGCGTACAAGGCCCTCCCTCGCCCTTCTTTTGGAAAATCTGACCACGTCTCCATTTTGCTCTTCCCTTCCTATAGGCAGAAACTCAAACAGGAAGTACCCGTGCTAAGGACTGTTCAACGCTGGTCTGACCAATCGGAATCCACGCTTCAAGATTGTTTTGATCACGAGGACTGGGATATGTTCTGGGTAGCTTCCGAGAATAATATTCACGAATAAACTGAGACGGCGACTGAGTTTATCAGGAAGTGTATAGGAGATGTTGTAACCACTGTGACTATTAAAACCTAGCCTAACCAGAAACCATGGACAAATGGCAGCATTTGCGCCAAACCGCTTTTAACCATGGCAAGGTGACTGGGAATATGGCAGAATGCAAATAGAGTAGTCATTCCCTCCGCAAGGCAATCAAACAGGCAAAACGTCAGTATAGAGACAAAGTGGAGTCGCAATTCAACGGCCCAGACACGAGACGTACGTGGCAGGGTCTACAGACAATCACTATTTATATAAATAATTTAGACAAAAATGTCCAAAATGCACAACTTCATTTTTATGCTGATGATACTGTTATTTACTGTTGTGCTTCATCTCTTACAAAAGCTTTCCAGAACTCGCAAACTGCTTTTAATACTGTTCAACATACCTTGTCTCAATTGAAGCTTATCCTCAATACTGACAAAACTAAACTACTGGTGTTTTCTAAAGCAAGAAATAGACCTCTGAACCTTTCACCTATTACTACCTGTCAGGTTCAGAGGTCTATTTCTTGCTTTAGAAAACACCATTAGTTTAGTTTTGTCAGTATTGAGGATAAGCTTCAATTGACACAAGGTATGTTGAACAGTATAAAAAGCAGTTTGCAAGTTCTGGAAAGCTTTTGTAAGAGATGAGGCACAACCGTAAATAACAGTATCATCAGCATAAAAATGAAGTTGCGCATTTTAGACATTTTTGTCTAAATTATTTATATAAATAGTGAATAAGAGAGGACCAAGTACAGAGCCTTGGGGCACACCATTAAAGACAGACAATTTAACAGACCTAAGCCCATCAAATTGAGTGCACTGAGTTCTATCAGACAGATAGTTAACAAACCATGCAACTGCATGCTCTGAAAGACCTACACTCGACAATCTCTGCCTTAGTATAGCATGATCAACTGTATCAAAAGCCTTAGAGAGATCAATAAAAAGTGAGACACATACACCTTAGCCAAATACGTAAAAACCTTGAACATGCCTATATATAGACAAGGACCTGTCCTCCTGCAGCTTTGGAGCCTGTGATTTGTGTGAGGGTCCAACGAGAATTTTTTGTGAATCCTCCAACAACGAAAATAGCATCAGAGGGCCAAAGAAGGTCACTTGGCAGGGGATTCCAAAATAATAAATGTTCCCCTTCTGTCTGGCTTCCATCACAGGTGAGTGAAAATATGCAACATTATGTCAGTCCTGTGCAATGTTTCCACAATGTCTGTGTTGTTGGTCCATGTTCCACTGTTAACTTAGAATTCATGCTACATTAACAGGTGTTTAGCGTGCTCTATCTCCCCCTTTCATCACATAAATACACAGACAAAGACACAGATACACACATATACACTCCACGTTGCCATCAGTAAAGCATGAACCATTTGACCAACCGGCACAGCCAACTAAACAGCGCAGCCAATCCAGAAGCATCTACAAATCAGCTGAGCATTGAAAATGTAAATACTTCCAACTCTGAACATGAGGGAACCATCTCTCCCTCGCAGTGACTTGCTCACTACTGCATGTCAAATGATTTCAGCTGAAACGTGACTGACAGCTGTCACTATGGTGTCCAATCATACAGTATCTCACAGACACATAAGCCAGTCCTATAGTTTTTAGAGTGCAGACACATGCAGTGGTGTAAAAGTACTTAAGTAGTTCTTTCAAGTATTTTTACTTAAGTAGTTTTTTTGTGGTATCTGTACTTTACTTTACTATTAATATATTTTTGACAACTTTTAGTTTTACTCCACTACATTCCTAAATAAATTAATATAAGTTTTACTCCATACATTTTCTATGACACCCAAAAGTACTTGTTACATTTTGAATGCTTAGCAGGACGGGACAATTGTCCAATCCACGCACTAATCAAGAGAACATCCCTGGTCATCCGTACAACCTCTGATCTGGCAGACTCACTAAACACAAATGCTTCGTTTGTAAATTATGTTGGAGTGTTGGAGAAAATCGTGCTGTTAGGTTTGCTTAATATAGGGAAATAATTTGTACTTTTACTTTTGATACTTAAGTATATTTTAGCAATTGCATGTACTTTTGATACTTAAGTATATTTCAAACCAAATACTTTTAGACTTTTACTCAAGTGGTATTTTACTGGGTGACTTTCATTTTTACTGGTTTGACAATGGGCACTTTTTCAGCTACTGGACACGTGGCAGGAGACAGTGTGAGGCTGGAACACTTTTTACTACTGTATGTCCTGGGGCTAGAAGAAGGAAGATAAGGGAAAGGAGAGCAGAGTCTTACCTGTACGGAGTTTGAATATGGCCCTCTCTCCTCCACCGGCGGGAACACCTGCCGTCCCCCTCCCCTGAAGAAGCGAAAGAGGGCAATAAGAACCCCCTGCAGCATACTGCCTACCTGTGTTTCTATAGCGCCCTCCTCTCCCTCTTTATCTCTATGTTTCGTTTTCTATTTGTCTCTCGCTGTCTTTCAGCCACTAACCCTTCGTCTCTATCAGTCTCCTTGGCTCTCTTCCTCTATTACTCTCCTGGTTGTCAGTGGAGACAGAGTCTCAGTACATAAACAAGCCTACCCATTTCTACACATGCTCCAGGCTTCTCACTCTCTCTTTTTCCCTCTCTCTCTCAAGGATCTCTTCAAATCTCCTCCTCCCTAACTCTCTCTCTACTCTGCCCTACCCCCCTTCTCTCTGGTCCTCTGTAGCTCAATTGGTAAATGATGGATCTTGCAACGCCAGGATAGTGGGTATGATTCCCGGGACCACCCACACGTAAAAAATGTTGGCATTCATGTCTGCTAGTTGCTTTGGATAAAAGTATCTGGTAAATGGAATATATATTACAATACTGTGTGTGGTTATTATGTTGTGTGTGCCTGTGTGTACTGCATGTGTGCCTGCATGTGTGCGTGTGTGTGCATGTGTGTGGTTTGGGCAATCCAGTATCTGCACACTGGTATGGAAACTGAATTTTTGTGTGAGTGTCTGTGAATATCTCCAATGCCATCTCCACCTGCTCCAGAAAAACTGCATGGCTCCAGAAACAGATAGAGAAGCAAACACGAAATGCCTAGTCTCTCTCTCACACTCACACACACAGGGATATCGATCTAAGTGTCAACGAGTGAGAGATATTGTTTCAGCCCAGGGTCAGAGAGGCTGGCTCAGTGGGGGTGGGGGTGGGGGTTCCCTGCAAGCTCCGGTAACACAAGGCTTCATGGAGCAACATTCTATCACATGCTCAAGCCTATCAACATATAATAGCACTGTCAGGTTGGTCTGTAGTGTACCGTACGTAGCCTATGGTTTCTTTTTTCTGTTTTACTTTTAATTAAATTAAGGTATTTACATTTGTATTACATTCTATTAATCCAGAAGGATGTTTTGACATTAATGTGACATGAATAATGGTGTTTGGTCCTGTGAAAACATCCCGTTGAAGAGTCATCTCTATTGACACAAGATCCATTTGACTCTGTCATATTAGCAACTAAACAGCCATGAAGTGATAGCACATGACTTTTCAGTTAAAAGGTTTTGTTATTGATAGGCTAAAGCTGAACACAGAACATCGGGGGAATAATATGCAACGCAATCTCCTTTGTATGATAATGAGAGCAAAGAACCAAGACCCTGATATCAGAACAGGCCTGTCCCCTGTCAAGAGTTCAAAGCTGCTGCACCTACTGAAAAGCACAGCAAAGAAAACAACTATAAATACGTCAGCATGTGCATTTTGCATAATTGTGAAATAAGACATAGATAATAAGACAAAGGAAACTTCATAGGTGTCACACCCTGACCTTAGAGAGCCTTTTTAATTCTCTATTTTGTTAGGTCAGGGTGTGACTTGGGTGGGCATATCTATGTTTCTATTTCTTTGTTGGCCTAGTATGGTTCCCAATCAGAGGCAGCTGTTTATCGTTGTCTCTGATTGGGGATCATACTTAGGCAGCCCTTTTTCCCACCTGTGATTGTGGGATCTTGTTTTTGTATAGCTGCTGTGAAGCCTGCAGAACGTTCCGTTTAGTTTTTGTATTTTGTTGTTTTGTTGGTGTTCATCTAATAAAAGTAAAGATGTACGCTTACCACGCTGCACCTTGGTCTCCTTCTTACGACGAGCGTAACAATAGGCTTGTGTGATTCTATTAGTTGTGAATAAAATAAACACAATCTCTCTTCAAGCATAAAAACCTAATTATATCTGAATGCTTTTTTTATTGTGTACATAATTATACTTAATCAATTACCCCTGAATGAGAGCTGACTGGCAGAGAGTTAATAAAAAGATTCACTTGAGCATGTAATAGGCAATTTATTGACATGACCAAACATGAGTGATACAAATTGAACAAATTATTATAAAAACCAGGAAAACTATTTTTTAACAAATGTTAACGCCTCAAGTCTATTTTTTTCTTCATAGAGCCTTTAAAGATTCATGACACCAGAACACCACCGGGAAGATATTCCCTCTTTGGTTTCTAATCTAGTTCCATGATGGACCACTGAAAAGGTTTTTCTAAAACATTTTGTACCAGTAATTGGCATGCAGGGCTTCTCATTGCGAGAGAACCACTTCCATTAAACATAGACTGAATAATTTTTCTATGTTAGAAGGTAATTAAATGACAGACCAGTCAGCAACATCTAAAGGTCTGCAAGATGGGAAGTGAGAAAAGCTGCTCTAAAATGTGAGATTCCATAATGAATGTAGAATTTGTGTGTCAAATATGCAGGTTGACGTTTATTGTCACGAGTTTTATTGCTTTATTGTAAAAATGTATGAAAACAAAAATATGTTTTTGGTCTTAATTTAAGGTTAGGGTTAGGTATTACCTCCCTAACCTTACTACATTTGCACACACTGTGTTTAGATTTTTCTATTGTGTTATTGACTGTACTTTTGTTAATCCCATGTGTAACTCTGTGTTGCTGTTTTTGTCGCACTGCTTTGCTTTATCTTGGCCAGGTCGCAGTTGTAATTGAGAACTTGTTCTCAACTTGCCTATCTGGTTAAATAAAGGTGAAATAAAAAAATAAAACAATTACAGTTAGCAGTGTGGTTAAGGTTAGGGTTAAAAACCGATTGTATGACTTTGTGGCTGTGCTAGCTAGTGATCACTCTTCAGAGCTGCCTCCAGTACATGAGTCATCTTAATAAATGCCAATCTGCGTCAAATATGAGCAGGTTATGGTAATGTGTGAAGCTTAATGGGGGTAGTGATGTAAGAACTGGGGGTGAATGGAGTGCATGGTTGTTACTAGGGTGACTGAGCCTCTTCAACAGCCCTGAGTTCCTAATGTAAAGCAATTACCCACACAGCCTCACAGCTAATGACAGACAGCTGAAAAATAAAAGGATATTAGAAAGCCCTTTTATTGAGCGAGAGGCACTTAGACCCACAAGAGCACCAATAAAACTTTATGTGAGATTGAGAGTGGTGGGGGGGGGGGTCTAATGTGCTGTAGCTACACACAACATGCCAGAAATACTGTCCTAAACCCTTTATGTTACATCAAAATTACGATATAAACCTGAGAGAATTAGAATGGGGTGGCTGGTAACCTAGTGGTTAGAGAGTTGGGCCAGTAACCGAAAGGTTGCTGGATCAAATCCCCGAGCTGACAAGGTAAAAATCTGTCGTTCTACCCCTGAACAAGGCAGTTAACCCACTGTTCCCTGGTAGGCCGTCATTGTAAATAAGAATTTGTTCTTCACTGGCTTGCCTTGTTACATTTAAAACTAATAATAATAATAGAATGTGGGAAAACATTGAAGTTGGGAACAGCAGGTGTGTGTGATCTGGTGTGTAAACCTAACCTATGCTTTGTTTTTTATGAAAGGCAGAGGTAGGCAATGTGCTAGCATGATGGTGAATGGAAGCAACGTTGTATGGATGATTCATGTTGGTGCATGTTCTCATTTACCACAGGCACTTCATTTGCTTTAATAAACAATCAAAGTCTTGAAATGTTTTGATTTATGACAAAAATGGACTGTGATTGTCATTCAAATAGTCTAGACTCTAGTGTTTTAGGCGAGCCATTTTTGCAAACATATCCATATCAAAGGCTACAATAAACAATTTACCATCAGAGATCTAGGGTGTAGAAGTAATCTACTTCTCTACCTCTTCAGACCTTTTTTTATTTTGAAGGAGAAATGATCACTGACAGCCCTTTTATTTCTATCCTTCTTCTACAGTAGAAGTGGGTGTATTAAATCGTTATTTCTATCCTTCTTCTACAGTAGAAGTGGGTGTATTAAATCGTTATTTCTATCCTTCTTCTACAGTAGAAGTGGGTGTATTAAATCGTTATTTCTATCCTTCTTCTACAGTAGAAGTGGGTGTATTAAATCGTTATTTCTATCCTTCTTCTACAGTAGAAGTGGGTGTATTAAATCGTTATTTCTATCCTTCTTCTACAGTAGAAGTGGGTGTATTAAATCGTTATTTCTATCCTTCTTCTACAGTAGAAGTGGGTGTATTAAATCGTTATTTCTATCCTTCTTCTACAGTAGAAGTGGGTGTATTAAATCGGTAATACTTTTGCTTTGATCAACCAACCAAGTCAAAGAGGATTTTTAATGGCCACAGCATCCTGACCTCAGACATAAAAGGAACAGTGGGATAATGATTTTAAGAAACACAAAAACCATACACATTGTATTTCAAAGACAAATTAAACTATATACAATGACATCAACATTTCTTTATCACAATCAGGTACTCAGATAATGATGTATAATCAGCATATTCTGTTGTACTTCAGACACAACCACCCAGCAACCCAGCGCATCAACATTTATACACTTACATCTCTGCTGTTGTCGATGGCTGGAACTGCTGACTACGGCACAAGAAGGAGTTCCCACATGCCTGGCCCATCGCTGTCACCTGTCAGTCACAGTCTCTAACAGCTGGAACAGGGCCCCGTCTTCACAGCTCTAACCCCAGTCCACCCTCTCAGTACAGCGGAATGCTGTTATGGTGTCTATCTGAGCAGCAGTATCTCTGCAGCTCGTGGAGAGGAGATGGGTCGTTCCACAAAAAGAGTGGCATTTGCATCCCTTTGATATTTTAAGTAGAAATTGTGCACCAATGTGCAGTGTTTATAGCTTGGTATATGAAATGAAAGGCCTTTTAAAGATGTACTCTCTAACTTTTGTATAATTTCAGGCAGTAGTTTTGAAAGTGGTGCTCATAGCCAAAAGTGGTCCCTGTTATTTTGTGTACTACGTCGTTCATTTCGTGTGATATGTTACACATTTTGCAATTTGCATGAAATCATATGTATTTTGCAATTTTGTGTGATATGGTACAATAATTTGTGCAATATGTTACAAATGTGTTATGCTTAAGATCCCTGAGTGCATCTTTAATATAGACAACATGAAGAATTCAATAAATCTGATTTTTTTATATGAATAAAGACTTGCTAACGTTCTAAAAGTCAGCTTTTTGACAGGTCCCTCTCTGACATCTAGGAAGATTTTAACCAACTTAACACCAACATTCCTCCCAAGTTTTCACCATCATTGTAAAGCCCTAGTTATTTTCTTGCTTTGATAAAGTAATTTCAGAAGATAATTATATATTTTATGTGATTAGTGATTCATTTACATCTGTCCTTCATTTCAACCCTGTAACGTGAACTGAACTCTCATTTTAATATGGTGAAACTATTCCTTTAAACTTGTTTTAATTTCTTTTAAGAAACATTGAACATCTAATAGTCAAATCATATTGTAAAAGCAGGTGAGCTGGTTCTACTCTTTTTGGCCATTTTCTGGTGTTTTGTGGTGGAAAACTGAGCGGGTTGAGTGAAACACTTCAACCCTGTTACCCAAAGATAGATAGACTACACATTTTTTTTAAATATTTTTGTTGATGTTGTGAAGATTGCATTCAACTGCCACTCCCTGTTGAACACAACAAGCTTCCATTCCCCCTGTCACAAGGGGATTTCTGGCTTTTTTAAATATGAAATCATCAACCCTGTTACGGTCAACTCTGTTACTTTATTTGAAACATTATTTAAAACGTGTTTTTTTATGAAGATGAACATGTGCTCTTCACGACATAACGTTAAAATATTTTCTTTGTTTTTAAGTTCCACTTCTCAAAAGCCACCGACTTGGTGGAACGACCCAGATTTAGATACAGAGAGAGAGAGAAACCTCTGGGGCTTCGACCAGCCCGGCACTGGATCGATGCTGAATCTGCAATAGCAACCAGATCAGTCTCCTTTCCCTGCCCTGGCTGCTTTAAGGGTGCTGTCTAGCTATCCTTACAACTCAGATTCCTTTTCATGTTAAGGTACTGTTAAAGGATGAGCTAATGAAATGAAAGTAATATAAACTGCACATCTCTGTAATGCAACAAGCTGTGGTCTTGAATAGTGACAGTGTAGAAATCCTGCTCTCCAATCATTACTGACCACCGCTGTTACCATAATGACATGAACAGAAAGCACTGTGTCTCATCTTAGATGGCTTTACGACTGCAGCTCTCCAACATGGTCATTATGTCCCCATAAAAGGGAACCTCAGTCAACATAGCGTTTAGATTTTATTTCTCACGTGCCTCTAATATTATTGTTACTCATTTTTAAAATGGGAGTTTGTTGTTATACTGTATTTCTATACTACCTCCCCTATTATTACCATAGCTGTGGGTTATAAATAGGTTCAACCAAATATTGACAGAGAAAATATTTACTTTGAGGTTATTGATTTGACATACAGTGAAAGCGCATTTCTTTCCAGAAAAGACCTGAAGACTTGAAAACATCTCTAGTAGTAGATGGGATGGGAAAGCAGGATCAGGTTATTTCCCCTTCAGCCTCAGATCAGGAATCTAGCCTGGAAGCTGCTGGCCACAGATCACCATCATGCTATGAAAATGAATAAATACAAAAAAAGTGATGAGAAAAGCTAGAAAAAGTAGAAAAAAGCAGGACATTTTCTTTCACAAAAAGATAATTACCTGGAGGCTCATAAAAGTGGCCAGCCACTCGATCAGCTCGTTCTTTGATTCACAGCACAGGTACCTGAGAAGATTGGTAGTGGACGAGGGTGAGTTAGAGAAGGGCTAGATCTTTACCATGATCCTCAGCAGAGCTTAAGTGCTCTAATTACTACTGTTTAACGATCTTCAGTTGCTACCCAAGATACTCACCATTGCTGTATGTCTCGTACTGCCTTCTCACACACCACAGTCATCCCCCAGCTAGAACACAAGATCATAGAGATCATAAGAAAGGAGAGCAAGGACATGATATGGACAGCTGACAGCTGATAATTATTTGAAATGGGGGGTTGCTGGTTAAAGCCCCAAGTGGGACATTCAGAGATTCTCACCATGACGGTGGCTGTAACTTCCTCTTGATACCACAGTAGACCTTCAGAGCATGGACTGAACACTCCCTCTCAGGCTGAGAACTCTACAAGATGGGCAAACAAGGCTGTTGTTACACAAATACATTACAGGAGTCTCACACTGTCACAGAAACAACACACATCTCCTTCCATCCTCTCTTACCTTCACTTCTTTGTACAGCCTTAGAGACAAGCCACTGAGCACACAGAGGCGTCTGCTGAAGGTTCCCTTACCCCTTTGACCTTTCTCTTCACAGAACTTGATCAGGCCGTTTCGGGACACATCTACCCTGCCTGCTGTGAAAGGGTACATCCAACTCTCATTTACTTTGTACACATGTTCTACCATATCGTTAACACATCTCCTTCCCCCTTTTCATTGGACTTTTTCTACAGTTATCAATGCTTTTTTTTTAAAGAATTTTTACAGAATATATGCAATTGTGTAAGTATATTTATGGTATGTACTGGTCATTCAAAACTCTATGTAGTAAAGTTTAACTTTGTCATGGCCAAAGGTTTTGAGAATGACACAAATATTCATTTTCACAAAGTTTGCTGCTTCAGTGTCTTTAGATATTTTTGTCAGATGTCACTATGGAATACTGAAGTATAATTACAAGCAATTCATAAGTGTCAAAGGCTTTTATTGACAATTACATGAAGTTGATGCAAAGAGTCAATATTTGCAGTCTGCCCTGACATGCTGTCAATTACATTTTGGGCCACATCCTGACTGATGGCAGCCCATTCTTGCATAATCAATGCTTGGAGTTTGTCAGAATTTGTGGGTTTTTGTTTGTCCACCCGCCTCTTGAGGATTGACCACAAGTTCTCAATGGGATTAAGGTCTGGGGAGTTTCCTGGCCATGGACCCAAAATATCGATGTTTTGTTCCCCGAGCCACTTAGTTAACACTTTTGCCTTATGGCAAAGTGCTCCATCATGCTGGAAAAGGCAATGTTTGTCACCAAACTGTTCCTGGATGGTTGGGAGAAGTTGCTCTCGGAGGATGCGTTGGTACCATTCTTTATTCATGGCTGTGTTCTTAGGCAAAATTGTGAGTGAGCCCACTCCCTTGGCTGAGAAGCAACCCCACACATGAATGGTCTCAGGATGCTTTACTGTTGGCATGACACAGGACTGATGGTAGCGCTCACCTTGTCTTCTCGGACAAGCTTTTTCCGGATGCCCCAAAAAAATCGGAAAGGGGATTCATCAGAGAAAATGACTTTACCCCAGTCCTCAGCAGTCCAACCCCTGAACCTTTTGCAGAATATTAGTCTGTCCCTGATGTTTTTCCAGGAGAGAAGTGGCTTCTTTGCTGCCCTTCTTGACACCAGGCCATCCTCCAAAAGTCTTCGCCTCACTGCCTGCTGCCATTCCTGAGCAAGCTCTGTACTGGTGGTGCCCCGATCCCACAGCTGAATCAACTTCAGGAGACGGTCCTGGCGCTTGCTGGACTTTCTTGGGCACCCTGAAGCCTTCTTCACAACAATTGAACCACTCTCCTTGAAGTTCTTGATGATCCGATAAATGGTTGATTTAGGTGCAATCTTACTGGTAGCAATATCCTTGCCTCTGAAGCCTTTTTTGGTCAAAGCAATGATGACGGCACGTGTTTCCTTGCAGGTAACCATGTTTGACAGAGGAAGAACAATGATTCCAAGCACCACCCTCCTTTTGAAGCTTCCAGTCTGTTATTCGAACTCAATCAGCATAACAGAGTGATCTCCAGCCATGTCCTCATCAACACTCACACCTGTGTTAATGAGAGAATCACTGACATTATGTCAGCTGGTCCTTTTGTGGCAGGGCTGAAATGCAGTGGAAATGTTTTTGGGCGATTCATTTGCATGGCAAAGAGGGACTTTGCAATTAATTGCAATTCATCTGATCACTCTTCATAACATTCTGGAGTATATGCAAATTGCCATCATACAAACAGTGGCAGCAGACTTTGTGAAAATAAAAATTTGTGTCATTGTCAAAAATTTTGGCCACGACTGTAGTCATTCAAAACTCATTCAAAATACTGTACCTATGTTGGTAAGAATGGCCTCCATGTAGCAGTTCTTCTTGACCACCAGATGACAGTCTTTACCCAGAGAGAAATAGATAGTCAGCACTTGCTCCTGATAGTGCAGTGGACGCTCTGTTGGGGGAACCAGAGAAGACACCATGTATTTTACCACTAGTTTACAGTTGAGCACTAGCTTTCATTATAAAAATGTAAGATATTTCACACATTACCAACAGCTGTCCAACTCCTCAAACATTTAAGAAGAGACTTTGCAACTATAACTGAGGTGTTCTAAACCATTACCTATCTCCTGGTTGTTGTCGACCAGGAAGCAACTCCAGTAGTCCCCCTGCTGTGGAGGGATGTTCCTGCGTCTCAGGACCTTACATACCAGCTCCTCAGCACTCACTTCCTGGGAGATCTGAGAGAGGGGAGCAGGCAGGGGAGCTTATGATCATCTGGGCACAAAAAAATTGCAGAAGAACACCCTGTACGGTAGCCTATGGATTCTAGAGTCAAAGGTGAAAGGTGAGAGTGCACATGGAGCTGACCTGAACCAGCAGCTCAGAGCCCTCCTCCTTCCTCTCCAGGTAAACCCCACAGATGGTGAGAGGTGAGGGGCTTCCCTACAGAACAGTATGAAGAGAGAGACACAGCAGGCTAACAGCCATCCTTAGTCCAGCAAATTGTAAGAGATAGATAGTATAGGTCAAGGAAGTCAGGATTTAATAATTTCAGTTGGGTGGCGAACAACTGCTGCAAGGGGTTCTGAAAATGTCATCATGCCATAGGTGTGTGCTCACCTCCTCGGTGTGTTCCTTCTGTGCTTTGATGACATGCGATATCATGTCTAGCTGCCTCTGAAACTGCTCTGCATCCACCTGCCACACAGACAGACAGATGCATTCCATCCATCTGATCAGGCCATTTCATTTGGCTTCTTGAGACAACACAGTACATTTCTCTCTCTTTTTCTTCTATAAATCAGTCATGTCATCAGTGTGAGACAGACACACTCACATTGAAGATGTCCTGGTAGTTCTGGATGAGATCCTCTACCACCTGTCCTGCGCTGTTATCAGTGCCGTCCATCTGGAAGAGCGTGGGACCAAACACAATGGCCAGGTTGTGCATGTTCATCTGATTCTCATCTGCAAAGCACTGGACGCTTTGGGAACAAAATTGCCAGATTTGTACAACAGCATTGCATGTCTTGAACTTTCAAAGACAAATGAGTCAATTCCTTATATATAAACTGTATATAAAGTGTTTTTATTCTACTTATATGCAAATAAAGGACACATGTCCTGTGGGAAAGAGGAACATTTTTCCAGAATGGAAGTAAAGAAATAAAAAGAGAGGGGAGGACAGACAGACAGAGGTAGAGATTGAGGCTCACCAGTAGAGGTGGTTGATGACAGCCCCCAGAGTGGCTCTGTTGACTCGGGGGAGGCTGTGGAGGAGGGCCTGGTACTGGGACACTCTCTCACTCATCTCACTGATAGCTGGTGGACATAGAAGAAGAACACCTACACATTACAGCACACAACTCCTTATCATGGGGCTACCACTGAGTATGTTTACATGCACACAAATAATTCTATATGAAACTGATTACGGCAGAAGACCGAGTATGAAATTTGTCATGTAAACACCTTACTCTGCTTATCTTAATCAGTGTAAGGTCATAATAGAGAAGAATTATTAGGACATGTAAACACCTTAATTGGCGTTCCAGTGGTTGATTTGATCTGCGTATATGCAAGCACCTGGTAGTGCAAACCTCCCTCTTATGCACAAGTGAAGTGAGTTCAGAAAAACCTATAAATAGTTTTTACTTACAAACTTTATATGTCTGAACTCAGAATCAAATAGCCTTTGCAAAAATACCATGGTCACTGCAGTAGAACGTTCATTTTAATTGACGATTTTCTGCATTTATCAAAAGTCCCATCAGAAGCCGGATTTCAGATGTAAACATAAACATTTTAAACAAACTATTATATTAACCTGCTCAATGATACGACCACCAATACGAGCAGTGAAAAGCAGTGGTGTGGTCATTGTGGTCCACCAGTATTAGAATGAGGGTAGGCCAGACTCACTAGTGGTGTGGAGCCATGGCAGAGAGGCCTGATGGCCATTGAAAACCCCCTCTCCCACTTCCCTGAGGAACCTCTTCAGAACATTTGCAACATCATCCACCTGGCGCTCCCCTTCACTCAGACGGACCTTCCGGGGGTCATGGCGGAGAAAGAACAGCAGGGCGGTGATCTTGGAGTTCACACCACACCTCCGATAGATGCCCTCTGACTTCAAACCTGGAAAGGAAATCTCCCATAAAGAAACACATCAACACTGAACCATTAACACAGACTTACAAATACACTGATAGTGAAATGAGTGAAGCCAGTAAGAGCTTATCTTTTGTTAGGTATCCGTCCCGACCGATGCCATGCTACGTCCACCCACCATGCTGTGTGATGAAGCTCATGCAGCGGTCCACGATGACAGGGACGTCTGTGTCAGTGAGCTGCTGCTTGTCCAGGGGGCCGTCTCCTCTCCCTGAGCCCTGTTGGAGCCCACTCAGCCAGCCCTGGAAGTCAGGCCTCCTGTCCCCCTCCACACGCAGGCTCCTGCCTCCATCCACCAGCACCACAGCACCAGCCTCCTGCTCCATGGCTAAAACAGGGACACAAAACAACATACAGTGTCATGACTCACACGATCAAACACTATCTACTTCAGCATGTACATCAACGTAGTAGCTGTTTTATTCTGTTGCAGCCAAAAAATATATCACTCTTACATCATTAGTACAACAACACACAGTAAAAAGTTAAACTTCACTAAACTTCTCCCTCTACAGTACATCCTAATACCTCCACTGTGACAGTTTCAGGAGTGACTCACAGAGCTCCTTTATTTTGCGCAGGTCGATGTTCTCCACTCGATCTGCTCCGTGGAGGAGTAGGAGCAGTCTGGAGCCCCCCAGGGAGAACCAGCCCAGGAGGGGGCTATGGTGGCTCTGGCCCTCAGTGTAGCGAAACCGGCCCACCCTCTCAAAGGGCCAGCACACCAGGTCCTCTGCTGCAGAGGGGACCAGCGCCTGACATACAATAAGATAAGGCAGTACCTAGCTATATACACTAGTAAAACTACTAATTACCAGTCTATCATGATACTCAATGAAATCTAGTTTTAAAGAGGTGGTTACCTTGGCGATGGCCTTGATCCACCCTTTCACTTTGTCAGAGGAGTCTTCTCCAAATAGATAGACTCTCCCAGAGTCATGGTACAGCTCAAAGGAATGGGCATAACTGAGCCAGGAAAGGTACAGTGTGGTAAGAAATATATATAGCAACATTTTACTAAAGCCTACATTGATAGGGTTTTATAAATTCCCAATTATGCCTAAATGGTATAAACAACTACATTTGCTACACCCTGGAAAAGTACATGTGATCTGCTCATGTCATAACATGGGTGAATGTGTTGCCTGTCTTACCCATGTTTCCCTGGGGGATTGACCAACAGACACAGGACATCACTCATCTTCATTCCGCCGCTCTGACTGGAGCTCTTCTCACTCTCATAGTAGCTGAAGTTACCTTGGTTCAGAGAGCACCATCGACGACTAAAATCTAGAGAAAATCTATCAATTTAGCTGATGGTAACTGTATTGGCATTAGTAACACTTTCCTAAGAGGACTGTCCAAGTTAGTCATTATTTCACCTGACCAATAGACATTCAGATCTAAACAGGGTTGGGGAGTAACTGTAATCTGTTAACAAAAAAACTGTAGCTGTAATCAGTTATATTACAAGCAGAAATATTGTAATCAGATTACAGATACTTTTGAAAAACTAGATGATTACTTCTTGGATTACTTTAAAATTCAAAACGGATGTTTGCTAAATAAAATGATGGCGCCTTTCTATTTTCTCAATGAAAAGGGTGCAAGTTTAAGTTCATTCCATTAATAGTCAGACCACTATTATGACATATAAAATGTGTTTTATGGATCCTTTGTGTCTTCTTCTAATGCCTCTTAAGGGAAAAGTAATCAGATTACATTACTGAGTTTGGGTAACCCAAAAGTTATGTTACTGATTACAATATTGGACCGTAACTAGTAACTGTAACAGATTACATTTAGAAAGTAACCTACCCAACCCTGGATTTAAAGCATGTCCAAACAAATCCCAGAGATTTGAGTTTATACATAGTGCCATGAATGACCCACCTCCTTTTGCTTTGCCCTCTGTTACTGGCCGTATTGAGGAAGCGGTCTTGAAGAGATAACCAGTGTGTGAGACGGGGAGAGCAGCCTCTAGGAGTGTGCGATCTCCAGCCCTAGACCCTGGCAGCTCTAGAGAGGAAATACGTAGAACTACTGATGTCTCCTATACTGAACAAAACACAGTACAAGTTGAATGTAAAGTTATAGACGAGGGTTCTCTTTCATATATTTTATTGGAGTTTTTCTTTTTTTAAGTGCAAGACAACACAAAACATGCCACCTGGTGGCAGAAAAGCCACACAGCATCCATAAACAACAAATTCATACAATAGGAGACAAAACAGCACTGACAAACAATTGACAACAAAAACATGGAGCAATAATAATGACAGAGTTGATTCGGGACCTTTACGACACCAGCTACGTTGTGGTCAAGAGCTTTGGTAGCGAAAACTAAATAAAATCAATCATATTTATTTATAAATCAAATTAATTTATAAAGCCCTTCTTACATCAGCTGATGTCACAAAGTGCTGTACAGAAACCCAGCCTAAAACCCCAAACAGCAAGCAATGCAGGTGTAGAAGCACGGTGACTAGGAGAAACTCCCTAGAAAGGCCGGAACCTAGGAAGAAACCCGTAGAGGAACCAGGCTATGAGGGGTGGCCAGTCCTCTTCTGGCTGTGTCGGGTGGAGATTATAACAGAACATGGCCAAGATGAGGGGTGGCCAAAAATAGGTGCATTGTTCCAGACCTGTAAATGCACCCAGAAAAAATATATATAAATGGAGCAGAGGGTTGATTGATGAGACTCCTACCTGTGTTGTGGTTGTGAGTTAAGAACTCCACCTGTAGTATCTGTCCATAGTGTTGGGCCATGGACACAGGGCTGGGCAGCTCTGGATCACCTGTATAACAGTTCACATCTGCTCCACAGAACACCAGAGACAGAGTCTCCAATACATCATCCGTCTGAACAGTACTGCACAGAGCCTGAGAGATAGGCAAGGAGAAGGAGGGAGAGAAAGAGAGAGGGAGAGAGAAATGAGAGAGAGAAGAGAGAGAGGGAGAAGAAAAGACATGTCTGAACTTTTGAGAGTATGGGATGGAGAGAGAGAGAAAGAGAGAGAGAAACATATATATAGAGAGAGGGAGAGAAAAGTGATATTTGACAGTAGGTGTGTGTCTCACTTTGTTGAGGGCCTCCTGTTGGCCAAACAGAGCATGGTAGCGGCGGTATTTCCCCTGACAGTACTTAGCAGAGACAAAGCGCTGGCGCTTCTCACTATCACTTGATGGGTGGAGTGCCTCGCTTGGTGGCATGTTAGCTGCCCAAAATAGGTTTACCATGTTGTTACCTAACAGGAACACCTGGTGAACAGAGAGTGGCATTAGAACCTTGATCTGAAAGATGTATCCCTTTATTGACAGGGTGAGCTATGAGAGACTTCTTCTTTTCAAAGGACAACATGTAAATTAATGCAAATATACAGTTGAAGTCGGAAGTTTACATACACTTAGGTTGGAGTCATTAAAACTTGTTTTTCAACTACTCCACAAATTTCTTGTTAACGAACTACAGTTTTGGCAAATCGGTAGGACATCTACTTTGTGCATGACACAAGTAATTTATCCAATAATTGTTTACATACAGATTATTTCACTTATAATTCACTGTATCACAATTCCAGTGGGTCAGAAGTTTACATACACTAAGTTGACTGTGCCTTTAAACAGCTTGGAAATTTCCAGAAAAGCATGGCTTTAGAAGCTTCTGATAGGCTAACTGACATAATTTGAGTCAATTGGAGTTGTACATGTGGATGTATTTCAAGGCCTACCTTCAAACTCACTGTCTCTTTGCTTGACATCATGGGAAAATCAAAGGAAATCAGCCAAGACCTCAGAAATAAAATTGTAGACCTCCACAAGTCTGGTTCATCCTTGGGAGCAATTTCCAAACGCCTGAAGGTACCACGTTCATCTGTACAAACAATAGTACGCAAGTATAAACACCATGGGAGCCACGCAGCCGTCATACCGCTCAGGAAGAAGACACGTTCTGTCTCCTAGAGATGAACGTACTTTGGTGCGAAAAGTGCAAATCAATCCCAGAACAACAGCAAAGGACCTTGTAAAGATGCTGGAGGAAACAGGTACAAAAGTATCTATATCCACAGTAAAACGAGTCCAATATCGACATAACCTGAAAGGCCGCTCAGCAAGGAAGAAGTCACTGTTCCAAAACCGCTTAAAAAAGCCAGACTACGGTTTGCAACTGCACATGGGGACAAAGATCGTACTTTTTGGAGAAATGTCTTCTGGACTGATGAAACAAAAATAAAATTGTTTGGCCATAATGACCATCGTTATGTTTGGAGGAAAAAGGGGAACGCTTGCAAGCCGAAGAACACCATCGCAACTGTGAAGCACGGGGGTGGCAGCATCATGTTGTGGGGGTGCTTTGCTGCAGCACGGACTGGTGCACTTCACAAAATACATGGCATCATGAGGAAAGAAAATTATGTGGCTATATTGAAGCAACATCTCAAGACATCAGTCAGGAAGTTAAAGCTTGGTCGCAAATGGGTCTTCCAAATGGACCATGACCCCAAGCATACTTCCCAAGTTGTGTCAAAAGGGCTTAAGGACAACAAAGTCAAGGTATTGGAGTGGCCATCACAAAGCCCTGACCTCAATCCTATTGAATATTTGTGGGTAGAACTGAAAAAGTGTGTGAGAGCAAGGAGGCCTACAAACCTGACTCAGTTACACCAGCTCTGTCAGGAGGAATGGGCCAAAATTCACCCAACTTATTGTGGGAAGCTTGTGGAAGGCTACCCGAAACGTTTGACCCAAGTTAAACAATTTAAAGGCAATGCTACCAAATACTGATTGAGTGTATGTATGTAAACTTCTGACCCACTGGGAATGTGATGAAATAAATAAAAGCTGAAATAAATCACTCTCTACTATTATTCTGACATTTCACATTCTTAAAATAAAGTGGTGATCCTAACTAACCTAAGACAGGACATTTTTACTAGGATTAAATGTCAGGAGTTTAAATGTATTTGACCAAGGTGTATGTAAACTTCCGACTTCAACTGTAGAAATAAGAGGAAGCATAGAGTGAGGAACATAAACAGAGAAAGACCACATATGGGTGGTGAGGATGAGGTTCCTAATAGAATATTCATTAGAAACCTACCTGAATAAGGTTATCAGTCCACACCTTTTCATCCATTCTCAGACTGCGAACTTTGGACACACTCTGGCCCAGACCCCTGTGCACGCCTAAACCACAGAGAGATGTCAGAGTTTGATTTCAATGTCCTCTCCCAGGCATTTGTATCCAATGGAAATGTATGTGCACTGTACCAATGTGGTACAACTTATTCACCTGAAATATTTGTTTATCAAATTCTATTTTATTTGTCACATGCGCTGAATGCAACGGGTGCAGACTTCACTGTGATTGGCTTGCTTACGATCTCTTCTCAACGATGCAGTTAAAAAATACAAAATATTAACACAAGAGGAATAAAATACACAAGGATGGAGCTATATACAGGGAGTACCAGCACCAGATCAATGTGAAGAAGTACAAGGTAGTTGAGGTAGATATGTACATGAAGGCAGGGTAAAGTGACTAAGCATCAGGATAGATAATAATAAGAGTAAAATAAAGAACAGAGTAGCAGCAGGATATAATTAGTGTAAAAGTGTGTGTGTGTATGTGTGTGTGTGTGTGCTAGCGTATATGCTTATGTGTGTTTGTGTTATGTCGGTATGCGTGTGTGTGTGTGTGAATGTAGTGTATGTGGATGTGTGTGTGTTTTGTGTGAGAGTGTCAGTGTAGTGTGTGTGACTGAGTGTGTAATCTGATCACTATAGAAACTGATCAATGCTCTTGACCATTGACTCTCTGAGTTTGGTCTGCCATCTAGGCAAGGTTCTTCCATACCTGCACAGCACTTGCAAAGGACCACACAGAGGTTGACAGAGGCCCAGTCTGGATGGGGGGCGCCACAGTCTGCACAGCGCTGGTTGGCCTCCACAGCCCAGATCTTCTGGGCCACCACATCGCTGGACAGAGAGCGACTGACACAGTCCTGCAGGGCCTCCACCCACTGATCCCTCTGCTGCGCCGACTCGGCCAGAAAACTAACCAAACAGAACAGGGGTCACAGAGGGTTCACTGTGGGATGACATTAAAGGGTCATAGGTCAGAGGTCAGTCTCACCTGAATGTTCTGTAGAAGGTGGTGAGGTTGAAGGACCGTTTGTCTGTGCTCTTCACAGTACCCACATTCATCTCAATGTAGGTGATGCCAACACCCTGGCTGTGCTCCTGATGACAGAGAACATCACAGGTTTTTAAGGATAACTGACTCCAAAGGACTTTCATGAACATTTTATTTTATTTATTTCAGGACAATGCATGCACCATGGATACACACCTCAGCGTTCCCGTAGAGGAAGACCCTGTCTGCACAGATGACTACATAGACCTTGGAGCGCAGTCCATTCATCTCCAGGTATCCTTGTTTACTAATGAGAGAGACTCCACTATCATGCTGACCACTAGTAAAACTGAAGTTCATAAGGGACATCTCCATGCTGCTACGACGCTGCTGAATAGTTTCTTTCAGTACTGACACCCATTCCTCCCTGACAGCTGAAAACACACACACACACACACACACATACACACACACATACATAGGTTACACACACAAAGTATTCATATTTCCTCATTGTGATCATTGTTATTTTAGGTGGAACACTTACTGTTGTTTTCAGCACGGAACAAGAAAGTCCTGTTCCTTGTCACCACCTCAAACTTCTGCTCTCCAACGTTAAGCACTTCAGTGACAGACAGTATGTCTATGATCCGCTTTGAGTAGACCTCCTGAGGAAAAGGGAGAGAAGGAGTGAGAAGGGGAGGGTCTAATAAGTAAGGTATTTCACAGTATACACTCTGATCTGTGACACTATGTGTGGGTCTATGGAAGACGTCTGAACCTTCTCATTTTGAAAGTATCGCAGGTACTGTGCATCCAACATCACCCAACGCTTCTGGAAAATAAGGCTCCTGCAGATAAAACAGAGATTATTTACACTCTAATGCATGCACACACACACATGCATGAACAAGCACATGTACACGCACGCACGCACACCTCTCTCTCTTACCCCTGAGGTGGGGTCTTGTCCAGCCAGCCCATCTTGATAACAGGAGTGTGGTGAAGATCAGAGTCTCCAAGGTCGTATGATCGTGACAGTGTGCAGGCAAGATCGATACTGTCTTCATCAACCGATGATGTTCTCCTGAGAACAGAGATACACACACAAGTAGCAAGGACATCACCTTATCTCATCACATTTTCTCCAGTTAAGTATAATATAACCAAAACATGCAATCGAAGGAAACACACACAACTCACATGCAAAAGAGTTAAAAAGAAACACACCTGCTTGCTTCAATGTCCTCACACTCAACCTCCTCCACACTAAACTGACTGCGGAAGCAGTTCTGCATGGCTCGCAATGAGTCCTCCTATGATGCAGAATACAAAATGCTAACAATGTATCAAAATGTCATCTTTTATACTTCAATGACTTGTGTACAAAAATAACTCTGGCATATGTACAATCACTAACAGAAACAACCGACAGTCAATCCCTCTAAACATCTGTAATCACACAAAATAAGAGACAAATGTAGTACCTAAGCATCCACACATACAGATGCATAACGTACCTGGTCTGCCATGACATCTGAGACGAATAACTGAAGCCAAAGGATTACAGTAAATAAATAGTTTCTCTGTTATGTCGGGAAATGTACAACTGCGTCACATGTTCCAATGAAAAACCACACAATCCAACAGAGTCAGACCTCACAACTGATGGTAAGGAAGTAAATTAATACAGTAACTTCATACAGTACCTGATTCATGTTTTCTCGGAGTCTGAGATTAGTTCACATAGGTAAACTGACAGGGTTCGAGTAAGAAATGGGCACTGTCATCTGGCCACCTGCTTGGGATGGCGAGCCCCATCCTTCTGACAATGTTCCTCTTATCACAGCAGGTATATACAGGAAGTGGGCTTAGTAAACTGCTGTCAGAGAGAGTGATGTTCCTCATGAAACTGTAATCACCCTGAACAAACAGCCTTTATCTGACATTTACAGCAGCTTCTCTAATGGCACAAGGCCACATGCATATGAATAAGGTATGATCATTTACATATTGCCAGAGTGTAACTAAAGGTCAACCTGTTCAGGCTGAATGACTAAATGTAAAATGTACTGTATCTTCTGTATATTAGACAGTATATTATAAGGAATACAACTCATTGTAATTTTATGAAAAATAACACTCTTGTTTGAATAAA
Source organism: Salmo trutta (assembly GCF_901001165.1). Taxonomy (NCBI): domain Eukaryota; kingdom Metazoa; phylum Chordata; class Actinopteri; order Salmoniformes; family Salmonidae; genus Salmo; species Salmo trutta. The sequence continues at coordinate 39,565,306 of NC_042971.1, read as the reverse complement.
TCTATTGATAAAAGTCAATTTTCAACAGATAATCTCAGATATATCATAGAAGCAGATCAGAGAACACAGCAGACAGGTAAAGCATAGCAGCGAAAGACAATACCTGTAGCAATTGGGCTCTTGTAACTGTGCTGAACTGCTACCTTAGGACAGAAGATCTTGTAGACGCAATGAAAGATATGCTCAGTAAAATCAATGTACTGGATTGACAATATATCTCTGAAAAAGTATTTTGCCTTTGCAATAGTGACGTTTACACTCACCAACCTTAGTCTTCTTTCCCTCTTCTCTGGTGAGTGACAGATGTGAGAAGAGAGAGAGAGAGAGAGAGAGAGAGAGAGAGAGAGAGAGAGAGAGAGAGAGAGAGAGAGAGAGAGAGAGAGAGAGAGAGAGTTTTTTGAGTTTTTATAAAACCTTTATTTTATACTCAAGTGTTAACATAAATAATGACACACTGCCTTTTCAGAAATGAAACACGAAATGTAATTAAAAAAAAAATACAAAAAAATACAAAAAAAAATACTAAAATAACATAAAAAATTAAAAAAATTAAAAAATAAATTACATATACATTCAACTTATTTCATCGACAAAAAAATAGTTTCCCCTCCTCTACAAAACAAAGCGCTCCTTCGTATGCCCACTTCTCCTCAAACACTGGGAGATCTTTCACAGCTGAGTACAACTCAAAATCCACTTTTATTCTTATTTTCACTAATCCTTTAAAAACACATCTTACATCCTGCCCATATCCCGTTTCTATCTTATGTTTCCTACTCAGAAAAATGGACATCTTTGCTTGTCCCAAAATAAAATTTAACAGTTGACATTTTCTTTTCTGTTGCTTTCTATATTGAAACCCCAAAATAAAAACAGTGTCATTGAAAATCTCCCCTACAGCTTTAAACAAAGACTCCAGCATTTCCAAGAGAGGTTTTATCCTCTCACACTCCATAAAACAGTGAAAAATGGTTTCTCTTATATTACAAAAAGGACATCCATCTCCAACATCTGAGTTAATAACAGATACAAAAGCATTAACTGCAATGATGCCATGCAAAACCCTCCATTGCATATCACCAGTACCTTTTTGTAACGGTGGCTTGTACAGTGCTCTCCATGCTGGCTTTACCTTGTCATCAATGCCCAATTTTACCCTCCATGGAGTGTCTTTTCTATTTTTCAATTTATCTTTATTCAACACTTTGACACACCCCCTATATAAGTCTTTCCCATTCACCTCATCCAAACCCACCTCTTCCAACCCTCTCAAATCCAGTAATATCGCCTTTCTTTCTGACTCTGGGATATTTGGTGTAATCCCTAGTCTTGGAAATGAGACGTCTTCATCTTGTACCTTCTTCTTGTGGCTATGAAGCATACCCCACTCTTCTACTGACAGAGCCTTCCTGCAGCTTCCCAGCAGTTGTTGAATCTGGATTTTCCCTATATCCCACCACTGTTGAAGGGATACAAAACTGGCCTTTTGAGACCTCCACGTCTCCCAGAAAAAACTAAAACATTTCCTGAAGTGAGCATCACTCAATAAAGTTATGTTAAAATGCCAGTATGCGCTTTTAGGTTTTACATCGTTAATGAACACCACCTCTGTTATTAAACAATGATCAGAAAATCCCACTGGGGTTATCACACTTGATTTACAGACCTGAGATTGATGCTCAAAACAATAAAACCTATCTAACCTGGCCATAGAGATGGTGTTCTCTCTCACATGCACCCAGGTATACTGCCTTGTGCCTCCATGTTGACTCCGCCAAATATCAGACAGTTCATTTGTTACAATGAGACGTTTTAAAAAAGTCCTTGAGGCTATATGAGGTTCTTTGTGATTTCTATCTAAATCACTGACTGTGCAGTTAAAATCCCCAGCAATAAATAAATAATCTTCATTGTTACATTTCTCAATGGTATTTGATAATGTCTCTAAAAAGCATACCCTCTCAACTGCCACCACTGGGGCATATACATTTATCAGACACATAGTGATGTTTTCATACCTTACTCTAACTTTTAATAAACTACCCTCATCTACCTCTTCAACCTCATATGACAAAGGCAAAAACCCTTTTGAGAACAATATGGCCACACCCCCACTTTTTGTGTTTTTATGACTACACATCACTGTCCCCCCCACTCCTGTTTCCACATAACTTCATTTTCCAAATTACTATGCGTTTCTTGTAGAAAAATGTCACTTCCCTTTCCCCTAATTAACTCATACACTATGGCTCTTTTTTTAACGTCTCTTGCCCCATTTACGTTTAAAGAAGAAATCTTAAAACTGCTCATGGATGAAAAGGAAGAGAGGAAGACCCAGAAACCACATCTCTTTACAGAGTTAAAGTTGCGACTGAACTCTTTCATTTTCTTTCTTGAGTCTAGCAATTTCAGGGCTTGTCAAACCTCCCCCTGTTATTTTTGACATCAGAAACTTTGCTGATTCAATAAACAATTCACTTTCAGGGAAACAATCTGTTACATTATAATCCTGCATATATTTCTTCCCTTTTGTCAACTTCAGAAATTGACGTACCTTCCCAATCCCATACCTCCCTTCCTCCCCATTTATCTCACTATTTTGTTGTGATGCATCAGATGACTCACTCTCGCGATCCTCCCCAGAAGAAAACTCCACCATCTCTACAACCTGTTTATCTTCAAGTGATTTATCAATCTCTACCTTCCTCTTGGATTTAGACCCTTCACCGCCCCTTACATTCTTCCTCTTACTCCTCGGTACTTTGAAAACAGCTGCTTCCTTTTCCATTATTTCAATCTCCTCTTGACCTCCAATTTCATTGTCCAACACCACCTCAGCGACGGTAGTCGCAATCTCACCGACTGTTTCCCCTCCCTCTTTGTTCTGATCTACCACAATTGCCCCCGTATCCACACTGCCTTCCTCTCCTACTTTTCCTACCACATCTGCCCACCTTCTCCCTTCCCCCGCACCCTTAGCATGTTCATCCCTTCGCGGTGGTGCGTTAGCTGCACCAGCGCTAGAGCTGCTACCGGGCTCTGCGTGCTCATTCTCGGGACAATTACGCACCAAATGCCCCTCTCTTCCACAGCCAAAGCATTTCATTGATTCAGTAGAAGCGTAGAAGACATAATCAAATCCATCAATCTTAAAACTGAATGCTAAATTCAGTTAATCAGTGTCCTTTTTTAAAATCATATGCACTTGTCTCCTATGAGACACGACATGCTTCAGCAACGGAGATTTGCATCCAAAAAGAACCTTCTTTATTGTTGATACAATTTGACCATGACGAGATAACTCTCGCTCCAACACTTCATCTCTAACAAATGGTGGCACGTTAGAAAGTATAACTTTCTTTGCCGGATTCATAAGCGGAAATACCGGTGTCTGTGTCTCCCGCAACACAACACCACTCTCAACTATCGTATTCACCTTTTCAATGGAATCTAAGAATATCACTACAGCGCTATTCATCCTTGAGGCTGATTTGATACTATCATACCCAATGATAGCACCCACTGCCAAGCTACATTCTTCCACTGAACACCCGGCCGCAGCAGGAATCTTTACTCCATGTCGCCGACTAAGTTTTTCAAACTCCAAACTTCCGCGAGTGGCCATTGCAACCAGCCCCACCCGCTGGTTGTGCCCTCGCGAAAACCAACCTCAACGATCCCACCACCCCTATACGTGCTTAGTGATATTTAGACACAATACCCTTAAAACAACTAAACTAATCAACATATATATATACACACCAATATATACACACCAAAACCCAATAGAGTGAAGATAATTCCAGTCGCTCACTCCCAGCATGCACTCCAGAGAGAGGGAGGGAGAGAGAGAGAAGGGGGGGAGGACGCAGAGAGCTGTGTGTTGGCAGCGCACTACATTGCTGCCTGCCATAAGTTGAGGGACAGTGTCTGACAGACCAATCAACCTGCACATGTACTCTACTGTATGGCTATTGTTATTGTTGAATGTATGGTTATTTTGACCCTTGGTTATTGTTGTTACTGTTGTCCCGTTGACAATTCATTTTTTATTTATTTTTATATTGTAAATATCCAAAATAAGCTTTGGCAATATGTACATTGTTACATCATGCCAATAAAGCGAATTGAATTGAATTGAGAGAGAGAGAGAGAGAGAGTGAAAGAGAGAGAGGGAAAGAGAGAGAGGGAGAGAGGGAGCGAGAGAGAGAGAAAGAGAGAGAGAGAGGGAGAAAGAGAGAGAGAGAGAAAGAGAGAGAGAGAGAGAGAGGGGGAGAGAGTGAGGGAAAGAGAGAGAGAGAGAGAGAGAGAGGGAGAGGGAGAGAGAGACAGTGAGGGAAAGAGAGAGAGAGAGAGAGAGAGAGAGAGGGGGAGAGAGAGAGAAGTCATGCAGAAGAACAGCTCCTGACATGTTATAACTTTTTGGTTGTTAAGAGCGAGATTGACACGATTAAATTAGCAAAAAATGTATAGGTAATCAAATTGTACAACTGAAGATCAACACAGGAGGAAAAGATTGACAGAGAGTGAATTAAAAGACTTCATCGTGGTAGCTAGCCAAATTCAAATCTGTCAGCTAGCTTACCGTCTAGCTGAGGCAGCGCTAGCAGCAACAGCAGCAGCAGAGACTTTCCCCCCTTTTTTTTGAATTCCCAGCAGAAATCAAATCAGAGAAGGGAAGAATCAATTTTAAACACAGAATTCTGAGGGAGAACCCAGAAACTTTGTTTGCCGACTGCTCACAAAACAGGACTGTTACAAACCTGTTATTTTACACAAACCACACTACTGCCTGGCATACAGCTGTAACCAGGCATTTCAGCTATACCACAAAGAAAGGCATCTGCAAGGGAAGGCAAATCCACATTTTTGAGGATAGCGATAAGGACCAGGAAAACAGGTTTCTGACGGTAAACATGTACCAGAACGGCACTATCATGGTCCAGGGCAGTGAGGCTGCTCTCAGCTCTTTTGTGCAGGACTTCCCCACCCTAACGAAGATAGCGGAAAGCAAAAAAGGAATGGACAGCACTCCGACCTCTCCCCTCAACTCAGGCACCCCAACAGCAGGGCTATCCTCCCCCCTGCCTACCTACAACCACCAGAGCCAAGACCACACTACCATCAGCCTGTTGAGAGACAGTGTTAGAGGTATGGGTTACTGAGCTGAAGGAGCAGCCCCCCAGCTACACCACCACCAGCCCAGACACAGAGCTTCTACAGGACCAGATCAACTAGTGCAGGACCCAGCTGAAGAACTCTGTCCAGGAGCTGAGAGAGAGTCAGCTCTTGAGGAGGTAAAGGCCACCATGAGGAGAGAGCTAGTGCAGGTAAAGGAGGAGATGGCAAAGGAGCTGTCTGTCATCAAGAGGGTGCTACAGCACAGAGAACAGACTATAGAGACTCCCAGAGAGAAGCTTGCAGCCCCTCACCACCCCTAATAACCGCACTGACCCACCTTTACCCACAATCCCCCCCCCCATACCGACAACACTTTACCCACACCCCAAGTCAACAGGAGGCTCACATGGAGGCTCACATGGAGACACCTACTACAGAGAGAAGCTCTCTGGCCCCCCTGACACACCCCCACACACCCCTCCATGTACACAGGCCCTGTGTACTCCAGCCCCAGACCGTAAACGCACTAATCTGGTAAAACCCTCTGAGGTGGCAATCCTCATTGACTCAAATGTGAAATTCATCCAAGAAGATAAACTCTTCCCCCAACACAAGGTGTGCAAAATATGGTGCCCAAAAACACAGGATGCATTTACATTTACATTTAACATTTAAGTCATTTAGCAGACGCTCTTATCCAGAGCGACTTACAAATTGGTGCATTCACCATATGATATCCAGTGGAACAACCACTTTACAATAGTGCATCTAAGTCTTTTAAGGGGGGGGGGGGGTTAGAAGGATTCCTTTATCCTATCCCAGGTATTCCTTAAAGAGGTGGGGTTTCAGGTGTCTCCCGAAGGTGGTGATTGACTCCGCTGTCCTGGCGTCGTGAGGGAGCTTGTTCCACCATTGGGGTGCCAGAGCAGCGAACAGTTTTGACTGGGCTGAGCGGGAACTGTGCTTCCTCAGAGGTAGGGAGGCGAGCAGGCCAGAGGTGGATGAACGCAGTGCCCTTGTTTGGGTGTAGGGCCTGATCAGAGCCTGAAGGTACGGAGGTGCCGTTCCCCTCACAGCTCCGTAGGCAAGCACCATGGTCTTGTAGCGGATGCGAGCTTCAACTGGAAGCCAGTGGAGAGAGCGGAGGAGCGGGGTGACGTGAGAGAACTTGGGAAGGTTGAACACCAGACGGGCTGCGGCGTTCTGGATGAGTTGTAGGGGTTTAATGGCACAGGCAGGGAGCCCAGCCAACAGCGAGTTGCAGTAATCCAGACGGGAGATGACAAGTGCCTGGATTAGGACCTGCGCCGCTTCCTGTGTGAGGCAGGGTCGTACTCTGCGAATGTTGTAGAGCATGAACCTACAGGATCGGGTCACCGCCTTGATGTTAGTGGAGAACGACAGGGTGTTGTCCAGGGTCACGCCAAGGTTCTTAGCACTCTGGGAGGAGGACACAAGGGAGTTGTCAACCGTGATGGCGAGATCATGGAACGGGCAGTCCTTCCCCGGGAGGAAGAGCAGCTCCGTCTTGCCGAGGTTCAGCTTGAGGTGGTGATCCGTCATCCACACTGATATGTCTGCCAGACATGCAGAGATGCGATTCGCCACCTGGTTATCAGAAGGGGGAAAGGAGAAGATTAATTGTGTGTTGTCTGCATAGCAATGATAGGAGAGACCATGTGAGGATATGTGAAGATGCACTCCACATCCTGTCCCAGCCTGACTTTGGCACACCAGGCCACATCATTATTCACACCGGCACCAACAACCTTTGAGAGGAGCAAGAGAGAGTAGGCAGCCTGGTCAACAGAGTAGCAGAGAGGGCCTCTGAGTGGTTCCCCAACTCCCACATCACCATCTCCACTCTGCTGCCCCTCAAAGACTTTCATCCCCGTACCATTCAGAAAGTCAACGCTGACATCACCAGAGGGTGTGGCCTACTCCCGAATGTACACGTTGCTCACCACCCAACAATCACCCCAGAGCATCTGCACGACCACTCCCACCTGAGGAAGCAGACAGTAGGGATGTTTGCCAAGTCTCTAAAGGACTTGGCAAACATCCCAGAGACCCCTACCAGACCACTGCTCCACCAAGGAGCCCCAGGCCCCTTCAACACCCCACCAGACCCAGCGCACCCCACAGGCCCCACCCACCACCAGAGAATCACCACTTCCATCTGCTTAGCCAGACCGGACCGGGCCCAGCCTACTACCCCACACCAGACCACCACCCCTACCAGACCAGAGAGGAAGCCCCACGGGCCAGAACTGGCCCTCCTCCACTCTACAGGGCCCAACAGCAGGACCAGCGCAGCTACGCAGAGGTCGTCAGAGGACAGGAGAACCCTGTAGGATTAAGTGAGATTAAACAGCTCCTCCAATACATCTGCCCTAAACTGCACTAAACACACACGGACGCATGCACACACACACACACACACACACACACACACACACACACACACACACACACACACACACACACACACACACACACCTATTGTACTAGAATTGACTTGTTCAATGAATAGGAATATTTATATATATAACAGAAAAAATGTTAGCTGTTATCCTGTTTTAACTCACTCTTAACAACTTATTAGTTAATAGTTACTGTATTTCTGACTGCTTGTCACGTCCTGACCATAGAGAGCTCGTATTTTTCTATGGTAGAGTAGGTCAGGGCGTGTCTGCGGGTTTTTGTCTAGTTACATTTTTCTATGTTGGTTTCTAGTTTCTTTTTTCTATGTTTTTTTGTTGTCGTATGATTCCCAATTAGAGGCAGCTGGTCATCGTTGTTTCTAATTGGGGATCATATTTAAGTAGTTGTTTTTCCCACCTCTTTTTGTGGGAGATTATTTTGAGTTAGTGTGTGTTGCACCTCTTCGTCACGGTTTGTTGTTTTGTTTATAGTTTATAGTATGTCTTGCATAGTTTCACATATAAATAAAGATGTGCAACGATACCCACGCTGCGCCTTGGTCTCCTTCATATGATGAACGTGACTTTGGTGGTGGGCGCCTCCTGAGTCGGCCCCCAGCCTCCTGAGACGGCCCCCAGCCTCCTGAGACGGCCCCCAGCCTCCTGAGACGGCCCCCAGCCTCTGACCACAGAGCATAGACTCTATGGCCAGACTCAGAGATGGCATCCTTTGTGTAGCCTTTGTGATCAGAACGCTTGAAATAAAGAGTGATGGTATCACAAATATCACAAATAAGATTATTCTGTGCCCTGTCACGCAATAAAGTTATGTTGTAGTATGTAACACTAGGAAAGGCTGACCAGATGTTCAAAAGTGAAATCATCGCGTTTACCGGTAAACATTTGGCTAGATTAGCCAGCTAATAGTGGAAGTAAACGTCCCATATAGTGCATATATGGGAAGTACACTGTTACCTGAGAGGCGGACATTACCCAGGTTACCATCCAAACTTGTTATGCCTGTAAAGTACATGTTACAATTGGCCTGATTTGTCAGTACATTTCCAAACATCGACTAAACAAAATACGCTAGAAAAGGTGGGATTTTTTCCTGCGCTCTAAAAATGAGGGGTTCAACAAGAGTTCTTCTAAGATCCTCAAAGTTCTTCAAAGAACCTTAGGGTTCTTGGCACTGAAAATGGCCCATAAAAGTTATTCTAAGAACCTCATAGGAGGTGGGGTTCATTGAGAAACCTCCTTAATTGGTGGGGGTTCTTGCAGGAACCTAACTGCCAAACTGAAACATTTGGATTTGAAAGGGCAGCAGGTGCGGGCACTTAACTGAAAAATGTAAAGATCTCCTCAATTTAAGTTAAGGTTTGTCCCTTGTATGATCTACATTGATATTGTTTTATGATGATACCATTTATATTTTGTGCAAATCTTTCTAAAACAGAAAATGGACACATTTCAATGGATATGAATTAACAAAGCGGTAAGAATATGTAGGCTATAAGATATGTTGAAGGCTAGCTGTGTTGGGTGCACATAACTGAACTGGAGGCACACAATATGGTATGTCAATATGCATTGGTATGTTATGCTGATCACATGTACCATAATCCTCCCTTACCTCTTCAATGAATATTCCACAGGCCTCTACATTATGGACAAGGTATGTGTATGAAAACCATTATCAAACCATTTTTTTTTCATTCACATTCACCTCAAATACCAAGGTATGAATTCTGTTGTGTGCATGTTTTGTTAATCATCTGTATAATTATATTTTTGGGGAATTCCCAGACTACACCCTCCCTACACCTCTGATGAATATAATAGGAAACCTGTTTGATCACCATGCACTGCAAAATCATTCTGGCTATGGATACAGAGAACCTCAACACATTAACATCAACACGCCAGAGGATACACCCATTGGACTTGGGCCTCTGCTGGGAGTTTACCTCATTTAGATTGTATTTAGATATTGTGTTGTTATTGTTATGTGCATTATTCATTATAATAGGGAAGGGGGGATGTTCAAAAATTAACCCCAAAAGGTTCTTCAAAAGGTTCTTCAAGGATCTATTAAAAGGGGTTATTTGAATAACCATTTCAAAGGGTTCTTCGAATACTTTATAGGGGTTCCCCCACAGTTTCAATTTGAAGAACCCCTAAAGGATACACCAGGAACCTTTTCTTTTTAGAGTGTGTGTAACGGGTTTTGTCGGAAGGAGTGGACCAAAGCGCAGCGTGGTAAGTGTTCATGATTTTTATTATCAAAAAACACTCAAACAAAATAACGTAAGGGAAAAACGAAAACGCACAGTTCTGTCAGGTACAGAATAACAAAACAGAAAACAACTACCCACAAAACACAGGTGGGAAAAGGCTGCCTAAGTATGATTCCCAAACAGAGACAACGATAGACAGATGCCTCTGATTGGGAACCCTACTTGGCCAGAACAAAGAAATAGATAACATAGAATGCCCACCCCACATCACACCCTGACCTAACCAAATAGAGAAATAAAATGGCTCTCTAAGGTCAGGGCGTGACAGGACATACTGGGCTGTGAAGGCGCACTGGCGACACAGTGCGTAGAGCTGGCGCAGGATATACTGGGCCGTGGAGGCGCACTGGAGGTCTGGAGCGTATGGCTGGCACAACCCATCCTGGCTGAATGCCCAATCTTGTTGGCAATGAATCCAGTTCAGTGACGAGAGACTGGGACGTGTAGCGGCTCTGTGCAAAGGAAAGAAAATGTGTGGAGGGGCAATAGTCTAATAAACAGCATGAGCAGGCGCACACTCAGAGAAAATGATAATAAATAGAGTCACACACGAATATGAATGTTGGAACAATGTCAAGGTTAAATGTTGTAATTGTGGGCGGACACATCGCAGCATTTGGTGGATGCCAGGTGCAGAAAGAAGCTGGAGAGGCCCAAAGATATAAAATCACTCATAATGTCTCTTATGCAGAGGCTGCAAGGCAGATTGGTGGAACTATTAGGCAGAATTTTTTTTTTTTTTTTTTTTAATTTATTTCACCTTTATTTAACCAGGTAGGCTAGTTGAGAACAAGTTCTCATTTACAACTGCGACCTGGCCAAGATAAAGCAAAGCAGTGTGACACAGACAACAACACAGAGTTACACATGGAGTAAACAATAAACAAGCCAATAACACAATAAACAAGTCAATGATACAGTAGAAAAAAAAGAAAGTCTACATACAGTGTGTGCAAAAGGCATGAGGAGGTAGGCAATAAATACGCCATAGGAGCGAATAATTACAATTTAGCAGATTAACACTGGAGTGATAAATGAGCATATGATGATGTGCAAGTAGAAATACTGGTGTGCAAAAAACAGTATGGGGATGAGGTAGGTAGATTGGATGGGCAATTTACAGATGGACTATGTACAGCTGCAGCGATCAGTTAGAATGATGGAGATAATAGGGTTACTCCTGGAATAGCTGGACCTACTGTAGGAAATGTCTAGAAACAGATACGAGACCTGTTCAGAAATTTTGCTCTCACAAATGTGTCGTTTCAAAGGACACCTTAATAATCAGATTGACTTTATAGCATTCATTGAAAAGATGATCAACCTGACTGTGTTTGTGGAAAGAACAACTGCCAGGTTGAAGATCATTGTATACGTTTTTAGGAGCAACAGGAGTACTGTCACCATGATTGTTGATATGTTGACTTCTAATAATACTAATGATGGAATGTCTCAGTATGATGATAGAGTTATGTTTTTTGTTATCGTTCAGTTGAATGCCAGAAGCCTTGCTAACGGTCAGGAGTTTAAGAAATGTATAATAGATTTAGAGATCAAACCTGATGTGATATGTGTTCAAGAAACATGGCTTAGACCACATCTTGTTTTTATTATTCCTGGTTATTGTTCAATCAGATCTGATAGATCAACTGGACAGGGTGGTGGGTGTGCTACATTCATAAGGGAAGGTCTTGTATATCGTAATATACCTGTCCCATCTGAATATGAATGTATGATGGTGGAAATCTACAGCGCAGGTTGTAATGTTAAGTTACAACATTTTTACAACCCTTGCTGTCAACCCTTGCTATCTGTAGCGATGTTTGATGAAATATCAGGAAAATTGGGCTCTTGAGAGGTATGGTCCCGCGACTTTAATGCACATAGTAGTTTATGGGGAAGCACACATACAGATGCTAATGGTACTATTGTGGAAGATATGATGGAAACAAGAGCATTAGTATGTCTTAACGATGGATGTGGTACAAGAGCTGATGTTGTTAGAGGGGTTAGATCCTGCCTGGACCTCACAATGGCTTCCAACTCTATTGCATCTATGTGTGAATGGAATGTAAGGAATGATTCTACTGTTGGAAGGGATCATTTCCTGATTTCGTGTACCATGAACTTTGATGTTACTATTCCAGACAGGGTACCATTCAGAAGATGGGTCTTTCATGAAGCAGACTGGGAAAAGTCTGGTGATCATTGCTCAAAGTCTGTTGGACAGTTGTCTTTAGAGAGGCCCGTTGATGTATGTGCTGCCTCTGTGACCTCTGATTTTGAGTGCTGCGAATTTATATGTACCAGTGAGTGAAGTGGGTGAGAAAAGGAAGGTGGTTACTTGGTGGACTGAAGAGTGCACTGTGGCTATGCAAGAAGAAATAGGGCTTGCGTAGGCATATGACTCCTGAGAATCTGCTTGATTTCCAAAGGAACAGAGCTTTAGTATGTAGAGTCATTAAGTGTGTCAAGAGAAATGCATTGAGACAGTTCTGCTCTACAATAGGCAGGGGTACTGAGCTGGGGGTTGTACTGTATGGTTTATGTTGAAGAAGATGACTGGAAGAAGCAAGTCCACTTGAATTCCAGTTTTTCCTCAACTAACCTGTAGGTACCGGTACGCCCTGTATATAGTCTCGTTATTGTTATTTTATTGTTACTCTTTTATTTTCTTAACTCTTATCTTTTTTAAAACTGCATTGTTGGTTAAGGGCTTGTAAATATGTATTTCACGGTAAGGTCTACACCTGTTGTATTTGGCGCATGTGACAAATACATTTTGATCTGATTTGATTTGGTTGTGGATCAAAAAATGTCCGTAACCGTAAAAGAAAAAGATGACTTGTTGGGAAGACATTTGCTAGGGTATATAGTGGGGTATATAGTGGGGTATGTAGTGGGGTTACTTTGGATTAAGTATATAAGCAACTCAGATGTTAAATGCTCATGTTAATGTGTATAAGAAATGGAATACTGTTGACTCTTCTTTGGATGCTGTTTTTACCATACATGAGATGTGTTCATCCTTAATAGGCTGTGGATATACAGCCACAGGTCATGATCAGTTGTGCTTTGTAATGTTTAAGCATCTACCAGATGAGGTCAGACATGTTCTCCTGGGATTATTTAATATGATTCGGAGTGAGGGGTGTACCTTCTGGTTGGAAACTTGCAGTAATATTACATTTTGTAAAGCCTGGTAAGCACCCTTCATGTGCTGATAGTTATAGACCAATAGGACTAACCTCTAACTTGTGTAAACTGTTGGAAAAGTTGATAGTCAATAAATTGTCATATTTCCTGGAAAGGTACATCTACTTTGGTTCCATTAGTAAAAGTGAGCAATGAAGTTGAAAAAACTCTGGTCATGAAAGACGTTATGGCTAGTCTTTTTCGACATTGAAAAGGCTTATGACACTATGTGGAGAGAAGGCCTACTGATTTAGATGGAGAGACTTAGTATTGGTGGGAGATTATATAATTGGGTTTTGGCCCTCTTATTTAATCGCTCTTTTCGAGTTAAAATACAATCAATTTTATCTGATGCCTATGGAGTTAACAATGGTATTCCCCAAGGCAGTGCTATCAGTCCTATTTTGTTTAATATTATGATTTGCAATGTGTTTTTGAATGTAGGTATTGGGGCTTCCCTATATGCTGATGATGGAGCTTTGGAAGAGGGGAAGGAATGTCTCTCTTGATGAAATCTATTCAACAAGCTATAGTGGATGTTGAAAGATGGTTGATTGACTGAGGTTTTACATTTAGATTTTAGTCATTTAGCAGACGCTCTTATCCAGAGCAACTTACAGTAGTGAATGCATACATTTCATTTTTCTTTTTTGTACTGGCCCCCTGTGGGAATCGAACCCACAACCCTGGCGTTGCACACACCATGCTCCACGAACTGAGCCACAGGGAAGGTTTTAAGTTGTCAATGGCGTGGTCTTGTTGTATGTTCTTCTCGAAGAAGAAAGTTGCTGATAATATACAGTTGTTTCTGTATGGACAGCCTATGGGGAAGGTTTCTAAGTACAAATAATGGGGTCTATGGTTCTATGAGCGATATACATGGAAAGATCATGTCATAAATGTTGAAACAAAGTGTAAGAAGGTGAATCTTATGTGCTTGGTCTCTGGTTATGAATGGGATGCTGACAGACAATCGTTGATGGATATTTATAGAGCTCTGATCAGGCCATCAATTGATTACGGATGTGTAGTTTATGGAACAGCGGCAAAGACTTGGCTTCAGAAGCTGGACAGAATCCAGTATATAGCTTTAAGGATAGTATTGGTGTATTTAAATCAGCATCTGTATGTGCTTTACAAGTGGAGACAGGTGAGATGCCTTTAGATATACGGCGTAAAGAATTGTCATTAGCTTATTGGGTTAGGTTGAAAGGCTGTGGGGTTGAGCATCCCACTGCTACTTTCAAGATGACTGTTGGGAATATACTACTAGACAACGCAGTGGTTTTGGTTGGTCAGTTGAAAAGCTTGCTGATGAGAGTGGTTTGAGGGAGTTGGACGTTGTCCCTTCTGTGGTGATATGGGATGCTCCTCCATGGTTACTGCCAGATCCTGTTGTTGATCTAACCTTGGTAGAGAAAAGGAAAGATTGATCAGAATTCAATGATATAGGGAAACTGGTTTACAATTACATTGGTAGAAGTTGTTATTCTTAACGCTTTTTCACAGACAGATCCGAGGACCCAGAGCGGGCGTTTACATTCCTGAATGTGATGTGCAGATATGTAGAAGACTAACAGATGAACTGTCAGTATACTCAGTTGAACTGTTGGCGATAGTAGTTTCCCTCTTGTGGGTGGAGGACATACAACCTTTTAGAATTATAGTATGCTCAGATTCTCTGTCTGTATTAAATAGTTTATCATCTGGTAAATCTAATAGGAGTGACATACTATTGGAGGTATTAATGTTTGTAGCAATGTGCGCTGAGAGTCTGGAAGCAAGTTCAGGGAGTGAGTGTTTTAATAAATAAATGAAACATAATACAAAACAAGAAACACGAACACACAGACAGGAAACAGAAACAATGACGCCTAGGGAAGGAACCAAAGGAAGTGACATGTATACTGCAGGTAATCAAGGAAGTGATGGAGTCCAGGTGAGTGATGACACGCAGGTGCGTGTAACGATGCAACTGCTCGTTACACCTGCACCCCCCCGTGTGCGTTCGCCTCCAGATGCAGGACGTCAACCCAAGGGACGATCCCGGGAGTCAGGAGCGGACCGGTCACCCCTGCTGATACGCATGAACCTGTCGCCGGCTGGGACGCGGGAAGCTGACAGACCGGCTGAGGCAGGGGAGCTTGGCGAGGACCCAGCGCCCACTATCTGGGTCCTTGGATCTGTCTGTGAAAAAGCATGAGAGCCTGACAAGCCAGTGGAAGCAGGGGAGCCTGGCGATCCGGCGAAAGCATGAAAGCCCGATGAGCCAGCTGAGGCAGGGAAGCCTGGCGATCTGCCTGAGGCAGGGAAGCCTGGTGATCCGGCAGAGGCAGGGAAGCCTGGCGATCCGGCAGAGGCAGGGAAGCCTGGCGATCCGGCTGAGGCAGGGAAGCCTGGCGATCCGGCTGAGGCAGGGGAGCCTGGCGATCTGGCTGAGGAATGAAAGCCTGTAGCGGCTCCCGGACCCGACGTCATTCCACCTGACACAAAAAAACTCCCTGATGTTTCCCTTAGGTGAGGCATCATTCTGTAGCGATGTGCGCTGAGAGTCGGGAAGCAAGTTCAGGGAGTGAGTGTTTTAATAAATAAATGAAACATAATACAAAACAAGAAACACGAACGACGCACAGACAGGAAACAGAAAGAATTACACCTAGGGAAGGAACCAAAAGGAGTGACATATATAGGGCAGGTAATCAATGAAGTGATGGAGTCCAGATGAGTGATAACGTGCAGGTGCGTGTAATGATGGTGACAGGTGTGCGCCATAACGAGCAGCCTGGTGACCTAGAGGCCGGAGAGGGAGCACACGTGACAATGTTATTGTGGACAATTGAGAGAATGGATGTAGTATTGAGATTCTGCCGGATCCCAGTACATTCGGGTGTGGAATGGAATGAAATTGTAGACCAGTTAGCCAAAAGAACATTGAAACAAGATATAATTGATATTAATGTTCCACTGGGTAGAGGTGTGGCCAAATGTAAGATCAGAGCCATTTTGATAGATGTGTGGCAGAAGAGATGGGACTCTGAGTCCAAGGGCTGGCATTTAAATGCCCTCCAACAAAAGGTTGGTAGACCAAGATTCAAAGGTCTGATTAGGAAGGAAGAGGTGGTGTTTTCTCGACTGCGCTTAGGACATTGTACATTGAATTCGTCATTACATCTGGTTGGCATGCATGTGAATGGTTTGTGTCTGGAGTGTATGGTCGATGAAACGGTGGAGCATGTGTTGTTATATTGTTGTAAGTATTTTGAAGAGATGGAAAGATTGAAGTGTAGGGTCATTGAGGTTGGACAGGGTTGGGGGTTTTGGAAGGGATTTCGGGGATGGGGGAGGGTCTATTAGAAGTTAGTAGTGTAAGGACCGAAACCGGTGATGAGAAGCCGGTACGTGGAGTCAAACATTTAATCAGGAACAAACATGGAACAAGACAGAAACAGCGTCAGCACATGGGTATACAAGAACATATAACAATAAATGCTGAAGTGGGGAACAGAGCAGGGGAACAGACAGATATAGGGGAGGTAATGACAGAGGTGATTGAGTCCAGGTGAGTCCAATAATCCCTGATGCGCGGGACGGAGGAAGGCAGGTGTGCTTAATGATGGTGGCCGGAGTGCGTAATGCTGGGAGCCTGGTGCCCTCGAGCGCCAGGGGGGAAGAGCAGGAGCAGGTGTGACACTAGGGCTCTTTTTTATTTTCTCAGAAGTACTGAGTTTGGTAGGAGGATTTATAAAATGTTGTAAACCGTGATTGACCATACACTACAGCACAGTTGGTGGCGGCATGCACCTTTAACGTGTCACGTCCTGACCAGTAAAAGGGGTTATTTGTTTTTGTTGTTTGGTCAGGGTTGTGCCATGGCGGAGATTTTTGTGGGCTATACTCGGCCTTGTCTTCGGACGGTAAGTTGGTGGTTGTAGACATCCCTCTAGTGGTGTGGGGGCTGTGCTTTGGCAAAGTGGGTGGGGTTATATCCTGCCTGTTTGGCCCTGTCCGGGGGTATCATTGGATGGGGCCACAGTGTCTTCTGATCCCTCCTGTCTCAGCCTCCAGTATTTATGCTGCAGTAGTTTATGTGCCGGGGGGCTAGGGTCAGTCTGTTTCATCTGGATTATTCTCTTGTCTTATCCGGTGTCCTGTGTGAATTTAAATATGCTCTCTCTAATTCTCTCTCTCTTTCTCTCTTTCTTTCTTTCTCTCGGAGGACCTGAGCCCTAGGACCATGCCTCGGGACTACCTGGCATGATGACTCCTTGCTGTCCCCAGTCCACCTGGCCATGCTGCTGCTCCAGTTTCAACTGTTCTGCCTGCGGCTACGGAACCCTGACCTGTTCACCGGACGTGCTTGTTGCACCCTCGACAACTACAATGATTATTATTATTTGACCATGCTGGTCATTTATGAACATTTTAACATCTTGACCATGTTCTGTTATAATATCCACCCGACACAGCCAGAAGAGGACTGGCCACCCCTCATAGCCTGGTTCCTCTCTAGGTTTCTTCCTAGGTTTTTGGCCTTTCTAGGGAGTTTTTCCTAGGGAGTTTTTCCCAGCCACCGTGCCTCTTTCACATGCATTGCTTGCTGTTTGGGGTTTTAGGCTGGGTTTCTGTACAGCACTTTGAGATTTCAGCTGATATACGAAGGGCTATATAAATACATTTGATTTGATTTGATTTGTCAGAGGACAAACCATTCACAGAGACAAACTGATATCTTTCCGACAGATAAGATCTAAACCAGGCCAGAACTTGTCCATGTAGACCAATTTGGGTTTCCAATCTCTCCAAAAGAATGTGGTGATCGATGGTATCAAAAGCGGCACTAAGATCTAGGAGCACGAGGACAGATGCAGAGCCTCGGTCTGACGTCATTAAAAGGTCATTTACCACCTTCACAAGTGCAGTCTCAGTGCTATGATGGGGTCTAAAACCAGACTGAAGCGTTTCGTATACATTGTTTGTCTTCAGGAAGGCAGTGAGTTGCTGTGCAACAGCTTTTTCTAAAATGTTTGAGAGGAATGGAAGATTCGATATAGTCCGATAGTTTTTTATAATTTCTGGGTCAAGATTCGGCTTTTTCAAGAGAGGCTTTATTACTTCCACTTTTAGTGAGCTTGGTACACATCCGGTGGATAGAGAGCCGTTTATTATGTTCAACATAGGAGGGCCAAGCACAGGAAGCAGCTCTTTCAGTAGTTTAGTTGGAATAGGGTCCAGTATGCAGCTTGAGGGTTTGGAGGCCATGATTATTTTCATCATTGTGTCAAGAGATATAGTACTAAAACACTTTAGTATCTCCCTTGAGCCAAGGTCCTGGCAGAGTTGTGCAGACTCAGGACAATGGAGCTTTGGAGGAATACCCAGATTTAAAGAGGAGTCCGTAATTTGCTTTCTAATGATCATGATCTTTTCTTCAAAGAAGTTCATAAATGTATTACTGCTGAAGTGAAAGCCATGCTCCAAAGCCATCCTCCATCCAAATCAACTGTAAATTTCGGTGTTCCTCAAGGTTCCGTTTTAGGACCACTATTGTTTTCACTATATATTTTACCTCTTGGGGATGTCATTCGAAAACATAATGTTAACTTTCACTGCTATGCGGATGAAACACAGCTGTACATTTCAATGAAACATGGTGAAGCCCCAACATTTCCCTCGCTGGAAGCCTGTGTTTCAGACATAAGGAAGTAGATGGCTGCAAACTTTCTACTTTTAAACTCGGACAAAACAGAGATGCTTGTTCTAGGTCCCAAGAAACAAAGAGATCTTCTGTTGAATCTGACAACTAATCTTGATGGTTCTACAGTCGTCTCAAATAAAACTGTGAAGGACCTCAGTGTTACTCTGGACCCTGATCTCTCTTTTGACGAACATATCAGGACTGTTTCAAGGACAGCTTTTTCCCATTTACGTAACATTGCAAAAATCTGACATTTTCTGTCCAAAAATGATGCAGGAAAGTTCATCCATGCTTTTGTTACTTCTCGGTCAGACTACTGCAATGCTCTACTTTCCGGCTACCCGGATAAAGCACTAAATAAACTTCAGTTAGTGTTAAATACGGCTGCTAGAATCCTGACTACAACCAAAACATTTGATCATATTACTCCAGTGCTAGCCTCCCTACACTGGCTTCCAGTTAAGGCAAGGGCTGATATCAAGATTTTACCACTAACCTACAAAGCATTATATGGGCTTGCTCCTACCTATCTTTCCGATTTGGTCCTGCCGTACATATCTACACGTACGCTACGGTCATAAGACGCAGGCCTCCTAATTGTCCCTAGAATTTCTAAGCAAACAGCTGGAGGCAGGGCTTTCTCCTATAGAGCTCAATTTTTATGGAATGGTCTGCCTACCCATGTGAGAGAGAGACTCGGTCTCAACCTTTAAGTCTTTATTGAAGACTCATCTCTTCAGTAGGTCCTATGATTGAGTGTAGTATGGCCCAGGAGTGTGAAGGTGAACGGAAAGGCACCGGAGCAACAAACCGCCCTTGCTGTCTCTGCCAGGCCGGTTCCCCTCTCTCCACTGGGATTCTCTGACTCTAACCCTATTACAGGGGCTGAGTCACTGGCTTACTGGTGCTCTTCCATGCCGTCCCTAGGAGGGGTGCGTCACTTGAGTGGGTTGAGTCACTGACGTGGTCTTCCTGTCTGGGTTGGCGCCACCCCCTTGGGTTGTGCCGTGGTGGAGATCTTTGTGGGCTATACTCGGCCTTGTCTCAGGATGGTAAGTTGGTGGTTGAAGTTATCCCTCTAGTGGTGTGGGGGCTGTGCTTTAACAAAGTGGGTGGGGTTATATCCTGCCTGTTTGGCCCTGTCCGGGGGTATCATCGGATGGGGCCACAGTGTCTCCTGACCCCTCCTGTCTCAGCCTCCAGTATTTATGCTGCAGTAGTTTATGTGTCGGGGGGCTAGGGTCAGTCTTATATCTGGAGTATTTCTCCTGTCTTATCCGGTGTCCTGTGTGAATTTAAGTATGCTCTCTCTACTTCTCTCTTTCTTTCTTTCTTTCTCTCTCTCGGAGGACCTGAGCCCTAGGACCATCCCTCAGGACTACCTGGCATGATGACTCCTTGTTGTCCCCAGTCCACCTGGCCGTGCTGCTGCTCCAGTTTCAACTGTTCTGTCTGCGGCTATGGAACCCTGACCTGTTCACTGTGATTACTATTATTTGACCATGCTGGTCATTTATGAACATTTGATTATCTTGGCCATGTTCTGTTATAATCTCCACCCGGCACAGCCAGAAGAGGACTGGGCACCCCTCATAGCCTAGTTCCTCTCTAGGTTTCTTCCTAGGTTCCGGCCTTTCTAGGGAGTTTTTCCTAGCCACCATGCTTCTACACCTGCATTGCTTGCTGTTTGGGGTTTTAGGCTGGGTTTCTGTATAGCACTTTGATATATCAGCAGATGTAAGAAAGGCTGTATAAATAAATTTGATTTGATTTTGATTTAAATGAGTCCTTGTTTATTAGCAGTTAACTGGAGAAGTTCCAACAAACTTGATGCACCATAGTACACGTCTGTCAGGAGCTCTATCAGGGCAGTCCTGTTAGATCTCTTATATACTGCTTACAGACACGTTACATATGCACGATTTAGCTTATTCATCATTCATAATTAATTCATCATTAACGTTTTGTTCATGCATGTGACCGACCAATACTGGTTCATGCATGTGACAGACCAATACCTCACAAGGCTTCTTCTCTCCAAGCTGAGACCTTGAAACTGAGATATCCTTTCGTTCTCAAAACAAGGTTCTGGGCGTACTGCCAAATTGCCGATACTGATAGTGAGGATTCGTTCAATCAGTCACTTGCATGAACACAAAAATAGGTTATTAGAAGAAAAAAAACAGAACATAGAAATTGGTTATTAGAAAAGCACAAACAGAACATTTTCCATCACAGACTCTACAAGGTGTCGAAAGCGTTCCACAGGGATGCTGGCCCATGTTGACATGTTGTTCTCACAGTTGTGTCTAGTTGGCTGGATGTCTTTTGGGTGCTGGACCCTTTTTGATACACACTGGAAACTGTTGAGCGTAAAAAACCCAGCAGCTTTGCAGTTCTTGACACACTCAAACCAGTGCGCCTGGCACCTACTACCATACCCCATTCAAAGGCACTTATAATATTTTGTCTTGCCCTTTCACCCACTGAATGGCACACATACACAATCCATGTCTCAATTGTCTCAAGGCCTAAAAATAATTTAACCTGTATCCTTCCCTTCATCTACACTGATTGAAGTGGATTTAACAAGTGACATCAATAAGGGATCATATCTTTCACCTGGATTCAACTGGTCAGTCTATATCATGGAAAAAGCAGGTGTTCCTAATGTTTTGTACACAGCATATTTTGAACTCTCTCTCTATATATATGGCTATGGAGTTCCCCATCTCCTCAAAAGTATCTCTGGTTAGGGGTGAAAAAACAGACTGCTGCAACCTGATTGGCTGAACGCGATCTGCAACATCTGGGACTAGCATTTAGTCACTAGCATGGTGATGGGAAATGGTGTTTCATAAAGAAAGTATGCATATTTTCAAAAAATATTCCTGCCTTCTCGCCCATTAAATCGAGTTAAGGAGGAAATGTATGTCTTTGCAGCCTGAATGGAGAATGTTTTAAGTTTGAGCCGGTCAACAAGGGACACGAGCAGTGGTGTAAAGTGCTTACAGTGAGCAACAAAAGTATCGGGACAGTGACACATTTTTGGTTGTTTTGGATCTGTACTCCAGCACTTCGGATTTGAAATTATACAATGACTATGAGGTTAAAGCGCAGACTACCAGCTTTAAACTGGGGGTATTTTCATCTATATTGGGTGAACCGTTTAAAGGTTACAACACTTTTTGTACATAGTTCCCCTATTTTAAGTGACCAAAAGTATTGGGACAAATTCACTTATATGTGTATTAAAGTAGTAAAGAGTTAAGTATTTGGTCCCACATTCATAGCACACAATAACTAAATAAAGCTTGTGACACTACACATTTGTTGGATGCATTTTCTGTTTGGTTTGATTCAGAGTGTTTAATAGTCACATGTACAGGTGTCACGTCCTGGCCAGTATAAGGGTTAATTGGTATTGTAGTTTGGTCAGGACGGGGCAGAGGGTATTTGTTTTATGTGGTTCAGGGTGGTGTTTTTGTTGTAAGGGCATTTGATTTAGTATTCCGGGGTTTTTGGGCACTGTTTGAGTTTCACGTATTTCTATGTTGATCTAGTTAGTTGTATGTCTATGTTTGGTTAATTGGGGTGGACTTCCAATTGAAGGCAGCTGTGTGGTGTTGCCTTTGATTGGAAGTCCTATATTAGTTGGGTGTGTTTGTCTGTTTAATTGTGGGAGATTGTTCTGAGTTTAGCCTTGTGCCTTGCCAGACTGTGTGTTGATCATTCGTTCTCTTTTTGTTATTTTTGGTGTTCATTTTGGAGTCAATAAACCTCAAGATGAGCTTACACATACCTGCTGCGTTTTGGTCCTCCTTAACCAACGACAACCGTGACAGAATCTCCCACCAACTAAGGACCAAGCAACAGAGGAGAGGGGATTTTGAGTTGGACTGGCGGGAGAGATGGACCTGGGAGGAAGTTCTGGACGGGGCTGGACCTTGGCGCCAGGCTGGGGAGTACCGTCGCCCACGGGAGGAAATTGAGGCAGCCAAGGCAGAGAGGCGGAGGTACGAGGCCTTGGACGCGCTGAGGGAGAAGCACGAGAGGCACCCCCAATAAATGTTTTTTGGGGGGCACACGGGTAGTTTGGCTAGGCCTAGGAAGAGCCGGAAGCCAGCTACCCGTGGTTATATGGAGGAGCGTATGAGGTGGAGAGCGCCATGTTTTGCTGAGGAGCGCACTATCTCACCCATACGCACGCACAGTCCGGTGCGCGTTATTCCAGCCCCTCGCAGGTGCCGTGCTAGAGCGGGCATCCAGCCTGGTAGGAGGATGCCTGCGCAGCGCATCTGGTCGCCGGTACGCCTCCGAGGACCAGGCTACCCAACTCCCGCTCTACGCACGGCTACCATCAGGCCCCTGCACAGCCCAGTCCGCCCTGTACAAGCACCCCGCTCGTGCAGGGCTACTAGTTCCATCCAGCCAGGACGGGTTGTGCAGGAGGTAAGATCAAGACCGCCTGTGCGCCTCCATAGCCCTGGGTTTCCAGCTCCTGTCTCTCGTGCGGACCCGGAAGTACGTCAGCCCAGTCCGACTCGTCCTGTTCCCGCTCCCCGCACTAGCCTGGAGGTGCGTGTTCCCAGTCTGGTACGCCCAGTACCAGCACCACGCATAAGGCATCTAGTGCGTAAACCCAGCCTCGCCAGTCAACAGTCACCAGAGCTGCCCGCCAGTCAACAGTCCCCAGAGCTGCCCGCCAGTCAACAGTCCCCAGAGCTGCCCGCCAGTCAACAGTCCCCAGAGCTGCCCGCCAGTCAACAATCGCCAGAACCGCCCGTCAGTCAAGAGTCGCCAGAACCGCCCGTCAGTCAAGAGTCGCCAGAACCGCCCGTCAGTCAAGAGTCGCCAGAACCGCCCGTCAGTCAAGAGTCGCCAGAACCGCCCGTCAGTCAAGAGTCGCCAGAACCGCCCGTCAGTCAAGAGTCGCCAGAACCGCCCGTCAGTCAAGAGTCGCCAGAACCGCCCGTCAGTCAAGAGTCGCCAGAACCGCCCGTCAGTCAAGAGTCGCCAGAACCGCCCGTCAGTCAGGAGTGGCCAGAACCGCCCGTCAGTCAGGAGTGGCCAGAACCGCCCGTCAGTCAGGAGTGGCCAGAACCGCCCGTCAGTCAGGAGTGGCCAGAACCGCCCGTCAGTCAGGAGTGGCCAGAACCGCCCGTCAGTCAGGAGTGGCCAGAACCGCCCGTCAGTCAGGAGTGGCCAGAACCGCCCGTCAGTCAGGAGTGGCCAGAACCGCCCGTCAGTCAGGAGTGGCCAGAACCGCCCGTCAGTCAGGAGTGGCCAGAACCGCCCGTCAGTCAGGAGTGGCCAGAACCGCCCGTCAGTCAGGAGTGGCCAGACTGCCCCGAGCTGCCAGAGTGGCCAGACTGCCCCGAGCTGCCAGAGTGGCCAGAGCTGCCAGACTGCCCCGACTGCCAGAGTGGCCCGACTGCCTGGAACGGCCAGAACCGGAGCCACCTCCAGATATAGGTGGGTTGGGGAGGGGGGGTGTAGCACAGTGCCGTCGTTGACGGCAGCCACCCTCCCTTCCCTCCCTTTAGTAGGGGGGAATTTTTGTTTTGTTGTTTGGGGTTGTTTTTCTTAAGGTGCTTCCGGGGTTAGCACCTTTAAGGGGGGGGGGGTACTGTCACGTCCTGGCCAGTATAAGGGTTAATTGGTATTGTAGTTTGGTCAGGACATGGCAGAGGGTATTTGTTTTATGTGGTTCAGGGTGGTGTTTTTGTTGTAAGGGCATTTGATTTAGTATTCCGGGGTTTTTGGGCACTGTTTGAGTTTCACGTATTTCTATGTTGATCTAGTTAGTTGTATGTCTATGTTTGGTTAATTGGGGTGGACTTCCAATTGAAGGCAGCTGTGTGGTGTTGCCTTTGATTGGAAGTCCTATATTAGTTGGGTGTGTTTGTCTGTTTAATTGTGGGAGATTGTTCTGAGTTTAGCCTTGTGCCTTGCCAGACTGTGTGTTGATCGTTCGTTCTCTTTTTGTTATTTTTGGTGTTCATTTTGGAGTCAATAAACCTCAAGATGAGCTTACACATACCTGCTGCGTTTTGGTCCTCCTTAACCAACGACAACCGTGACAACAGGGCTGCAGGTGTGATTGCAAGGTTCAGTGAAAATCTTAGGCTCCGAGCTCCAACATGCAGGACTAAGTGAAAATAATATATGAAAATAGTCATAAAAAAACAACAATAGAAATAGCACTAAATACAATACAGTCAAAAGTTTGGACACACCTACTCATTCAAGAACGTAGAATAAAAGAGAAGACATCAAAACTATGAAATAACACATGGAATCGTGTAGTAACCAAAAAAATGTTAAACAAATCAAAATATATTTTATATTTGGGATTCTTCAAAGTAGCCACCCTTTGCCTTGATGACAGCTTTGCACACACTTTGCATTCTCTCAACCAGCTTCACCTGGAATGATTTTCCAACAGTCTTGAAGGAGTTCCCACATATGGCTGCTTTTTCTTCACTCTGCGGTCTAACTCATCCCAAACCATCTCAATTGGGTTGACGTTGGGAGATTGTGGAGGCCAGGTCATCTGATGCAGCACTCCATCACTCTCCTTCTTGGTCAAATAACCCTTATACAGCCTGGAGGTGTGTTGGGTCATTGTCCTGTTGAAAAACAAATGATAGTCCCACTAAGCGCAAACCAGATGGGATGGCGTATTGCTGCAGAATGCTGTGGTAGCCATGCTGGTTAAGTGTTCCTTGAATTTTAAATAAATCATAGACAGTGTCACCAGCAAAGCACCCCCACACCATCACACCACCTCCTCCATGCTTCACGGAGATCATCCTTTCACCTTCTCTGCGTCTCTCAAAGACACGGCGGTTGAAACCAAAAATCTCAAATTTGGACTCATCAGACCAAAGGACAGATTTCCACCGGTCTAATGTCCATTGCTCGTGTTTCTTGGCCCAAGCAAGTCTCTTCTTCTTATTGATGTCCTTTAGTAGTGATTTATTTGCAGCAATTCAGCCACGAAGGCCTGATTTATGCAGTATCCTCTGAACAGTTGATGTTGAGATGTGCCTGTTTACTTGCACTTGAAGAAACTTTCAAAGTTCTTGAAATTTTCTGTATTGACTGACCTTCATGTCTTAACGTAATGATGGACTGTCATTTCTCTTTGCTTATTTGAGCTGTTCTTGCCATAATATGGACTTGGTCTTTTACCAAATGGGGTATCTTCTGCATGGAGACCTACCAGAGGTATGGGAGGAACATGATCGTGTCAATGTCTTCAGATCACAATTCTGAAGAGTTTACACAAATATTACCTTCGTAGCTCTTATTGCTGGACTTTGACTGTGGAAAATCACCTCTAGTCAGCCTATTATATGTATTGAATTTTTTACATTCATATTAGACAGTACAGCATTACCTATGGATTGTGGATCCATGAAATGGGGTATCAGTCTTCTCAGTGACGTTTTTTTATGGATGCTCCGCTTCGCATTTCTCGAAACAGTAAAAATAATAATTTAATCAAAATGAATCGATTCTTTAAAACAATTATTTTTGACGAATCTGATGATTCGCTTGGCCATTGTAGTAGTTGGAGTTCAGTTCAATTGTGGTGAATCGAATCATGGGAATTAAAATAATATTTTGTGAATCATGAACAGTAAAAGGAAAAAAATATATTTGGGATTGTGTCACTGCAAAACTTATTTTGTAGATATTTTAAGTTGGTTATGATATACTATTTATTGGACGTTGCGACTAAATAGATGCTAGTCAGCCTAAAGTAAACACTTCTAAGATAAGATAAAACATAGGGCACTATGAAATCTCTTATGCAGAAAAGCATGCTGAAACAGTAATTTCTAAAGCCCCCCCCCAAAAAAAATCCCAATTAAATGTTGACTGTAAAGTAGGCCTACCTGGCATTATGATATCATGATGATTTGTATTAATCGGGTACACATTTGTTTTGCAAGCTCTGTCATCACATGTGCAGTACAGAAACACTGCTATGTGTGCAGTTGAATTAAATGGGAACTACACCCTCAAATATAATTCTTTGAAGCTTTTCCCAGACCTCAAGTGATTAAATCATTATTGTGGACTGAGAACATCCAATTTTGTTGTTCTATAAAAGAAAGTTTGAACTTGACAATTTGCGATCGAAAACCTGAAAAAACAAAGGAATCAGAAACCTGGAAAAATAAAACTGAGAAAACAATTTGAGAAATAACAAAATATAATTTGGGGAAAAAAACTATTGGATTTCATAGGGCCCTATAAATAGGAATACAATAGAATGCGTAAATTTCATGATTTTTTTTTAATGGTTGCTTCAGCTGTCTAAAAATATTTGTTTGGTAGTGGGAGATGTGTTAAATGTGGAATTCAAACTGAATAAAAGCAGTTCAGTACAGTAAGAATTGGTCTGATTACTTTAGTAGACTACTATATAGACTACCCAGATGAACTAGGGGCTGAGTAGTCGAAGCACGGGGATGTGCCTTCCCATTTTTGGAGGGGGCAGTGTAGCGACCCTCGCTATATGAGTCACATTATAATTCCCTCTAAGTGGGTCAACCCTATTGGTACAATGTGTAGGGTGTTTTCCTTTGATGCCAGTGACCCGGGTTCTATTCCCTTCTATCCCGTTCGCTTCAATACCAAAAGGCTAAAATCTATTGGTGAGGTCGCTAGGTGTTGTACTAATGTTGTTTAGTATTAGTACAAAGTATACAACGTATGTATATAGATACTAGATACTAGATAGATATATAGATTTATTATTTATTTTTTGCTCACTCGCCTCAGTTTTCAAAAAATGAAATCCGTTATGCAGTTAATTAAATCTTTATAGCCTTATTGTAAAATTAAGTTATGTGTATTTATTTATTATGTAACGATATTCCAACCTTGTTTAGCGTTATCTAGTGAGTCATGTGGCATGATTCCACTATTTGTACCCGTTTGGATCAGTTTCAATGGTAGATATTTATTGTCAAGGCGAACCACCGATTCCACTATTGTTGCTCATCGCTAATGTTTTTCACATCACTGTGGTGTTTTTCACTACCACCTCATGGGTGAAGCTTTGAATTAAACTAGGCCTAGGCTAGATACAAGTCAGGTACAGACGCAACAAGATAATAGTTCTCTGTAGCTCAGCTGGTAGAGTATGTTGCCTACAATGCCAAGATAGTAGGTTTGATTCCTGGAACCACCTGTACATAAAATGTATACACGCATGACTAAATCACTTTGGATAAGAGTATGCTAAATGGCTTATACACTGCTCAAAAAAATAAAGGGAACACTTAAACAACACAATGTAACTCCAAGTCAATCACACTTCTGTGAAATCAAACTGTCCACTTAGGAAGCAACACTGATTGACAATAAATTTCACATGCTGTTGTGCAAATAGAATAGACAACAGGCGGAAATTATAGGCAATTAGCAAGACACCCCCGATAAAGGAGTGGTTCTGCAGGTGGTGACCACAGACCACTTCTCAGTTCCTATGCTTCCTGGCTGATGTTTTGGTCACTTTTGAATGCTGGCAGTGCTTTCACTCTAGTGGTAGCATGAGACGGAGTCTACAACCCACACAAGTGGCTCAGGTAGTGCAGCTCATCCAGGATGGCACATCAATGCGAGCTGTGGCAAGAAGGTTTGCTGTGTCTGTCAGCGTAGTGTCCAGAGCATGGAGGCGCTACCAGGAGACAGGCCAGTACATCAGGAGATGTGGAGGAGGCCGTAGGAGGGCAACAACCCAGCAGCAGGACCACTACCTCCGCCTTTGTGCAAGGAGGAGCAGGAGGAGCACTGCCAGAGCCCTGCAAAATGACCTCCAGCAGGCCACAAATGTCTATGTGTCTGCTCAAACGGTCAGAAACAGACTCCATGAGGGTGGTACGAGGGCCTGACGTCCACAGGTGGGGGTTGTGCTTACAGCCCAACACCGTGCAGGACGTTTGGCATTTGCCAGAGAACACCAAGATTGGCAAATTCGCCACTGGCGCCCTGTGCTCTTCACAGATGAAAGCAGGTTCACACTGAGCACGTGACAGACGTGACAGAGTCTGGAGATGCCGTGGAGAACGTTCTGCTGCCTGCAACATCCTCCAGCATGACTGGTTTGGCGGTGGGTCAGTTATGGTGTGGGGAGGCATTTCTTTGGGGGGCCGCACAGCCCTCCATGTGATCGCCAGAGGTAGCCTGACTGCCATTAGGTACCGAGATGAGATCCTCAGACCCCTTGTGAGACCATATGCTGGTGCGGTTGGCCCTGGGTTCCTCCTAATGCAAGACAATGCTAGACCTCATGTGGCTGGAGTGTGTCAGCAGTTCCTGCAAGAGGAAGGCATTGATGCTATAGACTGGCCCGCCCGTTCCACAGACCTGAATCCAATTGAGCACATCTGGGACATCATGTCTCGCTCCATCCACCAACGCCACGTTGCACCACAGACTGTCCAGGAGTTGGCGGATGCTTTAGTCAAGGTCTGGGAGGAGATCCCTCAGGAGACCATCCGCCACCTCATCAGGAGCATGCCCAGGCGTTGTAGGGAGGTCATACAGGCACGTGGAGGCCACACACACTACTGAGCCTCATTTTGACTTATTTTAAGGACATTACATCAAAGTTGGATCAGCCTGTAGTGTGGTTTTCCACTTTAATTTTGAGTGTGACTCCAAATCCAGACCTCCATGGGTTGATAAATTGGATTTCCATTGATTATTTTTGTGTGATTTTGTTGTCAGCACATTCAACTATGTAAAGAAAAAAGTATTTAATAAGATTATTTCTTTCAATCAGATCTAGGATGTGTTGTTTAAGTGTTCCCTTTATTTTTTTGAGCAGTATATATGTGTTTTATTTTTCATTAATCTATTTTTTATTTAATTGTTCTTCCACTTTGATATTAGAGTATTTTGGTGTAGATGAAACAATAAAAATGATGTTACATTTACATTTACATCATTTAGCAGACACTCTTATCCAGAGCGATTTACAAATTGGTGCATTCACCTTATGATATCCAGTGGAACAACCACTTTACAATAGTACATCTATATCTTTTTTTTGGGGGGGGTTAGAAGGATTACTTTATCCTACCCCAGGTATTCCTTAATTGATGTAATCCTAATTTGTACACAACAAAAGGTGGAAAAAGTTGAGGCGCTGAAGGCACTGTAATTGCCCAGAATGTATACAATTTATTTTGAAGGCATATTTTGCCCATTATCTTAGCACCATATGTAATGTTCCTATCGCCATTTCTCACCCAAATTCTGTAGGTCATGCAAAAAGGTGTTGGCAACTGGTGTCTATGCAAGTTTCAATCATTTCTCAACTATTAACGAGTCAAAAGACTGGCATTGCATTTAGTGCTTGCTACTTTGGCTTGGTGTATGTTTTATGAAGCTGAGTATTCTGATTATAACTTGAGGTCTTAATATCTGACCCATAGATTGTATAATGATGACAATATCACACCATAAAGCAGCATGTTTAGTCTCCAAACTCTTCAACAGAACAGTACAAAGGTGTCTTCAGATACATAACATTCATATAGCCTTATTTGAATTAATGTTACTATACTGGTGCAACTCCAATCTTCTGACTGTATTTCATATTTCTTAAAGCAATTTAGACATACATTTTGGCTGTTTTCAAAGGATGTGGGAGATGAATCATACAAGCAGCTTTTTGTTATTTTTGCTATGTTGAACATTTAAAGGAAAGAAATAGCCTCCATTACCAGTGTTTTCACTGGTTGGGGACTTAACTCACATCTATATTTCAAACAGTACAATGATGTGTTGCCTAGTCTATAGGGATCATGTATTAAATTATGACCCACATAATTCACAAGGGTAACCTAGAGTCAGATGAGATGAATTACTTAGAACTGGTTGACATGCGTATAAAGTGTGACAATATTTTTTTTCACATTTTTCAATGAAACTGTAGCATCAAATTAACATGGTCTTCAGACCCATTCTCATTGGCTATGAGAGATGGACTCATATGACGTAAAGTTTCCGGGTTGTCGCCTCTCTGTTGGAGGTTACTTTCGGTCATTCATCCTTCTGGGAATGTTCCTCTCACTTCTCGGTTTTTGAGGTAAGATTAGATTGACTATAGCTAGCATATAAGCTAGCTAGGGAAATGGCTAAGTAAGCTGTCAGATAATATATGTTATCATCATAGTTATCTTATTTACAAAAATGTGTCAATATTGAATATTCTTAATATCCAGTGTACTGAAGTAGTAGTAAGAAAGAGCTAACGTTAGCAATGGCAACTTCATTTCTGTCTTTGTTTATGATTTTCGCACTATCTGGACAGGCTACAAGCCAGGCTACAAGTCATTTTTAATTTTAATAACCATCAGCACCTTACTTAATAACCATCAGCACTTAAAGCGCATAATGGGTGTATTCCACGGTGGGTCTCTGTTTTCAAACATCACATTACAGAACATTTGCGGAACGCCAGTCACCAAATTCTATTCCTCGTTGTCCCTCATTTTCATAATGATACCACGAAGCTAGCTACAAAAAAAGTCTTAATTTTGATATGCCGGATTCTTTTTAGATATGTGAACAGTCTTACATGTGTTGGGATAAATAGCACGACTATTCTGTTTTTTCTTGAAGATATGTAAACGGAGTTGACAGGTGCAGGGTTACTTTTGGTCAGACAAGGACATGGCCTCACTCACTGGACCTTTATTTGATTTATTCATTTAATGTCCGTAAACTAAAAGGCATGTAACATTGCCTAATTGTTAAAAACTAATGAATGTTTGAGCAAACGATTTGATAGCTATGTGGGTTATATTACAGGTTTATACAAAAGCGTTGGTAAATACTCGTTTCTGATTGGCTAGAATGGCTTTCTAGAATAGACATTAAGTAAGGGATAATCGAGGGGCTGTGCGTTCTCTGGAAAAGAATGAACGACGTAGAATATGTGTTCCATATCACGCTAGCAGAGTGGAACTAACATGCCAGGGATTTGCCTTTTTTTCCAGAGAAAGCATAGAGCCCTGAGTTGATTACCACTTTTATACTATTGCTATAATTGAACACATTTACCGCTAGAGATGGGTTAATTTGCTGGTAGAAATGTGTTCAACATCCACTGAAGTAGCTAGCAAGTTTACTAGATAGTGACAGTAGTCGCCTTGGTAACCAAACAAACAGACTTGCTAGTTTTAGCTAACCAAACCATCGGTCCTAGCTTGCTATTATGAAAATCAAATTCAACAATGCCAATAATGTTTTCAATTCGACTTTTGTTTCAGAAGCAGCTCCAACATAGAACATGTAAGAACTATAGCCATTGAATTCTACCTTGCAAATATACTGTGGGTTATAGGGAAATAATGCATGCTCTAGAATGCCCTTCAAGCCAATCAGAAAAGAGTATTCAACAATGCCATGGTATAATTAAGCAAAAAGGCCTGAGGGGGTGTGGTATATGGCCAATAAACCACAGCTAAGGGCTGTTCTTAGGCACGACGCAACGTGGAGCATATTGGTGAATACCACAAACCCCTAAGGTGCCTTATTGCTATTATAAATGGGTTACAAATGTAATTAGAACAGTAAAAATACATGTTTTTGTCTTCCCTGTGGTATACGGTCTGATATACCACGGCTGTCAGCCAATCAGCATTCAGGGCTCGAACCACCCAGTTTCTAAAACCAGATAATGGGACAGTTAGAAAAGGTATTGGGTCAGTTGGAAACGTTGGCTAGCTAGCTCGCAAGGCATAAGCACTTTGCCATGAAACATAAAGAACGAACGACTGCAGTCACGTCCATAAATATCGAACTAAACGAACGAATGACTGTGTCGCATCTCTAGCAACCAAAAATATGAGAAAGTATGAATTTGCTTCGAAAAATGAAAATATCAACGAACACTTTTGGTAAATGTTTGCTTTAGTTTTATTTTCTTTGGCAACTGTGGTATAAGCGGGATAAACACATCCTGTACATGGGGTGGCATGCAGCCTAGTGGTTAGAGCGTTGGGCCAGTAACCAAAAGGTTGCTAGATCGAATCCCCGAGCTGACAAGGTAAAAATCTGTTGTTCTGCCCCTGAACAAGGCAGTTAACCCACTGTTCCTAAGCCGTCATTGTAAATAAGAATTTGTTCTTAACTGACTTGACTAGTTAAATTTAAAAAATAAACATTACCTTGGAAAAATTAACTCCGCAAAGTGGCGTATTGTCCATTATTTTCAAGGTAATGTCAGAGTTTATCCCTTACTTATATATGGGTTATACATGTGCGTATTATATATAGGTTGTACATGTATGGTTTATATTATATATGGGTTATGCATGTATGGGTCGTATTATATATGGGTTATACATTTAAAAATATATATATTTACCAAGAATGTTCAATACCAGTCCTAATAACAGGATAGAAAACTAATGCCAAGGTCTGGTGAACACACTTCAAGTCAGTCATCACCCTGTTTTGTATTGATACGGTTCTTGTGTTACAATTTGTACAGATGAGGAGTTTGATGTACAGTGTAGGCTTGAGGTACAGTACAAGGCTTGTGTTGCAGGTTTGTGTTGTTCTTTCTCTGCCATCTGTTTTATAGACACAGCAGTAGCATTGAATGTTCTATCTAACAATACAACCCTGCCATTGCCAGTCTTGTTCCCACGTTTCATGCATCACACAGTATTCTTCAGTGTGTTAAAGGTCATTGACCTCATGCTATGACATGCTTCTACGTGGGTAGTAGTATCCTGTCTGATGATGAGGCAGTGGACATGTTTTTCTTGAAACAGCTGAAAGGAATTCACTGTTGCTGATTTGAAAGTGTTAGAGCACATCAAGAAAAATAATCATGTGGCTTGGATAAACATGTCTGTCTCCTAATTTCTTGGAATAGATTAAACTGAATCTGTGAACAATGTTGTGTCAGTCTATGTAATGTGTCTCACTATGAGCAACCAGCTGTGTTTGCGTAACAGTTTTAATAGATGTGGTGTCTGGAAATATAATGCAAAAAGGGTTAGTCACAGTCAGCCCTGAGTACGTTGAGATGAATACTGTAGAGAGGAACCGTATCACTTCCTGTCCAATACACTCCTATTGGATGAGAGCAGTTGTGGGTGGAAGCAGGAGAATGTATGTTAGCTCTTTTTGAGTGCAGCTGAGTTAACGAAAAACCTGAGACGGGGAGTGAAGAATAAACATCTCGTGTAGAATAAACATTATCTGGACCAGGCTTTTCGTTCAAGGAAAGAGGAAGAAGTGTGCTTTGTTAGCGTACCTCAGAACAGTAGGTAAGGTAACCAATTTCTTCTCTTGTTCATTCTACCGAAAGGTTTGCACTGTTTCGATCTGCTCATCACTGGTATAGTGTTTTTCAGAAGTGTGTGCATGTGTTAATTTTCCAAAGCCATTCAGACCATCTCTGAATTACCCCACTTTTCAGGGGTAAACGGTCTTTCCTCTGACTGTTTTAGGCTCTCTGAAAATGATGATTCTGTTTAAAGAGCTGATATACCTGATAACGGATATCATTTCAATTAAGAGCAACGAAAGCGGTTGGAAGATTTTTTGGGGGGGGGTTTGGGGCATCATATCAAATGTAGAAATATAATATATTTAGAATGTAGATATTTTCTTCTCACTGAAGAAGATATACTGATTGACGGAGGAATTTGTCCTGGCTGATTCCTTTTGGGGTTGTGATGCCTGGGCCTCGTGTGCCTATGTAGTAAATGGGATTAGGCCAGATCAGTGACACATGAGCAGTATAAGCCACTCACAGGCAGCATCCTGTGTGCTAAAGCATTACTGTCTGAAGGGATGTCAAGTCACACAAGCATTCACCATCAGGGTAACGTAGCAGATCATGATTCAAGCATGACGTGGCCTTTCTATCATTTTACAAGTTATGATCCTGTCTAGACATGCTCAGCTGCTAGTTATAGTATCCACAGCAAGATTTTTTTTTTTTTACCTTTATTTAACTAGACAAGTCAGTTAAGAACAAATTCTTATTTTCAATGACAGCCTAGGAACTGTGGGTTAACTGCCTTGTTCAGGGGCAGAACGACAGATTTGTACCATGTCAGCTCAGGGATTTGAACTGGCAACCGTTACTAGTCCAAGATCAATTAGATAACATTTTTAATGGAATGTAGGTCTGATGTGTTGGGCACAGTTGACTTGACCTGAAATGTTCTCCTTATCTCTGATGTCAAGCTGCCCTCCATTAGGCTACATTGTATTATAAGTGATTTGGTTGAAATGGTTTACTGGATAGTGGAATGGGATTTTTGTTTAGTCTTGGATGAAGTCCAGATTAACCTTTTGGTGCCCTTTTTACCCATTCCAGTGTGCTGGTTAGTGTTAGTTACCAAACTTTGCATCTTTTATTTTTTTAGGCAAGTCAGTTAAGAACAAATTCTTATTTTCAATGACGGCCTAGGGGCAGAACGATAGATTTTTACCTTGTCAGCTCGGGGATTCGATCTTGCAACCTTTCGGTTACAAGTCCAACGCTCTAACTACTAGGCTACCTACCACATCTGCACTGTTCTTCAAGTAAATGTGCGCATAGAGTCCTTGTGTATACAGTTGTATGGTTTGTTTAACTTTGTAATCATTGGTTTTTGATAGTTTTTTTTCACTTTAAAATGTATGTTAGTCTGCATCACTCTGTTAGCGTGGAATTGCCCTCTTGCCAGTTGCCACCTTGGAGAATCTTGCGCAAAGAAATGTGTTCTTTGGCTTACATGGAAATGTCTCTGGTTTGCACAAGGAAGTTGTTTTCAGTGATGTCATGACTCCTGAATAGTATTCAGTGAAGTCATTTGGGTTTGCCTTTTTCATGGGACAAGACTGGGTGATGCACATATGACCGTGATCCAGGTTAGACTGTAGACGTATGTCGAAAGGGTTGCAAAGTGGCACCAGAAATGTGGCAATAGTAAGAAAGTAAAAGCTAAGTAACAAAATAAGACAGTAAATAACTACTTAAATGTTTTAAAATGTTTTACTTGTAAAAGGTTAAGTAAGATTTCATGTATGCTGTTTCTGTCATCTAACCTAATCTAACCTCACCTCTTTGGCTTCATAACCACTCTGCTGAACTCTGCTCTGCAGTCTTTGTATTTCAGTCTCTTCATTTACAACATTCTCAATGGGTATTTTCCTAGGGTAGACCTGAGTTATTTATTAACAACTTGTGTTGCTCATTCGGATTATTCTACCTTATAAATGTTTCTGTCTTAACCAAGGCACCGTCAATTGGCATAAATACATACAGGTACTCTTTCCGATTTTTTAAACACAGACCTAACATTCTTCCAGTTCTGGGAAATGATTGCACACTGCAAGCATCAATTATAGATAAGATAAAAGGTTGTCAAATCTGAACTGAAGTGATGTTGACCAGACATGGGCCTAGATGTTTGTGTACAGCTGCAGCGCTCAGTGCAGTGCTCCAGTGAAACTGAACTATTTTGTGCAGCAATATTTACCGGCAGTAAGGTATGTGTTAAATACCTTAGCTGCTTCTTCTTTGACGCCCCCCCCCCCCCCCCCCAATAATAAA
The DNA here is from genome assembly GCF_901001165.1 of Salmo trutta. Taxonomy (NCBI): domain Eukaryota; kingdom Metazoa; phylum Chordata; class Actinopteri; order Salmoniformes; family Salmonidae; genus Salmo; species Salmo trutta. The sequence continues at coordinate 39,528,976 of NC_042971.1, read as the reverse complement.
ACACCTAGGTTTGGTGTGTTGCAATGTATGCTTTGACATGAAATACATACAAGAAGCCATTTTGAAAATGAATAAAGTCATTACTTTTGGCTAGTCTATAAATTAGATGTTGAATTATTCACAGTGCATGCTTGTTGCTACTGGCTAGCTCCTAGCTATTGTTTCAATATGACTACTCTTGGTTAAGTTCTGGGTCTATACGTGTTAGAAATGAGTAGTTCACCTGTGTTTATTCAGCTTCTCCCAATCCTGATACGTCCAAATAGTCAGTGAAGAAAACCCGAGCACTGGAACTACTGTTGCTCGTTATCCTACGCATTCCATCCCGCCGCGACAGATTCTTCGGTTTACGCGCAGAATCTGTCCACAAGAGATTACAATATGACTAACATACTTCTCTTTCTCCATGTATTTTCTTCTTCCCCTGTGCTCAACAATTCTGGACCAATCACCCTGCTATAGAGCTAGCATCACAGACCTCTTGTGTCAAGCCTTTCCATTGAATCGTCTGGGTGCATGTGCTGCTACCTGTCCAATCTGTAATTACCGCCGCCTGCTTTGGCAACCTTTCCATGACCTGAGAGCTGAGCTGTCTGAACTCTCCCTGAAGCAGACGCTTCTCCCTCAAGTCTCTTTTTCTCTCCACTTCTGCCTCACCTTCAACCATGAGGTTCAAAGTAGACATGCATTACATAGTGTTCTCGCCTGTGTACCTGTTGATGTGGCTGTACACGCTCATCACGTTTATCCCATGGTATTTCCTCACTGATGCTGGGAAGAAGAAAACCATGGCAAAGAGAGAGAAAGCCAAGTCCACCACAGGCAAAGCAGAGGGCCCCTATCGTTGTGTAGAGAACTTTGACAACCTGGCCCGGGAGGACTTTGAGGGAAAGGACTCTCTAGACAAGCTGTTTGAGCATGCAGTGCAGCGCTTCGGCAAGGCAGACTGCCTGGGCACCAGGGAGGTCCTAAATGAGGAGAACGAGACGCAACCCAGCGGCAAGATCTTTAAGAAGGTAGAGTGATCACACACACATCTCACCAGGAACCAATTATTGCAGTCAAGGTTCTGCCAAATAAGTTAGAAAAGTTATGCAACCTGAAGCAAGTTCGTGTAACTTCATCTAACAATCCTAGATTAAATCCCTTCTTGTGGAGTTATTAAATCAAATGTGATAAATATATGACTTGACTCTCCAGTGGGATATTTACCCCTGTGAATTGAAGGCCCTTAGTAAAAGCAATCCTAATGTCCTGTTCCTGTGCTCTGTCCTCTGCTGCAGCTGATCCTGGGGGAGTACAGGTGGCTGTCCTATGACGAGGTGGACCAGATCATCAGTCATCTAGGTAGTGGACTGGCAGCCCTGGGCCAGCAGCCCAAGAGTACCATCGCCATCTTCTGTGAGACACGGGCAGAGTGGATGATCACTGCACAGGCCTGCTTCAGACGCAACTTTCCATGTAGGCATTGACCCAACACACGTCCCTGTTTGAGAATCCAACACTGGCACATAAAGTTCCACTAGTTTGCATTATAAAGATATTTCCTTTTAGGACAGCAATATTTGTGAAAACATTGTGTTGTGTGTGTGCATGTGAACAACATGTTTGGTTGTGTTGCAGTGGTCACACTGTATGCCACCCTGGGGGAGGAGGCAGTGGCCTATGGCCTGAATGAGTGTGGGGCCACTCACCTGATCACCAGCACAGAGCTACTGGAGACTAAACTCAAGGTAGGAGTCATTAGGGGAAATGCATGGTTCAGATTCTAGCCTAACTACACACTGCCGTTCTCAGCTCCTCTATCTGTGGGAAAGAGAGCTATCTTTTTAGACAGGATGTGTGCAATCACCTCCGTAGATCAAGGAGGAATTTAAAATTAGCCATGGGGTGTTTGTGTGTGAACTGAGGTGTGTCATTGCTGAAAATGGCGCCGGAGAAGATGGCTGATGTTTTACGTGCTCCTAACCAACTGTGCTATTTTTTTTTTTTTTTTTTGCGTTGTTTGTAACTTGTTTTTTACAAAATGTTACTGCTACCATCTCTTATGACTGAAAATAACTTCTGGACATCAGAACAGCGATTACTCACCTTGAACTGGAAGAAGCTTTTTTTCCTTTAACGAGTCCGACATGAAGGATATACTGCTTTCCCGGGAACAGGCCCAAATCCCCGTCATTTGCGTGAAGAAAATATGGAGAAAAGGGGGCGGAGGTCAGGTTGCCTTCTGAGAATTCGTAGGCGAGCGAGTAAACCTCCACTGTCATCCGTTCTATTGGCCAACATGCAATCATTGGAAAATAAAATAGATGACCTACGATCAAGATTATCCTACCAACGGGACATTAACTGTAATATCTTATGTTTCACCGACATGGATAAAATAGAGCTGGTGGGATTTTCCATGCACCGGCAGAACAGAGAAGCTACATCTGGTAAGACGAAAGGTGGGGGTGTGTGTCTATCTGTTAATAACAGCTGGTGCGCGATGTCTAATATTAAAGAAGTCTAGAGGTATTGCTCGCCTGAGGTTGAGTACCTTATGATAAGCTGTAGACCACACTATCTACCAAGAGAGTTGTCATCTATATTATTCGTAGCCGTCTATTTACCACCACAACCCAATGCTGGCACTAAGACCGCACTCAACCAACTCTATAAGGCCATAAGCAAACAAGAAAATGCTCATTCAGAAGTGGCGCTCCTAGTGGCCGGGGACTTTAATGCAGGAAAACTTAAATCCGTTTTACCTCATTTCTACCAGCATGTCACATGTGAAACCCAGAGGAAAAAAAACTCTAGACCACCTTTACTCCACACACAGAGATGCATACAAAGCTCTCCCCTGCCCTCCATTTGGCAAATCTGACCATAATTCTATCCTCCTGATTCCTGCTTAAAAGCAAAAATTAAAGCAGGAAGTACCAGTGACTCGCTCAATACGGAAGTGGTCAGATGACACGGATGCTACCCTACAGGACTGTTTTGATAACACAGACTGGAATATGTTCTGGGATTCATCCAATGGTATTGAAGAGTATACCACCTCAGTCACCGGCTTCATCAATAAGTGCATCGATGACCTCGTCCCAACAATGACCGTACGTACATATCCCAACCAGAAGCCATGGATTACAGGCAACATCCGCATCGAGCTAAAGGAGCGGGACACTAATCCGGACACTTATAAGAAATCCACCTATGCCCACAGACGAACCATCCAACAAGCAAAGTGTCAATACAAGATTAAGATTGAATCCTACTACACCTGCTCTGACGCTCGTCGGATGTGGCAGGGCTTGAAAACTATTATGGACTACGAATTGAAATCCAGAAGCGAGCTGCCCAGTGACGCAAGCCTACCAGACAAGCTAAATGCCCTTTTATGCTCGCTTCGAGTCAAGCAACACTGAAGCATGCACGAGAGCACCAGTTGTTCTGGACGACTGTGTGATAACGCTCTCGGTAGCCGATGTGAGCAAGACCTTTAAACAGGACGTGTACTCAAAGCATGTGCGGACCAACTGGCACGTGTCTTCACTGACATTTTCGCTCTCCCTGACTGAGTCTGTAATACCTATATGTTTCAAGCAGATCATCATAGTCCTTGTGCCCAAGGAAGCGAAGGTAACCTGCCTAAATGATTACCGCCCCGAAGCACTCACGTCGGTAGCCGTGAAGTGCTTTGAAAGGCTGGTCATGGCTCACATCAACAGCATCCTCCCGGATACCCTAGAGCCACTCCAATTTGCATACCACCCCAACACTTCCACAGATGACGCAATCTCAATCGCACTCCACACTGTCCTTTCCCACCTGGACAAAAGGAACACCTATGTCAAATCAAATCAAATTTTATTGGTCACATACACAAGGTTAGCAGATGTTAATGCGAGTGTAGCGAAATGCTTGTGCTTCTAGTTCCGACCATGCAGTAATATCTAACAAGTAATCTAACAATTTCACAACAACTACCTTATACACACAAGTGTAAAGGAATTAATAAGAATATGTACATATAAATATATGGAGGAGCGGTGGCCGAACGGCATAGGCAAGATGCAGTAGATTGTATAGAGTACAGTATATACATATGAGATGGGTATGTAAACATTATATAAAGTGGCATTGTTTAAAGTGACTAGTGATACATTTATTACATTCAATTTTTTATTATTAAAGTGGCTAGAGATTTGAGTCAGTATGTTGGCAACAGCCACTCAATGTTAGTGACGGCTGTTTAACAATCTGATGGCCTTGAGATAGAAGCTGTTTTTCAGTCTCTCGGTCCCAGCTTTGATGCACCTGTACTGAACTTGCATTCTGGATGATAGCGGGGTGAACAGGCAGTGGCTCGGGTGGTTGTTGTCCTTGATGATCTTTTTGGCCTTCTTGTGACATCGGGTGGTGTAGGTGTCCTGGAGGGCAGCAGAATGCTGTTCATTGACTACAGCTCAGTGTTCAACATCATAGTGCCCACAAAGCTCATCACTAAGCTAAGGATCCTGGGACTAAACACCTCCCTCTGCAACTGGATCCTGGACTTCCTGACGGGCTGCCCCCAGGTGGTAAGGGTAGGCAACAACACGTCTGCCACGCTGATCCTCAACACTGGAGTGTGTACTTAGTCCCCTCCTGTACTCCCTGTTCACCCACGATTGCGTGGCCAAACACGACTCCAACACCATCATTAAGTTTGCTGACAACACAATAGTGGTAGGCTTGATCACAGACAACGATGAGACAGCCTATAGGGAGGTGGTCAGAGACAACAACCTTTCCCTCAATGTGAGCAAGACAAAGGAGCTGATCGTGGACTACAGGAAAAGGCGGGCCGAACAGGCCATCATTAACATCGACGGGGCTGTAGTGGAGCGAGTCGAGAGTTTCAAGTTCCTTGGTGTCCACATCACCAATGAACTATCATGGTCCAAACATACCAAGACAGTCGTGAAGAGGGCACAACAAAACCTTTTGCCCCTCTGAAAAGATTTGGCATGGGTCCCCAGATTCTCAAAAGGTTCTACAGCTGCACCGTTGAGAGCATCCTGACCGGTTGTATTTCCGCCTGGTATGGCAACTGCTCGGCATCTGACCGTAAGGCGCTACAGAGGGTAGTGCGTACGGCCCAGTACATCACTGGGGCCAAGCTTCCTGCCACCCAGGACCTATATAATAGGCGGTGTCAGAGGAAAGCCCAGAAAATTGTCAGACTCCAGTCACCCAAGTCACTACGGCAAGTCACTACGGCAAGCGGTACCGGAACGCCAAGTCTAGGACCAAAAGGCTCCTTAACAGCTTCTAACCCCAGGCCATAAGACTGCTGAACAATTAATCAATGGCCACCAGACTATTTACACTGACACCCCCCTCCGTTTATTTTGTACACTGCTGCTACTCGCTGTTTATTATTTGGGCTTCCGTGTTGGCGCAGCGGTCTAAGGCACTGCATCTCAGTGCTAGAGGCATCACTACAGACACCCTGGTTCGATTCCAGACTGTATCACAACCGGCAGTGATTGGGAGTCCCATAGGGCGGTGCACAATTGGCCCAGCGTCGTCCGGGTTTGGCCGGTGTAGGCCGTCATTGTAAATAACAATTGTTCTTAACTGACTTGCCAAGTTAAATAAAGGTTACATTTAAAAAAAAAAATACATTCAATTCTATGCATAGTGACTTTACCCCTACCTACATGTACAAATTACCTCGACTGACCTGTAACCCTGCACATTGACTCGGTACCAGTACCCCCTGTTGATTGCCTCGTTATTGTTATTTTGTTATTTTTTTACTTTAGTTTATTTGGTAAATATTTGATTAACTCTTCTTGAACCGCACTGTTGATTAAGGGCTTGTAAGTAAGTACCGTGAAATGCTTACTTACAAGCCCTTAACCTACAGTGCAGTCTACACTTGTTGTATTCAGCGCATGTGACAAATAAAGTTTGATTTAATTTGAAAAACAAACACTGATGTCATTGAAACTTGAATGAACCCTAAAGGCATTTAGGACACGAGAGCTGAGATTACTCATGTCTAGACAATGATGTGTCTTCCTGTGTCTTTGACAGAGTATTTTGCCGGAAATGCATAACCTGAAGCACATTATCTATGTGGACAACAAGAGCATCACAAGGACGGGTTACCCAGAGGGCATTCAGATCCACAGCATGCAGGCAGTACAAGAGCTGGGAGCCAAACCTGACAACTGTACGTGGAAACATCAACAAAACTATGCATGTACAAAACACACAGGCCACACTGTTGGGTCACCCTGTTATGTCAAACAGTGTTTGCGCTGAAACTTGAGTTTACATATGGCTCAGATGGCATTGTAGAGATGATAAAATGTCTAAGCAGCTAGTGAAGTATAATATGCACATATGCTGGCAGTTTAGTTTAGTCCCACAATGTAGTAAAGAATGTTTGTACTGTCTTGAACTGTACCATTTATTTTCTAAGCATTATTAAGTGACGTGTCCCCCTGTGCTCCTGGCAGTGAGTATAGCTGTGCAGCGGCCCCAGCCCACAGACCTGGCTGTGGTCATGTACACCAGCGGCTCCACAGGACAACCCAAAGGAGTCATGATCATCCACAGCAATCTTATTGCTGGCATGACGGGCCAGTGTGAGAGGATCCCAGGCCTGGGGTGAGCAGAGCACTCTACCACAGGGCTTCTAGTATCTAACCACCATTTACCTAGGCTGGTCAGGTCTCTGCATCTCACATGGGAATTTGGCACAATGTTCTAAAGACAGCAGACAAACAGTGTAATGTACTCATGATAACCGTGCCTAAACTTATTTACCCATGCGATCTTCCTCCTTAACTTGATAATTAGACAGTATTGTCAAAGTGCATAACCACTTTCTTATTTTTGTATACCGTTGTGCATGGTTACAGACATTGAAGATGTTCTCTCATCTTCATATTGCTTACAGTAGTGTGATGTGTTTGTGCCCATGTGCAGGCCGAAGGATACCTACATTGGCTACCTGCCTCTAGCTCATGTGCTGGAGATGACTGCTGAGATCTCATGTATGACGTATGGCTGCAGGATTGGCTACTCTTCCCCACAAACACTCTCTGACCAGGTAATAGACTCAGCAGTTTGATATAAAGAGATATATTATTATTTTTTTCTTATGGATTTGTTTTATTTTATTGCAAAGTGGACAACAATCTAATGTTATTTTTATTGCTTCTCTTTTGCAGTCAACAAAAATCAAGAAAGGCAGTAAGGGAGACTGCTCTGTGTTGAGGCCTACTCTGATGGCAGCTGTACCGGTAAGAACGAACATCCTTCCTTAATCTTTTTGCTTATCACTGATTTGTTAGTGTTTTATAAAATAGGGATGTGCATGGTTATTCGAATATCTGAACGGACGTAGTATTCTAGTACTTGTGTGAGTATAATGTTTTGCTCCCGAAAAATTCTAGGCCAATTTTAACCTGACTCTAACACTGAAAAGCGGTTTTCTAAATTAAATGTAAATGTCCATGTGGCTTTGTTACATACAAGGATAGACCATGTCATTTCAAGTTATTCATTTAATAAAGCAAACCTTTCAATGTAGTTATTATGATGTGCACCCCATAAAGACCTGTAGCCCATCAATTGCCTTCACGTAGCTTGTTGGCCAATCAAAGCAGCAAAGAGGTTCAATGTGTAGCACGTGTAGTGAAAGTTCACTAATGCAATGCAAGATGGAATAAATTACTGAATTACAAGTTAGTGAAATGAAAAGGTGTAGGCTACAATGAGCAAGCAACAGGTAGGCTGTTTTATCTGAATGGGGTTGTGCAGCATGTGGACTCCATTAGCTTAGCTAGCTTCTCCCAGCCCTTGATCATGACTCTGCCATTGGACGAAGGCGTCTTCTGTACGGGGGAGTTTTGTTAAGAGCCCTGACGCTCGGTCTGAACATTAACACGCATCGCTTGAGGTACAGTTTTGGAAGCATAAGGACCTTATTTCATATCGACAAGAATTCATTTTCAAAAAACAAAGTTTAAATTGATACACACCTTTTGTTGTGCTAGGCTACTCCAGTCAAGACAGACTGTTTTGTTATATGGGATGATAAATAACATTGTGGCTGCTACAAATAAACGTTAGCTAGTCTTGACTGTAGCCAAGTTGCCTTGGCGACTCTCGCTCTCTGTCTGCTCGCTACACACACCACCCCATATAACCTCAACGGCTGTATTTCAAATATCCGCATATCCGACAAAAATGTAAGATACTATTTGAATAGTAACATTATTTCAAACCCACATCCGTACTATAAGGCTGGCTTCTTTACAGATTTTTAGAGGTCAGGTTTAGAGGACATCCTCGAACAGTTGATGTTGATTCTTTGAGGTTCTTTGATAACTATCCTGCAGCTTTGATTTCCTCTGTAGAGAAAGTGAAAGCAGACATACGGATAAGGTAAAAAGAAAAACCGTCACAACTGATGCGTGATGTTTATCTTTTCTGTTTATTGTATCTTATCTGTCAGGAAATAATGGACCGCATCTACAAGAATGTGATGAACAAGGTGCAGGAGATGAGCTATGTGCAGAGGACACTGTTTAAACTGGGCTACAACTACAAACTGGAACAGATCAAAATGGGCTACGATGCCCCTCTCTGCAACTTGTGAGTATACTGTATGTGAGGACACACACATACACATACCAGCATGTTCCCAGCTGATGTACACAATCCTGTTACATGCACATAGCGAGCTTTATAGAGATAAAATCCCTGATACAAGGTCAGTGCATAAAGACATAAACATTGATTGTCAGTACATAAAAACATAAACATTTCCAACATGCCATTACAGTACTTGGAAGTAAGAGATATAGCTAGGCCTTATCAAACTACATGGGTTTTTCAAAGCTGTATAGATTTGTCCTATAGAATCTATATATTTTAAATGTACGCTTGTATTTTGACTGGTTTTGGTTCCCCCTTGGTGGCAACAATATTGTCTTGTCTGCCAGACAAGAAAAGTTTCCTTTCCCCATTTCTTGGTATCAGCATGACTGAGCCATTGGCCTCTGGTCACCCTCTCAACTTTTTTAGTTTTTGATGCCAATTTTATCTTATTGGATTCTATTAAATAGGCAACAAGTGTGTCAATTCTAATGCAAGTCTAATGTGCCCTAGTTCTGAGATGGCAGAGACCAATGACGGGCTCAGAATCTGTATACATCATCATAACATGCAACAACCTACATCATTGCAAGCTGCTTATCAGGGATCAGACAGTGAAACTGTATCAGTAAGCATGGACCAATGGGTATCTTGATAAACTAGTAAGTAGTAATACGTACATTTCTCTCCTCTGCTCTGTCAGGCTGCTGTTTAAGAAGGTGAAGGCTCAGCTGGGAGGGAACATCAGGATGATGCTGTCAGGAGGGGCGCCCTTGTCTTCCGCCACCCAGCGCTTCATGAACATCTGCTTCTGCTGCCCTGTGGGACAGGGTTACGGCCTCACAGAGACCTGCGGAGCAGGTACCATCACAGAGGGTGAGTCAGGGCAGGCACAGCCACGACTACTACTGCTGGGGTCCTTTGCTAATGACATTCACCCTGGAAGTGGTATCATTACCAAGTGCACCCTTGGTTCCTTCACTAGCAGAGTAGTAGTAGCGTGTAGGGGAATGGTGGGAGCTCTGTCATTTGAGAATTTTCACCATTGTGTTTTTTGGGGGAAATTAAACCATGGTAAATTTGGGCTTTAGCCAAGACAAGGTCTTTGAGAAAATGCTACTGCTCAGGCTTTTTCATATATTAAGGTGCCCTGAGGGTTTCATGTCTTTAAACACACATGCTCTCAGCGATAGATGTCTTTGTTCAAGCCCCAACCTGTGAAACGTTCTGTGGTACTGGGATCCTGGATGACAAAGGAATGACAGCTATACTAAATATAACTGTTTTGCGTCAATCGGCTTTGCTGTATAGGTCACGCAGGTATCAGTCACTTTTCAGTGCATTGTAAATGTGGATGGATATGCTTGTGCGACGCTATGCAGCAGTATATGAGTGTGAAATAGTTGGCCGAATGATGCCAAATAACCACTGGGTGTAACGGCCGTCGTCAAAATGAGACCAAGGTGCAGCGGAGGATGTGTTCATCTTGAAAGACTTTAATGGACTAAATGAACACTTACAAAATAAACCAAAAACGACCAGCAACAGTTCTGTCAGGTTGTAAAACTAAACAGAAAACATTCACCCACAAACCCCAAAGGAAACACAGGCTGCCTATGTATGACTCTCAATCAGCAACAACGATCTACAGCTGTTCCTGATTGAGAGTCATACACGGCCGAAACAAAGTAATACACCAACATAGAAAACAGAACATAGAACGCCCATCCATGTCACACCCTGGCCTAACCAAAAATAGAGAACAAAAAACCCTCTCTATGGCCAGGGCGTTACACTGGGGACGATTTTATAAGCCCATATTATTTAAGAGGACCTCGGGACAGGGTTCTCAGTTTCGTTTAACACTCTTGCAAGGCAGAGGACAATGTACAAGTTCTTAGTTTAAAAACAAATAACATTATTTTATAACAAATCAATATTTGCAAACATTTGATTTTCCTCATAGCTCAAAGCAGTGAATGAACTAAATATGACAGTGTTATAATTGTGATTCTCCCACCACACTGTTTTTTGTCTCTGGTCAATCTAAAGGTGTGTTAGTGATGCGTGAGTCAGCTGTTTGTTCACCCGCCCGCAGTTGCTAATAACACATTCGCAACCGCATGTGATAAAGTGAAAATCTGTGGCATGCTCCCGACCCAAACCTGTAAATATAGAAAATGCGCTGCATTATGTTAGGCTATGTGTGAGGTTATAGACTTCGCCTACAGTCAGTGTCGAGATTTCAGTTACTATTCCATTTAACCCATCTGAACACTACAGTTCCCATCTTGTGACTGTCTAATTTGTATAGTGCTTCACAATCATCACACAACATAGCTGCTATTATCAACCTCTTCTACCACTTCACCACAGTTCTGGCCCTCCCTTAATGTTTTTAATTCAACTCTGACATTGTCCCTTTTGCCTCCATCGATCGACGTACATTTTTTCTGCTCGTCTTACCTGAAGCATTTGGTGATTGGCGTGCGTAGGCTAATGTTAGACCCTAAAGCTTAGGCTTTTTTGTACCCTTGTCTAAAGCCAGATAAAAATAACCAAAGAAAAAACTTAATGTAGCCTATTCCTATGAATTACACAATTGTATATTTGAGTCAACCCGCACATCACTAACGTGTGTATCTTGCTCAATGCCTTAGAAGTGCATGAGCGTAAGCACTGACGCCTATTCTTTAATAAGAAAACGTTGAATATTCCCAGACTGGTTTTTAGTAGGCCGGGTTGCATCCTACTACTGGCATCAGGTATTAAACTCTACATGGGACTATTTTATTTATTTGTGATTGTGTGTTTCCTCTCCAGTGGCAGACTACAGCACTGGGAGAGTAGGAGCCCCCCTCATCTGCTGTGAGGTCAAACTACGAGACTGGGTTGAGGGTAAGTAATAAAACCTATGGACACACACATACACACACAGTTATTTGTGAATATTTTTGATAAAGTGTACTGCGCTGTTGAGGAGAGCTTGCAAGTAAGCATTTCACTATATCAGTTACACCATGTATCCTGTGCACGTGACAAATACATGTTGATTATGACACACCTATAGTATGTGTATCACAGATGGCTTGGACATCCTCGTTTAGTAGCTGCCCGATTTGCCTCCTTTGCATGTTGTTACCGTATTTTCATGTGGCTCTCATGGGCCCGATTTAGCTTCCATGTGGTTTGTTTTTTTCTGGTCCAAACAATACTCTATACAGCTATTCTCTCCCATCATGCCTCACTCTTATATTCCAACTTTGTTCCCAAGGCGGATACACCAGCCAGGACCAGCCCCACCCCCGTGGAGAGATCATGATTGGTGGGCCCAATGTTACCATGGGTTACTATAAGAGTGAGCACCTGAACAATGACTTCTGGGTAGATGAGCAGGGCCAGAGGTGGTTCTGTACTGGGGACGTGGGGGAGATCCACCCTGATGGCTGTCTGCAGATAGTGGGTGAGTGGCTGAGAGTTGGAGAACGCCTGAATAATAACACCAATGTGCACTGATCATTGCACAACAGCTGCCTCTTCAACACTTTATGACCATGAGGCAATACTGTCATAAACAATTGAAATGGATGTAAACAGTGCTACCTGCCATAACCTCTCAGGAGAAGATGTAGACAACGCTATGCTGACATACTTTAGGGTTCTCACTGACCCTCTCTGCTCTGTTTGATCCATGTAGACCGTAAGAAGGACCTGGTCAAACTGCAGGCTGGAGAATACGTGTCCTTGGGGAAAGTGGAGTCTGCTCTGAAAAACTGCCCCCTTATTGAAAACATTTGTGCATATGCAAACAGGTATCTCCTCTGTCTGCTTTACTATATACCATACACTTCTTTACATAGGACAGAACTCTATTACATTGAGTGGTTATTCTACATGTATCACCCTGAAAACATATTTAATGTGCACAGGTCTAGTCTGTATCATTTTAAAAATGTTCTCTTGCTTTTAGTGACCAGAACTATGTGATAAGCTTTGTGGTACCGAACCAGAAGCAGCTGACAATTCTGGCCAATAAGAACGGCATCAGTGTCGCCTGGGAGGAGATCTGTAACCACCCGGCCATGGAGAAAGAGGTCCTGAAGGCCATCAAAGAGGTGGCTGCCTCAAGTAAGGCTGACACTTACTCTATGACACATATCCTGTTAACTTGATTAACCAGACGGATAATAACCTAGAATTATAAGACACATCATTTTAGTGTGTGACAATAGAGGGCTTTGTTCAGGCCATGCTTATCCCTTTTATATTAACCATTGTGTTTTTCCCCCATCAGTCAAACTGCAGCGTTTTGAGATCCCAGTGAAAGTGCGTCTGAGCCCAGAGCCCTGGACCCCTGAGACTGGCCTGGTGACAGACGCATTCAAACTGAAAAGGAAGGAGCTGAAGAACCACTTCCAGACTGATATCGAGAGAATGTACGGAGGGAAGTAAAGCCACTATCTGAGCCACTAAGAACGGTTTCCTGACAACTTTCACCAGTGAAATGAGTGGGTGCGTGTCTGAATGTGTGTGTATGCTTGCGTGCGTGTGCATATGCTTCAACGCACGTGTGAAACTCATTCCACGGCAGGCTGAGTGTTTGCGGGATTTCACTCGTCCCTTGTACTTGATTGATGAAATAAGGTCACTAATTAGTAAGGAACTCACCTCACCTGGTTGTCTGTCTTAATTGAATGGAAAAATCAAAAACCTGCAGACACTTTGCCCTCTATGGAATGAGTTTGACACCCTGCTTCAAAGCATTATGTCTGTGAACTGTAGAATTGTCTTTCCACGTCGTCTCTTTTGTCACATTATGAATGTTAGTCCATAAAGTTCAGCACAGAGGGATCAGCTGGTTAGTTACAGCTATTTGTGTTGGAGATCGCACAGCGTTGTGTAAAACGCCATTCGAATGCAAGTCTTGTATTTGCATATTGTAATTTGCCTTTGGGATTTATTATGACATGTCCGTAAATACTACTATTTTTGTGTCTAATTGAGGTAGGAGTCATAATGTCCTTTTCTCAATGAGATTTGCTCAACTCCTGAGTCCTCTCTTCTCTGTCCCATCTGGCCTCCTTTTGAAAAAGGTCAACATAATTGATAAAAACATTTTTGCTGCCCCCTCGTGAGCAAGCACCCACAGTACTGCTGTATAAATTGTTTGCTTGTTCTGTACATAGGATCACATTACTGCCGAGACCCCACAATCCTTTAGGCTATTGCACATAGATCAAACCTGAGTGTAACTTCGGCCATTTCTGTCACCTGTGCTTGTGTCATTTATGTTTTCATGTTTTGAACCTGCTCATGACATTGTTATAGTGACACAACCCAACCCAAGTATGTCACGTTATGTTTTAGATTTTTCAGATATTAGGTAATTGGTATGGTTAATGTCATACTTGCTATGTTACAGCATGGATTATAATTTTTATTTGAGCAAAAATGAAGATAGTCCTTTAGCCTTCTTTTTTCATGCTGATCTCTTCCTACAACTCTGTTGTATACTGTACAATATTTATAGACGTAGATAATGTTTCAAGTCATCTTTATAATGTACTGTAATAGTTCTACATTTCTGACCTATGGATATGCCAACTTAATAGCCTGTATGCTCTTAAGTAATTTGACATTTTGTGACATACAAAGTTTACCCAGATATGAAATACTCAATATAATTCAATGCAATATTTTCATTATATGATGTTGAAAATCCAATTGAGTTGCATGTGTAAAAAAACGTTTATTTAAAATATTTTGTATGTATATTTAAGGTCAAGTTAAACGTTGAACCATTTTAAATTTTTTTGGATGAATTTGTACTATTGAACTGTTTAAAGGTCACAATTGTGCTTCTTGAAACTTTGTGTGGAACCTTAATGAAAATGCTGTGTATCAGCAAGTTTGCTTTATCATTCAGAAGCTGTTTAACGTGGCATATATTTTGCAGTAGAAGAGAATTGATGGGGTCGTGACAACTGAAATGTGCAAATCAATGCCAAAAATAACATTCCAGGATGCATTACATTCATAACATATAATACAATTTAACGAATTTGCAAATATCCTCAATGGCCAACACAGCGGGGTGAAACATACACTGTTCAAATTAGCCATGATACCACTCTAATCCATTGAGTCCTATCACGGCTATGTTCCAATAGGAGTGAGAAAGGTCAAAACATTTTTTTTGTCAAGGTTTTATTATTCTTATACTCAGGGTTACATCCACCAAGAATGCGACTGCGGTAGTATTTATTTTGAGACCAACCTTTAATCATATTATGTTAATTGTGAAGCACTTAGGTTGTGTTTACAATGGCAGCCCAATTCTGATATTTTTTCCACAAATTGGTCTTTTGACCAATCACATCAGATCTTTTCACATCAGATTTTTCAGAGCTGATCAGATTAATCAAAAT
The DNA here is from genome assembly GCF_901001165.1 of Salmo trutta. Taxonomy (NCBI): domain Eukaryota; kingdom Metazoa; phylum Chordata; class Actinopteri; order Salmoniformes; family Salmonidae; genus Salmo; species Salmo trutta. Next base: position 39,513,899 of record NC_042971.1, on the reverse strand, counting down.
ACCAATTAGTTAAAACAAGTTCAGAATTGGGCTGCCTGTGGAAATGCAGCCTTATTCTCTCTCCATTTATATTGATGTGATGTTTTGTTAATTTGTATTATTTATTCAAATCTGTTAATATGTGTATGAAACAATGTGTGATAGGGATGGGCAGTGTGTACCTTCTGGTTATGTCATTTGAAAGTACATATTCTTTTTATATGAACATATTAAAGCTTTCTGCCCACTGTAAAATGTTTACTACTTGAATAATTGTCAGTCATAAATATCAATATAAAGTATTGTTCAATGATTTATAACTAGGTTCACTAGTTTAAAGCTACCCCATTCTTTCACAGCGCTGTCAAGAAAGATGCATTCTAACTATCCTTGGGGCAAGCTTTGCAAATCTTTCAAGCAAGGAGAATGACAGAATTTCAACCAAGCACAAGGTATGAGGTGATTCAAATGCCTCTCATAAGTTCCGTAGGTAGTGTAGGGCTCACAGCAAACTCAAATGTCTCATTGCTCCACTCAGACACAGCTGTTTATTAAAGTGCATCATGGCAGGTAACATAGTGCCTAATGAAAGTCTACACAGCTTGAAGTCTTCAACATTTTCTGCCTTCAAATTAAATCTAAAAATTGATTTCATTTTGATGTTTTTTTCCTACAGATCTACACAACCTACTCCACATTTACAAAGTGAAAGTTGTAGAACCTTTTGCCATATCTATAACTCATATTTTTGTATGGGAATTTGGTTGGGTCGCCCAAAAAGTTACATATTTAATTGAAAGTAAGTCTAAGAAGTGGTATATCTGTTTTATGTGCACTTTTTCTATGCTTCCCGTTCTTAAGTTTAGTTTTTGTATCTGCTTTCTTTTGCACATCAGCTTCAAGCACAATCTTTTTTTGGTTATGGAAAATATATTTCACAGTAGTTTAGATGGTACAATATTTCTCTACACTATACTTGCTTGTTTTGTCACAAACTTAAATAGTTGAACTATTAGAATTTTAGCAACCAGGAAATGGCAGAGTGAATCTTTTTAATGGTCTTGTAGCAAACAGAATTGATGATTTGGAGTGGATTTTTTTTAAACACGGGCTTCCTTCTTTTCACTTTGTCAAACAGGCCAGTAATGTGAAGTGAATGCAATGTTGTTGATCCCTTTGTATTTTCAACTATTGTGGTGGCACCATGGGGTGTGAAGAAATACTCAATCAATACATCCTTATTTTTTATTGATTTTGAAAATGTTTCAAAAAAATCTGCCGCTTAAAAATGTAGAGTAGGTTGTGTAGATTGGTAAAAAAATAAATCCAATTGAATCCCTTTTTAGATTTATACTGAACAAAAATAAACGCAACATGCAACCGTTTCAAAGACTTTACTGAGTTACAGTTCATATAAGGAAAACAGTCAATTGAAATAAATTCATTAGGCCCCAATCTGGATTCCACATAACTGGGAATACAGATATGCATCTGTTGGTCACAGATACCTTTTTTTAAAGCTAAGTCAGTATCTGGTGTGACCACCATTTGCCTCATGCAGTGTGACACATCTCCTTCACATAGAGTTGATCATCAGGCTGTTGATTGTGGCCTGTGGAATGTTGTCCCACTCATCTTCAATGGCTGTGCGAAGTTGCTGGATATTGGCGGGAACTGGAACATGCTGTTTGTTCCCAATGTTGACATAAGCAAACCGCTCACCCACATGACGCCATACACGTGGTCTAAAGTTGTGGCGCCGGTTGGATGTATTGCCAAATTTTCTGAAACGATGGAGGCGGCATATGGTAAAGAAATTAACATTACATTTTCTGGCATCAGCTCTGGTGGACATTCCTGCAGTCAGCTTGCATTCAGTTGCACGCTCGCTCAAAACTTGAGATGGTGGCATTGTGTTGTGTGACAAAACTGCACATTTTAGAGTGACCTTTTATTGTCCCCAGCACAAGGTGCACCTGTGTAATGATCATGCTGTTTAATCAGCTTCTTGATAAACCACACCTGTCAGGTGGATGGATTATCTCAGAAAAGGTTAAATGCTCACTAACAGGGATGTAAACACATTTGTGCACAAAATATGAGAGAAATACACTTTGTGTGTATGGAATAATTTCTAGGATCTTTTTCAGCTCACGAAACATGGGACCAACAATTTACATGTTGCGTTTATATTTTTGTTCAGTGTAATTTTAAGTCACAAAATATGACTGTAAACTAAGAAAAAAGGCATTGTCTATATGCTGATTTCCGATACTGTCCTACAACCTGACATGATCATTTCATTATGTGAGAGTCAAGAAAAAGGTTAGTAAGAGAATAGAGTTTGTGGGAGCTGAAACTGGTATAGAGATGTAAATTCCCTTAAAAAGAATAACTCAATGATCTGATAGACAAATAAAACGTTTTGTGAGTAAAAAGGTATTCCTATTACTGTGAAAGCCTATATTACCTCAGTGCAACCTGGACTCACGCATAGAGGTAACATAGTAAATGTAAATCCAGGACACTCCAATTAGGATGATATGTTACATTTCATATGGTAGGCACAGCATACTCAGGCTGACTGGCTATCATTCAGGCAAATGAGAAATAAGTGAACTCAGGCTATCCAGAAGGACAAAGTTAGTTACTTTAAGGAGCAGTTCTCTCTCTATGGGTCTAACCCCAAGAAGTTCTGGAAAACGGTTAAAGACCTGGAGAATCAACCCTCCTCCTCACAGCTGCCCATGTCGCTTAATGTTGATGATGTGGTTGTTACTGACAAGAAGCACATGGCTGAGCTCTTTAATCACCACCACATTAAGCCAGGATTCCTATTTGACTCAGCCATGCCTCCCTGCCCGTCAAACATTTCCTCATCTCACACCCCTTCTAATGGGACTATCCCAGATGCTTCTCCCTCTTTTCCCCCTGCCCCGCTACAAAGTTTCTCCATGCAGGCAGTCACTGAGTCTGAGGTGCTAAAGGAGCTCCTTAAACTTGACCCCCAAAACACATCTGGGTCAGATGGTTTAGACCCTTTCTTCTTTAAGGTTGCTGCCCCTATCATTGCCAAGCCCATCTCCAACCTTTTTAACCTGTCTCTCCTTTCTGGGGAGGTTCCCATTGCTTGGAAGGCAGCCACAGTTCGTCCTTTATTTAAAGGGGGAGATCAAGCTGATCCTAACTGTTATAGGCCTATTTCTATTTTGCCCTGTTTATCAAAAGTGTTGGAAAAACTTGTCAATAATCAACTGACTGGCTTTCTTGATGTCTATAGTATTCTCTCGGGTATGCAATCTAGTTTCCGCTCAGGTTATGGATGTGTCACTGCAACCTTAAAGGTCCTCAATAATGTCACCATTGCCCTTGATTCTAAGCAATGTTGTGTTGCTATTTTTATTGACTTGGCCAAAGCTTTTGATACGGCAGACAATTCCATTCTTGTGTATTGGTGTCTCTGAGGGGTCTGGTTTGCTAACTACCTCTCTCAAAGAGTGCAGTGTATAAAATCAGAAAATCTGCTGTCTCAGCCACTGCCTGTCACCAAGGGAGTACCCCAAGGCTCAATCCTAGGCCCCACGCTCTTCTCAATTTACATCAACAACATAGCTCAGGCAGTAAGAAGCTCTCTCATCCATTTATATGCAGATGATACAGTCTTATACTCAGCTGGCCCCTCCCTGGATTTTGTGTTAAATGCTCAACAACAAAGCTTTCTTAGTGTCCAACAAGCTTTCTCTACTCTTAACCTTGTTCTGAACACCTCCAAAACAAAGGTCATGTGGTTTGGTAAGAAAAATGCCCCTCTTCCCACAGGTGTTATTACTACCTCTGAGGGTTTAGAGCTTGAGGTAGTCACCTCATACAAGTACTTGGGAGTATGGCTAGACGGTGCACTGTCCTTCTCTCAGCACATATCAAAGCTGCAGGCTAAAGTTAAATCTAGACTTGGTTTCCTCTATCGTAATCGCTCCTCTTTCACCCCAGCTGCCAAACTAACCCTGATTCAGATGACCATCCTACCCATGCTAGATTACGGAGACATCATTTATAGATCGGCAGGTAAGGGTGCTCTCATGTGGCTAGATGTTCTTTACCATTCAGCCATCAGATTTGCCACCAATGCTCCTTATAGGACACATTCCTGCACTCCTCTGTGATGAGATTCGAACACGCAACCTTTGGGTTGCTAGACGTTCCCGACCAACCACCCTGTAAGTAACTTTCTGTTTTATGTAACCATACCAATTGTAACGTATTGTAGCGAACCGCACAGACAGCTGTGTGCTATGCTATTAGTTGGTTGTGTTGTACTTACCAGTACCCAGTGTTCGTGGGGTCCGGCATGCCAATCAACCTGCTATCTGCCAATCATGGGAATTCCTGGAATGTTCTGATGCCGGGCATCTTGGTGGTTGGTGGAGTGGGGGATGGAGCATTGCAAGTTAAGACCATGTTTAGCCATTGTTCTCTCTCTTATGTCTGGTCTTCACAAGAGAATGTCACGGTTGTTGTGGGCTACGGACAAACAGTAGCCTTTGTGGAGTTAGGTTAACCTCTCTGGGCCAGTGGGAAGCTTGCGTCCCCCCTACTCAACAGCCAGTGGAATCCCGTGGCGCGTTATTCAAATACCTTAGAAATGCTATTACTTCAATTTCTCAAACATATTACTATTTTACAGCATTTTAAAGACAAGACTCTCGTTAATCTAACCACACTGTCCGATTTCAAAAAGGCTTTACAACGAAAGCAAAACATTAGATTATGTCAGCAGAGTACCCAGCCAGAAATAATCAGACACCCATTTTTCAAGCTAGCATATAATGTCACATAAACCCAAACCACAGCTAAATGCAGCACTAACCTTTGATGATCTTCATCAGATGACAATCCTAGGACATTATGTTATACAATACATGCATGTTTTGTTCAATCAAGTTCATATTTATATCAAAAAACAGCTTTTTACATTAGCATGTGACTAGCATTCCCACCGAACACTTCCGGTGAACTTACTAAATTACTCACGATAAACGTTCACAAAAAACATAACAATTATTTTAAGAATTATAGATACAGAACTCCTTTATGCACTCGCTATGTCCGATTTTAAAATAGCTTTTCGGTGACAGCACATTTTGCAATATTCTGAGTAGATAGCCCTTTGGTGTTCTTCGTCAGAATGCACTCCCAGGACTTCTACTTCAATAACAAATGTTGGTTTGGTCCCAAATAATCCATAGTTATATCCAAAGAGCGGCGTTTTGTTCGTGCGTTCAAGACACTATCCGAAGGGTAAATTAGGGTGACGCGCCCGACGCGTTTCGTGACAAAAAAAATCTAAATATTCCATTACCGTACTTCGAAGCATGTCAACCGCTGTTTAAAATACATTTTTATGCAATTTTTCTCGTAAAAAAGCGATAATATTCCGACTGGGAGTGGTTGTTTTCGTTCAAAGAGAGAGAAAGTAAACATGGTGTCAGCTCGGGCACGCGCCTCCAGTCTCATTGTCCTCAGATCGACCACTTACAAAATGCGCTAATGTTTTTCAGCCATGGCCTGCAAAGCCACCATTCAGCTTTCTGGCGCCTTCTGAGAGCCTATGGGAGCGTTAGAAAATGTCACGTCATGCCAGAGATCCCCTGTTTTGGTTAGAGATGATCAAGAAGGCCATGAAATAGTCAGAGAGAGCGCTTCCTGTTTGGAATCTTCTCAGGTTTTGGCCTGCCAAATGAGTTCTGTTATACTCACAGACACCATTCAAACAGTTTTAGAAACTTTAGGGTGTTTTCTATCCAAATCAAACAATTATATGCATATTCTAGTTACTGGGCAGGAGTAGTAACCAGATTAAATCGGGTACATTTTTTATCCGGCCGTGCAAATCCCCTATCCCCAGCGGGACAAGGAATCTGGGACTCAGGATGTAAACAAACATGGCGGCGACCAGTTCCCGATTGCATCCGTATCTGAGAAGCTTTTCATGCTCAGTTTAAACTGTTAGCTCATTTTAGGGGGTGGTCGAAAGAAGATAGGGCACTGCAGTTGGCTTTGTGCCTCACGAATTATGCTCTGTCCTGTTTGATATTGATTAGCCCCGAGGACAGACGTGATTATGGGACTTTAGTGGGAGCACTGAGGAGGCGCTTTGGACAGTGTGTACAGCCCGGGATGGTGCGCTCCAAACTGAGTAATAGACGCAGGAAGCCTGGAGAGCCACTACGGGTGCTAGCTAATGACATTGAGAGCCTCTCTCGGCGGGCATATGCTCACATGCCCCCTCCGTGCAGAGCGAACTAGTACGGGACCAGTTCATACAGGCGCTCTCTCCTACGGAGCTGCACATACAGACCCAGCTGGCTCATCCTGAGTCATTGCAGATAGCCTTGGAGATGGCTTTGGAGAGGGAGCTCGTGTGGGCTTGGGCATCAGCTAGGGCTTCGGTGGGGGTGCAGGGAGACAGACCCACTGTGCGGACTGGGGGGCAGAGCAGCCCAGAGCCGGAAAGGCCTGCTGAAATGACTGAACTAATTTGTGCTGTGTTGCTACAGGTGGCACGAAACACACCCTGGTCCCAGGGTCTGCTGGAGGTCTGGCCAGCCAGGCCATCTGCACCGGGATTGCACCATGTCCCCCAGAGCTCAGGGAAACGGCTTGGGGTCCGCATAGACGGGGCAGTGCAGACCCCTGGCTCTCTTTCCCAAACACCACCATCTTCAGGAGGAGCCCACCGACACGGACAGGGGAGCAAGGCTTCACGTCCCCCAGGAGTAGACGAGGGCAAGCGGATGGAGCCTGTTGTTGTGGTGGGCCGGACCTGTGTTGGGGACTTTTGTCATGTCACTGTGAAGGGGGTGCCCTGCTCTGCCCTGGTGGACACTGGCTCCACAGTAACCCTGGTGAGGCCGGATATTGTACCAGGTTGGACTCAGTTTGAGCCCACAACTGTGCAGCTCCGCACAGTAATAGGTGAGCTGGCACCCATGAAAGGGAATAATGACTCTGACAGTAGGGACTAGGACTGTGCGTCATCCTGTGTGGGTGGTGGCTGTGCAGGACCCTTGTATCCTGGGGTTGGACTTTCTTAGGAGCACAGGCTGCCAGTTAGACCTAAATGGGGGCACACTGAGCTTCCAGGGAGGGCTGGCAGTCACCATGCCCCACCCTAATATCACATTCACACAACCCAACAACCCCTTTACTCTAACAGTTAAAGCAGCAGAGACTCACAGCCCCTTTGTCACCTATGGCTGTGTGTTACATTCCCCCAGCTACCTCCATGACACATCCCTCTGTGAGCCCGGGCTGCGCCCCCCCAGCCCAGCTACCCCAGATGGGAGAAGAGTCTCCCTCACTGTCTGCAGTGAGGGAGATATGGGGGAGGAACTGTGTTGGTCTTGATCCCGAGCAGCAGGAACAGTTGTGGCAGTTGCTGTTTGAATTCAGTGACAGCTTTGCACTGAGTGAGGAAGAGGTGGGTCAGACTCATCTGGTGCAGCATGAGATCGACACACGTGATGCTCGGCCCATCAAGATGCGTCCCCGCCGTAGCCCGCTAGGAGGCGGCAGACAAGGCTGTTTTGGAGATGCAGCGGGCAGACTTTGTCGAGCCCTCAGACAGCCCCTGGGCGGTGCCAGTCGTCGAAGAAGGGGGGCAAGCTGAGGTTCTGTGCGGACAACAGGTGGCTGAATGAGGTAACCAGGAAGGACTCATACCCCATACCGATAAGTCCCTGGACCTGGTTAGGGGGTCCTCCTGGTTCTCCTCACTAGACCTCCGCAGTGGCTACCGGCAGGTGCTCCTCTCCCCAGAGGCCGGAGACAAAACTGCGTTCTCCACTAACAGAGGACACTGGCAGTTCAAGGTCCTGTGCTTCGGCCTGTGCAACGCTCCAGCTACTTTTGATCTTTTGATGGACAGGGTGCTGGATAGCATCCCCCGACAGCAGTGTCTGGTATACCTCGATGACATCCTGGCCCATGGCAGCTCCTTCCAATTAGCCAATTAGCCCTGGAGAGGGTGGCTGCCGCAGGCCTGAAGCTCCACCCCGAGAAGTGCCACTTCATGAGGAGAGGTGTCCTTCTTGGGTCACCGAGTGGGGAAGGAGGGTATCAGCACCATGGAGGACAAGGTGGGGGCTGTCCGAGACTGGCCCACCCCCACCGACCAGCATCAGCTGAAGAGCTTCCTGGGCCTGGCCTCGTACTACAGGAGGTTTGTATGAGGTTTGTACGGGGCTTCTCAGGCGTCGCTGCTCCCCTGAATCGTCTGCTGCTGAAGGACAAGGCTTTCACTTGGACAGTGGATTGCGAGAAGGCCTTCAACACCCTCAAACGTGCACTGATCCAGGCCCACGTGCTCGCCCCCCCTGACCTCACCTTGCCCTTTATCCTGGACAAGCAATGTAGGCATGGGTGGCGTGCTGGCCCAGGTGGGGACTGGACACTTTGGATTCACCGCCTCCATCAGGGCTTTTACTGGGGGCAGCACAGAGGGATGTGGAGGACTTTTGGCGCCGCTGTGACAACTGTACAGCGAGAAAGGGCTCTCATGCTCAGCCCCAACAGTTCTCAGTTTGGGCTCCCATGGAGAGGGTGGGAGTGGATGTAGTTGGGCCGTTCTCCACCACAGACAGTGGAAACCGCTGGGTGCTCATGGCCATGGACTATTTCACAAAATGGCCCGAGGCCTATGCTCTGCCTGACCAGAAGGCAGAGACCATCGTTGACACCCTAACAGCGGGGATGTTCAGCAGGTTTGGAGCTGCGGAGTCCATCCACAGCGACCAAGGCAGAAACTTTGAGTCCCCTGTGTTCGCCACCATGTGTAAGTGCACAAGAACCGCACTACTCCTCTCCATCCTCAAAGTGATGGCCTTGGGGAGTGCTTCAACAAAACAGCAGTTGGCCATTGTCTCTGCCAAACATTGCAAGTTAAGACCATGTTTAGCCATTGTTCTCTCTCTTATGTCTGGTCTTCACATGATAATGTCACAGTTGTTTTATAGGGAATCTTTCATTTACTTGGTGTGGGCTACGGCCAAACAGTAGCCTGTGTGGAGTTGGGTTAATAAACCGTAAATTCGTAAACTCAAGCCTCTGTCTGGACAATTGTTCCTTTATGATCTAGCCAGGTCATTACAATTTTATACAAATTTGAGGGTGCATGTATTTACGTTTAATATATTACGTCTAGTCTATGACACCAGGCTACATGTATTTTGTATCATCAACAACAGTCTGTTATGTCCATGTCCTATTAGTTTTGTATTAAAATGAGTTGCTAGCAAGTGTACTGTTCAATTTCACCGACAGGTGGTGCGCCATCGACGACAAGAATCCATCGACAACAAACTGAGCCATGCTAGCTAGCTAGCTAGCAGAGAAAAATAATAGCCATAGCTCAGGAATCAGATTGACCAAATCTACATTTAAGAGAGTGGTAAATAGCCAATTATATATTTAAAAATTAATAAACGTTCCAGCGAGACAATTTCAGAAACATCTGGATTATTTTTATGGTTGATTACAGTATTTGAATCAAACAACGAGGTAAGCTGTAAAATGGCGGATAACAGTCTTGGAGCTAGCTGTGTTGCTAGTAATGTTGAATAAACTAGCAAGTTATTACCTATATGTAGCTAGGACAATTAATGTTAGCTAGATACAATAAGGAACTGGGATTATTGTTAAGTAGCGGTTGTGTCGTAAATTAACTAGCTAGCAGTTAACTTAATCATCAAACCATATTGACGTGTCCCTTGACTGTAAACGTTATATATTAGCACGCTAGTACATGGTAGCTAAGTTATTTAGCTAGTTAGCTCCATCACCATGATCTGTGCAGCGACTTTGCCTGATTTAAGTCGGAATCGTTACCTAAATCGTCTTGCGATCACCATAACGCATCATGCGAGTGTTTGTTTATAGCTAAACCGTCTCTTAGTTAACCATAAGATAGCCAACTAACGTTAGTTAACTACAGTAATGGTAGTCAGCTAGCTGGCAAAGATGGACATTGTTTACACGGAAGAGGATTGTACCCTATCAAGAATAGCTTGTTTTTGGAGTAACGTTAGCTATATTGAAAATGTGTGTAGTTATTAACTGAATGGCAGTTATTTTTCTTACATGTCGTTAGAGTTGCATACTTCTTGGTATTGTTTTACAGTTACTACATTGTCTGACAGCCGCAGAATGCATAGCTACTTTACTAGCCAACCTTCCATTCGCCGACATCAACCAATGAACAAAGATGGAGTAGTTTAAGAACGTCTGTTGCAGCCCTGGAGTAACGTTAGTCCTCATAATGTAGGGATTTTTTTGTTTCTTTGTTTGAAGCCGACGAGGTGTTATTTAGTACGTGATTGTTATTCGTAAAGAAGTTTGCTGACTCAGCTTTCCGAATGGCCTAACATTAGTTATCTCGTTTAGCTAGCTTTCTCGTGAATAATTGTTGCTGGCTTCATAACAGATTTTTTCCCCCCTTATTTCCATTTTTTAAAGTGTGCTGTTGTCTTCTGGTTCTACGTCTAGTGTCATGTTATTTTATTTTCCCAGGTAACAGTAGTAAGCTACATCTGTAAGGTGTTTTCATTAGTCTGTTGCAAAACGTTTTCCAACGGAAACCGTTTACTAAAGGAACCTGACGGACACAAACGAAAGGGACCTACCTACAGTTGTCCAATAAAAACCTGTCGTTTTCGTTTCAAATAATTTTCTGTTTGGCGTGAACGGTTTCCGTTGCAAAACGGTTAGCAACAGACCAAACGTTTTGCAGCGGAATCAGACTAATGAATACATCTCTGTCTTCAGCAGTCAATTGTAAACTGCCGAGTGTGCAAACGGAATTGGTTATCCTCACTTGTTATTTATACTGTTAATCCATGAGACTTGTTACACATCAACCATCAACCAACCAAGTTATACATAGGCATAATACCATCTTTGGACGGCCTTTGTCCTTTTGAAAGTTTGACCTTTCTTTTCATATGTTCTAGGTTGTATTAGTCTACATTTTGGTGGATCCTGAGAAGTCCATACTTACTAGAGTGGGTCCAGAAAATGTTAAAGAAATGATAGCAGCACAAGAGTTGCACACAGAGTTTCAGTTTCCTCAGTAAGTATAACTTAGATGTGTAAAGTAACATGCAAATTGTATTACCTTATTTTTTTAGCAAACCGTGAAGATACAGAGGACATACACTTTGTATTGCATAGATAGACCTTCAAACCAGTTCTGTGTGTATTGTTACAATAGCTTATTTTTGTTTTCTGAACAGAGAGACCGATACACAGTTATCCTCTGACACAGATGTTGAGGACCCTGATGTCAAGAATGCAAAGCTTGGGAAAGGAAAGGTGAGACTTGCTTGTAAAATCCTCTATCAACACAAGACATCCATAATAAAATGGATATGGTCTCCTACTACTTTACATTTGTGCACACACAATGTACACTTGCACGGTATTCCTGTCTGTTGTAGGGTGGAAGGAAGGGGAAGAAAGCCCCTGGAGAGAAGGGGAAGGGTGGTGGAGCGAAGGGTACTGGCCTTGGCGGGGTGAATGGCCACCACCAGGAGAATGGGATGGAGAGCATGACCCTGTTCGAGGTGGTGAAGATGGGGAAGAGTGCCACACAGGTTGGTTATTTAATTAGAAGGATAGGGTAATAAACAAGTCATTCTCAATGCATGTTGTTGATAGTAGTATTTTCATATTTAAGTGATGGCTAATTGGTGTTTTTTCTTTTAGTCCATCGTTGATGACTGGATTGAGTCTTACAAGAATGATCGAGACATTGCACTCCTGGACTTGATCAACTTTTTCATCCAGTGCTCCGGTTGTAAAGGTAGGCTCCCAGACTGGATTGAATAGAATTGTTGAATAGAATACAATCTGCTGTGAAGGCTCCCAGAGTGTATTGAATAGAATACAATCTGCTGTGAAGGCTCCCAGAGTGTATTGAATATAATACAATCTGCTGTGAAGGCTCCCAGAGTGTATTGAATAGAATACAATCTGCTGTGAAGGCTCCCAGAGTGTATTGAATAGAATACAATCTGCTGTGAAGGCTCCCAGAGTGTATTGAATAGAATACAATCTGCTGTGAAGGACTTTTCTAAATAATTTTGCATCCATTACTTGTGATGATTAAACAAGCTAAGATTTATTGTTCTTATTTTTTGTTTTGCTACAGGTGCTGTCAGTGCAGAGATGTTCAGACACATGCAAAACTCTGAGATCATCAGGAAGATGACAGAGGAATTTGACGAGGTACTTTCTGATTGTACACTTACTGTACATCGTTATTTATGCCTCTCTGTCTATAGCGTATATTTAAACATTATTCCCGCTTTCTCTCTGTTATCAAATAGGACAGCGGGGACTACCCGTTAACCATGGCAGGGCCACTGTGGAAGAAGTTCAAGTCGAGCTTCTGTGAGTTTATCGGGGTGCTGGTGCGGCAGTGTCAGTACAGCATCATCTATGACGAGTACATGATGGACACAGTCATCTCGTTGCTCACGGGCCTGTCTGACTCGCAGGTCCGAGCCTTCAGACACACCAGCACACTGGCAGGTCAGTACTAACACAATAGAGACTCTGGGCAGTTGAGGGAAGAGTGTAGTTAAACCACTGTTAAACTACTAGCTTGATGTATTTTAGTGCTATCTTTTATGAGGGCTACACTGTGTGTCTATATGTAGGCCTGTTGAATATACCTTGATTTGATGGCAGGTCTGCATAAATAGTGCCTTATTAATTAGTAGATGTCACTCAAGTGAGTCGTTGTCTCTACCAGCCATGAAATTGATGACAGCCTTGGTGAACGTGGCTCTGAACCTGAGCATCAACATGGACAACACTCAGAGGCAGTATGAGGCAGAGAGGAACAAGGTCATGGCCAAGAGGGCCAATGATAGGCTAGAGCTCCTGTTACAGAAGCGTAAAGAGGTGAGTGGGTTCTTCTGGTGTCTCAACCGTTTATTCCCTATGGCTGTTGTAGGGAGGGGTAATCTTACCTGCTCCTAACAATTCAAAACTCACCATTTAGAAATTACATTTTTGAAAAGGCACAGTGCTCGCTCAACATTTTAAAACATTATTTTATTTAAACAACTAAAAGCTTGACAACCAATTTCTGATGAAGGCCATCGATGAAGTCCGAAACGTCAAACTTTTAATAGTTGTTTAAATAAAATATGTTTTTAATGGTGAGTGAGCGTTGCGCCTTTTCAATTATAATTTAGTTTTTTGGTTGCCCCTCGACTCGCGTTGGTTGTGCGCCCTCCACTTTTTTCCATTAGATATGTAAAAAGCATTTTCAATTTGAAACGTCTCCTCTTTTCAGCTTCAAGAAAATCAAGACGAAATTGAAAACATGATGAATGCGATTTTTAAAGGAGTGTTTGTTCACAGATATCGGTATGTATTGCAACTTGTCATCTTTCAACGTACAGAACAATTCATTAAATTACAACTGTAATGGATTATGTGTTATATTTTTTTATTCTGTATTGTTTTATGGTGGGTATTATGAGTGGTATTTTTGTAGTAGATTTTTAAAGAGAGGTCTAAAAAGAGAACTGTGGGTGCATTCACTTGATGTCAGAGAGTTTGATCACTGTGTGAAAACCAACTTCAGGTACTGACATTGAGAGAGACGTCAGATGCATGGAAGGCTTACAGCAGTTGTGAGATGTGCAGGCTGGTTTTTCACTGAGCTATTCCAAGGCTTTGGGGTGCCCTCTTGTGCTAAACAACAGGCAGCAACGGTTGCTAAGGCAGAACAGCTCATCATGGCACACCATGGTGCACTGATATCTGATCTAAGTAGAACTGCCTCTGACTGTACCACTTAAGCCTTTCTAATGAAATCAATGTTTACTGCCCTACCGTAAGATATCAAATAATTGATTTGATCATTGAGGGTAATGGGGGCTGTGAATAAATCTGGACATTTCTCTGTTTATCAGCGATGCCATAGCTGAAGTCCGGGCAATCTGCATTGAGGAGATTGGGGTATGGATGAAGATGTACAGCGATGCTTTTCTCAATGACAGTTATCTGAAGTATGTTGGATGGACCATGCATGACAAGGTGAGCCATGCAATATGTCAAATCACATTTGTGGGAGTTGTAAAGCATGTTGCGGGTAGTCATTTACTGTGCGTTTCAACAGTAGGTATATTATCAGGGTTGAAATGCTACAGCATTGAGGTTTGAACGTTGTGGTTTGAACATTGTCCTCCCTGTGACTGCAGCAAGGAGAAGTGCGTCTCAGGTGTCTGACTGCGCTCCAGGGCCTGTACTATAACCGGGAGCTCAACACTCGACTGGAGCTTTTCACCAGCCGCTTCAAGGTAGGTCAGACGCTCCCCCATCACACCGCTGACTGGGAAATCCTGTACATAACATACACACATCATGGTTGGCCAGATGTTGACTTTACTGTCATTGACAGGACCGCATTGTGTCGATGGCTCTGGATAAGGAGTATGATGTTGCAGTGCAAGCCATAAAACTTCTGACTCTTGTCTTGCAGTGAGTAACCTTGTCTACAAATAATGTCTATAATTGCTCATCCTTCACAACGTTAGCCCACATATTAGTGTCCAGCCCTCCATGCATTCCTGACCCTTCGCCGATGAAGATGAGACCTTACAGACCTGTGTGTTGTCACCTTGCAGTAGCAGTGATGAGGTCCTGACAGCAGAGGACTGTGAGAGTGTCTACCATCTGGTCTACTCTGCCCATCGACCTGTGGCTGTGGCTGCAGGAGAGTTCCTCTATAAGAAGTAGGTCTCACACTGGCTGTCTGAAGCTGTGGTGGAAGCTGAAAAATACTCTTATGAAATTGTGATTTAAAGCCCTATTTGGGTTGGTAATGCCTCAAGGCTGAGAAACCGATATATATTTTTGGAATTATCCAGACGCATTTAACCTTACCTCAATGTTGCCATATCCATAGGCTCTTCAGCCATCGAGGTCCAGAGGAGGAAGGGATGCCCAGGAGGGGCAGGCAGAGCCTCAACGGGAACCTCATCAAGACCACCGTCTTCTTCTTCCTGGAGAGTGAGGTGTGTTCAGGCTCCATGAAGAGTCTGTCTCTGTTTGAAGTGACCTACTTGGGGCACAAATCAAAATCACATTTTAAATTGTTATGTTTCGTAAACAACATGTGTAGACTAACTGTGAAATGATTACTTACGGACCCTTTCCCAACAATGAAGAGTTAATGATAACAAAAATAGAGATACATTAGTGACTCGACAAATAAATACACAGTGAATAACACGGCTATATACAGGAAGCACCAGTATCATGTCAATGTGCAGGGGTACGAGGTAGTTGAAGTAGCTATGTACATATAGGTAGGGGTAAAGTGACTAGTGACGTGTTTCAGTTGTGATAACCTCTGAACGTTTGCAGCTCCATGAGCACGGGGCCTACCTGGTGGACAGCCTGTGGGAGTGTGCAGGGGAGCTGCTCAAAGACTGGGAGAGCATGATCAGCCTGCTGCTGGATGAGCCTATGCCAGGGGAGGAAGGTAAGGAGGAGCAACACACACACACACACACACACACACACACACACACACACACACACACACACACACACACACACACACACAGTCATGTCTCAACATGTTTTGTCCTGTCCAGCCCTGACAGACCACCAGGAGACTGCCCTGATCGAGATCATGCTGTGTGCCATCCGCCAGGCCTGTGAGTGCCACCCTCCAGTGGGCAGAGGCACTGGGAAGAGGGTGAGTGCTGCTTGGCATTTTCCAATGTAAGCCCCTCAGCGGTCAACTCCAGTACTAGTGAGCTCTCAAGGCTTTATTCTCAGAAGGCATGTTTGAACATTGACTCAGATATGAGGTTTTATAAAAACCTTTCATATAACATTGTTGTAATGTGAGTTCAGGTGGGCCGTTGCGCTTTAGCAAACAAAGGATAGGAGGGGTGTTCAACAACAACTGACAAAAATCACAAGAATGCCTTACTAAGAAAAACTTCCAAAACTACTAATTTGAGGTAAAAAGGAGATGGAGCACTCAACAAAAAAGGCAGAGATTGATTACTTTTTGCTCACTTTAATCCATTGTACAGGATGCTAACAGGTGACTGACGGTTCTGCCTTTTTTGTTGAGTGCTCTAACTCCCTTTTACCTTAAATTAGTCCTTTTGGAAGTTTTTCTAAGTAAGCCATTGTCATGACTGTGACGTGATTGTGCTCTTCTGAAAATCTTCCTAGGTCCTGACAGCGAAAGAAAAGAAAACCCAGCTGGATGACCGGACGAGAATCACTGAGATCTTTGCTGTGGCGTTGCCTCTGTTGTTGGCCAAGGTCAGTTATCAAGTTGTGTACATGACTGTCACTTTTTCTAGTCTATACACAGCTTCTATATATAACTCAACCCCTGGGACTGCCAGAATGATGCAGTATTACTCAACGCTAGGTCTCTTGTTGTAGCTCCCCTCACCCTCTCCATCTTACCCTCACAGTACTCCGTTGATGCTGAGAAGGTGACCAACTTATTGCAGCTACCGCAGTTCTTTGACCTGGAAATCTACACCACTGGTCGATTGGAAAAGGTTTGTGAATCATCTGATATTCCTGGACCGTAACTAATCCTACCGCACCTTAGATTGTTAACAGTCAATTATTCACACGACCATTGTGGCAGAATATAGTTTGAGACCTCGCATCCCTTTGTCCTCTGTTTGTGTGCAGCACTTGGACTCGTTGCTGCGTCAGATCAGGGAGGTGGTGGAGAAGCACACAGAGACTGACGTGCTGGAGGCGTGCTCCATGACCTACCACGCTCTCTGCAATGAGGAGTTCACCATCTTCAACAGGGTGGACATCGCCAGGTCTCAGTTACTGGACGAGTTGGTGGACAAGTTCACCAGACTCCTGGAGGACTTCCTGCTGGAGGTGGGCTCAGATGCATAGAGATACATAAAATGTCTATTGTATTCTATTTAATTCTATGTTTAGCTGGCTGAGTGGCTTAGAGACTGAGCAGTCTGTCTGTCAGATTGAGAACTTCTATGGCAGATTTGGCAATGCATAAGGACATTGCCTGTCTTTAATCTTTGTAGATTATTTGTCAAAGAAAAATGAGTATTCTAGGGTAGTACTCAGATTGGTGTTAATTGAAATCGGGACTGTAAATTGAGTGATACGTGGCTGTGTAGGATTTCACAACCTAGTTCTCTGTTGTTTCAGGGTGAGGAACCAGATGAGGATGATGCCTACCAGGTTCTGTCCACACTAAAGAGGATCACTGCTTTCCACAAGTAAGGCCTTGAGCAAGATTAAACAAGTAATGTGTAATCCAAACATTTGCCAATGAACGGTAGATAAATCATAACTCCTTATCTGACTAGATTCTGTCTTTCTCTCTCCTCTTCAGTGCGCATGACCTCTCTAAATGGGACCTGTTCACCAGCAACTATAAGCTACTAAACACAGGACTTCAGAATGGAGATATGCCTGAGCAGGTACCTAAACCATAACCCTGTTATCCCCTCAAACCCACCTACCCCTGAAATGTTTGACGTTCATCTCCACTGTTTACTATCACTGACCTTGTAATACTCTCTTTTTCCCAGATTGTAGTTCATGCGATGCAGTGCACACACTACATCATTCTGTGGCACCTAGCCAAGGTCTCAGAGGGCAGCTCCACAAAGGTACACACACTGTTGTTATCAGTGACTAATGACTATCCAGTGTCTACCAATGGTTGTGACTATACACCCCTGGGTGGCAGAGTTACAAGTTTTGTCTGTAAAATGAATGTGGTTTACTGAGTAAATAGTGAGTAGTGAAAACTGAAAAAATGTGTTGGTTTCCAGGGGAACATGGTCACCCTGAGGAAGCAGATGAGGGCCTTCTGTCTGATGTGTCAACGCTACCTCACCAGTGTCAACACCACTGTCAAAGAGCAGGTGGGTTGTCCTACGTCATGTCGGTCTGTTCCCTGACTGTGTAGCTGTGTGGTCACTGTTAAGTGAGTGCTGAGGAGTTGCTGCTCTGTTGTATTTTCCTGGATTACTGTAAAGCACTGTGTGACGGCTGTTGACGTGGACGGGTGTTGTGTGATTGATTGACTGACTGTGTTCCAGGCCTTCACCATCCTGTGTGACGCCCTGATGATCTTCAGCCACCAGATCGTGTCGTCGGGCCGGGAGCAGCTGGAGGCTCTGATCTACACGCCAGACTCCCCCCTACAGGCCGAGCTGCTCAACTTCATCCTGGACCACGTCTTTATCGACCAGGACGATGACAACAACAGCACAGGTCAGACACAGCCCACTGGCAGACAGTAACCCCCCCCCCCCCCCCCCCCCCCCCCCCCCCACACACACACACACACACACACACAGCACAGGCTAAACATCCACACAGCCCACCTGGCAGCTAGTCACAACACAAGGAGACGGCTGAGAATGGTGAATAGTGCACACAAGTTAAAACACCAGAGCTGTTTCTGAGTTAAAGCGAACACATTATATGGAGACAGGAATGGTAAAGTTTTGCAAGTGGTTACCTCAGTGTTCTTAATTTTATCAGATGGGCAGCAAGATGACGAAGCCAGTAAAATTGAGGCTTTACACAAGAGACGTAACCTGCTGGCAGCGTACTGCAAACTGATCATTTACAATGTAGTGGAGATGAACACTGGAGCTGATATCTTCAAGCAGTACATGAGGGTATGTCTGGCCTCCAACCATATTTAGACCTTTTAAAAGAGAAATGTCATGTTGTGCTATTCCTAATCAATGAAATGTGTGTTTTTCTCTCTAGTACTACAATGACTATGGGGATATCATCAAGGAAACGATGAGTAAAACAAGACAAATTGACAAGATCCAGTGTGCCAAGACCCTCATTCTGAGTTTGCAGCAGGTAAGAGCTATGGTGAAATTAACATTCAGTTAAAGTATTGTCTTCATTTTGTGACAATGTGAGTGATTTTGATGATTGTTTTTTAAAAGTTGCAACACTTTTCTCTTTTTAGCTTTTCAATGAGATGTTATCTGACCTTGGCTGCAACTTTGACCGCTCGTCGTCGTCCTTCTGCGGCATTAAAGAACTGGCCCGACGTTTCTCGTTGACCTTTGGCCTGGATCAGCTGAAGACCAGAGAGGCTATCGCCATGTTACACAAGTAAGCCTGCAGCAAATGTGAAACTCATCCTCTGTGTAGGAATCAATACATAAAGGTTTAACAGCTCTGCAGGCATGCTTCTATTTGAGGCTTCTCAACCTCCCAGAACTGTTAAAGTATTTACAGCTCAATACTTCAATCCATTCCTTCCTAAACATTTTGTTTTGTGCTACACTTGCTGCAGGGATGGAATCGAGTTTGCCTTCAAGGAGCCCAGTCCCCAGGGAGAGGGAAACCCTCCTCTCAACCTTGCCTTCCTGGACATTCTCAGCGAGTTTTCCTCCAAACTTCTCCGTCAGGACAAGAAGACTGTGTAAGTCAGAGGAAACTGTTATACTTAGTCCTATGTGCAGTCAAATCATTAGTGACTGTATTATCCTTAGCCAGACAGACCACAGCTACACTAGATCATGGATGTTGATTTGTGGTCCTCTATCCCCTGCAGTCACCTCTACCTGGAGCGGTTCATGACCTTCCAGATGGCCCTGCAGCGAGAGGACTGCTGGCTGCCCCTCATCTCCTACAGGAACTCCCTGCAGGCCGGAGGGGACGACGACACCATGTCTGTCATCAGCGGCTACAGCAGCCGAAGTTCCAGCATCAGGACCAAGAAGGCCAAGCCAGCCAGCACCGGGAAGAGGAAACTACCTGAAGGTGAGGGGCCGACACCGAGCCACAGAACAGCATGGGCAACATACTGTGACACGCTGGTGTTAAACCTGAAAGCTCAATGTTTAGTGTTATGATATACACTGATTATACAAAACATTACGAACACCTTCCTAATATTGAGTTGCATTCCCTTTTGCCCCCAGAACAGTCTCAATTTGTAGAAGCATGGACTACAAGGTGTCAAGCATTCCACAGGGCTGCTGACCCATGTTAACTCCAATGCTTCCAACAGTTGTGATAAGGTGGCTGGATGTCCTTTGGGGGTTGGACCATTCTTGATACACACAGGAGGAAACTGTTGAGCGTGAAAAACAGAGCAGAGTTGCAGTTCTTGACCCCGACCGGTGCGCCTGGCACCAACTACCATACCCCGTTCAAAGGCACTTAAATATTTTGTCTTCCCCATTCACCCTCTGAATGGCACACACAATCCATATCTCAATTGTCTCAAGTCTTAAAAATCCTTATTTTATCTGTCTCCTCCCCTTCATCTACACTGATTTGAAGTGGATTTAACAAGTGATATCAATAAGGGATCATAGCTTTCACCTGATCAGTCTATGACATGTAAAAAGCAGGTGTTCCTAATGTTTTGTACACTGTGTACACAACAAATTGTGTTCCAGAATATGCCACCTGCTTTGTGCGATTAGATTTTCACTTGGGGAAATAACTTGCCGAATGAAGATTAGACATGAATGAATTGAGTGTTTGCTAGATGTTATCTGATGTTGGCTTTCTAAAAAGCCAATATGCTAAGATGTCTCTAACTGAGCAGTGAGTGGTCTGCTCACTGTATAACAACCCTATGAAACCCTTGCTATTGCAGCAGAGGAGAGTAGCAGCTGCAGCACAGACGCAGTGTGGATGAACCAGGAGCAGAACGTGCAGACGCCAGTGATGATGCCCTCGCCACATCTAACCTCCACTGGGCTGAGGGACCCCAAGAAAATGAGGCCAGAGGAGAGCTACATGGGTGTCTATGCTATGACATCAGAGCAGCAGCACCAACAGCTGCCCCCCCAACAGCACCACCATCAGACCCCCATGGATTACAAGTACGGAACACCTTTCTATGGCTCAACACCTTTTGATTTTCATGAGTATCTTTGGCCATCCATTGTAGGGCGGCAGGTACTCTAGTGGTTAAGAGCTTTGGCCCAGTAAATGAAAACTTGCTGGTTCGAATGCCCGAGCCGACTAGGTGAACAATCTGTCAGTATGCCCTTGAGCCAGGCACTTAACCCTAATTGCTCCTGTAAGTCGCTCTGGATAAGAGCGTCAGCTAAAGAACTAAAATGTAAAAATCTATAATGTAATGTTACTTAGCTACGTATGCAATGTTATCACAATGAATGGTATCTTCAATGAAACCTCTGTAGTTCGCCTCTTGTTTGAATAAGTATGACTGTCTGTATTAATGTGTGTGACTCTGTTTTCAGTACCCAGGTGACCTGGATGCTAGCCCAGAGACAGCAGGCAGAGGCCCGGCAGCAGCAGGAGCGAGTCAGCATGCAGTATGCCAAGATGAGGAGCCACATGCAGAATGCAATGTAAGACTGCACTTCTCTTCCAGACCACAGTGGTGTTTCAACCCCAGTGTAGTACTTACTGTCATTTGCTGCCACATGTGTAATGTATATAGTAATTTGTGGCCATGTCTTTGACCATCTAGCCGCCGCGGTTCAGGACTCATGGAGGATGATGAGGAGCCAATAGTAGAGGATGTAATGATGTCATCAGAGGACCGTTTGGAAGATCTCAACGAGGGCATGGATTTTGACACTATGGATATTGATCTGGTAAAATACACTCAAAGATGTTTATTTTCTCACAAGTTGTGCATTTATGAATATTACTGCCTTGGTGTCTCTTCTTTCTTACTTTGTTGTTTATTATTTAGCCACCATCTAAAAATCGCAGAGAGAGATCAGAGCTGAAGCCAGACTACTTTGATCCTTCTTCGATCATGGATGATTCGGTGGGTATTGGTTTGTCATTGAGAGTACAGTGATATCTACATTGTTAAAGATCACACACAACAAATGATATGATCAACAATAGCAGTGCTGACGTGAAGTCCAGATACCTAGTTAATGTCTTTGGTATGCATATGGGAAGGCTATACTTATATTCTCTAATTCTTTTCCATATTATACAGCAAGTAACTAAACATTTAAATGCAGTATTTTCTTTCTTTTTAGGTCCTCAATGTTTCAATGTTCTAAGCTGATTATGGTAGATCTGCGTGAAGAGGATACTGTGTTGTTACCGAAAATGTTTTGATGACGAGAAGTATTCTCTGTAGAGAATTGTTTTAAAAGAATCTCATGGGACTATTTGCTTATAAGGCATCAACGGTTGCACATTCGTCATCATGTTTGAATTTCACCTTTTATTTTGTCGATCAATGGGCATGTTTTTGTCTCATGTAAATACATAGTTGCTGACATACTTTTAAAATATAAAATCTGGCATGACATGTAGCCATATATTAAAACATATACAGTAGGAGAAAATGTGAAATGTCTTCATATTGTTGGAAGGCCTTACCGCAAATATGAAATACAGGGTTCTCAGAATTCTCTCTGTGTCATTATTTTTAGAGGTTTGTCTGTCCTGCTTTTATAACTTATAGAATACTTTGATTTATAGGTATTTTGTAATGACAATCAGATGTAAATCAGTACTTTATAATCATGTTAATACTCATATAGAGTACGGAAATGAACCTTTGTAATGGAATTTCTGGTGTGTAATAATGGATGTGGCCTGCAGTTTTTATTTTTTTCAATGTTATAGGTGAGACCTCTTGGTGAACTGATAATGCCCTTTGACCCATTGACAAGCTTAGTTTAAATTCTGAATCACTTTTAAAGGTTTGATGATTTTGAATGCTGTGTGGCTTTTGAAGAGTGGTACAAAAGTATAGTGTGCAGAGGGTTTGTATAAAAGATTGGTCAAAATATTCTCTGTTGTACCACTGTGTTGTCTGTAAGAGAGCTTGTTATAGAATGTTTCTAAAATACCACATTTAAGAGTTTGGGTTAGCTATTATGGTATCATAATATATAATTATATATTATACAATTATAAAAATGTGTAATATATTGTGAATCGGTGCTCATTTTATATTTGCTCAGTTTTAGGTCATTTGAAGTCTAATTTAGGAAAAGGTTCAATAGAATGTAAACTGGTTTAAATTAACCTCCTAACTAATGTGCAGTTATGCATAAGAATTTACCTTTGAATTTGTATTTATATTTAAATGGTAAATGTTTTGTTTGTCTTTTCTAAGGATTTTTGTTTTAATAACTTTTCTTTACCTCTATGTACTTTGGTTTGCAGATTCCCAACAAGCTTTTCTGGAAGAATAAAATTGTAATCATGAATATTGTAAATTATAGTTTTATACAGCCACAACAGCTTAAAACACAGCCTCTCCATTTTCAAAAGCTAAAATGTTATATCTAAATACAAAACTACAAACCGGAGAATTGTATATTTTTCATTATTTACATTGTAGCAATGTTAGACAAATTAAAAAAATAATTTGAATGCATAGTTGTTTTGCTTAAATTTTATGTAGGCTTCATACTGTCATTTTGATATTTACCTTTCTGTTGTCCTTGCATTGAACTGCTGAAAGTGTGTGCATATGTCTAAATGTGTATGTATACACATACATATATTATATATATATATATATTCAAATGTATATGAAACTGTTTTTTTAATTCTATTTACAAAGTCCACTGTTCCATTTATGGTTTGTATTTATGTCTCGAGACCAGTAACTTTTTGAACAAAATAAACCCCTGCAATTGTGTGATGATTTGAATGAAGTGTTACCAGTATTTAGTAGGCCTATTACACTGAAATGAAATGTCTATGGGATAGAGTGTAGTATAGTCACTGGTTGTGTGACTAGTTTGAATCACCCGTGTCAGGGGTTGCTACAATGGTGTCATTAATGGGATGGTGATCATGTAGACCACTAACGGATGAATGTGGGTCTTTTTAAAGCATAAGGAAGCCAAAGAAGCCACTGTTACAGTAATGGGGTTGTGGATAATGTGTTGTGAGAATTCTATGGACGCACAAACGCCCACACACAAATCATCACAAGACACATGACAGGCAATGGGTTAAATTGACAAGTGGGTAAACTGGAGTTTACCTTTAAATGCTTTGTGCTCACCTCTGCCATGTATTTGCCTGAACACTGTTAATAAACTGAAATTGAGAGGCTCCTAGCATCACATGACCATCATGTACTGAATACATGCTCTGACGACTTGAAGTGATAGAGACGCTTAAGCAAGCCTAAAACCCAGTGGCTCTGTACAACATAATTGATTATCTTTACACTAATCTACATAAAATCATAAACGTTAATTATTGTAGCGTTGTAATTTTAGGTTTCCAACGTTTATTTGTGGTAAACTGACTGGAAGACCTCAAATTGACTCGGCATCCCACGATGCACTAGTTTTCATTATTGTGCATTCAGCTAAACATCCGGGCTATGTGTGGTATTGAGGGGGAAGATGGCGACACGTATCATCCCTGCTGATTGGATCAAAAACTGGGAAAAATCTGGAAAACATGAGTTGTAAGTTGTATTATATTGTTCCATTGGGAAGACGAATGTCTTGGTATTTCGTTTTCCATTAGGGTTGTTGAGCCATGCAACCGGTTCCCATAGTTATCCTGTACACGACCGGGCTAACTCGCGACGTGAATTAGCCAACCTAGCGTGCTAACTATTTCATAATAGCAAGATAAAGTTGGCTACAGTTCAATAATGTTGTTTGAAGTAATAATTTGGTAAAGCGTTTGTACAATCCATGTACTGCAACACTGGCCCGGGCCATTAGATGCTAACTAGCTAGCTAACTAACTTTTGAGTCCGTCTGTCCTCCGAGGCAGCTAGCTAGTTAGCTTAGCCCTGAAAGCCAGTGCAGTGGACTAACTAACTAGTCAGCTATTATTGATGCAGGCTAGCCTGATGGTTGACCCTGTGCGTTCTAACTAACGTTAGTAGCTACCTACTATAATTAGCTAGCTACCTATTTACCTATCTATTTGGCAAGTTGACTTGGTGAACAGTGAGTTAGCTAACTAATACTAGTATTGCATGCATGTGCATCACAACATGCGGTTTTCGCTCACATGCACTACATGGCCAACAGAATGTGGACATCGCTTCAAACTTGTCGATTCGGCTGTTTCAGCCACACCCGTTGCTGACAGGTGTATAAAATCGAGCACGCAGCCATGCAATCTCCATAGACAAACATTGGCAGTAGAATGGCCTTACTGAAGAGCTCATTGACTTTCAAAAGTCAGTTCCTCAAATTTCTGCCCTGGTCAACTGGAAGTGCTGATGTTGTGAAGTGGAAATGTTGATGAGCAACAACGGCACAGCCTTGAAGTGGTAGACCACAAAAGCTCAGAATGGGACCGCCGAGCGCTGAAGCTCGTAAAACATCGTCTGTCCTCGGTTGCAACACTCATTCCAGAGTTCCAACCTGCCCTGGAAGCAATTTCAGCACAATGACTATTCGTCGGGAGCTTCATGAAATGGGTTTTCATGGACGTGTAGCCGCACACAAGCCTAAGATCACCTTGCGCAATGCCAAGAGTTGGCTGGAGTTGTGTGAAGCTTGCCCTCATTGGATTCTGGAGCAGTGGAAATGCTTTCTCTGGAGTGATGAATCATGCTTCACTATCTGGCAGTCCGATGGACGAATCTGGGTTTGGCGGATGCCAGGAGAACGCTAGCTGAATGTCAATGTGTAGTGCCAACTGTAAAGTTTGGTGGAGGCTGTTTTCCATGGTTCTGGTGTAACAGTGTAGGTTCCGTCCCTCTCTTCGCCCCAACCCGGACTCGAACCAGGGACCCTTGCACACATCAACAACTGACACCCCACGAAGCATCGTTACCCATCGCGCCACAAAAGCCGCGGCCCTTGCAACGCAAGGGGAAACCCTACTTCAAGTCTCAGAGCGAGGGACGTCACTGATTGAAATGCTATTAGCGCGCACCACCGCTAACTAACTAGCCATTTCACATCGGTTACACTCACCCCCCCTTTGACCTCCTTTTTCAGCAGCAACATTTACATTTAAGTCATTTAGCAGACGCTCTTATCCAGAGCGACTTACAAATTGGTGCATTCACCTTATGATATCCAGTGGAACAACCACTTTACAATAGTGCATCTAACTCTTTTAAGGGGGGGGGGTTAGAAGGATTACTTTATCCTATCCCAGGTATTCCTTAAAGAGGTGGGGTTTCAGGTGTCTCCGGAAGGTGGTGATTGACTCCGCTGTCCTGGCGTCGTGAGGGAGCTTGTTCCACCATTGGGGTGCCAGAGCAGCGAACAGTTTTGACTGGGCTGAGCAGGAACTGTGCTTCCTCCGAGGTAGGGAGGCGAGCAGGCCAGAGGTGGATGAACGCAGTGCCCTTGTTTGGGTGTAGGGCCTGATCAGAGCCTGAAGGTACGGAGGTGCCGTTCCCCTCACAGCTCCGTAGGCAAGCACCATGGTCTTGTAGCGGATGCGAGCTTCAACTGGAAGCCAGTGGAGAGAGCGGAGGAGCGGGGTGACGTGAGAGAACTTGATCCGGGTGACGGCACCAATGTAATAGTGTAGGTTCCGTCCCTCTCTTTGCCCCAACCCGGGCTCGAACCAGGGACCCTTGCACACATCAACAACTGACACCCCACGAAGCATCGTTACCCATCGCGCCACAAAAGCTGCGGCCCTTGCAACGCAAGGGGAAACCCTACTTCAACTCTCAGAGCGAGTGACGTCACTGATTGAAATGCTATTAGTGCGCACCACCGCTAACTAACTAGCCATTTCACATCGGTTACACTGGCTAGGCCCCTTAGTTCCAGTGAAGGGAAATCTTAATACTACAGCATACAATGACATTCTAGACGATTCTGTGCTTCCAACTTTGTGGCAACAGTTTGGGAAGTACTAGCGGTTCTGTGACACAAATTTTGGTCCCCCTTGTGGCCCCCCTAAATGTGGAGTATGAAATAATTTTTACATAACTAATGCCTGCAATGCAGTGAAGAAAACGATATGACAACAATAATGTCTAATGTAACTGGCCCCTCTAACAGTACAACTGGCCCCAGCTTGGCCCCCCCCAGTTGAAATGGTCTTGAACCGCCACTGTTGGGAAGGCCTTTTCCTTTTTCAGCATGATAATGCCCCCGTGCACAATTCGAGGTCCATAGAGAAATGGATTGTTGAGATCGGTGTAGAATAACTTGTCAGGAATCTATCCAGGCCAGTCCTCGATTCTATCGAACACCTTTGAGATGAATTGGAACGCAGACTACAAGCGAGGCCTAATCAGCCAACATCAGTGCCTGACCTCACGTATGCTCTTGTGGCTCAATGGATTAAGTCCCTGCAGCAACGTTCCAACATCTAGTGGAAAGCCTTCCCAGAAGAGTGGAGGCTGTTTTATAGCAGCAAAGGGGGGACCAACTCTATATATTAATGGCCGGGATTTTAGAATGATATGTTCGACGAGCAGGTGTCGTTCCTAGCAAGCTAATGGTACCACCACCAGACTCTTGCTACACGAAAACATTAGCTAGGTAGTTAACGTTAGCCACTTTGTCTAGAATAGCCATGCATGTATTGTCCTATGTTTTATTTTTACTTAGCTGCCTGGGAACCATGCATTATCACAGTCTAGACATGTTCTATCAGGGACTAGTTAGCTACCCTAATAATTACCATAACTAGCTAGCTAGAATTGAAAACATGTCGTCACCTGAATTTGGTAGTATGGGGGTGATTTCTGCTGATTTTTAATAATTGGCAACAGTTGGCATTGATAAGAATTTAGTCATCAAGCTCTCTAGTAACTAGACGTTACAGTTTTTTACTATGTTTTAAAGTGTCATAGCAAAAATGCTCAGAATGGTGTACTCAAACAAAAAGTTACAGTATAATATTGGGGGTAGACATCAGGCTGATCTTGCATGTCTGCAACATGTACTGTACAAATGATGTACACATACTACAGCACACTAACTGTTCTATGATCATTTGGAAAACTATTTACAAATCACTGAAAATAAACTAGATAATATATACTAAATCACCTTTCCCCTCCTTTTCAGTGTACAACTATGTAAGAATCTTGCATACAAAACAAATCATGACAGCACAATAAAAGGTAAGCTCAAATGAAAGTACCCATCTGTGCTCTTTGAAAGAACAGTATACATGTTAGTTTTGCAACAATTGAGTCTTTGCAACATGAAGTTAAGAAGTTATTTAAGGTAATATTCATTCAATGATGTGGTCTCGCTATGTCGGGTCTCAT
This sequence comes from Salmo trutta, assembly GCF_901001165.1. NCBI lineage: Eukaryota > Metazoa > Chordata > Actinopteri > Salmoniformes > Salmonidae > Salmo > Salmo trutta. Next base: position 39,485,689 of record NC_042971.1, on the reverse strand, counting down.
CTAATGTTCATATAGCATCATAGTGAGCTTATGCCTCAACAGCTCTTTGGTTGTATGTTTGTGAAAAGGGGGTTATACTGATACATTGTATTGAGAGTAATTCTCTGCCTGTTTGCCTCTTCTCTTTATTCTCTAGATATACAGGCAGCTTTGTATGAACTCTGCTGGCATGTCATACAGGGGAACTTCAAGCTAGACCTTTCTGCTAGTGTCCTCTGTGACATGATGGTATGTATGGTCCTTTTGAAGTCCTCATTCTCTGCAATGTCTTTCATCCCATAAAATCTTCCATGCGTTAGTGCAATAACGAAATGAGGGTTTTGTGTCATATAGGAGAGTCCTTTTAGTGAAAACATTGACTAGTGCAGTATCTGCCATTGAGGAGTGATGTGTATTTAGTTCTTGATTTCTGGTTATTTTTAAGAGGGAGAAAAAGACACAATCCTAATCGCTGGTTCCTTTAGCAGGTGTTGAAGTTGATAGAGTAATGTGACAACTCATTGAGTCTCCAAGTTTTTCCTGTGTTCCCTGGAATGTGGAATTTTTGTAATGTTACGAATACAGGCATAGATGCTATCATTAGGAACATGCAGAGAAGGTACACTTGTAGCTGCGCCATAATAAAACAGTCCTCTTCTGCCTATTCATTCATTTCAGACTGAAACAGTGTGCTTTGCTTGTAAAAAAAAGCTAAACACCACTTCCTTCTGGAACTTCTGTATCAGCAAACAAAAGTCATTAAGAATTTACCTTTTTTATGCCTGTTTTGAATGCTTCTGATTTCTTGTTTATTTCCAGGATCTGCGGGATGACATGCCATCCATTTTAGCAGATGTTTTCAGTATACTAGGTGGGTATGACTTCAGTTTGGGCATATTGTGACAGCCATTTGCAATTTAATGCCTAAATGTGTTGCCTAATTACAGTTATGATATTGTAATGTTTCAATCATTATTTTGACAGACATAGAGACCAGCTCTTTAGAGGAAAAAAACAAACGTGACCATTACACCCAGCTAGTGGGAGCGTGTCTGGTAAGTGTGTTTCAAGTTATTGCAATGAACAAAAATACATTCTCATGAGATGTCAACTTTCACTAGGTGGCGGTATTGATCATGGAAAACTCAGCCTTTGTCTGTATTTCCTACTGCAAGACAAAACACAGTATTTGAGTGTCAAGCTTGAATACAAACTTTTTTTTTATGCTATTGGCTCTTAATTTAGAATATTATAGTGACATTTGATTCTCTTCACAAATGTTAAATTTTCTGTCATTTATAACCAGGGGTGAAAGTAAGCTGGTCCGGTACGGCGTTCATGCCAAATAAATAAGTCGCTCTGGATAAGAGCTCTGGATAAATGTAAATGTAAATAGTGGGGCTACACCGTACTGGTAAAATGTGAGCCTATCACAATTAACACAAAATGCCAAAAAACAATAGGCTTTTACACGCATTCTGGGATATGTTTCGTGTAGCCTCTGAGAATAACATTGACTAATACATGGATACAGTGACTGAGTTCATCAGGAAGTGTATTGGAGATGTTGTACCCATTGTGACTATTGAAACCTACCCAAACCCGACACCATGGATAAATGGCAGACTGAAAGTGCGAACCACCGCATTTAACCATGGCAATGTGACTGGGAATATGGTCTAATACAAACAGTGTACTTATTCCCTCCGTAAGGTAATCAGAGGCAAAACGTCAGTACAGAGACAAAGTGGAGTCGCAATTCAACGGCTCAGACACGAGACGTATGTGGCAGGGTCTACAGACAATCACGGACTACAAAGGAAAAACCAGACACATCGCGGACACCGACGTCTTGCTTCTGGACAAGCTAAACACTTTCTTCGCCCGCTTTGAGGATAATACAGTGCCACCAACGCGGCCCACTACCAAGGACTGTGGACTTTCCTTCTCCGTGGCCGACGTGAGTAAGACATTTAAGCGTGTTAACCCTCGCAAGGCTGCCGGCCCAGACTGCATCCCTAGCCGCGTCCTCAGAGCACGTGCAGACCAGCTGGCTGGAGTGAATACCGACATATTCAATCTCTCCCTATCCCAGTCTGCTGTCCCCAGTTGCTTCAAGATGTCCAGCATTGTTACCGTACCCAAGAAAGCAAAGGTAACTGAACTAAATGACTATCACCCCGTAGCGTTCACTTCTGTCATCATGAAGTGCTTTGAGAGACTAGTCAAGGATCATATCACCTTTACCTTACCCGGCACTCTAGACCCACTTCAATTTGCTTACCGCCCCAATAGATCCACAGTCGATGCAATTGTCATCGCACTGCACTATCCCATCTGGACAAGAGGAATACCTATGTAAGAATGCTGCTCATTGACTATAGCTCAGCATTCAACACCATAGCTCGGGGCCCTGGGTCTGAACTCCGCTCTGTGCAACTTTTTGTAAATTGTATTTATTTATTTAACCAGGCAAGTCAGTTAAGAACAAATTCTTATTTACAATGACGGCCTAGGAACAGTGGGTTAACTGCCTTGTTCAGGGGCAGAATGACCGATTTGTACCTAGTCAGCTCGGGGATTCGATCCATCAACCTATCGGTTACTGGCCCAATGCTCTTAACCACGAGGCTACCTGCCGCCCCAGGTGGACTGGGTCCTGGACTTCCTGACGGCCGCCCCCAGGTGGTGAAGGTAGGAAACAACACCTCCACTTCGCTGATCCTCAGCACAGGGCCCCACAAGGGTGTGTACTCAGCCCCCTCCTGTACTCCCTGTTCACCCATGACTACGCACGCGTCTAACTCAATCATCAAGTTTACAGACAACACAACAGTAGGAGGCCTGCTTTACCAACAATGATGAGACAGCCTACAGGGGAGAAGGTGAGGGCCCTGGGAGAGTGGTGCCAGGAAAATAACCTCACTCAACGTCAACAAAACAAAGGAGCTGATCATGGACTTCAGGAAACAGCAGAGTGAGCACGCCACTATCCACATCGACGGGACTGCAGTGGAGAAGGTGGAAAGCTTCCAAGTTCTTCTGTGTACACATCACCGACAATCTGAAATGGTCCACCCACACAGTGTGGTGAAGAAGGCGCAAAAGCGCCTCTTCAACCTCAGGAAGCTAAAGAAATTTGGCTTGGCACCTAAAACCCTCATACATTGTCACAGATGCACAATTGAGAGCATCCTGTCAGACTGTATCATCGCCTGGTACAGCAACTGCACCGCCCGCAACTAAAGGGCTCTCCAGAGGGTGGTGTGTTCTGCCCAACGTATCACTAGGGGCAGACTGCCTGCCCTCCAGGACACCTGCAGCACTCGATGTCTCAGGAAGGCCAAAAAGATCATGAAGGACATCAACCACCCGAGCCACGGCCTGTTCCCCCGCTATCATCCAGAAGGCGACGTCAGTACAGGTGCATCAAAGCTGGGACCGAGAGACTATCATAAAGCCATCAGACTGTTAAATAGCCATCACTAGCCGGCTTCCACCCGGTTATGCAACCCTGCATCTCGTCAATTCAGGCTACACATGTAGGCCTTCACAGAATGTAATTACAGTACACGTAGGTGTTTTGTAACGGATAGCACTTTCCATTCATCATATTGCGGCTGCACAGTGCACTGTTGGGTTTGGATGCTGGAATAATTTTGTGAGTGGATGAATGTGCACGGGTAGCCTGCAGGAGCTCTTTGTTAAGTCATTGTCAAACAATCGGATGAAAACATCATGACTGGTTGTTTATGCCGCATTAAAAGGCATAGGCGACACGTCCATAAAGCTAGGGGAAGCTTTCCCTAATGTAAATGTAATTAAATTGCCCAAATTATATAGGCTTATTAGCTTACTCCTGTCTATACAGAAATAAATAAAATCATTCAAAATGGGCAGCTACACCAGAAAGTATGATTTGGCCACAGAGGATCGTTAGCTTGTTTTATTTAACTTTTTTTCTTCTTAGCTTAATTGAGCGAACAGTAAGTAGCCTATTTTATTGGCACCAGTGGAGAACATCAGCCATATCCCTGGTGAGTGAACATATTCACTATCTTTATCATTGAGTCAGTAACACTTTTGGTTGTTTTTGGACAACAATTTCCTCCTCTAGGTTAGATAGATGTCATATTGTATTTGTGTCTCACCTTTTTTTTGTAGGCCTTTTTATATGGATCAGACAACATTGTTTTTATTGATCTGTCAGGTGTCAGCAGAGTAGGCTACCCAGTCATTTGTCGTAATAAGATTCTGCTAAAACAGTGAATTCAGAAAGTATTCTGATCCCTGGACTTTTTCCAAATTTTGTTACGTTACAGCCTTACTCTAAAATGTTTTAGTTTTTTTTTTATCCACATCAAGCTACACCCCATAATGAACAAGCAAAAAACGTTTTTTAGAATTTTTTTGTGTGCAAATTTATAATTAAAAAAATCATATTTTCTTAAGTATTGAGACCCTTTACTCAGTACTTTGTTGAAGCACCTTTTGGTAGTGATTACAGCCTCCAGTCTTGGGTATGACACTACAAGCTTGGCACAACTTTGTGTAGAGTTTTTCTTTTCCTTTTCTTCCCTGCAGATTCTCTCAAGCAGTGTCAGGTTGTATGGGGAGCATCGCTGCACAGCTATTTTCAGGTCTCTCCAAAGATGTTAGATTAGGTTAAAGTCGGGGCTCTGCCTAAACCGGTGAAGGTCAGAGTCTTGTCCCGAAGCCACTCTTGCGTTGTTTTGGTTGTGTGCTTAGGGACATTGTCCAGTTGGAAGGTGAACCTTCGCCCTAGTCTGAGGTCCTGAGACCTCTGGAGCAGGTCTTTATCAAGGATCTCTACTTTTATCCGTTCATCTTTCCCTCTGTCTTGACTGGTCTCCCAGTCCCTGCAACTGAAAAACATCCCCACAGCATGATGCTGCCACCCCACCATGCTTCACCTTATGGATAGTGCCAGATGTGACGCTTCAGGCCAAAGAGCTCTATCTTGGCTTCATTAGACCAGAGAATCTTGTTTCTCATGGTCAGAGTCCTTTAGGTGCCAAGCGGGCTGCCTTTTACTGAGGAGTGGCTTCCATCTGGCCACTACCATAAAGGCCTGATTGGCGGAGTGCTGCAGAGATGGTTGTCTTTCTGGAAGTTTCTTCCATCTCCACAGAGGAACTCTGGAGCTCAGTAAGAGTGACCATCGGGTTCTTGGCCACCTCCCTGACCAAGGCCCTTCTTCCCCGATTGCTCAGTTTGGCCGAGGGGCCAGCTCTAGGAAGAGTCTTGGTGGTTCCAAACTTCTTCCATTTAAGAATGAGGGAGTCAACTGTGTTCTTAGGGACCTTCAATGTTGCAGACAATTTTTGGTACCCTTCACCAGATCTGTGCCTTGACACAATCCTGTCTCTGAGCTCTACGGACAATTCCTTTGACGTCATGGTTTGGTTTTTGCTCTGACATGCACTGTCAACTGTTGGACCTTTTTATATTGACAGGTGAGTGCCGTTCCAAATCTTGTCCAATCAATTGAATTTACCACAGGTGGACTCCAATCAAGTTGTAGAAACATCTAAAGGGTGATCAATGGAAACAGGTTGCACCTGAGCTCAATTTTGAGTCTCATAGCAAAGGGTCAGAATATTTATGCAAATAGGGTATTTCTGTTATTTTTTTTACACATTTGCAAAAATGTGTAAACCTGTTTTCGCTTTGTCATTATGAGGTATTGTGTGTAGATTGAGGATTTTTATTTAATCCATTATAGAATAAGGCTGTAATGTAACAAAATGTGGATAAGGGAAGGGGTCTGAATACTTTCCGAATGAATATAAAGTGTAGTAGAATTGCATGAAATGTGTTTATAAAAGGCCAACAAGACATGTATCTGATAGGCCTACTCTACACCCCTTCGCGCTGCATTGAAATATTTTTTTTGCCAACAGTGATGGAGTTACAGTGTTAGCTTAAATAATGACTCCATTCTAATTATCACATTAGGAATAGTAGGCTAACTTACATAAGTCTGCAAATGCGAGGATGCATGGAATGCTTTATTATAAATGTGCATGTTTATGGTGAAAATTAGCTTCCCCAAAGTTGAAACCCACATGCCGTCTATGTTAAAAGGTAATGCATGTTAAAAGTGGTATGGCATATCTTTACTAGGCCTTGGCCCACTGAGATCATATGAAATGAATAGGGATTCTGTATGTAATTCTATGATTACACCTAGGCTATACAAAAAATGAATTTGTGTGTGCGCTTTGGTGTCCTGTACTGGTAAGAAATTAAATCTACTTTCACCCCTGTTCATAACCATATAAGATCTATTTACTAATCTTTATACAGTCTCTCCAGGATTTCACAAGGATGTTTTGTTATTATTGCTGTCAAATGCTTGATTTTGCTGTGGCAATTCTGGCATTTTGCATGGCAATGTGCAGTGAATGTTGTCCAATTTGTTGCTAAAATGCGCTGAGGAAAAAGGTTTGACGCGTGGCTCGGTAAATGTGCGCTTATTGGTTTAAATTGTGAGCCCTGTTTTTGTACTGTGTTATGGGTCAGTTTGTGATAATATTGCATTAGACTGTTTTATGTGGGAATAGTGCAGTGATTGGGCAAATTTGCAAGCCCTTGCACAATATGCTGGGAATGTTTGTGACTGCAGAATCCTGGAGGGACTGTTTATATAACACTTGTTTGTTTTGTCCTGCCCTCTCTTCAGTTCTTTGTGCCAGATGCCATCCTGAAGGAGAGACTGGACCCAGAGACCCTGGAGTCCCTGGGACTCATAAAGCAAGCTCATCAGTTCAACCAAAAAATCGTAAAAATCAAGACCAAACTATTGTAAGTGGAGCAGTGACTCATTTTCATCTGTCTTTTTTTTTTTTTTTTTAAATCATGTAATGGTCGGTGTCAAAAGGTCAACAATGTAATAAATTGAATGATCTGACCAAGTAGCCAGAAGTAGAGTAAGCTACTGTTATTCCCAGGTCAGGGCTGAATGTGCTGTTACATCTCCAACCCTGGGCTATCCACCTCGCAGCCTGTGGCTGTAGCATTTGATATGTGACCATTTACCCTATAGGATGTGAGCTTTGCCATGAATGCCAAATGTAATGTCAGCACAGAATGTAGAGAAATTACATCACTTTAGTTGTTTATATTCGGACTGTTCACGCACTACCTTGCTGCAAAACATGGTTATTCAGGCTGTATAGGGTTCTATTACCCTATAATACACTAGAAACACAAATGATCATTTCACTTGCATTCACGCTTGGGCCTAAAGTTTGAAGTTGTTTATCTAATGGTGAGTGGTTGGCCTCCTACATATTGTTTTGCACTCTGTCCCCTTAGTTACAAGCAGCAGAAATTCAACTTGCTGAGGGAAGAGAATGAGGGCTATGCCAAGCTGATCACTGAGCTGGGCCAAGACCTCTCAGGCAACATCACCAGCCACATCGTCCTAGAGAGCATCAAGTCCCTAATAGGTATGAAACCCCGAGTCTTTTTCATCACGTTCTCCACCGCCAAGAAGCAGCAGGTCCTTGTTGCACTCTTAGTCTCGCTGCTTTTTCTGTGACGGGTATGTATAATTTCTGTGACCAACCAAGAAAGTAATGGAAATTATAAGTTTGGCAGAAGTGCTTTTTACAGTTTTTAAATTGAGGATTGAATTGTTGTATGGGACCTTACTATTTTTATGTATTTTTAAAGACGACTCTCCATTTAGACTCCCAAATGGGGGTTACATTACACATTGCCTTATTTTGTACCCAAGTTACTCAATGTCATCTGTACACCCTTACTCCCTCTCCACCCTGCAGGATGCTTCAACCTGGACCCCAACCGCGTTCTGGACATCATCCTGGAGGTGTACGAGTGTCGCTCTGACCAAGACGAGTTCTTCCTGCCCCTCATCAAGTCCTACATGTGTGAACCCCTCACCCTCTGCCACATCCTGGGCTTCAAGTTCAAGTTCAACCAGGTGAGAGAGCAGACTCCCCACTGTGACTGTCTGCACTCTACAGCCTGTCTAAAACTGGCCGGATATAAACTGTACAAATAGGTGTTTGTGAGGAGCTACCTGTCCAAGAAGCAGAGAAATCCTTAACCAAATTAAATAAAAATACTTCAAGGTCTTATTGATGAGAACATAAGTCTTGCCCACATTCTCCATTGACCTGCAAGAATGAGGGAAACTGGTGCAGTCAGACCTGATGTGAATATTAATGCTGCCAGTAGGGATGTTAACGGTTAACTACAAAAAGCCTGTCAAAATTTAGTGGAAATAAATTGGCTTGTGTATTTCCGTTACTTGTCATGTATCTTATCACATGTGCACAGAATACAGAGCCTAGTTTGAAGAGTGGAATGGCCTATCACCTGTCAGACAGCGCGAGAACAGCTCCTCAAAAAGTTGGTACTGGAGTGAAACGTGCTTTTATAAGCCCAGTCAGTAAGCAACAAATAACAATTCTAAATGCAATCGTGTGCCAATTCTTTTGTAGGCCAAGATTTAAAAATAGTTTTTTTTAATTTCTTAACTCGTAATTAAAGCGTGCCTCCGATTCGATGTGCGTAGAATTTAGTCAACGGTAGGCAGGTTATAAGCATGTCACCCACCACTTTACAATGTAAGCTTTGGTGGTTGTTATACCTTGCTTCAAAGTAGCCTAGCCAAAATCCAACCATAGAAAAGTGGAGATAAATCTCCTGTTCTATTGGTTTTCATATCAACTTTGTCCAGAATCCAGAGACAGAATCCTAGTCATATTAGCAACCTGTCCTAGTTGTTGCTATTAGATTCCCCTCTAAGTTTCTAGCTGAGATTTTCATCTCTGTCACGTGACAGACCGCCTTGTGAGGTAGTGACCCCCCCTGAAATATATGTAACCGCTCGCATTAGATGCTCTGTTTTAGAATAGTGTTTTCCCATGAATTGCATTTTGGCAAATGTTTGAAAACAGCTTTTTTTTTTATTAGCTGCTTCATTACAGCAGTTGCATCTTCAATAATATGCTATAGCCTTTTGACTATAAGACAATAGGCTTGCTATTGTTGCATGTTTTCATGAAGCTCTTAGGAAACATGTCCGTTCCTTGTATGTATACATATTATTTTCTGTTGGTCGTGTCATTTTACTGTTTTGGGATTTAAAAAAACTAAACCGGGGTCGGTTAGTCAGAAGCAAAATTGACCGACATGTGCATCCCTAGCCGCCAGTCACTGAAATATACACTTTAGCTTCAAGTTGGGGATCAAAAGACAGCAGAGTGAATTTCTCTGATTTGTACTAGACCCCCCCCATATCCATTAGCTGTTCCTCAGTATGTATTGAGTGTTCCTTGACTGTCCTTCTCCCAGGAGCCCAATGAGGAGACCCCCACGTCACTCTACCACATCGCTGCCGCCCTCTTGCATCACAACCTTATAGAGCTGGAGGACATCTATGTGCACGTAAGCATCTCTCAACTCACACCTACAGAGCATTGTCTCACATAATACAGTTCATTCTCAACTTCTTCCACGTTTTGTTGTTAGAGCTTAAATTAAAAAAGAAATCCCTGGCCTACACAGTACTCCATAATGTCAAAGTGGAATTGTTTTTTGAAATCTTTACAAATTAATTAAACATGAAAATCTGAATTGTCTTGAGTCAAATTACAAGTATCTATGAGGTCCCTCATTCGAGCAGTGGATTTCAAACACCGATTCAACCACAAAGACCAGGGAGGTTTTTCAATGCCTTGCAAAGAAGGGCACCTATTAGTAGATTGCTAATAAAAAGAAGACAGTGAATTTCACTTTGAGCATGGTGAAGTTATTAATTAGTCTTTGGATGCTGTATCAATACACTGAGTTATACAAGATACAGTCATAAGGCTAATGGTGACTTTAAAACAGAGTTTAATGGCTGTGATAGGAGATACCTGAGGATGGATCAACAACATTGTAGTTATTCCACAATACTAAATATTCCAAAACATGCATCCTGTTTGCAACAAGGCATTAAAGTAAAACTGCAAAGAAATTATGTCCCTAATACAAAGTGTTATGTTTGGAGCATCACATCGCACATCACTGAGTATCACTCGTCAACCTTTCAAGCATGGTGGTGGCTGCATCATGTTATGGGTATGCTTGTCATCGACAAGGACTAGGGAGTTTTTTTTATGATTAAAAAGAAACAAAATAGAGCTAAGTGCAGGCAAAGTCCTAGATAAAAACCTGGTTGTCTGCTTTCCAACAGTCACTGGGAGACGTTAACCTTTAAGCAGGACAATAATTTAAAACACAAGGCCAAATATACACGAGTTGCATACCAAAAAGACAGTGAATGTTCCTGAGTGGCCAATTTACTGTTTTGACTTAGATCGGCTTGGAAATCTTTGGCAAGACTTGAAAATGGCTGTCTAGCGATGATCAACAACCAATTTGACAGAGCTTGATGAATTAAAAAATAATAATGTGCACACATTGTACAGTCCAGGCGTGCAAAGCTCTTACACTTACCCAGAAAGACTCACAGCTGTAATCACTGCCATTGAGCCGGGATTGAATAGTTATCTAATCAATGTATATTCGTTTTTTCTATAAATGTTTTACTAGTGTTAGAATTCTTCTTCGCCTTGACATATTTTGTCTAGATCGTTGACAAAAAACTGATAATTAAACCCATTTTAATCCCACTTTGTAACTCAACAAAATGTGGAAAAAGTAAAGGTGTGAATACTTTCTAAAGGCATAATTGTATAATTATGTTTAATTCTATATCAAAGATTTTACTAACATTGGTTGTCCTCAGTGCATGCCAGATTGTGCAACATGTGATCCAACAGAGAAGTCTAAATGCCTGGTGCTATAAAATGTTACCTGATGTATGACTGAGCCTGCGTTGCCCTCCCAGCTGATGCCACTGGATGCCAGCATTGTAGAGGAGCACAAGAGAGAAATCACAGAGGCCAAGCAGATCGCCCGCAAGCTCACCATGGTGGTGGTGCCCTCCGAGAAGACTGAGGACAAGGAGAGAGAGAAAGAGGAGGAGAAGAACGACAAGGTAAAGTAATCTCATGTTACACTCGCACACATTTCTACTATTTGAAATACATGTCTCCACATTTGGGTAACTGTTCCACACTAAAGCACAAGTCTACTTCCACTAAGTGTCATTCTTTAATTGCCATGATGAAGCCCAGTCTTTATAAGGCTGCCTCTGTATGCTGCTGAAGGAAAGGGAAAAGGCTTTATTGTTGTGTGTTAACGAGGTGTCAGTCAGTGTCTGTCTGAGGCAGGGCTGTGCATACCACCACCACCACCACCGACAGACACACAGACAGTGATTGATGGGCCAGAAGGAGGTCTGTTAGTTGAGGCTGCAGCCCCCCCCACGTTAAAAGAAACGAAGAGCAACACTGAAGGCTTTTGTGAGCCATGTTTCTAAAATAAATTCAGCCTCCAGCCCAAGATCTAGATTGTCAGATTGCATCTGTCATCTGAGTGCCCACGTCATGCTAATGCTAAATTTAGCAAATAACGGTTTCAATAGTTTTTCCAGTGGCTTGCACAAAAAAAATGTATTTCAATATTCCAGAACATGCAGCCTGTTTGCAATAAAGAACTAAAGTAAAACTGCAAAGAAATTAACTCTGTCCTGATGTGTAATGTTTGGTGCAAATCCAACACAATACATCACTGAGTACCACTCTTTTAAACAGGGTGGTGGCTGCATCATGTTATGGGTATGCTTATGACTAGGGATTAATGATAAAAATAAAACGAAATAGAGCTAAGGACAGGCAAAATCCTAGAGGAGAACCTGGTTCCGTCTGCTTTCCAACACACTGGGAGACAAATTCACAAACATCTTTCAACATTAAGCTCACAGTTTGACGTAAGTGCTTTTAGTTTTTTATAAAATAGCCTGGCCCGAAAAATGTGTTACATTGGATGAGCAGAATATCAGTTCGTCCTCTAGCTAGTTAACTCAGCCTCCCTGACAACACTGCCTTGTTACTATGCTGTGTCACAGTTGGTTGTGTCAGTCACACACATGAATTAAGTGCAGCATCAGGTACGTCGATAGATTTCTACAGTACCTTGTTCCCATCCAGTGCTGCTGGAGAAAATTACGACTCATATGGCCTCCTGGGTGGCGCAGTGGTCTAAGGCACTGCATCACAGTGCTAGCTGTGCCACCAGAGATTCTGGGTTCGAGCCCAGGCTCTGTCGCAGCCGGCCGTGACCGCGAGGCCCTTGGGGCGGCGCACAATTGGCCCAGCGTTGTCCGGGTTAGGGAGGGTTTGGCCGGCAGGGATATCCTTGTCTCATCGCGCACTAGCGACTCCTGTGGCGGGCTGGGCGCAGTGCACGCTGACCAGGTCGCCATGTGTACGGTGTTTCCTCCGACACATTGGTGCGGCTGGCTTTCGGGTTGGATGTGCATTGTGTCAAGCAGTGCGGTTGGGTTGTGTTTCGGAGGACGCATGGCTCTCGACCTTCGCCTCTCCCGAGTCTGTACGGGAGTTGCAGCGATGAGACAAGACAGTAACCACGAAATTGGGGAGGAAAAGGGGGTAAAAATAAATAAAATATTTACGACTCATGATTTACTCACTAGGCTTTGTGTTTGCAAATCATCCGTAACCTCTTTTAATGGGCCTGCTTTGTAGTTTGTCAGATCCCTCCGCTATAACTTATAGTCATAAACCTAAGGATGTAGGAAGAGCTGCTCTCAGACTAACTTCTGCTGCTGTTCCAATTGCCCTGAGCTTCACTCAAGCTCACCCACACACGCCACATCTCCCCCTCTACCCTCAGGCTCCTGATAACCAGAAGCTGGGTCTGTTGGAAGCGCTGCTGAGGATCGGAGACTGGCACCATGCCCAAAGCATTATGGACCAGATGCCCGCCTTCTACGCCACCTCTCACAAGGCCGTTGCTCTGGCGCTGTGCCAGCTGCTGCATCTGACTGTGGAGCCACTGTACCGCAGGTGCCTGCCCGCTCCCCTGGATTCACTTTGTGCTCTTTACATATTAGTGGAAGAAATGTACACATTCACCTAAATACAACACGACATGTCAGTGTCCATACATACACAGCCAGCCAGCCAAAATAATACAAACTCTGATACCCGCCTTTCATTTAATTGTAGGCATACACACACACACACAACAACAGTCGCATGCAGAACCACCTAGTGTTAACACTAGAGCAGTGGAGGCTTTATGTTGCTGTTTGTAGTATGCCCTGTCTCACCTGTGTTTCCCTTTGCAGAGCCGGGGTCCCCAAAGGGGCCAAGGGATGTTTGTTGAGGCCCCTGAGGAACAAGCGGGCCCCCAGGCCTGCCGAGAGCTTTGAGGACCTGCGCAGGGACGTGTTCAGCATGCTCTGCTACCTGGGGCCGCACCTCTCCCATGACCCCATCCTCTTTGCCAAGATAGTACGCCTGGGCAAGGGCTTTATGAAAGAGGTACAGGCCCTAAAGTCAATTGATGCTTTATTGATCACCAAAGGAAAATGTATTGGCATACCCTCCTACCCTGGCTTCATCGCACTAATGGTCCTCGTGTTCTCTTTTGTTCCTCCAGTACCAAAGTGAGGGTAGAAATGACAACGTCAAGGACAAAATGGTGAGTTGTCAAAGTAAATGGGACCAAGAAGTGTCTTGAACAGTTTTGTTGTATTAATCAGCAAGAGGAATGCACAGAGAATAAATTCAGGTGTACAGGTGTAGACTTTACCATGGAATGCTTGCTTTCAAGCCCTTCCCAACGATGCAGAGTTAAAAATGTATTAAATAAATAAATGGTAGCACAAGGAATAAAATACACAACAATGGAGCTATATGCATTGAGTACCAGATCATTGTGTAGGATTACGAGGTATTTAAGGTGTTAGGTTCTGAACAAACTCAAACGGACGACTGGAAAAGCGCAAAGTATATTCACCCACTGGGTCATAACGCTGCAAAGACAAGGTATGATTACACAAGCACATATATTTATAACCTCCTCATAGGTGGGGTCAACTCCTTGCACATCTAGACAGCCAATACATCTCTGTTGCTAGGCAGGAACTTATTTGTTTCCTCTCACTGGCGTAGTCATGGCCCTGCCTGATGCTAGAACCTTTGTGGAAGTTTGTGTGTGCGATTTGATTGTTGTGGTGGGCCCCTCTGGCCCCTCATCCAGAGGTTTCATCTCACTTCATCTGTTGACTTGACCTCGAGCCGAATTCCTCGCTCCTCCCTAGTTCCACAGCTGGCCTGCCTTATCAGAGATGAACTATTGCCCTTCGCCTCCCTCTTTAGAAACATGAAACAGAATATGAACTTTCTGGACTTCCCATTATCTCACTCAGTAACTTCCCATACAGCAAGTCCCTATCTACCCTTCATTGACCCCAACATATACATTCCTTATACATGTAAAGTAATCAATAAGTTAGTGTGGTAACATGAATAACTATATTTCGGGCTAGAATCCAACAAAGGTAAATATGTACATGAAGGAAGTAGGGTTGTTCCAGACCCACAAAAAATATTGGCCAACCGAGAGTGGTCTGATCTTTCTACTAATCGATAGAAATTTTAAGACGTGTGTTTTTCCTTATATAGACTTAACCTATGTTTTGAATAAAATCAACAATATGTAGCCCACTGAGCTTGTATGATGCTTTAACCACTGCGACGCACACAAATTACTAAAGACTGAGCCAGAGATCAATATAGCCTAACCAGAAGAGGGAACCCTTTTCCAGAGCCCTCCACCCCCTCCCGCTGCTGCTGGCCTTAGTTATACTCCTGAAGTTGCCGGTAAAAGGCTACACCAGCGGTCCGCAACCTTTTCCATTTGGAGTGCCAAGTTATCGTAACTTCTCTACTGATCTGCGTACCAGTTATGCTTTTCATATGCACATTTTCGTGAAACAGTTTCATTTAATTTATAATAATGTATTTCAAAATCTATGTCGTGATTAATCAATTCTAAATGAAAATTATACAAATCTAAAAGTAACTTTTATTGCCATTACCAAAATGCAAAAATAGTCTACTTAAAGCTAACAAATAAAAACATTGCAGCCTGCAGGTAGAAAATATCCTTTAAATCACATTGGCTACTATTGCCTGTCTGCAAGGAACTGGAAACATTGTATCAACTATTAACTTGGTCCAGCCCATGCTAAACATATTCTGGGCCCTCTGTTTCCCATGCCAGTGAGCTCTGGACAGATCGACAAAATGGTAGGCTATTTGCGCAGGGGATAAGAAGTCAGAAAATAGGCCTACCTGATATATGTTTATCCCCCCCCTTTCATGCTGAGTGGTTATCGAATGGGAGAGAACTGGAAAGATTTTTTACATAGGCTATGTTGAGGAACTATTTTCTTTCTCAATGGCTGTAATAACAGACTTTGTTAATTGCTGTTTGAGTTGAAGAAAATAATATTTGAGAAACGCCACAGTGATGGTGAGTTAAGACAATAAGAAATAGTATCAGATCCCCAAATTGGCACATTTTATAGGCCTACATTTTTCACGCAGGCCAGGTAGCCTACTTCTGTGTAATCAGGTGCGTGTCCTTACTCAAGGTTGACAGTAGCGCTCCAAACAAGACAATTAATACATTGACGACTCATAAATGGAATGAAATAAACCCAAAACTTTTTTCTCACTAGTGTAGCCTAGGTTGTGTGCTCTGCAAACAATGTGTCCACTCCTACAATGACAACAGTAAGACTGTAGTTACATATATACATACATGCATTCTAGAGGTTGACCGATTTAATTGGAATGGCCGATTTTAATTAGGGCTGATTTCAAGTTTTCATAACAATCGGTAATCTGTATTTTTGGCTACCGATTTGCCGAATATTTTTTTTATACATTTTTTAAATATATTTTTTTAACCTTTATTTAACTAGGCAAGTCAGTTAAAGAACACATTCTTATTTTCAATGACGGCCTAGGAACGGTGGGTTAACTGCCTTGTTCAGGGGCAGCACAACAGGTTTTTTACCTTGTCAGCTTGGGGATGCAACCTTACGTTAACTAGCCCAACGCTCTAACCACCTGCTTTATGTTGCCAAGGTAAGTTGCTAGCTAGCATTAAACTTATCTTATAAAAAAAACAATCAATCAATCATAAACACTAGTTAACTACACATGGTTGGTGATATTACTAGTTTATCTAGCCTGTCCTGCTTTGCATATAATCGATGCGGTGCGCATTCGCGAAAAAGGACTGTCTTTGCTCCGATGTGTACCTAACCATAAACATCAATGTCTTTCTTAAAATCAATACACAAGTATATACACTGCTCAAAAAAATAAAGGGAACACTTAAACAACACAATGTAACTCCAAGTCAATCACACTTCTGTGAAATCAAACGGTCCACTTAGGAAGCAACACTGATTGACAATAAATTTCACATGCTGTTGTGCAAATGGAATAGACAACAGGTGGAAATTATAGGCAATTAGCAAGACACCCCCAATAAAGGAGTGGTTCTGCAGGTGGGGACCACAGACCACTTCTCAGTTCCTATGCTTCCTGGCTGATGTTTTGGTCACTTTTGAATGCTGGCGGTGCTTTCACTCTAGTGGTAGCATGAGACGGAGTCTACAACCCACACAAGTGGCTCAGGTAGTGCAGCTCATCCAGGATGGCACATCAATACGAGCTGTGGCAAGAAGGTTTGCTGTGTCTGTCAGCGTAGTGTCCAGAGCATGGAGGCGCTACCAGGAGACAGGCCAGTACATCAGGAGACGTGGAGGAGGCCGTAGGAGGACAACAACCCAGCAGCAGGACCGCTACCTCCGCCTTTGTGCAAGGAGGAACAGGAGAAGCACTGCCAGAGCCCTGCAAAATGACCTCCAGCAGGCCACAAATGTGTATGTGTCTGCTCAAACGGTCAGAAACAGACTCCATGAGGGTGGTATGAGGGCCCGACGTCCACAGGTGGGGGTTGTGCTTACAGCCCAACACAGTGCAGGACGTTTGGCATTTGCCAGAGAACACCAAGATTGGCAAATTCGCCACTGGCGCCTTGTGCTCTTCACAGATGAAAGCAGGTTCACACTGAGCACGTGACAGATGTGACAGTCTGGAGACGCCGTGGAGAACGTTCTGCTGCCTGCAACATCCTCCAGCATGACCGGTTTGGCGGTGGGTCAGTCATGGTGTGGGGTGGCATTTCTTTGGGGGGGCCGCACAGCCCTCCATGTGCTCGCCAGAGGTAGCCTGACTGCCATTAGGCGCCGAGATGAGATCCTCAGACACCTTGTGAGACCATATGCTGGTGCGGTTGGCCCTGGGTTCCTCCTAATGCAAGACAATGCTAGACCTCATGTGGCTGGAGTGTGTCAGCAGTTCCTGCAAGAGGAAGGCATTGATGTTATGGACTGGCCCGCCTGTTCCCCAGACCTGAATCCAATTGAGCACATCTGGGACATCATGTCTCGCTCCATCCACCAACGCCACGTTGCACCACAGACTGTCCAGGAGTTGGCGGAAGCTTTAGTCCAGGTCTGGGAGGAGATCCCTCAGGAGACCATCCGCCACCTCATCAGGAGCATGCCCAGGCGTTGTAGGGAGGTCATACAGGCACGTGGAGGCCACACACACTACTGAGCCTCATTTTGACTTGTTTTAAGGACATTACATCAAAGTTGGATCAGCCTGTAGTGTGGTTTTCCACTTTAATTTTGAGTGTGACTCCAAATCCAGACCTCCGTGGGTTGATAAATTGGATTTCAATTGATTATTTTTGTGTGATTTTGTTGTCAGCACATTTAACTATGTAAAGAAAAAAGTATTTCATAAGATTATTTCTTTCATTCAGATCTAGGATGTGTTGTTTAAGTGTTCCCTTTATTTTTTTGAGCAGTATATTTTTAAACCTGCATATTTAGCTAAAATAAATCCAGGTTAGCAGGCAATATTAACCAGGTGAAATTGTCAGTTCTCTTGCGTTCGTTGCACGCAGAATCAGGGTATACAGAATCTGGCTCGTTGCGAACTAATTTGCCAGAATTTTACGGAACTATGAAATAACATTGTAGGATGTGCGATGTAACAGGAATATTTAGACTTATGGATGCCACCCGTTAGATAAAATACGGAACGGTTCCGTATGTCACTGAAAGAATAATGTTTTCGAGATGATAGTTTCCGGATTTTACCATATTAATGACCTAAGGTTTATTATATTATAGTTAAGTCTATGATTTGATATTTGATAGAGCAGTCTGACTGAGCGGTGGTAGGCAGCAGCAGGCTCGTAATAGTCAAAGGTATATGGTTTAGAGAGAAATAGTCGACGCGTCATAATTCCTGTAATAACTTGCGGCTAAACTTGAAAGGGATTCCTTCGTTATTTTACCCTTCATATCTTCCATAGAGAATGTCATGATCTACTTCAAATAAGGTCTGTGTTTTGTGCTTAAACCGCCTCGGCGTTTTGATACCCGTGTAAATCTCACTAGGTAACGTTTGTCAACATATTTTCATAAATCCACTTTACAAAAAAATGTATCTTCGCTTATATTGATTATATCCTATGGATATCTACACAGTTATAAAATTGTCAAGGTGGTGTAAGCCTAAACCAAACACAGACCTTATTTTAAGTTAATCTAAAAATATCCTATGGAATAAATGTAGGAACCGCTTTTCAGATTTTGCTAGAAGGTGTCATGGGAATTATGACTCGCACTTTGGTAGTCAATTCTTACCATGCCCATTATTAAAATAGGATTTCCTGCATATAGAAATTACAGTTTTTGTTTTCAGCATTCATCACAGGTAACTTAAACTCTATTTTTATTATTCAAACAGTTGAGAGTATTTGTCTCCTAAGCAGACTCTTCAGTAGCGTTGTCACTTCAGAGCTGTGTGTGTGTGTGTGTGTGTATATACAAGAAATTTGTGGAGGGGTTGTAAAATGAGTTTTAATGACTCCAACGTAAGTGTATGTAAACTTCCGACTTCAACTATATACCGGTATCGGCCTTTTGGGCCCTCCAATAATCGGTATCGGCGTTGAGAAATCATAATCGGTCGACCTCCAATATATGCATACATACATACCGTGAGGGGGGAAAAGTATTTGATCCCCTGCTGATTTTGTACATTTGCCCACTGCCAAAGAAATGATCAGTCAAAAGTTTTAATGGTAGGTTTATTTGAACAGTGAGACAGAATAACGACAAACAAATCCAGAAAAACGCATGTCAAAAATGTTATAAAATGATTTGCATTTTTATGAGGGAAATAAGTGTGTGTGTGTGTGTGTGTGTACACACACAGTTGAAGTCGGAAGTTTACATACACCTTAGCCAAATGCATTTAAACTCAGTTTTTCACAATTCCTGACATTTTAATCCTAGTAAAAATACCCTGTCTTGGGTCAGTTAGGAATAATGGTAGAGAGAATGATTTATTTAAGCTTTTATTTTCATCACTTTCATCACATTCCCAGTGGGTCAGAAGTTTACATACGCTCAATTAGTATTTGGTAGCATTGCCTTTAAATTGTTTAACTTGTGTCAAACGTTTCGGGTAGCCTTCCACAAGCTTCCCACAATAAGTTGGGGGAATTTTGGCCCATTCCTCCTGACAAAGCTGGTGTAACTGAGTCAGGTTTGTAGGCCTCCTTTGCTTGCACTTTTAGTTCTGCCCACAAATTTTCTATAGGATTGAGGTCAGGGCTTTGTGATGGCCACTCCAATACCTTGACTTTGTTGTCGTTAAGCCATTTTGCCACAACTTTGGAAGTATGCTTGGGGTCATGGTCCATTTTTTAAGACCCATTTGCAACCAAGCTTTAACTTCCTGACTGATGTCTTGAGATGTTGCTTCAATGTAACTTCATAATTTTCTTTCCTCATCATGCCATCTATTTTGTTAAGTGCACCAGTCCCTCCTGCAGTAAAGCACCCCCACAACATGATGCTGCCACCCCCGTGCTTCACGGTTGGGATGGTGTTCTTCGGCTTGCAAGCCTCCCCCTTTTTCCTCCAAACATAACGATGGTCATTATGGCCAAACAGTTCTATTTTTGTTTAATTAGACCAGAGGACATTTCTCCAAAAAGTATAATCTTTGACCCCATGTGCAGTTGCAAACCGTATGGCTTTTTTATGACGGTTTTGGAGCAGTGGCTTTTTCCTTGCTGAGCGGCCTTTCAGGTTATGTCGATATTGGACTCGTTTTACTGTGGATATAGATACTTTTGTACCTGTTTCCTCCAGCATCTTCACAAGGTCCTTTGCTGTTGTTCTGGGGTTGATTTGCACTTTTCCATCCAAAGTAAGTTCATCTCTAGGAGACAACGCGTCTCCTTCTTGAGCGGTATGACAGCTACGTGGTCCCATGGTGTTTATGCTTGCGTACTATTGTTTGTACAGGTGAACGTGGTACCTTCAGGCATTTGTAAAATGCTCCCAAGGATGAACCAGACTTGTGGAGGTCTACAATTTATTTTATGAGGTCTTGGCTGATTTCTTTTGATTTTCCCATGATGTCAAGCAAAGAGACAGTGAGTTTGAAGGTAGGCCTTGAAATACATCCACAGGTACACCTCCAATTGACTCAAATGATGTCAATTAGCCTATCAGAAGCTTCTAAATCCATGACATCATTTTCTGGAATTTTCCAATCTGTTTAAATGCACAGTCATCTTAGTGTATGTAAACTTCTGACCCACTGGAATTGTGATACAGTGAAATAATCTGTATGTAAACAATTGTTGGAAAAATGACTAGCACAAAGTAGATGTTAAACTATAGTTTTGGCAAGTCGGTTAGGACAAGAAATTTGTGGAGTGGTTGAAAAATGAGTTTTAATGACTCCAACGTAAGTGTATGTAAACTTCCGACATATATACATTTTTTATTTTTTTTAATACTGTAAGAGAAATTACCGTAACCAGACAAACATTGTAGATGAGAAATGATGGGAATTAACGATAGGCTGCAGGGATGGTGTGCGATTAGTCCACTCAGATAGGCGTGAATCAGACAGGTCTCGTGTGACATACATTTTTTTATTTTATATTTGCCACTGCTCAACTAAAGAATCTGTCGACCAACAGCCTATTAACCAAACAATCGTCCAGTCGACTAAATGTGGTCAGCCCGAGAAGGAAGGCAGGATAAAGTGACTAGGAATCAGGATTAGGGATGCAAATTTCGGCTAGGCTACTTTGAAGCAAGGTAAGACAATCTTCATTATTTGAAGTGAAGTAAAACATTCAGGTATTCAGCAATTATACTACCTCAATCTCACTTTGTTAAGTGGTGGGTGAAGCGCTGATGGCCTGCCTACCTTTTTTGACTATAGTTTATGCACTCGATTGTTGAATGGGAGACACGCTTTAATTACGAGTTGAGATTGAGCAATAAAAATAGTAGCTCTTTATTCGGTAATGCGATTGCATTTAGAATTGTTA
Source organism: Salmo trutta (assembly GCF_901001165.1). Classification (NCBI taxonomy): domain Eukaryota; kingdom Metazoa; phylum Chordata; class Actinopteri; order Salmoniformes; family Salmonidae; genus Salmo; species Salmo trutta. The sequence goes on along the minus strand of NC_042971.1, from coordinate 39,464,269 downwards.
TTTGTTGCTTACTGACTTGGTTTATAAAAGCACATGTTTCACTGCAGTAACAGATTTGAGGAATTGTTCTCGCGCTGTCTGACAGGTGATAGGCCACTCGCACCTCAAACTAGGCTCTATTTTATGCGCGTGTGATAAATAAGATGCATGACGAGTAACAAATACACACGAGACAATTTAATTCCACTAAATTATGCAAATGAATCTATAGATTGATAATCATGACCGGTCAAATGTATTTTCAGCAGCTAACCGATTTCACGCTTAAACGTTAACATCCCTAATCAGGATAGATGATGATGATGAGTAAAATAAAGAACAGCTTAGCAGCTGTGTGTGAGAGCGTGCGTGTGTTTGTAGTGGATGTGTGTGGGTTTTGTGTGAGTGTGCACAGAGCAGTGCAAGATAGGGTCAGTCCAGGTAACCATTTCACAAAACATTTATCAGTCTTATGGCTTTTTAGCTGTCTTATGGCTTGAAGGTAGAAGCTGTCTTGGAGCCTGTTGATCCAAGCGCCGATGCTCCAGTACCGTTTGCCAGATGTGGCTTGGGTTGCTGGAGTCTTGGGCAATTCTTTGGGGCATCCTCTGACACCACCTGATATAGAGGTCCTGGATGGCACTGAGCTTGGTCTCCGTGATATACTGAGCTGTCTGCACCACTCTCTGTAGAGCTTTGCGGTCGAGTGCGGTGCATTTTCCATTACAAGCTGTGACGCAGCCAGTCAAGATTCTCTCTGGTGCAGTTGTAGAACTTTTTGAGGATCCGAGGGCCTTTTTAAAACATTATTATTTTTCCTGAGGGGAGAGGCGATCTTTGACCATATAATTGTGTAAGTATTCACTCACTGTGGTCTGTACTCTGGTGGTTGATGTGCTCCTGTTCCCTCCTAGGACACATTGCTAAGTTGTTTCCTGAGCATTGCAGACCAGGTGCTGCTGCCCTCGCTCTCTCTCATGGAGTGTAACGCCTGCATGTCAGAGGAGCTCTGGGGCCTCTTCAAACTCTTCCCCTACCAGCACAGGTGAGACACACACACACACACACACACACACACACACACACACACACACACACACACACACACACACACACAAAGTCATAGTGGTGTCCTTTTCGATTCGAACTGACATGTTTGGCCATCCATTTTGAATCCATCCAATGGAGATGGCAAACAAGTTTATACAACTTGTTCTATTCTCCGACCCTGTTGTGTTCTGTTGGTATTTCAAGGTCCTAATTCCAGGCTGGTCCTGGTGTATGTATTATTAAATATGTCACTGTTAACCCACCCACCTGTGTACTACCTGTGGTCGTCAGGTACCGGCTATACGGGCAGTGGAAGAATGAGACTTACACAAGCCACCCACTTCTGGTCAAGGTCAAAGCTCAGACTGTGGACAGAGCCAAATACATCATGAAGTAAGTCACGTTGCCTCGCAGACCTGGAATTTCTTGATTTTAGGGGCAAGGCCATTTGCCTGTCAAGAGGTGCCCAATCTGCCAGGGCACGAAGACCATCAACCAAAATTGTCAATTTAAATTGATTTGAAAACCAAAAAACAGTAGCTCTTCTGTTAAGAAAACAACACAATTAGCCTACATGTCAAAGTGTAGGTGATAGACTATGCGTATTTGCTACAGCCTCTAGATGCTGACATGAGGTTGGCACCGGAAAATGTAACCTTTCTTTAATGAGACTTTTAATTATGCAGTGCATTTGGAAAGTATTAAGACCCCTTGACTTTTTCCATGTTTTGTTACGTTAGTCTTATTCTAAAATTGATTAAACCTACACACAATTCCCCATAATGACAAAGCAAAAACAGTTTTAAAAAAAATAAAAATAATTTTTGCTAATTTATTAAAAAAACAAATGACATTTGTCTCACCACCTGGATTCGGTCTTATGTAGCAAAATGTGAAATGGTGTTTTTTTACGTTGGATAAAAGTAGACTCAGAGCTACAAAATGGTATATCATACACTGTGTTTGAGGAACAATGGGAAAGTAATTCTGCTTTGAAAGTTGATTAACTTGTAAACTCACTTTGAGAAAATCGCCTTTAAATGAGTTGGTATCTTGTGAAGAGCTCTTTGTCTACACCCATTCAGCATCATTCACAGTTTCTTAAGCTTTAGCCCCACCCATCTCGTTTCGCTCTCAGAGCGCACACTTGACGCTCTGACGATGATTTGTTTACCTCTGGATAACATGACAACAGCCTAACCAGCTCTGCTGGTAACAATTTCATTACGCTTTTTTGCAGACGTTTACTGACACCAGCCACGTACACACATCACATAATGTTAGCTAACGAGCCAGCCAGCTAATGTTAGCTAGTTAAACAACAATGAACAAAGTGCCAACAATGCCTAACATTCAGCTCGAACTAGAAAAGCAAACAGCTCTGGGAAACGAAGAATAACGTCCACTAGGGAGCCAGCCAGCTAACGTTAGCTAGCTAGTTAACAGTACACTTTAGCTTAAGACATAGCTAGCTAGCTAACAGTACACTTTAGCTTGAAATGAAACCACTTTCTATCAAAATTAGAAACATGTAATATCTGAAAATGTAGCTAGCTCTTACCTGTATACATCATCATGCATGATGGATGCTTCTCCCTGTCAGGAATGCCATACCACGGTTGCTCTTAGTTTGAAGATGTAATCCGGAGACGTGTGTTTTCGCCATTTCTTTAGCTATCATACTCTAATTCCACTGATTTCAAAACTTGATCCTCCAGAAAGTGGAGAGCAACACTTATGCAGCTCCACTACAGGATAATTTTTTAGTCCCAATAGTCAAAGGTATATGAAATACAAATCGTATAGAGAGAAATAGTCCTATAATTCCTATAATAACTACAACCTAAAACTTCTTACCTGGGAATATTGAAGACTCATGTTAAAAGGAACCACCAGCTTTCATATGTTCCCATGTTCTGAGCAAGGCACTTAAACGTTAGCTTTCTTACATGGCACATATTGCACTTTAACTTTCTTCTCCAACACTTTGTTTTTGCATTATTTAAACCAAATTGAACATGTTTCATTATTTATTTGAGGCTAAATTGATTTTATTTATGTATTATATTAAGTTAAAATAAGTGTTCATTCAGTATTGTTGTAATTGACATTATTACACACACAAAAAAATATAGGCCGATTAATCGGTAGCGGCTTTTTTGGCCCTCCAATAATCGGTATCGGCGTTAATGTTTTAAAATCATAATCGGTCGACCTCTAGCTGTCATGACTTGAATTTGATATTCATCTGAAGACTTATCTAATTAACTGTTTAATTGTTACGCGATTTTAAATTAATCTAACCACTCATTAGAATCTGCGAGCGGTTCTTTTTAAGGAGTTACTATCTCCCGAATTATACTCTAAAAGGTCTTTACCAATGTCATCTATAAAGAGTCAACTTATTAATCATAACCTCGTATCATATCATTCAGTACTACACAAATTAGGTTATTTATTTACTAGCTGATTAAATGGGAACACAGGATAAACATACACACACTGCACCAGTAATACGCCGAAAACGGGTCCCTAGCGAAAGACAGCAACATGGATGCTTGTTAAAGAAGCCTTGGAGAGAGAGGGACAGAGACACTTAACATTGCCACATTCAGAAACTACTCTCACCTACAATAACCATATACATTGAACATGAACCACCGCCTGCTTTGAGCAAGAAATCATGAATGTATTTACGTGAAATGCCTGGGTTCGCCGGGAACTCTCAGTGAACAGGGCAGCCTTGGAAAGGGTGTTGGGCCTTTTCGCGGCACGCTTGTAAGGCTTTGATTGTCCGAAATGGTTCCAACAAGTCTTCTACTGTTGTCCTTCTTAGTTCTCTGGTATCCGGTGACTTGTCGTGTAGTCCTGACTGACTTATTGGACTGACTTATTTAATAGACTGGTTTTACTCAAAACAACTTTCCATCAAAGCTGGGTGAGAGCGCGAGCATGGCTCATGTCATGCAGGTGCCTATACCGGACAGTTTTATAATCTGTAGCTGATTAGTATGCTGTTGCATCAAAAATGTATTTTACAATCTGCAATGTTTGAATTTCCAACTTTTTTTACTGAACAAGTAATTACGTTATTACCACCAACCAGCAGTCTAAAAGTGGGATCATTGAGACACCGTGTATAGCTTTTGTGCAATGTTAGGCATAACATGAGAAAATGATGACCAAATGGACCTACCAATAAACATTTATCGATTAGTTAATGCGTAGTTAACATGCCCTGGCACCACAGAAAGCCTATAATCGATTTGATAGGCATGCAGCCGCATAGACATGCTGCAATTTCAGCCACATTGACCGCGATCGTTAGTCTATACTTTGTGAGTGGCTGTCTGGCTTACTCATTCGATTTTATTTTAGGGAGGGGTGCCCGATCTCTGTCCTTGCGGGGGGGCTCCAGAGAAACTGCATCACGCCAGTGGTGATGGGCATTGGCTAATAAGAATTGAGAGAGCCATGTGAGTGAGAGGTGCTTTGTAGCATGGTGATTGGCAGCTGAGCGAAGGGAATTATAATTATTATATTCAGCCCAGGGGCATTGCGCCCACACACATTGGAGGCCTGTTGCTACGCCTCCCCAACGTATCGCCTTACCAGTTAGATATAGTGCCCGTTTGCCACAACCACACGATGGATAAAACACTTAGTCACATTTTATACACCCACTACTCGTATTTTCCTTTTTATAGACTTTTCAGGCATCTAACGGAATTCAATCATCCAACCCTTGCCCCTTGGGTACACTGTAGCAGCATCTCTATAGAAATGCACCCCCAAAGCCAGTCAGTGGTTTACATACATTTCTCTAGGAGATAAACTCAAGGTTACTGTGTCCATTGAATTCTTTATGGATATCAGTGGTTGGTATGGAAACATGTAAAAAAATAAATAAAAAAGGACGTGGGTGCTGAGAAGCACTAACATGCAGCCCTGGTTACCATAGTAATTATTTTGGTTGGCACAGATCTAGGAATGTTCTGCAACTTTCATGGCTTTATTTGATACAAGTGCTAACATCTACTAATGGCTTGCGCACCCAATGGGCCAGGAATATTTCATTTATCCAGCTCTCAACAAAATGCTCACTCGCACTGCCATAAAGACACACACACACACACACACACACACACACACACACACACACACACACACAGACAATAGCAGACGTGGGCTGGTGTGGGTGCCTACTTTGGAAAGGGCCTCAGGCTTGTTTTATTTCTGAACCACTGGGCTTTGTGGGGTCAGCGCTGAAGTACAGCCTCACTACTGCACATGATACACAAAGACTGCATGTTTTCTACATTCACAATGTCTTACTTCTATAATAGTTGGTGCCAAAAAATATATATTTTAGCGCAGTGAAAATGTTGCACACAATTATCTCCTAAGAGGAACTGTCTTCATTCTATGTAGAATGATCAGCACATGATCGGCACTGGCTGTATAACGTTTACAGTGTATTTTAATTGGGCTTGATTATGTTAATAATGGGGCCATCCAGGATTTGAAACACAAGGTCACCCAGTCACATGTTTTGATAAACAGCTGAGAGATGCCAATTCTGGATTGACCTTTTTTAAAGAGCAACTCAACAAACAAAAAAAGTATTTAGTTGAGAACGATCTATGTGGCATCGATATTAGTCAAACATTTTTTCCAATGGTAACATTGTCTAAAAAGTGTAAGTAGGATAATTTGGGTCCTAAATTCAGTATATCCCAAAACAGTTTTGTGAGATTTGTGTAACTGAGGTCTTCACAGTTTATGTAAGGGTTGAGTTTGGATTACATTCATGCCCACTTGCCCATTGTAATGCCTCAGGGTGTAACAGTTCACCAAACCCACGGTTTGGTACATATTGCTGTTTTGCTGTCACAGTTCAGGTACAGCGAGAAAATGAAATGCCAGTTATTTTTTGTTTAAGAAAATCCAAAGTGTTGGTATTCCTGGTTCTCTATCATGAGTCATATAATGACTGATGGGATCGCAATCAGGAATAACAAAACTTTGTATTTTCTTAAATGAAAACACATGATTGCTCATCAACACTAAAATAAAGTACAATAAAATATGTAAACATGGCTCAGACATTGTTTAGGTCTATGCTGTTTTCTTACAAAGAGAAAAATATGCGTGTGTGTGTGTGTGGCACTCTGGGGCTGTCAATGTTAAGTAACTCTGTAGCGCTGGAGGTTCATCCATCTGTAGTAAGCGCAACTCATGGTGCATTGGCCAATTCATTGTGAGAGGGCGAAGTTCGTAACGTGGCTCGAGCACTTTCACGTGGTGCTTAATCGCTCTTGTAATTTCTTTGGCTCGGTCAGAATCGGCTGCGAAGGGGTGCTTGAATACAGAGGAGGTGTTTTTTTTTTTTAGCATTATTTTTTGCGTTTCCGTCTTGATCTGGTGGTAGGAATACTGGGGTGACATCGGCGTAAATGTGTCAACATGTTTGAGGTGTTGGCAGCTGCATACTGTAGGCTATTCTCTTGAGCAGTGGAGACATACTCTCTCTGGTCATCGCCGTTGTAGTCTACTGGGAAACCAAAATGTTCCCAAACTGGAGATTTAAACGATAATGGAGAATCCTCCAGGTTTATCGACCCCGCCACTGGCCATCGTACAGAACTAGTTCCCGGCTGCTTGTTTACATAAGACATAAAACTTATACAACTGGTAGGTCTAATCCTGAATGCTGATTGGTTAAAACCGCATTCCAGCTGGTGTCTATTCCACAAGTTACCACCAGCTAAATCTATGATGTTAAAATGCCTGTTTACTCTGTTCCATCTGATTGCGCAATCCACTGTCTCATCAGCCCAGCCAGGCAATTTATAAACTTGATTTCCACTATAAAAAGCATCAAGACATTATCTCACAATTTCTTTTCAACTAAGATTTAGTTTTCTTCAGTGGAGATTTTAATAAACCTTATGGTCTGTCTCGCTGACATTTGCAACGCTGTTTCAATATTTAAATTCGGGCTCCAGCTGTCCCATAGTGATGGACAGGGGGGCAGCGTTTCTCAACCAGTCGAAATCATGAATCGGCAGGCATTTTTATGGATATACACAGAAATGTCCTTTTGAAAAAAGTTACAAAACGAAGTGTAGCTAGTTTGCATTCTTTCCAGCTTCAGTTTGAAGTGATTGTCTTGTGACTGTGTTGTTGGCTAGCTCCTCTGAACAACAGTGTCCTGAGGAGTAAGCACATTTTTTATGCCAGGTGAAATCATGCCTCATTAACTCATTGTTATGGATGCATCCAAATGATTGTCACTAGAAAACAGCTTAACAAATGCAGCTACTGTTGTTATTCTGGCTGCACTGTTTGACGTGACTGTAAGATAGCCGTAGTTGGCTGGCTAGCAAGCAAGGGAAAAGAACATTGCCAGCCAGTATGGCAATGGAACATTTAGAACATCCCAAAACAACACTGAACGACTTGGTCATGTCTCTGGCAACCGAACCGTTAGAACGAACGACCAGTCGGCTTGGGTAGCAACCCCAGATTTGTGTCTGGACTATATCTTGTGGAAGGATTAAATAAATGAATCAAAATAATGTTTTTAATGAAAATATGTCAATCTTTATTTGAATATGTTGGTAACCTGTTGTATAAAAGTGATAATGCCCTCGAGGCCAGTGTTTGGAGGATATATTGGCACGGTTTGCCGGCCCTCGACTTTTGTCTCGGGCCTAACACCCATGCCAATATATCCTCCAAACACTGACTTCTCTGGCATTATTACTTAAATAACACCCACATCGAACCACACCCACAAGCATCCAAATCTTGTTTGTCTTAATGAGCAGCAGAAATAAACATGCGAATCGGTGCATTCAGCCCCCCCCCCCTTTAAAACAATGGCACTTCATGCTAGCTAGTAAATTTTATGGCAGTAGTGTGAAAAGCAGTAAATGATATATACAGTAACATATATATTACAGTACCAGTCAAAAGTTTGGACACCTACTCATTCAAGGGTTTTTCTTTATTTTTACTAATTTCTACATTGTATATTAATAGTGAAGACATTAAAACTATGAATTAACACACATGGAATTGTGTAGTAACCAAAAAAGTGTTAAACAAATCTAAATATATTTTAGGTTCTTCAAAGTAGCCAGCCTTTGCCTTGATGACAGCTTTGTACACTCTTGGCATTATCTTAACCAGCTTCATGAGGTAGTCACCTGGATAGCATTTCAATAAAAGGTGTGCCTGGTTAAAATTACATTTTTTGAATTTCTTTCCATAATGGGTTTGAGCTAGTCATTGTGTTGTGACAAGGTAGGGGTGGGATACAGAAGATAGCCCTATTTAGTAAAAGACCAAGTCCATATTATGCAAAGAACTGCTCAATAAGCAAAGAAAAATGACACTCCATTACTTTAAGACATGAAGGTCAGTCAATACAGAAAATGTGAAGAACTTTGAAAGTTTCTTCAAGGGAAGTCGCAAAAACCATCAAGCTCTATGAAGAAACTGACTCTGAGGACCACGACACGACAGGAAAGGAAGACCCAAAGTTACCTCTGCTGCAGAGAATAAGTTCATTAGCGTTAACTGCACATCAGATGCAGCCCAAATAATTGCTTCACATAGTTCAAGTAACCTACACATCTCAACATCAACTGTTCAGAGAAGACTGCGTGAATCAGGCATTCATGGTTGAATTGCTGCAAAGAAACCACTACTAAAGGACACCAATAAGAAGAGACTTGCTTTGGGCCTAGAAGCACAAACAATGTACATTAGACCGGTGGAAATCTGTCCTTTGGTGTGATGAATCCAAATTTTAGATTTTTGGTTCCAACCGCCGTATCTTTGTGAGACGCAGAGTAGGTGAACGGATGATCTCCATGTGTGGTTCCCACCGTGATGCATGGAGGAGGAGGTGTGATGGTGTGGGGGTGCCCTGCTGGTGACACAGTCAGTAATTTATTTGGAATTCAAGGCACACTTAACCAGCATGGCTACCACAGCATTCTGCAGCAATACGCCATCTCATCTGGTTTGCGCTTAGTCCTATCATTTGTTTTTCAACAGGACAATGACCCAACACACCTCCAAGCTGTGTAAGGGCTATTTGACCAAGAAGGAGAGTGATGGAGTGCTTCATCAGATGACCTGGCCTCCATAATCCCCCGACCTCAACCCAATTGAGATGGTTTGTGATGAGTTGGACCGCAGAGTGAAGGAAAAGCAGCCAACAAGTGCTCAGCATATGTGGGAACTCCTTCAAGACTGTTGGAAAAGCATTCGCCATGAAGCTGGTTGAGAGAATGCCAAGAGTGTGCTGAGCTGTCAAGGCAAAGGGTGGCTACTTTGAAAATTCTAAAATAATATATATTTTGATTTGCTTAACTTTTTTTGTTACTACATGATTCCATATGTTTTATTTCATAGTTTTGATGTCTTCGCTATTATTCTACAATGTAGAAAGAAAAACCCTTGAATGAGTAGGTGTCCAAACTTTTGACTGTTACTGTAGTATATGCTACTGTATATCTCATTTACTGCTTTTCACACTAGTGCAGTATGATGCATACTTATTTTCAATGTGTGGAAGTACATGTTTGTGCCTGAGGCCTTTCCCTGCTCCCTGTAGTGTAGAGGTCGACCGATTAATCGGAATTGCCGATTTAATTAGGGCCGATTTTTCAAGTTTTCATAACAATTGGAAATCGGTATTTTTGGACGGCGATTCATTTTAAATTTTTTTAATATTTTTTTTTTTTTTAGACCTTTATTTAACTAGGCAAGTCGGTTAAGAACACATTCTTATTTTCAATGACGGCCTAGGAACGGTGGGTTAACTGCCTTGTTCAGGGGCAGAACGACAGGTTTTTTACCTTGTCAGCTTGGGGATTCAATCTTGCAACCTTACGGTTAACTAGTCCAATGCTTTAACCACCTGCTTTACATTGCACTCCACGAGGAGCCTGCCTGTTACGCGAATGCAGTAAGAAGCCAAGGTAAGTTGCTAGCTAGCATTAAACTTATCTTATAAAAAACAATCAATCAATCATAATCACTAGTTAACTACACATGGTTGATGATATTACTAGTTTATCTAGCCTGTCCTGCGTTGCATATAATCGCTTAGGTACACGTTGCTCCAACCATAAACATCAATGCCTTTCTTAAAATCAATACACAAGTGTATATATTTTTAAACCTGCATATTTAGTTAATATTGCCTGCTAACATGAATTTCTTTTAACTAGGGAAAATGTGTCACTTCTCTTGCAAACAGAGTCAGGGTATATGCAACAGTTTGGGCCGCCGTTGCCAGAATTTTACGTAATTATGACATAACATCAAAGGTTGTGCAATGTAACAGGAATATTTAGACTTATGGGTGCCACCCGTTAGATAAAATACGGAACGGTTCCGTATTTCACAGACAGGAAAACCCGTGTTTTTTTTTCTCGAGAGAGTTTCCGTATTCGACCATATTAATGACCCAAGGCTCGTATTTCTGTGAGTTATGTTATAATTAAGTCCATGATTTGATAGAGCAGTCTGACTGAGCGGTGGTAGGCACCAGCAGGCTCGTAAGCATTCATTCAAACAGCACTTTCGTGCGTTTGCCAGCAGCCCTTCGCAATGCATTGCGCTGTTTGACTTCAAGCCTGTCAACTCCTGAGATTAGGCTGGTGTAACCCATGTGAAATGGCTAGCTAGTTAGCCGCGTGCGCGCTAATAGCGTTTCAAACGTCACTCGCTCTGAGACTTGGAGTAGTTGTTTCCCTTGCTCTGCATGGGTAATGCTGCTTCGAGAGTGGCTGTTGTCGGTGTTCCTGGTTCGAGCCCAGGTAGGAGCGAGGAGAGGGACGGAAGCTATACTGTTACACTGGCAATACTAACGTGCCTATAAGAACATCCAATGGTCAAAGGTATATGAAATACAAATTGTATAGAGAGAAATAGTCCTATAATAACTACAACCTAAAACTTCTTACCTGGGAATATTGAAGACTCATGTTAAAAGGAACCACCAGCTTTCATATGTTCTCATGTTCTGAGCAAGGAACTTAAACGTTAGCTTTCTTACATGGCACATATTGCACTTTTACTTTCTTCTCCAACACTTTGTTTTTGCATTATTTAAACCAAATTGAACATGTTTCATTATTTATTTGAGGCTAAATTGATTTTATTGATGTATTATATTAAGTTAAAATAAGTGTTCATTCAGTATTGTTGTAATTGTCATTATTACAAATAAATACAAAAATCGGCCGATTTAATCGGTAGCGACTTTTTTGACCCTCCAATGATCGGTATCGGCGTTGAAAAAGCATAATCGGTCGACCTCTACTGTAGTGTACCAGTGGACATTGGCGTATTCCCATCATTGCCACCACACACAGAGTGAGCACCCCAGGGCTGCGTGATAATGTATAACAGAGCAGACACTCAGGGAACCCATGGTTTTGTTTTGTACCCTAACCCCCTAAGCACAACCCCCATATCCCGGAAGAAAATATATTTTTTAATGGAAGCAGGCAGCTGGGAATGGAGCAGGCCTCCTACCTGGCGTTATCAATATTCTGCTGTATCCCACCCGGCAGGAACACTGCACGGCCAGCCATGGTGTGCTCTCCCCCCACACGTTTTGTTAACACTCTGGCTACTGTGACGGTATTTCCACTGATTGCTTGTGTTTGCGTGTGTAAGCTCCTTGACAAAAGAATACCCTGAGGATGTGTGGTGCTGGTTGGTGTCTTTGGAGGGTGCGATGTAACCACACCAGCATGCATCGCTCTGAAGGGTGAAGGGACAGTTTAGTGTGTGTGAGGGCTCCCCAACTCGGTGGGTGGGGAGACTAATGGATAAACTGGTGCTGCGGGGCTGAGATCCTGCAGCTCTGGTGCAGTGGAAGGCAGGGAGTGGTGGAGTGGAATTGAACAGCTACTATTCCCTCCACCAGGGGCATTATAGAAGATTTCTCCACAGTTGCACTCGAGTGGACTACTCCCATCCCATGTCAGATTTGAGGCTAGCGTAGCAGCACGCCAACCCTGCTGCAAACGCCTGCTCTCATAGCACCGTGACCCTCTCACCAGCCCCTAGCCTCATGTAATATAAACCGTTTGTTAAGTTGCTGCTACTGAATGATTAAAATGGCCATTAGACATTTAGATTATTTATTCAATCCACCCCTGTATGCATCTTAGTCTCTTGTAGTTAGCTGAAGGATGTCAGTGCCTTCGGTCCAGTGTTTATTAATAATGTAAATGGGACATTGCTTGGACATCATTACCCGTACCTCTTGATATGGATACAGCTCTGCTGAGTGACATGTCACCACTGCTCTGCGTCACTAAAAGGTGGCTAATCCACACGATAGGAAGTTAATTAATGTGTTGTGCCTGGCCCCTGGCCTGCATCATGTATGCGTGTGCAGTGTACTGTGCAGAACCACAGTCGGAAACGAGTCCCTGGTGGTGGTGGTGCTTTAACTACTTCTAAATCACCACCCCTCTTCCTCCCTCCCATTATGTATTGCGATTGGATACTGTGATTTTGTGTTTCGATGTTCCAAACATATTGCCAACCGTATGTCTGCTGCAGAGGGATGAGAGGGCAATGAGAAAAGCCACGAGTTTTGATCAGTCAAGGAAATAAAATTGCTGGAAACAAATTGGCTCCCTATTTTAAGAAGATGGAGTTTTGGTACAGGTACAGCCATCTAGCGCAAAAATATTGCGCTATTGTCTAAACAATACAATATATCGTCAAATAATATCCAGATTATGTAACTGTATTTCTCTCCCCCCCCCCATCATCAGTGGAAGAAAACATGGACATGTTCTTCCCGAGTAGCAACGCTACCAAAACTAGTTTGAAGTGTGTTTGAGTACGTTTCGGCTTGCAGTGAAGCATTGCTCACATCGGTTTGGCTGTTTACATTAATGAATTTTGACAATGCTAACTCGTTACTGTCTCAGAAGTACAACATTTATTATTGTGTATTCTGTCGCTATTGACCTTCAGACACGACTCAAGTTTATGGCAATTCCACCTAAATATAATTTTTGCCTGAACTATCCCTTTACCAGCTTGGATTACTGCAAAAAATATTACTTTAGTTTTGTCAACGTGAAGTATAATGTTGTCAATAATACTGTGTATGAGTTAACAAGATAAAGGGAAAAACATAATTTTGATAAATGGATATCAGCATTGTTAGGTTTTTATTTTTCTGAGTAAATAACTCACGGACACTAGAGAAGCTTAACCAATTTTAATTCTTCACAAACGGTCGTTACAGTTGTAATTCAGACAAAAACAATTCTCACCATCACAAGTGTATTTGTGAGATATATATATATTATATATAACACACACACACGTACGTTGGACACTCCTCCTTCTCTCCAATCCTTACATCTTATGGTTTGACAGGAAGAGGGTAACAGGATAATATAACCATTATTTCTCCCTTCAGGGGATCTGACGTGACCTCCTGACCTCAACCCCTCCTTCGCCTAATCCACAGATGTCCTCTCGTATCACCTATCGCACTCCTGTGATTCTCTCCCGTCCACCCATCACATTCCACAGCCACTGTCTTTCTACAGATCTCTCCTTTATATACTATGCGTCTGATCTATCATGTCTTTCAATATCTCAATGTTCAAATTTTAGCCCAAATCCAACAGCATGAAGCAACTAAACATTGAGCACAAGTTCATTATTAGTTGCAAATTCTTCTACTAAATAATCTTCAGTCTAGGCCTAACCATCAAATCAGAGTCCCACAGCATTGACAGGGGTAAATGTATTGGCTGCAAGATGCTTCAATAGATTTAAATTAATTGCTCTCTTTTCTCTCTCGCTTTGCTTTTTTCCAGGCGATTAACCAAAGAGAATGTGAAACCATCTGGGCGCCAGATAGGCAAGCTGAGCCATAGCAACCCCACCATCCTCTTTGACTATGTATGTATTCTCAAGGATTTTATGATATTTTATTCACCTACTGTACAGTTGAAAGTAGTGTTTTGAGACTGACACTAATATTAGCCTTATTGTGAGTGATCTCCCCCCTACTCCTACTTTAACTGAGTACTTCATCTTGACAGTGAAAGGGCTCCGTGTCCTCTACTATCTCCATGGGGCAGAGAGATCTTATTTTAAGGCCACTATCTTTACAATCTGCCTTTGTAACGATAGGCTACTGCTGAAAAATGGGGGCTGAATGTAAATTTGATTCACTGCGACTGCTTACATTCTCTTTACCCCCACACCCCAATGAACATTTTATCATTGTCACAGATTTATATATTTGTCTAATTGTTTCATTCACTTTTCTTGTTCACCTGTACTGTCGCAGCCTAAGAATTTCACTGTACCCAGCAATTACATCTGTGTGCATGTGACTAATGAACTCACCTACTCCACATCACAGCCTGTCTTGTCTTGCTAGAACACCCCCATCCACTCCCTCTCCTGTCCATCTCCACAGCATAAGCCCTATCTCCTACCCCTCCCCTAAATATCTCACGTCTCAAAAAATGACTTTAGCAGAATTGTCGGCCAAACAGAAAGAGGAGTGGGGAGGTAGTGGGGTTGTGTTTTGTGGTGCCTCAGCAGCAGGACATTAATGGAATGAAAAAGCTGTGCAGCTCCTCTCCTTTTTAAAGCCTCCATCTCTTAATCTCTCAGCCTGCAGTCTGGCTGAATGGCCTCTGCGTGAGGCCATTTCTCTGAGTGAGGCGAGTTGGACCTCCCCTGAGACTCCCCTCATCCTCCACCTTACTCGGCCTCAGCCCCCCTCTCTTTCCTTCCTCCCCCACCTCAACCCCTGTCTGTCTTCACAAATAAGATCAAAGGAGAACGCAAGGAGAACGCTACCTGTCCGAATGAATTGTGCCAACTGTAAAGTTTGGTGGAAGAGGAATAATTGTCTGGGGCTGTTTTCCATGGTTTGGGCTAGGCCCCTTAGTTCCAGTGAAGGGAAGTCTTAATGCTACAGCATACAATGACATTGTAGACAATTCTGTGCTTCCAGCTTTGTGGCAACAATTTGGGAAGGCCCTTTCCTGTTTCAGCATGATAATGTTCCTGTGCACAAAGCGAGGTCCATAGAGAAATGGTTTGTCGAGATCGGTGTAGAAGGACTTTGACTGGCCTGGACAGAGCCCTGACCTCAACCCCATCGAACACCTTTGGGATGAATTGGAACGCTGACTGCGAGCCAGGCGTAATCGCTCAACATCAGTGCCGGACCTCACTAATGCTCTTGTAGCTGAATGGAAGAAAGTCCCTGCAGCAATGTTCCAACATCTAGTGGAAAGCCTTCCCAGAAGAGTGGAGGCTGTTATAGCAGCAAAAGGGGGACCAACTCCATGTTAATGCCCATGATTTTGGAATAAGATGTTTGACGAGCAGGTGTCCACATACTTTTGTGGAGGAACAGGAGAGTCTGATGGCATCCTGTCACAGTGGGAGTGTAGGGATGTAGTGTAACCGGTAATAAGGTGGCTTTACCAGGAGAGAGGATAATAAAGTTTAAGTGACCTGCAGAGGACACTGCAGAGCAATGGCCTTGTTTTCTCAGACCATTTAGAATGTTATTCTAGAATCTGACTATAATGGTCCATCTACACAGTCTACAAAACATTAGGAACACCTGCTCTTTCAATGACAGACTGAGCAGGTGGCCGCTATGATCAGTGTAGATGAAGTGAAGGAGACAGGTAAAATAAAGGTTTTTAAGTATTGAGACATGGATTGTGTATGTGTGCCATTCAGAGGGTGAATGGGCAAGACAAAATATTTAAGTGCCTTTTTAAACCGGTGCCAGGCGCACCGGTGCCAGGCGCACCTGTTTGAGTGTGTCAAGAACTGCTTAACACTTTCCCTTGTGTATAAAGAATGGTGCACCACCCA
This sequence comes from Salmo trutta, assembly GCF_901001165.1. NCBI lineage: Eukaryota > Metazoa > Chordata > Actinopteri > Salmoniformes > Salmonidae > Salmo > Salmo trutta. The sequence continues at coordinate 39,448,315 of NC_042971.1, read as the reverse complement.
AAAGACATGCAGACAACTTGACACAACTGTGGGAAGTATTAGAGTCCACATGGGCCAGCATCCCTGTGGAACACTTTTGACAGCTTGTAGTTTCCATGCCTTGGTGAATTGAGGCTGTTCTGGGGGCAAAAGGGGGTGCAACTCAATATTAGGAAGCTGTTCTAAATGTTTTACACACTCCCTATGTATATAACAGCTGGGTGGATGTTTTTTTTAGATATCCTCTTTAATCATCATCATCTGGCAGGTGGTGTGTGTGTGGCCTGTTGTCCCTGTATTGTATTAACCATGTATTTTTGTCCCTCTCTCAGATCCTGTCTCAGATCCAGTGGTATGACAACCTCATTGGTCCAGTGGTAGACTCCCTTAAATACCTCACCTCACTCAACTATGACGTCATGGCTTGTATCCTTAATCTGACATTTTGTGACTTGCAATTTTTGCCCATTTATTTATACACTTTCAGAACTATGTTTAATCATGTATTTGGAATGCTATAGTCCAGCTAACGTAGGCAGAATGTATTAAGACGTGCAGTGTTGTACCTCTTAACTCGTTGCCTGTAGATTGCATAATTGAAGCGCTGGCAAATCCAGAGAAAGAGAAGATGAAGCATGACGACACTACGATCTCCTCCTGGCTTCAGAGTGAGTTCACTAACTGAATTCTAGACGAAGAACCATATGTGTGCGTTTAATTAAAAAAAAATACATTTTTTTTAGACTTCATGAATCATTGTAAAAGAAGTATGATACCAAAAATTTACAAAATAATTGAGAGAAGTGTGATGTCATTATCTTTAAATAAAGACACTCTTAATGACGTATACACATTCCCCCCCAAAGTTATATATTTCACTATCAGAATTTTTCTAAATGCACAATAGTGCCTTTGGAAAGTATTCAGACCCCTTGACTTTTTCCACATTTTGTTACGTTACAGCCTTATTCTAAAATAGATCAAATAAAATGCATTCTCAGCAATCTACACACAATACCCCATAATGATAAATCGAAAATAGGTTTTTAGACATTTTTGCACATTAATTAAAAACAAAAAACAGACCTTATTTATGTAAGTTTTCAGACACTTTGCTATGAGACTTGAAATTGAGCTCAGGTGCATCCTGTTTCCATTGATCATTCTTGATGTTTCTACAACTTGATTGGAGTCCACCTGTGGTATATTCAATTGATTGGACATGATTTGGAAAGGCACACACCTGTCTATATAAGGTCCCACAGTTGACAGTGCATGTCAGAGCAAAAACCAAGCCATGAGGTTGAAGGAATTGTCCGTAGAGCTCCGAGACAGGATTGTGTCGAGGCACAGATCTGGGGAAGGTTACCAAAACATTTCTGCAGCGTTAAAGGTCCCCAAGAACACAGTGGCCTCCATCATTCTTAAATGGAAGGAGTTGTTTGGAACCACCAAGACTCTTCCTCGAGCTGGCCACCCAGCCAAACTGAGCAATTGGGGGAGAAGGGCCTTGGTCAGGTTGACCAGACAGAGTTCCTTTGTGGCAATGGGAGAACCTTCCAGAAGGACAACCATCTCTGCAGCACTACACTCAGCATTAAAAGGCACATGACAGCCCGCTTGGAGTTTGCCAAAAGGTACCTTAAGGACTCTCAGGGCATGAGAAACAAGATTCTCTGGTCTGATGAAACCAACTCTGACCTGAATGCCAAGCGTCACGTCTGGAGGAAACCTGGCACCATCTCTACGGTGACGCATGGTGGTGGCAGCATCATGCTGTGGGGATATTTTTCAGTGGCTAGGACTGGGAGATTAGTCAGGATCAAGGCAAAGATCAACGGAGCAAAATACAGAGATCCTTGATGAAAACCTGCTCAGGACCTCAGACTGGGGTGAAGGTTCACATTCCAACAGGACAACGAACCTAAGCATACAGCCAAGACAACGCAGAAGTGGCTTCGGGACAAGTCTCTGAATGTCCTTGTGGCCCAGCCAGAGCCCGGACTTGAACCCAATCGAACATCTCTGGAGAGACCTGAATATAGCTGTGTAAATTGAGGGGGGGGGGGCGGGATGATTTAATCAATTTTATATTAAGGCTGTAACCTAACAAAATGTGGGAAAATTCGAGGGGTCTGAATACTTTCCGAAGGCACTGTATATGGTTCTTCCTTGCAAGGGTTCAACTACAGCAATGTGTGGGGGGGGGGGGTTTATTTGATCTGGGTTGTATTCAGTTTGGAGAAAATATTTCTAAATGTAGTGAAATGGGGGGGGGGGGGGGGGGGGGGGGGGGAACTACCTGAACTTGTCCAATTTTAGAACACAGATTTTAGTTTTCTGTTACAATTTATTTTGTTACAGTGTACCATACTAAACACGACCCCGATGTCACTAATCTGCTTTATTATTGAAGTGGCATTTGGGTGTACTTTGGTTCCATGTAGTTACAGCCCAGTGCAACTCTACTTTAGTTGACTGTATTTTATGCAACATATATATGTCTGCTTGACAACTGATTGACTGCTGACCTTTTTCTCCTATCTCCAGGCCTGGCCAGTCTGTGTGGAGCGGTATTCAGGAAATACCCAATTGAGTTAGCTGGCCTCCTCCAGTATGTGACCAATACGCTGAAAGCAGGGAAGAGGTAACTATAACTTCTGAGCTGGCAGACGGGCGCCTCATTGACTTGCTGGCTCTGATGTGATTCATAGTGATGGAGTCTGTCGCTCATAGTCAATCAACTGGGTCCCCTTCGTCTCTGTCTGGCCTCCTGAATCAGAACAGGGACGGACGTACAGTCTGTTCCTCCTGTTGCAATACAAGGCCAGGGCTGAGAGGGGGAGGGGGAGAGGGGTCTTGGCCGTTGTTGTGTCACCCTGCAGGGCCTTGGACTGGGCTGAGCTGCATAGTAATGTTGTGTTGATGAGGAGGCTGCAGACTGTGTGGGGGTTTGGGCTTCCATAGAGGAGGAAGGAAGGGTAATTATATCAGCGCTGGTCTCCCTGTGATGCCTGGAGTCAGCAGGTAGTGAATCACACTGGGCTCCATGGCCACTCTCTCATCTCTCTCTTTCTCTCTCTCCCATCAGTTCAGATCAGTCCTTTCCAGGGCCAGGGATGAAGGGGAAGTAAATAGAGGTGGCACTCTGCCACAATGCCCTATGAAACGGCATGCTGAATTATGTTATTATCAGTCCCCTGTCCTTAGCTACTCCCATGGTTGTTTCTGCCCCCAACCTTGTTTTTTTTAACCCATGTTTATTTTTGTGTATGCGCACATATTATTTATGTCTGCATTCACAAATATGTATACACTGTGGTTATGTTGTGTTCCCCCTGCTGCAGTTTTGACCTGTTGATTCTGAAAGAGGTGGTGCAGAAGATGGCCGGGATCGAGATCACTGACGAGATGACATCAGAGCAGATGGAAGCTATGACTGGAGGGGAGCAGCTCAAAGCAGAGGTACAGGACCCTGTTTGGTCTGACTTGAAACTGTACACAATGACCAGCTCAAAGCAGAGGTACAGGACCCTGTTTGGTCTGACTTGAAACTGTACACCATGACCAGCTCAAAGCAGAGGTACAGGTCCCTGTTTGGTCTGACTTGAAACTGTACACCATGACCAGCTCAAAGCAGAGGTACAGGTCCCTGTTTGGTCTGACTTGAAACTGTACACAATGACCAGCTCAAAGCAGAGGTACAGGTCCCTGTTTGGTCTGACTTGAAACTGTACACCATGACCAGCTCAAAGCAGAGGTACAGGTCCCTGTTTGGTCTGACTTGAAACTGTACACCATGACCAGCTCAAAGCAGAGGTACAGGACCCTGTTTGGTCTGACTTGAAACTGTACACCATGACCAGCTCAAAGCAGAGGCACATTGCATTAGTCGGCTATTCCTCAGCATGACTTGAAACAATGCAGTTATATTTTCTGTCCCCAGGGTGGTTACTTTGGTCAGATCCGTAACACTAAGAAGTCATCCCAGCGTCTAAAGGATGCCCTGTTGGACCATGATCTGGCCCTGCCCCTCTGTCTCCTCATGGCCCAGCAACGCAACGGGGTGGTCTTTCTGGAGGGGGGTGAGAAACACCTCAAACTGGTGGGCAAGCTGTACGACCAGGTACGTACTGACCCCCTTTACAGCTTTACTTACACTAGTTTCGCACCTTGGAGAGTTCTCCCATTTAGAGTTCATTAAATAGTCAATCTGTCATTGCTTTTCCTCTGCTTAAAATAGCATTTTGATAAGCACAGAGGGTAACTAGAAGTCATGTCGATAAGCTACTTCAGGGGAATGCAGATGAAGGGAATTCTCCCCTTTTTTCATTTTTGAAATATTACACAGCTGACAATTATGTTTGGTTCAATTCCCCCATGTTGCCTGGAAGCTGTGAGCAGCGATAATCCCCCCCAAAAAATTGCCTCTGTTTGCAGTATTTGGCCACATTGATGGATAGTTTGAATAAACCAGCTTGTGTCTTTAAACAAATGAGAAACGGTGGGACTAATAGCACACACATGGCTGTGCAATAAGGGAGAATGAACTGGCTGTGTCCAAAATAGATGACTGTGTCCTATTCCCTATATCGAGCACACAGGAAACCGCTCCAGCCATTACCACGAGCCCCCCCCCCCCCCCCCATCCCCCCCCCCCAATTAAGCTGCCACCAACCTCCTGTGATAGAGAACTACTTTTGACCAGGGGTTTGAACCGGTTCAGGGAACAGAGCATAAAACAACATTTTTCGAGGAACGAAAGTGATCAATACTTTTCCGGAACAGAACCGTTGTTTTCAAAGCATATGCAAAGCCCTCACTCAGTAACTCGAAGTTATTCCGGTGTCTGTCAGTTGAAAGTGTTTGCCAGTGTGTGTTTACGTGTGTCGGCAACCTGCCCCTCACCTCCGAACCTTAGGCTGCTGTAGCCTACTGACGTTACAAGCATGATTCAGAAATTAGGGAGAGATTTTTGTTTATAGAAGAATCTCTTAACTTTGTCAATGCTAGTTACAGATACTATAGTTATCACATTTCACATTGGCTTTATTAACTACAAAAAGGTAAGATGTGTTTTTAATTCTGGTGCCGCTCTGCACACACAAGATTGTCAGCTAGCTCTGGTCCAACTTTAAGCCAGCTCTCGGAAGTTCAAAGACATTCAAAGTTCCTCCATAGAACCCGCTCCTCCGTAGTTATAATTCTGTGGGCCTAATTCATATAATACATGTCCTAACAATGCCAGGCGCTTCTAGCCTGGCCTCCTCCACCCACTCACTCTCCCGACCCGCGAATTGTCAGTTGCATCTCGCGCCCTTCATTTGTCTGTCCATCGCACATGTAAACAACTATAGCTTAGGCAGCCAATAGCGCGCATGCACGAATACCTAGGCTAAAACAACTACAGCTTGCCCGCTCCATAGCAAGCTGCTCTATCTGCTCTGATTGGTGAAGTCATTTAATGTCAAGCTAAGGTAACAAAACTTTTGATTTCAGAGGTTTAAAAAGGAACTGAAAGGAACAATATAAACCAGTACTTTTTTTGGGGTACGAACGGTTCAGAACATAATTTAGCAAGTCGGAACAGTGTAATTGAATGAAAAAAACAATGATTCTGTTCAGAATGATACTATTGGAAAATGATTTCGATTCCATCCCCTGCTTTTGTCCAGAGGCCATAAGTAGTGCACTAAATAAGGACTAGGGTGCCATTCTCTGACTCCCTGTCCCTTGGCTACAGTGTCACGACACCCTGGTGCAGTTTGGTGGCTTCCTGGCCTCCAACCTGAGTACTGAGGACTACATCAAGCGTGTTCCCTCCATTGACATCCTCTGTAACCAGTTCCACACTCCCCATGACGCTGCCTTCTTCCTCTCACGTCCCATGTATGGACATCAGATCCTGGTGAGTAGTCTCTCCTTCCCTCTGGCACTTCACCTTTAGTCTGTACGGTATGACCAATAGATACAGCGAGTATAAATAAATTCAATACAAATAAGACTAACTTTGAATTGATGTGCACAGTAATGCTTTGAGAACACTGTCCATGTAGAATCCTGAAAGAATGGTTTCAGTTTGAGAGAGTGCTGTGTAACCTCATTTACAGTCCCCCTGGCCGGACTTGAAACATCCCCAGTTCCCCCTCTGCTGCCGTCACATGGCATGGTCGCGCAATCTAAACAATCACAGCTGACACGCATCCATCATGAGGAAATGGACTCGGTCAGGTTGTGTGTCTGGGAACAGATCAGCCCCACTGTCCTGCTGGGAGTCATGTACAGCACTATAGGTCAGGCTGACCCAGGCTGCTGCTTTCACAGCCAGGGAGAATCGGGCTGTAAACTCTTATACTGAAACATACTGTATATCAATCCGTTTGTGAATCTTACCATGTAAAGGAGATAGTAACTGAGTGTCCCCTCCTCTCCCCAGTCTAAGTATGATGAGCTGAAGAAAGCTGAGAAGAGCAACCGGCAGCAGCAGAAGGTCCATAAGTACGTGGCTGCTTGCGAGCTGGTGATGTCGCCGGTGCACGAGGCCGTAGTGTCCCTGCACCCGCCCCGTGTCTGGGACGACCTCCGACCACAGTTCTACGCCACCTTCTGGTCGCTGACCATGTACGACCTGGCCGTGCCACACAACGCCTACGACCGCGAGGTGAAGAAGCTCCAGGTCCAGGTCAAGGCCATCGAGGAGAACCCTGATGTGGTGAGTCACATCATCATGGTTGTGTTCATTAGAGCGCACAACGGACACCGCATTCAAACCAAAATTAGCTTTTATTATTAGTCCAGACCCAGTTCCCCCGTGTCAGTCTGTTTTCTTCCTTATGGTGCCGAATACTCTAAACACGACTCCGGCATCTAGCAGACCCTTTGATGACAACACTTGTATTATTATTTTTTTATTTTATTTTTAATTTTAGCAGTGGTTGAAAAAGTACCCAATTGTCATACTTGAGTAAGAGTAAAGATGCTTAAGTCATTTCCTATTAAGGTAAAAGTGAGTCACCCAGTAAAATACTACTTGTGTGAAAGTCTAAAAGTATTTGTTTTTAAATGTCTTAAGAAAAGTATAAATTATTTTAAATTGCTTATTAAGCAAACCAAACAGCGCTATTTGTTTTATTTTATTTACGGGTAGCCAGGGGCACACTCCAACACTCAGACATCTTTTACAAATGAAGCATTTGTGTTTATTGAGTCTGTCAGATCAGAGGCAGTAGGGATGGGTCATAAATTGGGTCATATTTCCTGTACTGCTAAGCATTCCAAATGTACTGTTACTAGTACTTTTGGGTATCAGGGGAAAATGTACAGACTAAAACGTAAATCATTTTCTTTAGGAATGTAGTGAAGTAAAAGTTGTCAAATATATAAGTAATAAAGTACAAATGACATTAGTACTTTACTCCACTGCATTTTAGTCATTTAGCAGACTCTTATCCAGAGCGACAATTAGTGCATTCATCTGAAGAAGGGTGAGACAACCACATACTACAGTTGTAGCAAGTACATTTTCCCTCAAAGTAGTTATCAGTGAAGTCAATGCGAGGAGGAAAAGACAAAACTGCAGCACGAAGAGACTATTCTCATCTTCCAGTTAGTCTAAATGCCCTCCAAACACAGTTATACACTTCATTGTGGCGTAATTGCAATGTTCTCCAATTATCACTTGACTTGCAGGGTAATGGTAAAAGAGTACTGTAATTGTATTGTGCTTGAGCTCTAAGTTGTTATTAGTGTTTTCTCTCTGCATGTGTTCACGCTGTCTAAACAGCAGCCTGCTTGTCTGTCTATGGTGTCCATCTGTAGCCAATGAACAAGAAGAAGAAGGAGAAGGAGCGCTGCACGGCCCTACAGGAGAAGCTGCAGGAGGAGGAGAAGAAGCAGCTGGAGCACGTCCAGAGGGTCCTGCACCGCCTCAAACTGGAGAAGGACAACTGGCTCCTCGCTAGTAAGATACCATCGCGCTCGCTCTCTTTTTCTCCTTCTCTCTCCCTCCCCCCTCTATCTCTGACACACACACACACACACACTGCTGACTGCCCCTCACAACACTAATCCCAGCAGACCCTCCCGTACCCAGCTGCCTATTCCCATTGGGGGACAATACTCTATTGGGACAGTAACACCACAGTCAAGCCCCCTCAGCTCCCATGAGGCTACTGAAAACCAGCCTCACCTTGTTTGTTTTAGCCCAGTTAACGGGCATGACAAGTTGTTTGATGTAATGGCGCCATAGTCTATTTTAGAGGATCTGGGCTAATGGCAGATGTCAACTCTCCCATTTCATTAAAGCACATGTCAGTCATATGAACGATTTCACTGTACAGCTATACAACCTACGCTAATGACATTTTAAAAGAGTGGGTTTAACCTCAAATCTTGTTTGAAGAATTACCTCTGAGTCACACTAAAGATGAGTCATGCGAGTTAGTTGAAGGTAAGTCTTAATTCACTGTTCTCACATTTTATCAATCCCTTCCCTCTCCCTCACACCTTTTTTTCCCTCAGAATCCACCAAGAATGAGACCATCACTAAGTTCCTGCAGCTGTGTCTGTTTCCTCGCTGTATCTTCTCTGCCATCGACGCTGTGTACTGCGCCCGCTTTGTGGAGCTGGTGCACCAGCAGAAGACCCCCAACTTCTGCACCTTGCTCTGCTATGACCGGGTGAGACTTCTCCCTTTCTCTCTGTCTTTCTTGCTTTCTGCCTTTCTGCCCTCTACTATCTCTGGCTGTCACATGTCATTATACCATGGGATTTTTGTCACTTAGTTACTCCGCCCTGACCTCCTAGCTGTGTTACGTGGTCCTCTCTGCAGGTGTTCTCTGACATCATCTACACGGTGGCCAGCTGCACGGAAAACGAGTCGCGGCGCTACGGACGCTTCTTGTGCTGCATGCTGGAGACGGTGACCCGCTGGCACAGTGACCGGGCTGTCTACGAGAAGGTGAGGAGACCACCTCTATCTTACACACTATATCCTCTCAGATCAACAAATGTGTCGGGGCAAGGAGTTGATTTGAGGTTGTCCACATTATCTACTGACATTACTAATATTCACTGAAGTGTGGAAGATGTAGAATGCACATGTAACCAGTGTTAACACTTCATCTTGTCTGTTTGTTGTTCCCTCTTCAAGGAGTGTGGTAACTACCCAGGCTTCCTGACCATCTTCAGAGCCACAGGCTTCGACGGAGGGAACAAAGCCGACCAGCTGGACTATGAGAACTTCAGACATGTGGTGCACAAATGGCACTACAAGCTGACTAAAGTGAGTTCCTCCCTTTGTTTCATTGCCTTTTGAAGAAGTCAATCTGGTATTTTTGTCTCATTAACACGCATTCATTTACTACCATTATTCAGAATTCAATATTTTAAATGAAGAGAAACGTGACGGACAACGCTAGCAGGAAATAGTAACCGCTCCAGCAGTTACAATACACTCCTCGCTTTCCCCTCTGTGCCCTCTAGGCATCAGTCCACTGCTTGGAGACGGGGGAGTACACCCACATCCGGAACATCCTGATCGTGCTGACCAAAATCCTGCCCTGCTACCCCAAAGTGCTGAACCTGGGCCAGGCACTCGAGTGCCGTGTCCACAAGATCTGTCTGGAGGAGAAGGAGAAGAGGCCAGACCTCTATGCCTTGGCCATGGGGTAACAGAGTCCACCAGCCGCATTGTGTGCAGCACAGGCACAGTTCACTAGCATTGTGGGGGTTGTAGTTTGTTGTGTGGCATAAGTGGCAAGCGGTTACCTAACATTTTGCTGTTAGGTTTGTCAGTTTGTTGCTAGTACAAACAAAGGGTGGTGTTAAATGGAGGTGTGTACTTTCAATGCAAAAAGAACTGCAGAGGTATAGATGAAGTGGTATTGGAGGAGTTATCATTAGGGAAGGTTGAGTTGTATTTTTATCCAGATGTTATTTACGTTGGGAAGCACTTGTTGTGGATTATCTGAACAGAGTTGTGAGAACAGATAAATGATCTTGGTACTTTGTCTTGTAGAGGATGGGGCTTAAGGAGCTGGTGTGGTAATGAGGGCTGATTAATTAAGGTGTAGGCCTAGTCTAGCTGTCGACCTGTCTGCCTGGGATTCAGTCAGTCACCTGGTGCTGCTGCAAAGCACTTCAGACAGCTAAACAAACAATCATCTACAGAGCTTTACAGGATGTACCTGGCAAATCCTCACTCAGAGAGGCACTGATCCCGTGTGTTTGGGATGTAACGATTCACCGATACGCATCGGCCCCCAGTTCAAATGTTTAAGATGCGAGTGCGTAAGTCCGCAGGAGCCCAAACTGATCCAAATGAAGCATGCATTGGTAAGAAAAAACTCTTAAAACATTACGAAATCGGCGGTTCACTAACTTTTTTTTTACTCATAATATTTTGTTCTGCCTTATTCTGAAAAATACCTCTAATCTGTTGGCTGAATTGATGTGTCCTTCAGCCTATCAAACTTTTATGCATGTAACTGATTAGAGGTACAAGTCAGATCACAACTGTCAAATCAAATATTATTTGTCACAAGCGCCAAATACAACAGGTGTAGTAGACCTTACAGTGAACTGTTAACTTACAAGACCTTAACCAACAAAGGAGTTTTAAGAATCCCCCCCCCCCCAAAAAAGTAAGAGATAAGAATAACAAATAATTAAAGAGCAGCAGTAAATAACAATAGTGGGGCTATATACAGGGGTTACTGGTAATTGAGGTAATTATGTACATGTAGGTAGAGTTATTAAAGTGTCTATGCGTAGATAATAACAGAGTATCAGCAGCGTAGGGGGACAGTGCGGGAGAAGCTACCAATGAGAGGTAGGCCTACCCTATCCCTGTTCTAATATTCATAGCTACGTCTGTGCGGCACCTTCAGCATTCAATGTTTGTAAAATGGCTTTCGCATTATTAAATCATAGGCTTTATTGCGGGACAACCAGTGTGGTTGGCTGGGTCATTTTTACCAAATTGTGTTTCACTGGCAGAGCTGTATAGGCTACCGAAGTGGACACAAGTAACGTCTTGCTGGTTGCACATCTAACTGCTGATTGGGGCTTTTCAGTTACAATGTTCACCATAATAAGTATTTTTGGTAGTTCTGCTTTAAACAGTCTGCATTTGGTCATTTTTACATGTACATGGTGAAGGTGTAATTTCATAACAAGGACAATCATTTTTGTGGGCTGCACTGGTCAGAACAGGAAAAGAGTAGCTCTCCTCTGTAAAGTTCTAAACCATTCTTATTTGAGACGCTGGTGAAATCCAAAGCTGTGTTGTGTGAATTGGCTTTGTATTTCATAGCGCATTTCTGAAGATGAATATTGACATATTACTAGCACAACACATTTCCATCTTCTATATGACAAGTTCATCAGTGGGTGATCAGGATTTCAGATAAAAAGTAGGGGGGGGGGTTAAATTGCCAGCTCTCACACACACACACACACAGGGCCGCTCAGACCAATCCAGCTCAGCTCCTGAGCTCCATCCGTATCAGATATTCATTTAGAATGGAAAATGAATTTGTTCATGCAACAGTTGTTTGTGCATTGAATCGAATCGCATCGATTTGTTACACTAATGAAATCGAATCGCACCGAATCATTTCAAACTGAAAGTATCGTTCCTGTATCGTATCAGAGCCCAGTCAAAAGATTGGACACCTACTCATTCAAGGGTTGTTCTTTATTTTTACTATTTTCTTCATTGTAGAATAATACTGAAGACATCAACACTATGGAATAACACATATGGAATCATGTAGTAACCAAAAAAGTGTTAAACAAATCAAAATATATTTCATATTTGAGATTCTTCAAAGTAGCCATCCTTTGCCTTGACAGCTTTGCACACTCTTGGCATTTTCTCAACCAGCTTCATGAGGTAGTCACCTGGAATGCTTTTCATTAACAGGTGTGCCTTATTAAAAGTTAATTTGTGTTATTTCTTTCCTTAATGCGTTTGAGCCAATCAGTTGTGGTGACAACGTAGGGGTGGTATACAGAAGATAGCCCTATTTGGTAAAAGACCAAGTCCATATTATGGCAAGAACAGCTCAAATAAGCAAAGACAAACGACAGTCCAACATTACTTTAAGACATGAAGGTCAGTCAATGCGGAAAAACCATCAAGCGCTATGATGAAACCGGCTCTCATGAGGACCGCCACTGGAAAGGAAGACCCAGAGTTACCTCTGCTGCAGAGGAGAAGTTCATTAGTTACCAGCCTCAGAAATTGCAGCCCAAATAAATGCTTCATAGAATTCAAGTAACAGACACATCTCAACATCAACTGTTCAGAGGAGACTCTGTGAATCAGGCCTTCATGGTTGAATTGCTGGAAAGAAACCACTACTAAAGGACACCAATAATAAGAAAAGACTTGCTTGGGCCAAGAAACAATAGCAATGGACATTAGACCGGTGGAAATCTGTCCTTTGGTGTGATGAGTCCAAATTTGAGATTTCTGACACTTAACCAGCATGGCTACCACAGCATTCTGCAGCAATACGGCATCCCATCTGGTTTGTGCTTAGTGGGACTATCATTTGTTTTTCAACAGGACAAATGACCCAAAACACACCTCCAGGATGTGTAAGAGCTATTTGACCAAGAAGGAGAGATGGAGTGTTGCATCAGATGACCTGGCCTCCACAATCACCCAACCTCAACCCAATTGAAATAGTTTGGGATGAGTTGGACCACAGAATGAAGGAAAAGCAGCCAACAAGTGCTCAGCGTATGTGGGAACTCCTTCAAGACTGTTGGAAAAGCATTCCAGGTGAAGCTGTTTGAGAGAATGCCAAGAGTGTGGAAAGCTGTTATCAAGGCAAAGGGTGGCTACTTTTAAACAAATCAAAATATATTTTAGATTCTACACTCTTTTTTGGGTTAAAACATGATACCATATGTGTCATTTTGATATCTTCACTATTCTGCCCTACCAAACAAAAAGGCTGTAATTGCTCATTTTGTCATTTTTGCTGCATTAAATACATGCTTAATCAGGTGGGCAAGTATCCTGCCTTGTCCACAATATGGGGGTCATGTTACTGTGAAACCAAGGTAAATAAAAGCCATTTTTCTCAGTTCCACACTGAGCAGTTACTGCCTTTTTGCTTAGTAGGGCAGTATTATTCTACAATGTAGTAAATAGTATAAATAAAGAAAAACCCTTGAATGAGTAGCTGTGTCCAAACTTTTGACTGGTGCTGTAGATGTGTATCGTGCTTGTAAGGAGAGATGCACATCCCGTGTGTGTGAGTGGAACGATATCATCATTATGTAATTGCGTCCCTATGTGGGAGTTCTGTTTCTATGGTATGTGCGTAAGCATGTGTATGGGGTGTAATGCTGTATGATTACCCTGCTTGTACCTTGTTGTACTCTCCATGCCTCTTGCAGCTATTCTGGCCAGTTGAAAGGCAGGAAGGCGCACATGGTTCCTGAGAATGAGTTCCACCACAAGGAGCAGCCGGTGAGGAGCGCCACCCCTGTCAGCCAGCAAAACGGCCCTGGCACCACGACCAAGCCTGCCAGCAAGACGGAGGAGGGCGTCAGTGAGGACGCCGGTGAGTGGGGAGATCCAACATGTTTCCACTGAGATCTGACCTTCTGTCATAAGATGAGCTGATAGACTTGGGGTTACGTGTCACACACACAATATGACAGGTGTTCTAGTTTTACTTAGTATGGGGACAGTTGTTTTATTGAAAGGGCCATTGTCTTCATTCTGTTGCTGCTTCATATTTTGATAGATCGAGCCAAGGATAAATATCAGGGTGCAGCAAAGCCAGTGAACAAAGCCAACAGCACAGCGGCCAAAGTGACCACCAGCAACGGGAATGGGGCTCCTAACAGGTAGCCATGGAAGCCAGCCCACAGCACTGTGGCTGGGAAACAACTAGATTTACTTATTTACGGTTCTCAACTATAGCTCATTAATACGTAAGACTAGACATCTGAAGTTTTGAATGATTATATACATGAATTAAAGATTGACTCTGTATGGTTTCTATGAGCATGTTGAATCAGTCTTGCTTATCTGTGCATCCGTAGCATGTTGTCCATGTTGAACTCTGAACCATGTCCATTCTGTTTCTCTCGCAGCACCAAAACCATCAAAGAGAGGGATGACAAAGAAAAGAGTGGGAAGGAGAAAAAAGAGAAGAAGGAGAAGACTCCAGGCAACACTCTAGAGACGAAGGGGGAGAGCCGGCGGGAAAAGCAGAGGGACGAGAGAGGAGCAGGCGGCAAGGAGGAGCGGGCGCCACGCGAGGGTAAGGAGAAGACGCCCAAGGCAGACCGAGACAAGCAGAAGGCGGAAGAGAAGAACAGCAAAGAGGACAACAAGGCCAAGGCTGGCAACGGAGAGCCGAAGGAGCCATCCAGGGAGCGCGACACTGGAGCCAAGGAGTCTAAGAGCAAAGAGAAGGGAGGAGACAGGAGTGCCATGTCCGGATCCCTCAAGTCTCCAGTTCCCCGATTGGAGTCTGCTGAATCTGAGAGGGGTAAGCAGCCTAACCTTCAACACGGGCTCTGCTCTCATACGGTTTCTGATTTTGTCATCGTTGTCAACGGGTAATTGGAGCTATTAGTTTGAATGTGCCTGTTGAAATGAGAACTAACTGAATTTAATCCTCTTGTTTATTCCAGATCACAAAAGGCGAAAACTGGAGACCCACTCTTCACCATCCCATTCCTCCTCTGTTAAGGTTAGTATGGCCTGAGGAAGGCTGTGCGCGTTTCTTCCTTTCTGCCGGAGCGTTCCCAACTGTTGCTTGTTCCATCGTCCCTCAAGATCACCGAGGAGAGTTCTCACACATGGGAGCGTCGTCTGGAATCCCCTTCCTAAACCCTGACCGTTCGGAAATAATTCCATGGACTTTTCCTTCATATTTTCCTGAGTGGGGAAAACCATCAAGGACTTAGCCAAGAGAGAAATGTATATATTGAAATATTAATTTATTTTCATGTGAATGAAAGCAGTAAAAGTGCGAGAGGAGTTTTTATGCATTTCTATAGTCCCTACCCTTTTTTCTCTTTTTGAGAGCACTATTTTTCCCTCAAGTAAAATGCCTTCCAAGTCAGGAGCTTGCTCCTTTTTCGCTGAAAAGAAGACCCCCCCCCTCTAAGATCGGTATTTTTCAGTTCTAAATAGCACCCAAAATGAAGAGTTTTTCTCCTGTTTTCCGGCAAGCTGAAATATTTCTTGTTTGAAGTGGCGTGAAGTGTTTTTCTTTTCCTCTGAATCTACGGGAATCCAGCGGGGGTTGGGCTGAGTCCGCAGTGGCACAGTATCTTCAGAGGAAGTCTATCTGCTACAGGAGGAGAGGCAGAGAGCCGTCCTGCTGCTGCTGCTGCCGCCACGTCATCCGTCCCCACTGTTAGCTCTGATCTGTTCAATCAGCCTTCATGCAGCCTCAGTCTGTACCTTCGCTTCCACTCAAGATGTGTACGCAGTCAGTTGTTCCTTTGGCCTCCTCCCCACAACCCTTCCCCACCTACAACCAGCAATCCCCCCCTCAACACCCCTACTACCCTGTCACACTCGCAGTGGGAACCCCAGGCACCAGCAGCACCCAGGCCCACAGAGAGCAGGAGAGACGAGCGGGAGCTTCAGTTTTACACCAGCCAAAAGTACAGAAGGGAAATAAAGCCTGCCTTCTACTACAGAGAGTGCGAGAGGGAGAGAGAAAGTGTTGGCGAAGCCTTCTGGATCTGCTGGAGCGTTGCCTAAACCGCTGGAAGCTTGTGATAGGTCTTAATGTTTACTACCACCAGAGAGATAGGCTCCTCCCTGTGTCTTATCCATTCTCAACTGTAAGTGACAACAACAGTGTTAAAACGTAGGAGAGCAGAGCACATACGAAATGTAATTAATTTAGCCAGACACATACATACACAGTTCAGTTGTTTTGTTAGTTTACACCACATGCACTACAAACAAAGTAAAATACCAGCTGTTCTTCAAGCCTCAGAGGCTTCATTTAATTCCAGACAATTTTTTTATAGAAAGTAATCAGACACTATTTTCATCTCACTTGTCAGTGTTTTTCAAATTTAATGTAAAGGCTATGAGATGACCCTTGTTAAGGCTATTATGAACTCTCCTCTCTGTTAATAACCTTGTGAAAGCATTAGTCCTTGAAGGTCAAAGGGAAAGAAGTGTGACGGTCTGTCCAGCCCCCACACACACACACACACACTTCTCCTCCTGTCCTGCTGTCTGACAACTCCCCAGCTCATCTGTCTCCATTCATTCCTACAGGACAATAGCAACGAACCCAAGGACTCTGCATCCAAGGTTTGGACTCCTCCTAAACACTTCTCTATTATCATTCACCTTGACTGTTATCTTCTTCACTCTCCTTTTCCAAGTGCCATGAGGAGGGGGTCAGTTAGAAGGACTTCAGTAGTTCACACGTATTGAATGGGAGAATTGACCATTTTGCAGACTGCCTGAATAAATCAGACTTAAATAAAAAGTCATTGCTGAATAGTATAACTTGAGATGTCACCTTAGGTCAAGTTTTTCTGTTTAAGTCCACTCTGTGCCAGGCAGCCAGACCCACACACTACGTTTTAATGAGCTCGGAGTCATGGGAAAGATTAAAGTCCTTGTCCAGTACAGCAGACTGTTGTGAAAAAGTGCTGATTGTGCCACCGGGGGGAAGAGAAGGCGAAAGGGCAGAATTTTAAGCAGGCGGCATTTCTTCCTCTTGTCTGTGATCACTTTCTGAGGCCGTCCCTTATGCCTGCCCGGCTGGAGACTCATTAGCTATGCATGTGATGTGCTGTGAAAACACTATGAGAAGAAGAGGGGTAATCCTCTGTTGAGCCCACACTACAGACCTCTGTCTCGCAGTCAGACACACCCGTTCACCCACCCGCCTCTATTCCATATTGATTTCTGATATTCCTTTAAAGCAAAACACTTGAAGTCTTTATTAAGCTCTAGGTTTTTTAGGCTTGTTTTAAGACCGTAGCCTGCCATTCCTTTTCACCACCAAAACCCCTATAAGCCCGAGTCCATATTCATTGGGTTCCTCTCAAATCAGTAGCCAATGCCATAGTTCAGTTATTCCTCTGTCTAGATGCTCTCCCTGCAGACTGAGCTAGAGATGCTGTAATGGCTACGCCAGGTGAATAATTCATACAGCAGGTACAAGGTTGGCTTGTTAAACTCTTATTGAGTTAGACAGCAGCATTGCTCTGCTGTCTGTGTCCTGTACTAGTCTGTGATATTTTGATCTCCCGCATGATATCTATGCTCTCTGGACTGAGCTACAGTCACTGGTGACTCCGTTGTTGTCGAGGAGGGAAGTGTTTGGGGTCTGAATACTGAGGATGATGGACCTTACTGCACCTCTGACCACGTGGTTAGGGATAGTCTTCAACTTTCATACTACAATCTTGGAAATGTTCCTGATGTTCTATTTTACTAGAACTTCTGCAGTGGTAAGATGCACTGTGGATCGGTGACTTACACTCAGAAAGGGACTGCTTTTGGACACATGACACGATCACTTGTTAGATCCATCAGGATCCCATTGTGTGCTTGCTTTGGCCCCAGCATTCTCTGCTCTTGAATCTCTTTTTCTTCCTATTTGTTTTTAGTCCTGTTTATTTAGCCGTTCTATATTTCTGTATGTTTCTATGTTTAATGTTTTATCTTTGAATGTTTCCTAGTGATTTTCCTGTAGGAACTAACTGTCAGAGCCACTTAGCGGGTTCATTCATATGATCAGCAGCACCTAGTACAGTTTACAGGGTGCGCCCGGGAATATGGGGTTATGTTGTCAGGTTAATGGCATGGTAATAGGCACACACTGAGAAAAACGGCTGATTTCAGCACACACATTTCAAAGTATCCTCCTGTAAGTGGACAGAATGCCACGAAACGTAAAAATAATCATTTATTTTGGTCTGTCTGTTGTAATCTAATTCCTTACAGCACCACATCAACTACAATTCGGTCGCACGGTCCAAGAGCAGAGAGAGGGAGACAGACAAGAAAGAGTCTGAGAATGCCCGGGGCCGTTCCAAAGAGAAGACCGAAGACAAAGACAGAAAGGACAGGAAGAGAGTGAGTATTTTACAGGCCATGTTGCATTGAGAGACACTGGGCTCCATGTGGAACTGAATGTTCTAAACTGATTTTATACAGGTCCCATATCTATCATCATTCGATAAGTTCTATAGCTAACAGCCAAATACTTCAGAGGAATTCTGACATTAGTTTTGCATAGATTGTCAAGACTGGTGAGATTGATTCATTGTCCTTAATTATTTCCCATCTTTTTTTAGGATCATATGACCACTGACCGTGAGATGAGCCTAGAATCCAAACGCAGAAAAGATGAAAATGGAACCAGTAAGCTATCTCCATGTACATAATAAGCAAACCTCTCTGCCTAAGAATACAGAATAAAACATACTTTTCAACATGGATATGATCAATATTCATGGTTGGTTATTCTTCTGCTTCTCTCCCAGATTCCTCCAACAAACACAGCAATAGCGCCAGTCCCTCCTCAGACTCCCCGGTCTCGGCTGACAAAGAGAAGACCAAGAGGTCAAAGTCCTCTAGCAAGGAGAAGGGAGAGTCTGCTAAACCTGAGAGAAACTCCTCCGGGGGCAAGAAGGTAGGTAGTACTGGCCCAGTCCTGGACCCTTGCAGAACACAACACAGTGAGACTCAGTCAGTTCCCTCCCTGGGAGGGGCCATAGTCTCTCCTCATAGTTTTGACCCCTTAAGGGCTGTTGTTGAGCAGTTAAAGCGGTGTCGCTGTAATGGTCTTGGCCCAGCCATGACATGACATGAATGGTGTCTTTCTGTACAGCTTGTCTGGCCCTTTTTAAATAATTAAAGGGACTGGCATGCTGCTGCAGATAAATGTTTGAATCGGCATATATCAGACCTGTCAACCTGCACTCATTTTATGTACCATGCACGCAATTTGAGGTCAAAGTACGCTGGTATGAAAAACGAACCTAAAATACAAAAAATGAAATGTTTAATTGGCACATTGTGGTTTTTAACTCCACCATCTGAAGTTGGAGCTGAGCCAATCAGAGGACTTGGGCAAGGAGGAAAAATCTTTAGCTCTCAGCTTCGGCCCGCCCCCGTAGTCATAGTACTATATTCCTCCCTCGAGCTGGATGGCAGTGCTCCACTTCGGCCATTGATACCACTGATGTGAGAGAGAAACACTTTCTTGCCTGCACATGCTGTGATCTCTGCAACGGTAGTAGGCACAAGCGCATCGACGATTAAGGAAACATGTTGCGGTAGTTCAGTGCCGTCGCTGTGTGGATGGAAACAGACATGGCAGAGAGCTGTTCCGCTAATACCTTCCTTCAAAGTTATGTTTGACCGTTAAAGATTAGTAGGCCTATGTTAATTAATCAGTTCTTTATCTGTCCTCTTCATATAGCTGTATGTCAACACTAGGCTGCTAATGGTAAGTCTGTTCACCAATGACAACAAGACATGTTGAATGAATGGTAGCCTAGTAGTCAGACCTAACTTGATGGATGAGGATAGAGATCTGAAACGAGCTCATATAGGCCTAGTTCAGTTGTATTGCATTCCAAATAGCCCACGATAAGCTACACTACTACATTGCATCCAGTAATTGAACTAAGAAGGCAGTTTACATTTTCATTAGACTAGTATCCACATAGACACCCATTAGAATAATCATCAGCCCTAAATTTATCCTAGAAAAATGTCAGGGTCATTGAGACCACCTCTAATTTAGGATCAAACAAGACTTCTCTGTTGACTACATTGTTTGATATCAGTTAAGACTATAGGTTTCAGGAAATGGCAGAGGTTTTCAAAACTTCAAAATACTTCAACTTCCGGAGGGGGAAGTTGTCTGACCCCCTCCGGACCTCCCCCCTACCCAACTTTAGGCCTACATCAGCACCTCCTTGTCAGAAAATTCTAGGTAGAATTTAACATATAATACATATTTTTAGGGATAGACCCCTTTTTTTCAATTTTCACCTAAAATGACATACCCAAGTCTAACTGCCTGTAGCTCACACCCTGAAGCAAGAATATGCATATTATTGGTACCATTTGAAAGGAAACACTTTGAAGTTTGTGAAAATGTGAATGTAGAAGAATATAACACAATAGATCTGGTAGAAGAAAATGCAAAGAAAAAAACATCAGTTTTTCTTCTACCACCATCTTTGAAATGCAACAGAAAGGTCCCAATTATAGCCATCACTCTGGTTGTAATTCCAATGGTGTCCACACGATTGCAGTAGTGTATGTGCAAAGTTTCAGACGGATAACTTGAAGTATGAGCGAATTACATGACATTTAGTGTGAAGTCACCCAGGTACATTTGGGCAAATCGTGAAGGAGACATTTGCATTCATATCACATTTTTCTGCAAGAATATTGTCAAATTTGTATACTTGGACTTTGATTTAGTATTAGTAGCCATATAAGTTTGCAAAACAACCAGTTTTCATAACTCTGAATATTCTTAGAATATTTGTCCAAAATGATGAGGCATGCTGTCGCGCAAGGTTCGTAGCTACATTTTACGACAGATACAGGGTTTCCGGATACTCCCGTAAGCCCAGCTCACTGGCTATCTAGCTAGCGTTGTTTGACCCCCTTTGGTGCTTATTTGACAAAGTTAGTCATTCAAATGAAGACCGCCCGCGTCATCGGCGTGCCATGAAGGTGTCGCTCTCTGACCAAATATGGGTTCCTATAGGATATACTACACCCCTAATGATATAGTGAAGTCTGGTTACATTCTAGGATCTCTGAGGAATACATACGAATGTGATTTGACTGGTTGAAACAACGTTTAGGGTTAGATTTTCACAGATTCCTTTCTTTGCAAATTTCATTCTTTGCAAAACGAGTGGAAATACAAAATCGATCGTGCATGCTATATGGACCTTTTTTGAATATGAAAAAGGATTGTATCTAACAAAATTACACTTCATGTTATCTCTGGGACCCTTTGGACGATAAATCAAAGCAAGATTCCAGAATGTAAGTACACATTTCACCTTCTGAGGTGAATTTATCAAACCTATCGCGGTGAAAGTGTTTTGTTAGGAGCTCTCCTCAAACAATAGCATGGCATTTTTTTGCAGTAATAGCTACTGTACATTGGACAGTGCAGTTATATTAAAAATAATTTAAGCTTTCAGCTGATATAAGACACTTATATGTACCGACACTTGTTGTTTCTCTAAAATCTGCGATCGTGACAAGGCGCTGCATGATTTACAACTGTCCCGTTGATGGGACACCTATCCCTAAGAAGGGAGGGGGAAGTTGTCTGACCCCCTCCGGACCTCCCACCTATCCAACTTTAGGGCTACATCAGCACCACCTTGTCAGAAAATTCTAGGGAGAGCCCAAATTGTACACTTAACTTCTTGCGGATTAGTGGGACGCTAGCGTTTCGAAAACTTCCGGTGAAATTGCAGAGCGCCAAATTCAAATTAAACTTTCATGAAATCACAAGTGCAATACATCAAAATAAAGCTTAACTTGTTGTTAATCCAGCCGCCGTGTCAGATTTCAAAAAGGCTTTACGGCGAAAGCAAACCATGCGATTGTCTGAGGACAGCGCCCAGCACACAAGTGCATAACAAATCATTTTCAACCAGGGAGTTGTGACACGAAAGTCAGAAATAGCGATATAATATATGCCTTACCTTTGAAGATCTTCTTCTGTTGGCACTCCAAAAGGTCCCAGTTACATTACAAATGGTCCTTTTGTTCAATAAAGTCCTTCTTTATATCCATAACTCAGTTTAGCTGGCGCGCTTCAGTCAATAATCCACTCGGTTTCCCTCCTTCAAAATGCATAGAAAATGAATCCCAAACGTTACCAATAAACTTATCTAAACAAGTCAATCAACGTTCATAATCAAACCTTAGGTACCCTAATACGCAAATAAACGATACAATTTAAGACGGAAAATCGTTATTGTCTTTACCGGAGAAAAATACCAAAGAACGCGCTCTCATTCACGCCCTTGGAAACACTACAGCCAAAATGGGAGCCACCTAGAAAACCTACAATTTCTGGCGCATTTTTCCAAAAACCAGCCTGAAACTCTTTCTAAAGACTGTTGACATCTAGTGGAAGCCCTAGGAACTGCAATCGGGCACGATTTCACCCAATTATAAAAGTGCCAGCCATTGAAATCAGTGGTAGGATGAATGTTTTTGGGGGGGATGGTTTGTCCTCAGGGTTTCGCCTGCCATTTCAGTTCTGTTATACTCACAGACATTATTTTAACAGTTTTAGAAACTTTAGAGTGTTCTATCCAAATCTACCAATTATATGCATATCCTAGCTTCTGGACCTGAGTAGCAGGCAGTTTACTTTGGGCACGCTTTTCATCCGGACGTCAAAATACCACCCCCTATCCCAAAGAAGTTAAATTCTATGTACCCATAAGTAGCCTACTGATCTTATTGAGGCAGCCGTCACTATTAGGCAAAACAATTATTTGAGCAGTGTGGGTGGCGCGTGCCGTTGCGGGGCCGGGGGTACTCATAAACATTCAAGGTTGGCTGCTCTGGTATAGAAACTATCACCTATATGTTCATACCCCTTGACTTTTTCCAGGTTTTGTTCTTACAGCCTGAATTTAAAATGGATTCAATTCAGATTTAGTGTCATTGGCCTACACACACAATACCCTATAATGTGGAATTATGTTTTTACATTTTTTTTCTTCAAATTAATTAAAATGAAAAGCTGAAATATCTTGAGTCAATAAGTACTCAATCCCTTTATGTCAAGCCTAAATAAATTCAGGAGTACAAATGTGCTTAACAAGCCACATAATAACTTTTCATGGACTCACTTTGTGTGCAATAATAGTTTTTAACATGATTTTGGAATGACACCATCTCTGTACCCCACACACACATACCTGTAATAAGGTCCCTCAGTTGAGCAGTGAATTTCAAACACAGATTCAACCACAAAGACCAGGGAGGTTTTCCAATGCCTCACAAAGGGCACCTATTGGTAGATAA
The DNA here is from genome assembly GCF_901001165.1 of Salmo trutta. NCBI lineage: Eukaryota > Metazoa > Chordata > Actinopteri > Salmoniformes > Salmonidae > Salmo > Salmo trutta. The sequence continues at coordinate 39,425,277 of NC_042971.1, read as the reverse complement.
TATATATATTTATTTTAAATAATACATGGGATATCCCTTTGAGCATGGTGAAGTTACTAATTACACTTTGGATGGTGTATCAATGCACCTAGTCACTACAAAGATACAGATGTCCTTCCTAACTCAGTTGCCGGAGAAGAAGGAAATCGCTCAGAGATTTCACCATGAGGCCAATGGTGACTTTAAAACAGTTAGAGTTTAATGGCTGTGATTGGAGAAAACTGAGGATGGCTCAACATTGTAGTTACTCAACAATACTAATCTAAATGAAAGAGTGAAAAGGAAGGCTGTATGGAATAAAAATATTCCAGAAAATGCATCCTGTTTGCAGAAAGGCACTAAAACTACAAAAATGTGTAAAATAAATCAAAATCAAATTTTATTGGTCACATACACATATTAAGCAGATGTTATTGCAGGTGTCGCGAAATGCTTCATTAACTTTGTCCTAGATACAAAGCATTATGTTCGGGGAAATCCAACACAATACTGAGTGCCACTCATCATATTTTCAAGCAAGTGGTGGCTGCATCATATTATGGGTATGCCGATCGTTGGCAAGGCCCAATGTTCCCTCTAAGCTGCGCGCTCCCCTCAGACTGCCGCACAGATGAAATATCAGTGCTCGGAGAAAAGCACGATATTGAACTTCTCTCAACTTTCTAGAGTTTTCCCCTTTTAGTTAACACTATCAACGTTTCGCCCTGTTGTGGGAATTGTGCTCGATTCAACGCAATGCAGGACTGAGACCCTTAATCCACAGACCAGTGCACCATAACCAATCAGAGCTGCAGTAGGTCAATATGCAAATAGCCATTGTCATGTATGGCTCTGTGCCATTCACTTTGAACAGGAGAGGATGAGCGGTCGTGAGTAGATTCTTTTGAGATCAAAGCTAGAGCTGCTCGTAGCCACCTGTGCACATTTGTTCATATTCTTTGCTAGTTAGGGAGTTATTAGCCCAGTTATAGTTAATTCCTAGTCAACAATGGGGGAGTTGTTGCTTCCTAAAAGAGCACTAAATGTGTGCATTTCTAGCCATCTTTGAAAATCAGTCAGGTGAAGAGGTTTTTTGTGTTTTAAAGGGGCAGTGTTGTGTTTTGAGACTGTCTTGAATAAGCACGCTAACTAGCCAATAGGCAGAGGGTAGCATACTTTGTCTGACTCTCTGTAATAATGGTATGGGAATAATGATACATTTTATTTTGTAAGGTGGTTTCTTGCATCAAAATAATTTTCAGTCACCTCCTTTGTCTGAAGGACAAGTGGATAAACAGGTCAAGACCTGTATGTTTTTTTTCAAAAGTCCCAGACACTGGGAGACCAATTCACTTTTCAGCTGGACAATAACATAAAACACAAAGCCACAAATACAGTGGAATTGCTTACCAAGATGACATTGAATGTTCCTGAGTGACCAAGTTAGTTTTGAATTAAATCGGCTTGAAAATCTATGGCAAGACTTGAAAATGGCTGTCTAGCGATCACCAACCAACTGAAAGAGCTTGAAGAATTTTTAAAATAATCATGTGCAAATATTGTGTAATCCAGGCGTGCAGAGCTCTTAGAGACTTACCCAGAAAGACTCAAAGCTGTAATTGCTTCCAAAGGTGATTCTGATATGTATTGACTCAGTGGTGTGAATACTTATGTACAGTGCATTCAGAAAGTATTCAGACCCCTTCCCCCACATTTTGTTACGTTACGGCCTTGTTCTAAAAAGGATTAAATAAATAAAAAATCTGCATCAATCTACACACAATACCCCATAATGACAAAGCGAAAACAGGTTTTTAGAAATGTTTGAAAATAAACGAAATATAAAAAACAGATACCTTATTTACATACGTTTTCAGACTCTTTGCTATGAGACTTGAAATTGGCCTCCGGTGCTTCCTGTTTCCATTGATCATCCTTGAGATGTTTCTACGACTTGATTGGAGTCCGCCTGTGGTAAATTCAATTGATTGGACATGATTTGGAAAGGCACACACCTGTCTATATATAAGGTCCCACAGTTGACAGTGCATGTCAGAGCAAAAACCAAGCCATGAGGTCGAAGGAATTGTCCGTAGTGCTCAGAGTCAGGATTGTGTCAAAGCACAGATCTGGGGAAGGGTACCAACAAAAAGAAATCTGCAGCATTGAAGGTCCCCAAGAACTTTGTGGCCTCCATCATTCTTAAATGGAAGAAGTTTGGAACCACCAAGACTCTTCCAAGAGCTGGCCGCCCGGCCAAACTGTGCAATCGGAGGAGAGGGGCCTTGGTCAGGGAGGTGAACAAGAACCCAATGGTCACTCTTACAGAGCTCCTGAGTTCCTCTCTGTAAATGGGAGAACCTTCCAGAAGACAACCATCTCTTCAGCACTCCACCAATCAGGCCTTTATGGTAGAGTGGCCAGACGGAAGCCACTCAGTAAAAGGCACATGACAGCCCGCTTGGAGTTTGCCAAAAGGCACCTAAAGGACACTCAGATCATGAGAAACAAGATTTTCTGGTCTAATGAAACCAAGATTACTCTTTGGCCTAAATGTCACGTCTGGAGGAAATCTGGTACCATCCCTACAGTGAAGCATGGTGGTGGCAGAATCATGCTGTGGGGATGTTTTTCAGCTGCAGGCACTGGGAGATTAGTCTGGACCGAGGGAAAGATGAACGGCGCAAAGTACAGAGATCCTTGATGAAAACCTGCTCCAGAGCCCTCAGGATCTCAGACTGGGGGGAAGGTTTACCTACCAACGAGACAACGACCCTAAGCACACAGCCAAGACAACACAGGAGTGGCTTTGGGATGAGTCTCAATGTCCTTGAGTGGCCTAGCCAGAGCCTGACCTTGAACCCAATCGAGTCTCTGAAAATAGCTGTGCAGCATCACTTCCCATCCAACCTGACAGAGCTTGAGAGGATCTGCAGAGAAGAATGGGATAAACTCCCCAAATACAGGTGTGCCAAGCTTGTAGCGCCATACCCAAGAAGACTTGAGGCTGTAATCGCTGCCAAAGGTGCTTCATAAAAGTACTGAGTAAAAGGTCTGAATACTTATGTAAATGTGTTATTTTTATTTATTTTTTGTAAATTTGCAAATATTTCTAAACCTTTTTTCTTTGTCGTTATGGGGTTATTGTGTGTGGATTGAGGGGGGGGGACAATTTAATCAATTTTAGAATAAGGCTGGAACGTAACAAAATGTGGAAGAAGGTCTGAATTCCATCCGAAGGCAATGTAAATTGGATGTTTCTGTATTTCATTTTCATTAAATTTGCTAACATTTCGTCATTATGGGGTATTGTGTGTAGATGGGTAAGAATTTTGTTTTTAATCAATTTTGAATTCAGGCTTAACACAACAAAATGTGGACTAAGTCAAGTATGAATACTTTCAAGGCCCACACATTGGTGGTCCAGGTGTACAGTTGTGGCCAAAAGTTTTGAGAATGACACAAATATTGATTTCCACAAAGTCTGCTGCCTCAGTGTTTTTAGATATTTTTGTCAGATGTTACTATGGAATACTGAAGTATAATTACAAGCATTTCATAAGTGTCAAAAGCTTTTGACAATTACATGAAGTTGATGCAAAGAGTCAATATTTGCAGTGTTGACCCTTCTTTTTCAAGACCTCTGCAATCTGCCCTGGCATGCTGTCAATTAAGTTCTGGGCTTCATTCTGACTGATGGCAGCCCATTTTTGCATAATCAATGCTTGGAGTTTGTCAGAATTTGTGGGGTTTTGTTTGTCCACCCGCCTCTTGAGTATTGACCACAAGTTCTCAATGGGATTAAGGTCTGGGGAGTTTCCTGGCCATGGACCCAAAATATCAATGTTTTGTTCCCCGAGCCACTTAGTTATCACTTTCGCCTTATGGCAAGGTGCTCCATCATGCTGGAAAAGGCATTGTTCGTCACCAAACGGTTCCTGGATGGTTGGGAGAAGTTGCTCTCGGAGGATGTGTTGGTACCATTCTTTATTCATGGCTGTGTTCTTAGGCAAAATTGTGAGTGAGCCCACTCCCTTGGCTGAGAAGCAACCCACACATGAATGGTCTCAGGATGCTTTACTGTTGGCATGACACAGGACTGATGGTAGCGCTCTCCTTGTCATCTCCGGACAAGCTTTTTTCTGTATTCCCCAAAAAATTGGAAAGGGGATTCATCAGAGAAAATGACTTTACCCCAGTCCTCAGCAGTCCAACCCCTGAACCTTTTGCAGAATATCAGTCTGTCCCTGATGTTTTTCCTGGAGAGAAGTGGCTTCTTTGCTGCCCTTCTTGACACCAGGCCATCCTCCAAAAGTCTTTGCCTCACTGTGCGTGCAGATGCACTCACACCTGCCTGCTGCCATTCCTGAGCAAGCTCTGTACTGGTGGTGCCCCGATCCCACAGCTGAATCAACTTTGGGAGACGATCCTGGCGCTTGCTGGACTTTCTTGGGCGCCCTGAAGCCTTCTTCACAACAATTGAACCGCTCTCCTTGAAGTTCTTGATGATCCGATAAATGGTTGATTTAGGTGCAATCTTACTGGCAGCAATATCCTTGCCTGTGAATCCTTTTTTGTGCAAAGCAATGATGACGGCACGTGTTTCCTTGCAGGTAACCATGATTGACAGAGGAAGAACAATGATTCCAAGCACCACCCTCCTTTTGAAGCTTCTAGTCTGTTATTCGAACTCAATCAGCATGACAGAGTGTTCTCCAGCCTTGTCCTCGTCAACACTCACACCTGTGTTAACGAGAGAATCACTGACATGATGTCAGCTGGTCCTTTTGTGGCAGGGCTGAAATGCAGTGGAAATGTATTTTGGGGATTCAGTTCATTTGCATGGCAAAGAGTGACTTTACAATTAATTGCAATTCATCTGATCACTCTTCATAACATTCTGGAGTATATGCAAATTGCCATCATACAAACTGAGGCAGCGGACTTTGAAAATTAATATTTGTCATTCTCAAAACTTTTGGCCACGACTGTACTATGTACCACTGGTGGGCAGTAGTGATGTTTTGATTGACGTGTGTGTGTGTGTTTCCTGTGTTTGTTGAAGGAGTCTAGGCACGACAAAGACAAATCTGACAAGAAGGAGAAGAGGGACAGCAGTGGTGGAAAGGATGAGAAAAAACAATATCCTTAAAAGTTCTGGGTAACACTTCAGAACTGAAATTATGGAATTAACTAACTTCTGGAGACCTAGTATTTGGTGTAATTATAATTGTATTACCTTGAGTACTGTATATATTTTAATTTTATTATTCAAGGCAACAGCCAAATCAAAATATTGCGTCTTGATAGAAACATCTGTGTCATGTTTATTATCTAGCTACCTTGTGGTAGATTTTCTATTGATCGTTGTCGTGTGTATCTAACAAATTGCAATATTTTTACTGTTTGAAGTTTTTCCTTAATGGTGGTACTCATAAGTCTTCTGACAAGCACAGATAATGTGTTATAGTCCAGTCAGTGAAGGTAAGTAGTAATGGAATACTATATAAGAAGTTATTTTACATTGTCCCAATTTAATAATACGCTTGACTTTCAAGTGTTTGTATGATTTGGTCTTTGTCTAAAGCATGTCTTCATTCTTCCACTCCTTCCTCACCCTCCCCTCCCAATCTGTGGGCTGCAGCAGACCTGGAGAAGCCGTGCTTTCCCCTAGATGGAGAGACAGACAGTTACCCTCCCTCCCTTCTGTACCATGCTGTTAGCTAGTGCTCCGTTTTCTCTGCCTTGTGCAATCTGAGATGAGGCCGCATCTGAAATTTTACTCTCATTTCTGCCTGTTTCTGTTGTAACTGTTTGCAAGTGATGTTAGTTTTAGTGTTTGAAACTTGCAGATCTCTTTATTTTTTTATTTCAATTTATTTCAGTAACCAACTGAAAGTGAGTTTTTTATTTTTTACTTTTGAATATTGGCACAATGTGCTATTCAAATCACGAAATGTTATTCTACTCAGAAATTAAACTGGTAACTGTATGAAATGCTCTCGAAAGCATCAGGTCATACAGTCGATAATCACAAATGCCTGATGAAAAAAATTGACCTGTTTCATGTTGTCAGGCTCCTCCCCTCTTTCTTGTTTTATTGGCATTAATAGACACGCTCCATATTTGCATTTACCTCATTTAGTTACATGTCTATTTTATTTATCCTCCTTTTAATCCAGGCAAGTCTTTAGGCATGTATTGAGTGAAATGATACAAATGACCAGTTTGTATATTATGTGTACAATAATAAAGGTAACATGTAAGTCATATCTGTTATGTTTATTTTTCGATGTCCCCTTGCTATGTCCATTATGCGATTGTGTGTTATCAGGTTTTTAAATCATTTGTAAAATGACAGTTCCTCCTTGAAGCAAATAAAAAAAAAAAAAATGTAAAAATTTAGAAAGCTTTGTACTCCAAATACAAATGTTTCAGAAACAACCTTTTTTGGAGTTTTTATCTGCTGTACTCGACAAGTGTATGCTTTTTTTAACTAATAAATGATAGTTTTCCTAGTGAGCCATTCGTGTTCGGTGTCCACTTATTTGAACTTTTAGGTTTATTTACCATCCCACATCACTTCGTTGTTACAGTTAAGCTGAAGTAACACAGACCGCTCAGTAGGTCAGGCAAGAAGTTATTAGAAAGTTTCAAGTTCCCACACAATGGGTACACAGAGAACGCTCTAAACCATTTCCTGATGTGAAACTTTGCACAGAGACATGTCCAGTGTTCAGCAATGCTATAAAGCCTTATAGGAAAAGCTATTGCAGTTTATTTTCTGATATGTACAGAAACCCTTAAGAAAAAAGATTGCAGTCAGAGTGCAGTATAACTTCAGTACACTGCAGTTATTCTGCAATTGCTGTGTCCAAAATACCACAGTTGACTACAGTTACTGCACTTTTACTGCAGTTTCAAAACTGCAATCTTTTTTTTGTAAGGGAAGCTCTTAAATACATTAGAAATTTATAGTCTAGTGTTCGCCTATCAGATTTTCCACCAATGCTCCTTATCGGATATATCACTTCACTCTGTAAACTGGCCATATCTGTATACCTGTTGCAAGACCCGTTGCTTGATGCTTATTTATAAAACCCTCTTAGGCCTCACGCCCCCATCTTAGTGACCTACAGCAACCCTCATCCTCCATATACTGTACCACACCCGTTCTACCTTATTGCCCTTTGTGCTGTTATCTGTGCCTAAATGTTTGTACCATGTTTGTGCTGCTACCGTGTTTCATGTTGTGTTGCTACCATTCTGTGTTTTAGGTCTCTCTTTATGTAGTGTTGTCTCTCTCTCGTCATGTGTGTTTTGTCCCCGCAGGAGGCCTTTTCCCTCTTGGTAGGCCGTCATTGTTTGTAAATTAGAATTTGTTCTTAATTGACTTGCCTAGTTAAAGGTTAAATCAAATAGTGTTCAGACTAGGCTCCTAGTCTTGTTATTTTACAGTTGAGAGCATTCTCCTGTTCCTCTCTGCCTCAGTGTTTTAGGTTGGTCGTAAATCACGAGTTCCCTGGCTTTACATCATTTATCACACAAAATCCCCAGACCAAGTCCTGTCCAGTCTGGCAATCCTGCTAGTTTATACATGTACATTGGAAATAACCCTCTCTCATACCCTCTTTGTAATATAGTACATTGTCATGAAAAAATTGCTTGCATATACCATTCAACTGTAATGGCATTCTACTCCAGGGCAAGCCTTATGGATTGTCCATATTGCTTGCAGGATGAACTGTCGGCTGGATAAATGTTAATATTTCCTGGTTTCTTCCTGTCTATTACATGGTGCAGTATGATCACTGGAGATATGTGGATGATAAAATGTATTGTCCCTGTATGAGAGAATAACATTCAATAGCTTAACCAATAATATTACAAAATAACATTTTTAAATCCACTTTTATTTACAAAATGTAATAAAATTCTTTGTACAGGACCTCACAAGGTTCAGTATGTCCACACATGCAGTTCTTGTTATCACTATGCAGCTTGGCAATTTCCTCATTGCTGAGGTGCAATTACAAATAAAATAACTAAAAGGATCAAATTCGTTCTAAAGTTGAGATTGTTTGCTAACTTCCTAGGGTCTGCTTTAGGTTGCAGTTTGGTAAAGTGATCACCAATTTCACATGCATTCTATTTGTAAAAAAAAAGGATAAGAGAAGCCTTCATTAATAAAATCAATGTTTCTTAACATTTATGCTTCTCCATGGTTAATAAAGAATGATCTTATTCATCATCATCCGTTTTCTGCTTGGCATGTCTTCAAAGTGTAGGCTAGTGGATCACAGTTTTTGTAGAAACATAAAAACACAGAAATACTCTAGTTGTATTCTTCTGATAGTTATTTTTCTCAGAAACATAAAACAGAAATACTCTAATACTCTGATCTCTCTCCACTCTCATTGGGTTAATTACTGAATAATGATCAATCTAAACAAAACACAGGTACAAAGAAATTAATGGCAATTACAACTAGATATAGTGTGCTATTATTTACCAAACATGTTAAGATAGAGATTTAACTCCATTAGTATGGATTGCATTGCAATTAGACTTACAATTTAATAACCTTTTTTGTGAAAGAAATGTAGCCGATTTTGATTAAGATGAGTAATCAAACCTTTTATATGTTGTAAATTGGGGTGTACTGTTTATAACACAAAACCTATTATGCTCAGTAGGCCTATACTGTAAATATGCAAGTGTTCTCTACAACTGTTAATACTCTGTTCAATCAAAAACCTCAATCACAACATGGCCCCATATGGCTTTTAAAAACTGATCATGTCTTCATAAAAACTGTTTTCAATTTAACATTTTTGTTTGGCAGTAGTGACAAGTGTGGCCATTGCCCAAATTAAATATTGCATTTCTTTTTAACCAGTCATGTTGTGCTGCTACCATGGTGATAAAATGTCAGCTTGTCCATCAGGCTCTAAGAAAATGGACAGCACTTAAGACATTTTAAATAACCAATGATTTCAAATTATTCATATTTTTTAAATAAAAGATTAGGGTACAACATTGTCCTTTTCTATTGATCCTACCCTATTAATTGAAGTTTGTCTTAGATTATTATATGACATTGAAAATCATTTTATAGTAAAATAGGCAGATGACTCTAGTACGTTCAATAAAACACAACATTTTTTCAATAAACATTTTACCACTAAAATACACCTGTAAAGGCTTGAAATTACTTAAAATGTTCTCTGGGATGAGTTTCTTAATGGCAAGTAATGGCTTTTTTTCTTCAAAATAATTTAACTAAAACTTTCCCCACTTATAGATTACAACAGTATCAATGTTTTCTTTCTTTCCTACCCTATATTCTTTTGCGATTCTTGTATTTTCAAGTGAACCAAAATGGAGTTGCATTGCTGTGATGCTGAATGCTCCGTAAGGCACTAAGAGAGGCAAGTCCCATATTTCAAGAAGCACAAGTCCTATTGCATCACCGTCGTCAATAATCGTGCCAGGCTTGGCAACACAGGATGGGCATTTGTTGACTGTGGGTTTGGGTCCAAGCTGATGACCAAGTCTGCCGCCTCGCCTCCAGGGTGCCAGCCAGTGGGTTGTGTTCCTACAGAGTGACTGTCCCTTCCTCCAGACACACCAGCGGAAGGGACAGACTTCAGATCTGTAAAACCGGAATCGGATTTCAACAGAATTTTTTGTTGATACCATCAAATTGTATATTTTTCAGTAATAGGCAAACTTACATAAAACATATAAACCATTCAGGGCCCTTGAAGGCTAGATTTCAACAGCATTCAAAATCAGTGTTTGTAGCCTATTCTTGAAAAATATTCTAGAACATAGAATACATGCATTGCTTATGTTGAAAACATTATCAGCTTATCATAACATTGTGTTGCAATGGCATTCAGTAACAGAGTGACATCAATTCTGAGAGACACTTAGTGCCCAAGACAGGGTTCTCCAACCCTGTTCCTGGAGAGCTACCCTCCTGTAGGTTTTCACTCCAACCCTAGTTATAAGCAACCTTATTCAGTTTATCAACCAGCTAATTATTAGAATCAGGTGCACTAGATTAGGGTTGGAGCAAAAACCTACAAGACGGTATCTCTCCAGGAACAGGGTTGAAGAGCCCTGGCCCAAGACAACTGGGACAAAATGTGGGAGAGACATACCCCCTAGATTTTAACACTCTCTGTTCCATAGACATTATAGCCTTCTCGGTACGTGGCAAAATTCTGGGTGTTTGCCGGAGGAGCTGGTTTAAAGTTTTGGGCATTCTTAGCCAGATTCAGTCGTTTGGTTTCAGCCCGTGACTTATAACAGAACTCTATCAAAGCCACGGTCATAGCCAGCCCTAGCCCTCCAACCAGAATATAGAAGACTCCTGCCACATTGCTCAAGCTTAGAGCGCTTGTCTTGTCCTGGGGAAGGTAAAGAACAATGTTAAGAATTTTTTTTAGACATTTTGGTTGTGACCTGATCAAACAAGAAAGGCAAAATCTCCCGAAGTCAAATCCAGCTCTAATGAAGATGACACCCCCACTATTAGTGATCTAATGGATTACCCCAACAACTCTGTATGGTTCTATCAACTGTGTAGGCAGTGAATCCCATGGAGACATATGCCTACGTGGGGTAGTATTGAAGTAAACTACAGAGGTTGACCTGCTGAATGACTTCCCTACAACAGTGGGAAGCTGGGAGCAGCTTGGGACTGTCTGGTAGGTTAGTCAATCCTCAACAATAGCAGGAGAGGTGGGTCAATTCTGCAGGGAGTTAATAACATAGCTAGATTGGTGAATGTCGAGAAAAAGGTTCCTTATACCCTACTCTGTGGCTCGTTTACGAGGCCACCCTAAAGGAAGGTGGTCAATGTCGTACAGGTCAAAAAACTCTTAATTGGCCCTGACTTCACTGTGATATTGTAGTTCTTCAATAATAATCTGACTGCATCGCACAATTTCAATCAAAGTGGCAAGCTGTTAGAACTGTGAATTGAACCATTTTGCTGCTATTAAGATCCAAACTTAGATATTGAAATTAATTTATAAGAGTTTTACCATTTGCATTTTAACCCTATAAGTGTGTCCTTTAAATTGTGCTTCATATAGACTGTCATAGGAGAGCCCTGACATTGTCTACAGGGCCTGTGTGTCCTGTCCTCTGACTATCTCAGAGGGTTAAATAACTGGTTTATATTAGATCCTTTAACTTCATGAAGTGTGCAAACAAAATCTCCTTATTGTGACATTCTACAGTTCAAACATGACCTTCAGATTCCACATGATCACTGTATGACCAGGTGGAGTTTGAAAGTTAGTTTGGAGTTTGTCAGAGTAAAGAAGCTTGTTTAGTAAGTCACACTGTATAATGTTAATAGATTCAATATACTCAATTAGCACGCAAATAAGTAAGGACACTAATAAACAATATTTCAATAAAAGTTTGGTCAACAAAACAGTAGCATAATGGTTACAATTCAATGGTTGTCATTTGTCTATGGTAAGTATGAATACAAATGTAATTTTACATTTTCCAAGGCATGCTGCACCTTTTCAACTATCATTACATATGTCTAAGCTGTGTAATGAGATCTTAGGAATAATTATTATTATAACAGTAATGTAATGTAAACATTAATAATGTGGATGCGGATGTGTAAGACAAACTATGCCATGAATATTGTTTGGAATGTTTTCACTGTGTTGCAGATATGTCATTCTAGGAAAACAAAAAAATGAAAGAAAAAATATTCTATACATATATATTTTTTAAATGTATGGTATTTAGGTATTTGCATATGAACAGTTAAGTCAAAATGCAATTTGCAATCAGTACAAAAAGACCTGCAGCGACTGACCTTACTTCCAGAGTCCTTGGTTCCACATTCACCCTTATCGTACCACCATTTGTTTTTCAGCTTGTCTAAGATGCCTTGTTCACTGAGTTTCAATACTGCAAGGTTTACAGGAGTTCTTCACGTGGGAAATAACATAAATAACATTATATTATGTTATTTTATGTTATTCAAGCTTTAAACTACTTCATACTTTACAAAGCGATAGAGCAGGGTCCTGGCCAAGACAACACAGAGAGCAGGCAAAACTAACTGTTACCTTTCATACACCAGGTCTAACCCCTACCGTACCAGACCCTACCTGTATCGCTTTGAGTAATCGGCACACACTGTTCAAAAAAGTACTTACGATTGGGACTAGCAGAATAGCAACTGTAATATAGCTCTATATGTACATAAGAGGTGCAATTGTTATTGGGCACATGTAGCTTTTTGATCAAGGGTTTAGCAAGGTGGATCTAACAGGAACCCTTTCCTGACTAACAGACAAACAAAAACTAGCAGCCCATTTTGGTTCTAGCTGAGGGTAGCCAACGCCTCACAAAATACAGCCCTTCACTGCACATGCATCCACAGAGCCACCTATAAATCCAACTTGCATAGGCCTATACTGTGCAATTAACATCAATCCAATGGAACATTGGGACATACAAGAGAGCGGTAGATCTAAATTGGAGTAATATGGAATTGTGGCCAATCTGGTTTGCTATCCTATCAATATATACCAACATGTTGATTCTATGAAGCTCTGTGGCTGCATGATTAGTGTATATAGCTACTTTTTTAACTTCTAATTGCAATGAGATCAATAAAATATACAGGTAAATTTGACTGAATAAGACTAAGGAATGTAAAAGCTAAACAGTTTCTAATGAGTCCTGAAGTAGGGCGTTATGTTTGTAAGACATTATGCTATCTACATGACTGCTCGATTTCTGTGTTTACTTTCTTCCTGAAAAATGATCAGGGTTTGTAATTTAACTTCATTAAATATATTGTATTCACCACTGTAGTCTGCTTCATGCATAATAGCATAATATTTACATAAAAGAGGAGTGTAGAGAATGTGAGGTTATTTGATCTTATCTGGCTATATGGCTTATTTTCACAGCAATCTAGACAACATACTTCAACATTTATGGTTCACAGTAAGTCTCAGAAAATAACTATGTAAATAAGAATGAGTTTAGTAACAGCAGCTTTGCACAATTAGTACTGTCTCCTGCTCATACTGAGCTGTTGCTATGGACATGGTAAGTCACATCGGGCAAGGTTCCAGTACTGATATCAGTATGGAGAGTAGCGGCTAAACAATGGGCAGAATGGGCACAACAACAGGACAAACTGGGTGTACTGACATCTGTTTCCCTACTAAGTAGAAGAATCCCTGGCAATGGCTTGGCTATTTGGTTTGGAAGAGTACCATCCCCTTTTATTTTAGACTATAGTAATGACAGACTAAATAAATAACAGCGCTATAACAGTGCCATAACATAACAGTGTTATAATGCATGATGTAGTCATGGGGACAAAGCAAAAAAAACAAAAAAAAACAGGTGATCATTTAGTTCCCTCTTGCGTGACCCATATCCAGAGCTGGCGGAGTGTCCTATGAGGGCATGCAAACACATGAAGTGACTCACAATAGCCATGACCCAGCAACCTAGAGGTCAGTGGACTGAGAGCGCTGACAGGCTAACAGCGAGATCGAGGACAGTACTCTCCTAGCTAACGTGTCACAGAGGGTCTGTCTGTCTGTCCAGTAGCGGCTGACATGATCATGACACATGCTGATGTACGCGCTGTACTGAGCATGCCTGGCAGGTGGCTATCACCTTGTGACTGTGATTGCTGCTAGCTGCTAGGTAAACATGCTTTGCTACGTCCCGTCTTGATCCAGTCCAACAACGAGGAGGAGCAATATAAAAAAGCAATGTTCAGTTCTTTTTTGAGAGTATAAAATCAGTGTCTGTGGTGGGGGATGTCTAATGACTATTTCACTGTTACCATCAAGTAGGATTCAGGTGTCAAATGAATACATATGTTGAGGTGACAAAACAAAAACTGGAAAACAATACAAACAGAACTCTCAAAACATACAAAAAGACAAAACTATAAAATCAACCCACACAGTATTTGACAGTTCATTCAAAATATCAAATACAACTTTAAAACAAAAGATGCACAACTGAGAAAACATGACACACAGAAGAAACACGATTTACTCACGTCTTTACACCATCCAATTCTCGTACATCCAAATATCTATCAGAAATAGTTACTCATTACAGTTCTTAACCTGCTGTATGAACTTTCCTTTTTGAGTACATGTCTGTGATAAGCATGTAGTCTACTTTCATATTTGAGACAATTTCCCTAGGTATATATGGTATATTTACAGTGTAATTTGCCAATGTCAGATCTAGTTTGTGTCTATAAAATATTGGGTTTTCCTCTGCCAGTGGTTATTACATACAATATATTTGAAGCACATTGTTAAAGTACCAACACATGCATTTTTAAGAATAAAAGAATAAACAAGAAATGTGGCAGTCAGGTGCAATATCATAACATAGCTACCCTCTCTACCAAGGATTCAGGGCAGATTGCTTGCAGGACGAGGCAGCTGCTTTGTGTTGCTCTGCTATAGTATTCATGTCCCGCTTACACTCAGGAATGAATGACTAGAGTCAACAACATCAAAGTCAGTCTGCCTGTTCTTCTACAATGTGCCAAGTGTACAGTGGTCAAGATGCAAGCAGAAGAGTAGAGACAGAGACGGATCCACAGTCGGGCTGTCGCTGTGCCCTCGTGTTCTGAAACACAAGATCAGGTCATATTTTCCACCCTCTTGCAGCGTTTCATTTGTCGGGATGGGGCCGGCCATGGGAAGACTGACTGGTCTTGGAAACTAAGACCAACCAAAGGAATCTGTCAGGGTCACAAGCTAAGACTGGTTTTCAGCGATGTTATTGGTATCAGACAGAAGTTTGGATCATTTGGTGTCACTGTCATTAGAATTCTCACGTTTGCCTGCAATGCTTAGTCCCCTCAAGACTACGCTGTTCGCCTCGCCTGCCCTAGCACCCAAGGTTGAGGCCGTTTGGAGAGTGCTACAGTACACCTCAGTGCTACAGTACACCTCAGTGCTACAGTACACCTCAGTGCTACAGTACACCTCAGTGCTAGGGTTCATGGCCACTGCCATGTTATTCTCTTAATCAATACTTCATTCGGCATCAATTGCAACAAATTATTAATCCACTGTCAGTTAAATAAGTGATGAAATGTGTTGTTCTCTTCAAATAGAAGCCCCCTGAAGTACATTTTAGTGAAACAGAGCATTATAATTCCACCATGTTTGTCCTGTGGATATAAAAAGCAGAGGAAATGTACATTCTGCCATTCTGTATGTTTTGCCTTTGACAACCACAGGGCAAAGCACTAAACTAAAAAGCCTCTGGAGAAACTTAGGAAATATCTCCCTGCTGCAGAGCAAAACACCAACTCCCCAAAGGTCACCACACCGTATGGCTTCTTACCAGAGTGGTGCTACTCTTCAACCATCAGGAATAATAATTAGCTTCAACACTTCTTTACCTGCAGTTAAAAAATAGCTATTTTTTTATCAGAAATATCTAAATTGTTACTGGTCTTTTTCCTCCATTAGCCAAGTAAAGGGTTCCCAGTTTGATCTCAGTTGCACAATAAAATAGAAAAAGCCACACGGTTTTCTGTTACAGGGCCATAGTGGACTGTGGTTGGGGCCTATAGGTTACAGTAGTGATATAACAGGCTTGCCGATTACTCTACTCTACGATACCCGATATTGGTGACATTGAGGCTGACCTTGGAGTCACCTCCCCCGCTGCCGCACTCTCCCTTGTCGTACCACCATTTGTTTTTCAATTTGTCCAAGAGGCCTTGCTCATTCAGTTTTAACACTGCCAGGTTAACAGCATTTCTTGAAACGATAAAACATGACTTGTAAGAAAACGAACAGGTCCGTGAGAAATCTAATATTAGAATATTAGTTAATAGTAATAATAATAATAATATCAAATGATTCATAAGGGGATCACGAAAATGACAAATTGGTAAAGAATTTCAACGGTGTGTAGAGGTAAGAAGCGTTTTACAGCAAAGAAAGTGTTAAATATTAAAGAGGTGGTATGGAGGGTTACATTGCTCAGAACTGAAGTGTGCGGGATAGGGACACTTTGTCATAGAGAATAGAAGAATAACGACAACATACAGCATGCACGTTAACATTCATCACAAGTGACAGTGCAGCTTTTAGCAAGTTAAGTGAAAGAAACACATTGAACTGTTAAATTAGAAGCAATGCAGAACTGCCAGAGAGGGACACCACAGAGGACAGAGAGAGGAAAGGTTGAGGGGAAGAGAAAAACAAACGAGGGGTGGGGGCACATCAACATACAAATGGATTTAGTAAATATGACTAATATACCAATAAGTACTTTCCCTTTGAAGAGAAAGAAAAAGACAGAAACACAGAGAGAAACGAACCATAGAGAGAACATGATAGAAATGGCTTTACGTCTACACGAGAGTTAAACATAATACCGTTTACTTCCTGATGAACCTCAAAAAATGAAAAATTGAGGAGTGAGGAAGAAGAGGAATGGGACAACAGGAGACATCAGGGTAGGTGGAATACTATAACAACATGGAGAATATTGTTATATTATCCCACCCACCTTAATGCTGAGCCTTTAGGTGTGGCCACACCGTATCCCTTAGAGTCGAGGTTGCCGCCCACTTTCATGGTGTCACAAGGTTTCCGCTGCTCAATGTACTCGTTCATTGTGGATTCGAGAAGAAAGGCAAATTTGCCTTTCGACTTTCGCACTCGGGCAACCCCTTCTGGAGTGGTCTTTGCGAACACTGACGGTTCAGCTGATTTCATGTAAGACCACATTTTTTCATAAACTGCTATTTTGGAACGCTGCATTTGAGGAGAGAGGGAGAGAGAGAAGACAAAAATAGGTTAGTGGTGTATTAAAAAAAATGGAGACCATAGCGCTCAGTGCTTAAATAACACATTTTTCACACATACACCTTCATATACAGTGTAGTCCTTTGCCATGAGTCAATAGAGTGCTCTCTGTGCTCCCAGAGAGCTGAGTAAAGGAGTCGTTGTAGTGGGCCTGTTGCCAACAGCAGATAGGGCGTAAGGTCTGACAAGCTGGCAGCACACTAAAAACAAAACTGCAGGGCCACGTTTCTCCTCAGCATCCATCGACAGCATGACCACCTGACTGACCACCTGCTCCCTTTCACCATCCCCCTTAGTTCACAAGACAGGAAGTGAGTCAGCTTGCCCTTTGACATTGGGGTTCTGGAGGTGTCACCTGGATGTATCAGTGGGGCTGCTGCCACCTGGAGCAGCAATATGACGTCCTGAGAGGAGAACACAACCCTGCCATGCCCTGGCCTGCCTCCTGCCTCCTGCCTCCTGCACCCTGCCTCCTGCATCCTACCTCCTGCCTCCTGCCCCCTGCCCTGCCCTTACTGACACACACCCAGGGAGCTGCTGCTAAAAGTGGCCTTTGAGTGTCTGGCGTCGGGTCTCCATGGAGCTGGGGTAAGCACACAGCAGTAGACAACAGAAGGACAAACAAGGAAGCTACATTAAACTAGGTTTATGTGACCTTCCGCCGAGTGACCGAACAAGTGGGGAAAACTTTAGGATGGATGTTCTCACGACCAAAAAAGTAATGTGTATAAATAGCCTATAGATTGATTTAATTAGCAAGTGAATGCTTAATGTGGCAAAAACAGAGTCAACTTGGTGATTATATCTATGGCTATATTGCCCAGGGCCCCAAATAACATCATATATTGTTGATGAATAGATATTACTATTTAATCTGAGAGGGCCATTGGAAGTTCATTTCTGGCAAGTCTTTGTTTTGTCATATCCTTTTCACTTTTTAATGGAGAATGGGCAATAGGCCCACCATAATAGCTGAATCAAGCAAAATCTAACATTACATATTAAACTGCAGATGGCTTGGCTACTGTGGACCATCGTGAAATTTAGTGTGAAATATATGACTGTACTAACCAGATAAACAGATTGATCTACTTTTTACGAGTCTGAGCACACGCATACAGTTGCACATGCATGTGTGCACGCTCGCACGCTCTCGAACACACACACACACACACACACACACACACACACACACACACACACACACACACACACACACACACACACACACACACACACACACACACACACACACACACACACACACACACACACACTATACGTTTTGGTATCCTTGTGGGAACCTAAAATGTATTTCCTTTCAAAATCCTATTTTCCCTAACCCTAAACATAACCCCTAACCCTAACTCTAACCCTAATTGTAACCCTAACCATAAACCTAACCCATAAACCTAAAATAGCCTTTGTCTTCGTGGGAATATTTCTTGTTTTACTATCCTTGTGAGGTCTTTTGGGGATTTCTGGTACCCAGTAGAATAGTATTACACACACGGAGTAAAAAACAACTCATGGAACGGCAGGGACTGTGAGGGGACACACACACAGATGCACTCTAACACACACATACTTTTTGTTGTTGTATTGTTTGTATATCATTGTATTTGAAATGTGTGTGACTGTCCATGTCTATCAGTGTAACAGTGTTTTGTTACTTGTCATGTAATGGGGATCCAAATAAACATAAAAGGGTTCTACCTAGAACCAAATATGTTTCTTCAAAGGGTTCTCCTATGGGGACAGCCAAAGAATCCTTTAAGGTTCTAGATAGCACCTTTTTTTCAAAGAGTGTAAAAACACACACACGTCCTTACAGACAAAAAGGCCCACATTTTCGTAGAGCAAAATTCCTCTCTAATCAATATTGTTTGTACATTAAGCACCAGTTCTGATGTGCTCTCTAAAATCAGTCTACAGGCTGTCTATTGATTGACTTACTAAGCTTTGGGGATAAAATTTGCTGGACATCCAGCTGTTTCTTCTATCAGGTGGTGGCACACCAGAGCAAACAGGTGCATTCTCATATTTCTCTGGATTAAGTAAATCCTCATAGGAAGTGTCAATCTGTTTAACAGAGGTGGCTGTATACAGAAACTACAATGTCACTTAATTTCAGTTAGCTGATTATTAATATATTACATGACTCTGACTGTTATAATTTTGAAACAAGTGCAGACGGCGTGGCAGGTTGCCTAGTGGTTAGAGCGTTGGGCCAGTAACCGAAAGGTTGCTAGATTGAATCCCTGAGCTGACAAGGTAAAAATCTGTCGTTTTGCCCCTGAACAAGGCAGATAACCCACTGATCCTAGGTCATCATTGTAAATAAGAATTTGTTCTTAACTGACTTGCCTAGTTAAATAAAAAAGACAGAGTGCTGTGGTTCTGGGGAGGTGATTTGGGATGCCAATAGTTTACAGAACCTCTAATGGCCTCAGCCCCTCTGCTCTTTATTGGGAGTGATGAGCTTGACTCCTGATGAGCTTGATGATGACATCATTGGTCTGTAATGTAAACTGTAAATAGGGTTGTTGAACATAATGAACACATTGGTGTCACTCTAGTTGATTCTGTAGAGATGCCTGGTGTTCTCAGGACAACTGATATGACAGGGGGTAGGATCAGATCAGCGGGGATTCAATAAATGAGCTAAATATGAGTCAACACGTTAATTATTCAACTATAGAGAAACAACCAATGCTGCAGTCAAAATATTAGTGTCTGATCTGCACATACATCATCTGGTGCTATGTTGGCATCAGCATCACTCTGCTCAAATATTCACAAACGCCAATACTGTCATACAGTTCTCATCAGTGATGGTTGCGTTTACACTCACAGCACACCAAGGAATTGAATGAAATTGAGCTGACTAGTATGTAATCTTGAACAATGGGGAGTCAGGTTCCCCTACAAATTATTCCCCACATCACCCCCCACCCCCACCCCAGAGAGGTGGATTTTACCCCCTGCATCACACACTCATTTAAAGAGTACAGGGAGAGACCATATGGGAGGTGATTGGGGGGGTGGGGTTGCTCAGCGGGACATTCTTTGGAAGCGGTTGCTTCTTATGCACCAACAGATGTTGAAGCCTTATGGGTGTATCAATCAAGGGCAAATATGTTTCACTAACAAAATCTGTTCAAATCTGCAGTACATTCAGCTCCTATTGCTGGTGTGCAAAAGGAAGATTGAAATCAGTGTCTTTTGGAAAAAGGGCCTTTTGTGCAGCAGGGCCTTCAGCCCAGGTTTTCAGAGAGAGAAGCTAGACTAGACTGGGGGGAGGGGGTGGGACCTGAGCTGTCTCCAGAGTGGAAAGGGCATTTACACAATACAGGTGACAAGAATGAATGTGGCCAGAGAATCCAGTAAATGTCACAGAAAGTGCTTTAAATGTCAATACTGAAACCCCTGTGAGAGCACTTTTGTTATCACTTGAAACATAACAAGACAAATGATTTTCGGTATCGATAGCGAAGTCAGCATTATATCAGATGGACTACAAGAGCCAAGCTTAAGCACCTGACTTGATCAGACTGATGTCATGGATGCTCTATATCAGGGATGGGCAACTTTAATGGGGGTGGGGGGTCACAAAAAATCAGAACGAATCATGATGGGCTGCAGTTGCTTATGTCTCCAGCTTCTTATGTTTTTACAGTAGTTGCATGATAATATCTGCTCAATGCTTTCTGCAAGATGGATGCATCTAACAGAACATCAGTATCAATGCATTGGTAAAATAAAGCTGTCTCCCCGCATTGTATCATGCAAATTTCAGCAGTAGCTGGATATGTAATGAATTCAGGGCCATGATTGAATCATGCTTGACATCTGCACAATTTCAATGGGAGGGACCGTTCATGTAAATTACAGTAATAGTTTATGACATGCTTGGCCATGCTGTGTAAACAGAGGGTCATTTCTGGGTCATGTAAAGATGCGTGCAGCTCTTCTGCTTGTGTTACTTGAGTCAGCAATCATATGTGGGCTAAAGGTCTCCAGTGTTCAAACGCAAATCTATTTTCATCCATACTACAACATAGAAAAGCATGTTGTAAGTTAGTTTTCGGCCTCAGTATCCATTTGCAAAATAAATAAATATTAATGAAACGATGAGCTGACTCCCATAGTGCAACACAAACACATCCAGCTGTCAGTCCATCTATCAACTCTCCATTTATGCTCTCTGAATGCTTCACGGCTGTTTGCTCAGATCCACCCCACTGGCAATACAAAGTAGGGATGAGTCAGAAAATAAATCATTAGCATTGTCTGTATGCAGAGTGCTTGTCCACATGTCATTCTTGGATTCTCTTCTGGCCAGTTATACAAGTGCCAAAAGTATTAAAATATACTCTGGAAACAACATAAGTAGCTCCAAAAAAAATCTGCAATTTCATTTCATTGGGGTTTATAACATCAACCTGGACACATACACGTAACATAGTAAATGTAAATCCAGGACACTCCATTTAGTATGAGATGTTACGTTTCGTATGGTATGTATTCATTTGTGGATTTCCATCATCCATTTCGTATGAGATGTTACGAATTACAATTTGTAAATGTTACCAACTGCAATTCGTACAACATGTTACGAATTTGCGAAATTCTAGGTGGCTAACGCTAACGTTTGCTAGCTGGGTAAAGTTAGCCAGGCTAGAGGTTAGGGTTATGGTTAGGTTAAAGGGTTAAGGTTAGGGGAAGGAACTAGCTAACATGGTAAGTATATGCAAAGTAGCTAAAAAGTAGTAAGTAGTTGCAAAGTTGCTTATTAGCAAAACTACTAAAGTTGTCCGTGATGAGATTTGAACACGCAACCTTTGAGTTGCTAGACGCTTGCATTTTACGCCGAACCATCCACCCTGACCAACCACCCTACTTTAGTTTTTGCTTTATGTAACCTTCTGTCTTATGTAACCATGCCAAACGTTACATATCATACTAATTTGAGTGTCCCATATTTACATTTACTATGTTACGTTTAGTCTATGAGACAAGGCTGATAACATACACGTGGCTGGTTTTGAAAATGAGATGCCTGAGCTAAGTTCATTTCTCTCCATGTATCACATACATGCTGCTGTGCCTAAGATACATGAGGTGGAAATGGAGCTAAAAATGCAAGCACTTAAAATCTATTTGATGTGTCTGAATATTCTTCTTCTGACTCTTTGACAACAAAGGGGCTGTGTCATAAGCGAGGGAGGAGTTGGGGAAGCATGTGATGTACTAGGGTGCCGGTAAGGTAAATCCTGAGAGGAGTGAGGGAATGCATGGAAAGTAAAGGTGAGCCGTTTGAGGGATGACCTGCCAGTGTGTCATCAGAGCAGATTTCCATTTGCCTGGTGGCTATATGACTCTAATTAAGCAGCACATCTTTCCTGAAGAACATATTTAAAATGTATCTGGAGCCTCTATTTTAATTAAAAGTCCCCTGGAATGGCTCCTCAGTCGTGACATTTGAAGTTTGAAGGCGGAGGGACAGGAAGTGGGTCACTCATTATGAAGTCCCTGAACACCTATCAATTATCTTCCCAGAAAGACCTGGGACAAATCACCAGGCCGTCAGTCAGCCTGCCAAACAAATCATGAAAGAGAAGTACATTTGCATTACATCCAGTGGCTTGCACAGGTGGTTGTGTTTCACTGCACTGATTCACTAACTCTAAACACCAGGCTATAAATATACTTTTTCAAATATTCACTGTGTTCAATGTTTAATGCTTTGTTTTATAAACACCACAAATTGAGAGAGAAACCACACAAAAGTGTCTTCTGTCACCACACAGTAGCATAGACTCTGATAGCCACCTGTTTCGTGTATAGTAGCTTGACTTTATTCAATATTTATTATCATAGCTAACTACTTCCATATTTTCTGTAGGGTATCAAGCTAAATTAAATATCTATACCATTCCCCTGTGCTCCTTGCTTTGATGTCTTGTCTGCTTTGTTTTGTTTTCTAACTGTAAAGAGACTAAAGTTGTGTCTGGTGAATAAACCCCCAGTTAGTTTAGTCACTCACCCTAAAAAACTCCTTGGTGGAGCCTGAGTCTAGGGTCCCGTAGGCGATCTCTGTCTGCTTGGCCAGGTCCTCAGCACTCTCTATGGGAGACACCATCCTCTCCACTGTGAGGAAGGCAGCCAGGTTGGCCGTGTAGGAGGAGATGATGATGAGGGTGAAGAACCACCACACCCCCCCCACGATTCTGCCCGACAGAGACCTGAGAGAGGGGGAGGAGGAGGAGGACAGAGGGACATGAGAGCAGGGTGCTCAATCCTACACACTGACAGCGGGGTGGAGGTCGCCATGCCTTTGGAGTCCACTGCTTCCTGTGTAGAGTCTGGGTATCACACACCACGTATTGACATAAATGCACAGCCTCAGAGCATTGATCTTGGATTTATGTCAAATCTCACCCACATACCTCAATGTTAATGCTCTTTACACAGAGAAAAACATGGTGTCCCAGCCTTGTTGCTCTATGATGCTTGCGTGGAGGGTTGTGTTGTGGCTGAATGATAGCACACACAAACACAGCAAGCAGAGATTAGCGTGCATCAGCTTCAATGGGACTGACGATCCCCACTGGTACGGTAACCACTAACCTTAGGCTTACTGTAGTCTATCACGAAAACCGATCCTCCAGGAGGGAGACTGACATTTACTAAATAGTTTTCATCAAATTCATCAAATCTGCGGCATTGACTCTTTGGCTTTCTATGGGCTTTTCAAATAGTACCTGACATCCTAAATTGCCATAGAATGTTTTGTTACAAGGATTAAATGGCTTGTCTTTTATTTAGAGTTGACTTTCTTCACTGCACATGAGAAGCCGTCACTCAGTTTGCAGCACGCAAACCCCTTCTTTTTCATGAGCAATGCTCCAAAACAAAAATCATCTTTTCATAGAGACAGTAAGGGAACAATTAGTGAGGAACGAATCCGAACGATGCATGTTTAAACGTTGATCTCAGTGGACCATTACCCTATAGCGCTGTAGCCATCACTATTCAGGTGAGACTGACGCTCAGCTCTGATAGATATGTCCTGGAACACTCTCTCATTGATCTTCATTCAGATGCACTACAACGGCCCAACATCCCAGACAAGATGAGGAGGGATGGCTTGAACAAAGACAGTCCCCCGAGAAGGAATGAGGGACACACCGGCACAACAGTGATGATGAGTGAACAGTGATGATGACTCTTTGTGAATGAAAAGAGGGGGAAGAGGGCGTAACTTTTGGTCTATATGAAAATGCATGATATTAGTCATGAGGTGGGGGCCGAATTGAATGCTATTAAGGTGCTTCATCAGAGTGAAAATGTATAAAAATGTCTTCCACTTTAAATACATTATACGCACCAGGCTGATGACCGTAAAATGGGACATGCTGCAAAAACACGGTAGCCCTCCAAGAGTCATGGGGAATAGGGGAAACTACGGATGTAGTGACCCTGTGCATTTTACAGTCCCCGGCACGCTGGATATAAGTTATTTTGTGGATGCAATGCATAACTGTTAGCATGCAGCCTGGAGAGAAAGAGTGAGAGAGAGAGGAATGGTGGTGTGTTTAAAGAGCATGAGGGAAAGATGAAGTGGAGGTGAATGGGGTGGAGAGCAAAAAAAAACAAGACAAGACCAAAAATAACATATATGCACCATGGCATGATGGGAGTTGTAGTGATTATGACCATAAAATGCAGAGAGATGGTACAGTATGTAGATGATAGGATGGCTGAGTTTGAGGTGATGGAACATGGAGTACAGTAACCAACCTTGGCGAGATATCGCATCCTTGCTGCATGAAGGCGCCCAGGGAGAACCACAGGCTATTAAAAATCCCAAAGTCATTAGGAGGGTCTGGAGGGCTCTGGGGGTCTTTGGCCTCGTCGTTCTCATCCAGATGCCACTCATATGGGCTGAAGCGGCTGACCAGGAAGAGCACCACGCTCACGCCGATATAGGCAAACACTATGCACATCCAGATCTCATAGGCCAGCGGGTCCAGGAAGGAGAACACGCCCGGCTTTGACTTTTGAGGCTTCTTTATCATAATGGAGATCCCCAGGCTCATAAAAGGCTTAGAGAAGTCTATCACTTCCTCTCGTACCAATGTTATAGTTAGAGGAGCCACTGCTATATCAGCTCTCTGGAAACATGGGAACAGGAGGAGGAGGAGGAGTTAGTGGTTCAAAACAGAGCACAGACACATCACATCAAACTGCCTTGTGATCAAAGCCCGACTTAGAACAATTTAAAATAGAATGCCCATTTAAATAAATGATGTAATTTCACTGTTTTTTGATCAAATAAACTGGTCATCAGGCAATTTTCAATATCTCATTATGACTATAGTATATCTATAATGTATTGCTGAAACCAATGAGTAGAGATGGAGCGCGGAAAAATGAAATGGTGGATTAGAAAAATGAATGCATTAAATGTCAGATACGTTTAAGAAGAAAGTGAGACCTGCCAGCTTAAAATGGACCAATCTCAGTTAGCATTAGTAGTGGCTAATGTCTCTGCCTTAATCCGAAAGAGCCCATTACTCCGTCAGATCCATCTATGAAGTAGAAGGTATGGAAACAGGAGGTTGAAGAGCTTATGCAAACAGCCCATGATATTTGAATCAGCCTAGGAAATTCAAATCCTTTATCAGATTGTCTTTAAAGCCTCCTAGCCTTATTAGTGAATAGCTCAGCTAGGTAATAAATGTTCCCATCGATAGCTTTTCAGGTCCCAGAGTCACAACCGGACCTGGCCTTGACTTATAAATATGTAAATGCCATGCGAGGGCTGGGATCATCTTAGTGAGGGTTAGGCAGAATCCCTGTGAAAAACACAGCTCCAAGCCACTCCTTGTCTCAATATATCACTGGCTCATTTGCATGTGAATGGCTAATTAATGGTCTGGCGGATTTACTGTTGATGCAGAGAGGTGTCTCAGGGCTTGTATAAAGCCTGTCAATTATAGCAGGAGATCATCTCCCTCTCTTTCAGCTCTCTGAAGAGTCAGGGCTGTTATTTTGCAGAATGGTTGGTAAAATGTTCATTACAAAAGGAATATGCTATTTCGTGTTAAATTAAAATGCGTTCAGAGTACCACTGCTTGCATTCAAACTGAAAAACAGATGTTTTTCATTTTCACTTTATAGTCTGGCTGTCATCTGTCCCTTAATGAAGCATGAACCAGTTCACAGTTGGTGTTTTATGAAAGAAGAAAATGAGCTCATACTTACACATGTAGTGAGTGGTTCATAACATAAAGTAATCAATCTTTCAGTTAAGATCTGATTTATGGAGATACATATGGAGAAAATCACACACCATGTCAGTAGAGGATTGCGGGCCAGATCTGGTTGCTGGGTGGCACATATGGATCAGTGCTGCCACCGCAACAGTAAAAGGCCAGATCTGGTCCGAATGTGGGAGATGCGACCAGGGCGAGGGTAGGCACACTTTGCTTATGAGCCAGTTCTGGCTTGTGATATGTGACCCTAACAAATACCCGTAGTTGCTGGGCCACTTTTGAATGAATGTGGGCCACATTCACCCTGCTGGGCAAGGTCTGTCCTTAGCATGCCGAAGATCTGGTTTAGGTGTGTTAACCAGATCTGTCCCACATACCTCAAGCCAGAGCTGGCCAAGCCCCCGTCCCTGTGTTGGTGACAGTGCTTCAGTACGTCGAGACTGTCACTTACCCCATATACCAGTTCCCCCACCATCCCGTTCCACGTCTTGGTCTCTGGATCCCTCGCACCATACTTCCCGTCCGCAACTACTGACAGTTTGTATCTTATCCCCACATGTTTTGCAATTTCAGCCGCTAAATCGACACAGTAGCCTTCATATCTGTCATTCCCATCCAGTGACAAGTAGTTTCGCTTGTACATCACATAAGGAGATTCCTGTTAATTAAACATAATGTTGAGTTTATAGTTGAACATGCACACATTCCATTCACAGAGGCCTTTCCTCTTGAGGCCAGTCCTCTTAAACCCAGACCGTGATTGTTGCATGCACACATGCTTGGTTAACACACACAGACATTCACAGACATAGACAGACAAACAGGAAATAATAACAGAACAGCATGGACAAGAAGCGACACACAGAGTTGGTCACATGGGGATGTTGGGGCGCTGACCCGATCCACAGCCAAATGCAACCAGCCTCCATAGCAGCGGGCTAGAGGCAGGGCCCGGCCCAGGTAACCAGTGGGGACAGTAAGGCCTCTGACAGACAGGCATGAAGGGGGAAGGGGGTGGGTCACTCAGCCAGATTCCTTCATGCTAAACCCAGCCACAACTCTAAGGAGGTGGGGGCCGGGGTGGAGGGTGCATTAGCTTTGCATCGGTTTGGTAGGACAGGGGCAGGTTGAACGGGGGTTTGTGATACTTTCCAGTTCATCATGTAAATGGCAGTGATTGGCGAGGGATTACAGTAATGTTCGTTTTTATTGCAACACCATCAAACACATCGATGAATGTGCAGGGAGGCTGCATCATTCAGGTCATCAAACCAACTCTGAGCTTATCTTCCATACAGAATACACTGGAAGGTGTTCATTCAAATACTTGTCTCTTCAAACTCTGAGATGTGGTTGGTTTTCTTTTTGGCTCAGCTCAAAAATCACACAGAGTGATTGATCTTAAATCACATCCCAATCCGTGTCAGCAGTGGAAGAGATGCCAGTGGGTAAAACAATGGTCAATTTCTTTCTTTCTGTGCTGAAGGTATCTTTTCACCTCTATGCTATAAGAAATGGGTTTCTGAAACAATAAAGTCAAATACAGATACTTCTGATGCATAATGAGATGAGCATTGTCAATTTACAATGTGAATAGACTAATACATGATCACTAGATCAGTAGTGTAACACTATTGCTATCATAACATTACAATGGTCCTACCATTTCCCTGTGTCTATCAGAAGTATCTGAACTAATTATGAGTATGAGCATAACATGCTTACATCTAGATGAGAATGTCTGACTTTCGTATTCTGAATTTGCCTAAGATGAACACATAATAGGCAGAGTCAGAAAGAAGGCCATCGTTTTAAATGTAAGATAAGGCTTACCTTATTTTACATTTAAAAATGACCAAGATCTTCTAACTAGCCATATATACATCCAGTTGATTTATTTGTATCTCTCTGCTTGAGCTGGGGAATGCTTCATCTCTTGCTATGCCTGACTTTTGACCCCTAATATCGCTGGATATTGGAAGAAGCCAGAGGTTATACTTCAGTACAGAACTTGTAGTGGACGATCCAAAATAGATTTGAACAAGGGGATAAACAAACCAAAGCTTTAAAGCCTTGAGGTTTTTTATGTCCTCCTCAAAGGACAGTTATTTTGTGTCCCCAGTGAGAAACAATTGATCATTAAAGGTCGTTTTGTTGTCTCTATCCCTGTCATCATTGACCATTTACTTAATGAGTAAGAAACAGGTTTTTACTTACGTATGCACTGAATGTGTATTAGATTACGTCTATAGGCTCTAGCTAGTTATCATTACCAAAGCCGTTATTGTGATGTCACTGCTACAACAGGCCACCGTAATATGGAAAATCAAAATGCTTTAACACCCACACGGATACAGTTGAAACACTCTTTGTGAATCGACTGTTTCAACATGTAGTGAGTGGATGGAAAGCAACTCAAAAGAAAAGAGTTCTACCCTCCCAGGACAGAATGTAACAATGGACACCTTGACCTTGAGTGGCAGAATTTTTTAGAGGTGGAACATTTAAAATCTGCTTGGAAAGTGTACCATAATAGTAGTGACCACAATCGTTCGGTTTTCCACAGAAGAGGACTCGTTGGTGACCTGCGCATCCACAATATATACATATTTTTCGAATTCATTCCAGTACCCGGTCTGAAAGTGACAGAAACATCAAAGTTATTACAAGAAACAGCCATTTAAAAGACATTTGTGAGTAAAGCCTCCAAGTGCAGTTGGCAGGCGAGCATGTCTGATGAGAGTCTTGGCCTGAAGGGGGGTTGGGGGTGTCTGGTGATGCGCGAGATAAAAAGCCCTGTTCTGGTGCTGTGCTTGGAGATGCCGCTCTAACCTCTGCTACAGGTCCAGTGGGGGAAAAAAGCATTCAACTTTCAGCTAATCTCCCTTTCAGCACCCTTATTACAGCTGCACTGTCACAGATCTTTTACATAACCATGAATTACTGCCCATGAAATGCTCCTCGCATGCTGCTTGGCAATACTAATACCAGCAAAAAAGAATTAGTCTTAGTCAGCAATAAGCAATTTTAGTTGCAATGTACAGAGTGAGGGGCTTCTCTTAATGTACAAACATTAAGCATACTATATCTATGCTGCTACTAAAAATGGATATCTGATGTCTGTGAACCTATTCAATAACTGTTGAGATTTTAAAAAACGTCAGCAGTTACATGTTATTTGTTCTGTTCTGTTTTGTTCTGTTCTGTTTTGTTCTGTTCTGTTGTTCTGTTCTGTTTTGTGTTGTTCTGTTCTGTTTTGTTCTGTTCTGTTCTGTTGTTCTGTTCTGTTTTGTGTTGTTCTGTTCTGTTTTGTTCTGTTCTGTTGTTCTGTTCTGTTGTTCTGTTCTGTTTTGTGTTGTTCTGTTCTGTTTTGTTCTGTTCTGTCTGTTGTTCTCGTCTTTTCTGTCCGGTTGTATTCTGTACTTTTCTTTTCTGTTCTTTTTAATTCTACTTCTCTCCTCTTCTACTGTCCTATAGGTCAGTATGTTCTATAGGCTAGTATGTGTGGGAACTAGGGGGGTTACTGGTATAGCACTACTCCTGACAGCCTTGATGTGTCCCCTCTCCTGCCCCCTGCCCCAGTTATGACGGAGCACGCAGGGAGCACGCAGGGAGCACGCAGGGAGCACGCAGGGAGCACGCAGGGAGAGGTCAGCCCCAGTATATGAGCCTCTACAGGTGAAAGCTGTTCTACTGTAATAAAGCTTAAAGCTCTGGCCTGGTCCCTGCTCAGAGCTGTTCAATGATTACTGTTGCGCACGTATGGTGCAATGCAGTTACAAGTACACTTATGTTATGGAGTCATGTTAATGTGTAATTACGTAAATATTGAATGTGTAATTACTTGAATATTCATATTTAAAGTCCATAAAACTGAACTATCTTCACATGTAATCTCAGTTATGAATAAAGAAATAAAAAAGAAGTGAACTGGTCTGACATCCTGCAACCTTTTCCCAATTACTCAGATAATGACCCTCTGAACTCAAACAATGTGAGAAAGAGTTTTGTAATCTGCATGTTGAGCCACTGTGCTGCTTTTTACTTACCTTCTTGGGCCCCCCTATTTTCATTTCATACACATCGATGCTGTAGTTGGATCTCCGACCGAACGAGTCAAACTGGATATTCCCTGTCATACCTTGTACCTGGACCTGCCATGCACACCATGACACAAGGAACCGTAATAACCTTCACACAACAACTCAATTCAGATTTAGTCAAAATATACTACTATATTTTTAAGACATGGGGTACACCTGGGCATCTGTGAAGACCCCTCCTACCATTTTGAGGGCTCTCTCTATGTCAATGCCTTGGCTCCAGGGCACGGCCGGGTTGGCTAGGCAGTCCCCAGCGCTCCCCCTCCGGGACACGTCCACCCTCTGCCTCCGCAGGTACCGGAAGGCCTCTGCCAGGACCAGCACGGCATCATGGGTCAGCGCCGACGTGTACTGAAACACAACCACCACACCAGATCATGACACTAGGAGAGCAGTCCGAAGGGTATTTACTGGTTTGTGTAAGGAGCACATTTAGATACAACGCACAATGTGAAAAGGGAATCAATTGTGAAACTAAGTATCAATGATAAAGTAGGTACAGCAGTAGCTGAACAGCCCACTGCCACTCTGCCTCAAGGTTTATTTTATTCAAGAGTAATTGGGGATTGGCAGTCTGTTGTTGCCTGATATGCCAAAGCTAGTTCATACTGTTGTAGCTACTTTCAAACAGAAAACACATTTTTGCCTCTTTTCTGAGTGACAAGCAGTAAACAAGCAGTATGATTTTACTATTGCCTCACTGACAGTTTCTGGTTAAATTTGACAAAAGCTTTCCTTTTGTGAGTGAAAATGCTCTGTCTTTGATACTATTAGCGAGACACAGATAACTGAACAGATAGTCAGAGAGAAAGGTAGAGAAGCAGATATGGGCAGAGATGGAAGTTTCATACTGTAAATAAAACATCCACACAACATTGACAGCTGTGTGGGACTGTACCTTCAGTGGAGTGCCCTTAGCCTCAGGAAACTCCCTCTCGTCTAGGCGTTCCCAGCGCTGGAGGAACTGTGTGACTATTGGGTTCTCTGGGTTGATGATCTGGAAGCCTGTTATGTTGGCTCCTCCAGCAAACACCTTGTCCAGGGTCATGTTAGCGAAGCCCTGCAGTGAAACCAGAGGTACCCAACAACATGCAGGCATCAAACAATCTGTCCCCAACAACTGGGTTCATCTGTACTGAGAGCTTCACCTGTAATGCCTTCACAGTTAAAAAAGGAAAGCATTTTCTGAGGTATTGTTTTCTGAATAACATAAAACTTTCGAGTTTGTGCTGATAATGTATGTTCGTATTTGTTCATAAGAGTACAGTTTGTTCAAATTTAGAAAACTAAAGTGATTCCACATCCCATTTTATAATAAATGTTTGAGAGGGCCCCTGAAAGAGATAAGGATTGTTGTGTTGTGTTGTGCTACTCTATTCACCAGGTTAGCCAGGAGGTAGTGGTAGCCTCTGCTGTTCTTCCCCAGGGTCACCACCTGCAGGAGGGGGAAAAACTCACAATTAGACAAGACATCAAAGGACATCACATACTCTATCAATCTTCTGGTCTAAGAAGACGCAATAGAACCTGAAAGCCTCTATTAGTTCTCAGAAGTAGCATAGATCCACTTGATCAAGGTTGTGGGTTTCCAGTCTCTTTGCACTAATGAGGAAATATAGTGCACCTTCACCACCACCACCACCACCACCACCACCACCATCCCCATCAGTGACTTTTGTTGAGCAGCAGAAACCGCACAGATTCAACTGTCATCTTTCAGTTCAAAAACAAACAAACAGAATAATTGAATTTCTTAAATAATGTTCCTTAGATAATGTCTGATGTGTATATGAGTGTGTTTCTCTAACAGGGTCTGGGTGTGTGTTTGTGTGTTTGTGTGTGTGTGCGTGTGTGCGTGACTTTGTGTTCCTTTTGTATTAGCGTCAGTATGGAAAATAAGGTCAGGACTGAAGGCCCGCAGAAAAATGACCCTTTCATAACGCAGCTGCCTACTGAAACAAAACGTGCTCTCTGTCATTTTCTGCTGTAGCTCAATCTGCCACAGGGTTGGAAAGACTTAATTAGGACCAAAACTGTTCTCTCCTAGTGAGAGTGGGCAGGCAGGCATGGACAATCAACGCTAGCTGTTGTGTTTACTCTAATGACCAGTCCAGGCTTAGTTAACGCATCAAGGTTACTCAGAGATACTGTAAGTTACCATAGCTCTCATTCTTACTGCCTGGCAGAACAGAACAAAGCAGAACAGAAATGTGGTTTCATCATGGAGATACATACAGTACCATACTTAGGGGGTGGAGAGAGAGGCTTTTTTCTCTCTATTTTCACTGTCTTTTTAGACTTCCTCCCCCACAGTTTTGACAAGGATGCTCTCTATGTGTCAGCCACTGCAACATCCAGTGTTATGTAGGACAGTTTCACGCATTGTAGTTGAGAGAATGCCTATGAATTCCAATAACGAACATGTGGTAAATGTACAGTATGTTTCATTTTACCTTTGAATAACCTCCAATATGGATTGTAATTATTGTAAGAGTATCAAAGCAAGGAATCAAGGACATGCAATATGTTGTGTTGCATCGCTTAATTAATTCTCATATCTCCTCCACCTCCCTCAATGTCACCGAGGGATGTATTGTTAGATGTAACCAAGGAAACAAAGGAAACAGCGTAGGAATAGGACTGTTTTATCACATTTCAGGGCGTCTTCACAAATGACCCACAAGTCTCCATCTGTAATGGCATCCATCTGCACATTGTGACTGTCATTCAGACAGCATCCAGTCAGTCCTTTCCTTCACACCTCTACCTTTCAACCATCATCTGCTTAGTCCCTTTAATAGCTCCTAATTGTCTCTGGAGAGAGAACATTCTCAATCCTCCAAGGTTACAGCTCAGTCCCTCTCCCTATCCTCCCTATCATCTTGGCACTTTCCACTCTAAATCCTATTACCCTGGGAAGGTGTGCTCAACGATTTCATTATGTTTGACATTTTCCACCTCCACCAGTAACCCCCCCCCCCCCCAGATCCTGCCTGCCTGGGACCCCAAACCTCCCATTTCTCAGAGGGAGGATAGTTACGGAACTAGAAGGTCCCAGTGTGTGGGATAAGGCCATACTACTGGTAATAACACCTGTAATGACGTTCATAGCTCATTTCACCGTCATTTGAGAAGATACAGAGTGATACAGACAGGCTCCTTGACAGTGGGACTCTGTCTCCAGTGAAGGATCTGATCTCCAGTTTTGGGGAGTAGTGAACTGCATGTAGTTGAACTAAATTCAAATCTAGGTAGTTCATTACTTTATTTGCCATGTAGCGGTGTAGCTAACTACTGGAACAACACACTACTTTTTTTGCAAAAAAAAAAAAAAGATCATTTACTTTATTTTTTGGCATCAGACTTGCCTAATTCTCACTTGAAATATTTTTTGTGTTTAATAGGCAAAATTACATTATGTTAACATGTGACCCCAAAGTTAACTGTTTTTGCAATTTATAGTCATTGGCATTTCAGATTTACATATTATTGTAAGAGTATCAAAGTATGCAGTACATGTGTGTTTAATAGCGGAAATTACATTGTTAACATGTGACCCCAAAGTTAACTGTTTTTGCAATTTACAGTCATTGACATTTCAGATTTACATATTAAACTTTTTCAGTAGTTTGAATGTAGTGAATTACTTTTTCAAATTAACTTTATAATTAAGTAAACTATATTTTTCTTAAGGGTAGCTTTAGTCTAGCTTACCTTCTTCCAGTGTTAAGTACTTGGTAGCTTGGTAAACTCTCTTTTCAGAGTAGCTTCCCCAAAACTGCTGATCACACATGCAAAACCACCCTGCTCCTCAGCCCCTCGTCATCCCATCCCTCCCAGGCAGAAAGCATGCATAATCAAAAAGTTCAATTAAAAAAGAAGAGGGAACAAAAAGCCCTTCATCTGGGATTCATGTGAGAGGGAAGGAGCCACGGCGGACAACACAGCAAGTGTGACAACACAGCAAGCACTTAATGAAGCTGCAGCTCCTGGAGCCAGCGGCTAATTCTCTCCTCTGACAAGTCATGGAACGAACAGAACAGGACCACTGCATCCTGCCGTAAAACGTAGGCTATTTGCTTATATGAGGGCCACTAAAGATTTGCCACTTGAAATTGTATTTTTGGCTCAAATATTGAAGTCTGTTTAATTCATCGTAATTAATGAGTAACTTAATATTGCGCTGTGATCTGAAATGCAGAAAGCTGAAACATCTCTGTGGTCCACTGTGTGTTGGTTCTCTGTTGCAGAGACGTATGACTAGACTACGCAAATCCAATTTCAGTACTTAAGAGTCCTAAGCTAATCCGTCCCAGGGTGTGTATGTGTGTGTGTGCCGACGCGCACACAAGTAGGGGGAGTTGAGGTATTTCAGTGACTCATACACATTACCATTCAAAGGAGTCCAGCTCCAATCTAGAGGACATAACTGTTGTATATGAAGACAGTATGCCCCCTCCTTTGCCCTCAGAACAGTCTCAATTCGTCGGGGCATGGACTCTACAAGGTGTTTGAAGCGTTCCACAGGGACAAGTTGGCTGTCCCAAAGTCCTTTGGGTGGTGGACCCTTCTTGATACACACTGGAAAGTTTTGAGCGTGAAAAATCCTGCAGCGTTAAAGTTTATAAAAGACACCCACCATGAGTGCCCACTACATTGGCCCAAGAAGGCCAATATAAAATAAAGAAAAACCCACACCAAACTTAAAGACAGGAGGCAAATCAAAAAGTGGAGCAAAATGAAAATCGAGAACAACAGAAACAGGATTGTTTTTCTAGAAATCAAATAGGGAGTGCCAACTAAAGGTGTTAACCCCACACATCTCTCAAGAGAACTGGGCCAACCACTCTTAAATATCACTTGGGCCAGCACATGTGAAACACCTTCCCACTAACGAGATGATAAACCAGCACAGGTGTAACACATTCTGACTAACGAGATGACACCAATCAGTGCGCACCACGTGCTAATGTGCTAGAGTACAACCTCAAAATATAAATGGGCAAACAAAAGCATGTAACAAGTTCTTGACACAAACCGGTGTGCCTAGCACCTACTACCATACCCCATTCAAAGGCACTTGAATATGTTGTCTTGCCCATTCACCCTCTGAATGGCACACATACACAATCCATGTCTCAATTGTCTCAAGGCTGTCTCCTCCCCTTCATCTACACTGATTGAAGTAGATTTAACATGTGACATCAATAAGGGACCATAGCTTTTACCTGGTCAGTCTATGTCATGGAAAGAGCAGGTGTTCTTAATGTTTTGTATACTCAGCGTATGTCTTGTTCTCTAGACCAGAAAAGTGGACTAAGATAAAAATAAAGCATGTGATGTGTGCATAATAAATATTTTTAGGATCCTAGCGCTCCAGTTTCCTGGTTCCCCTGGGATGATAATATTTCCAGCCTGCACCTAAAACAGACGGATGGGGACTTAGTGAGGTCATTCTCATTTCTCAGTCACATCAGTTCGCTTCCTGATCTGAACCAGTCTCTGTTGTTCTCTTTCGGTCAGGGGCTAGGTGGGTCAGGCCATTGTGTTCCAGCAAAATAGAATGTCATTCTATTCTATTTCTATGGTTCCACCTCCCTAGACAGGATGGACAGCTCACCATTATTCACTTTGGGGGTGGAAAAGGCATACCAAAAAAGGAGAACTGTCAAAGAGTCTACACCCTATCCAACTGTACACTGGGTGAGAGTGAGAGGGGAGCTCCAGTATCAACTGCATTGATTTACTATTATGTGGATTACAATTAATGAACATTTTTGAAGGGGTTGCAAAAAAAATTGTAAGGGAAAATCAAGTCTGAAATGTCAAAGTGGAATCGACAAACTGCAGATTGCATTGGGCAGACCAAAAAAAAGCCGTAATTGAGAGGAGGGGAGGTTATGCTTGGTTTTTAATCAAATAAAAAAATAATAATAATAATTCTGTGTTTCTAAATACAAAGAATACAGGCACCAAATGCACATTACGCTACTCTTGTTCCATGCGCATACGGGCGCAGTGTGCATCACGGCTGGATAGGCTGCATTTCGGCTGACAAAATTCATGCCATAACCAACTGCATTACTGCTAAAACCAGCTTTTGGTTGGTCTTAAATATCCCTATCAGCACTGCATGAAATTAGCACTTTGGATCATGTTTTTAAGGACACACATCAAATATTTCCACCCCACCAATCTGAGCGCAAGCTAGCTGATATAAGACAGGTAAGATGCCAGTGCGGCAGTATTTACATGCCGAAAATAATGTGTGTTTGCCGCCTTAACGCCAGCCGAAAATAGAGCCCTACAAGTTTAAAATGTCCGGCATTGCAGGACATCTCTCTCTCTCTCTCTCTCTCTCTCTCTCCATTCATTTAGACAGAGAATAATGTTCTCACATCTGTCACTCACCAGAGAAGAGGGAAAGAAGACTACTTTCCAGCTGAAATAATAAATGTTATAAAACTATTATATAAATGTCCTAAATTAT
Source organism: Salmo trutta (assembly GCF_901001165.1). Taxonomy (NCBI): domain Eukaryota; kingdom Metazoa; phylum Chordata; class Actinopteri; order Salmoniformes; family Salmonidae; genus Salmo; species Salmo trutta. The sequence continues at coordinate 39,388,547 of NC_042971.1, read as the reverse complement.
GAAATTGCTGATGATGAAATTTCTTTAGAAAGGGGCACAAGACAGGGATGTCCTCTCTCCCCCCTCCTGTTTGCATTGGCAATTGAACCGCTTACAGAAATAATTTGACAGGACCGTATCAGTATTGGTAAACATGAATATAAACCAGAGCATGTGAGCGGAATTGAGCAATTGGAAATCGCCCTCATCGCTCATGGAGTGGTGCTTGGGCAGCGCTCAGGCACTCAGTGTCCATTCCAACCGCTCCGCTAAAAAACAAAAACTGACGCTCCAAATTCGCTCTATTCATTAAAATCACAATATAAACAACACCCATCTATTTTTGTGACTACCTTGACCTACCATTGGTTTTGACGTATTGAAACCAAACCATATGGATTTAAATGAAAAGTGTTTGAATAAACATGAAAAGGTGAATTTAAGAAGCGCACATCATTTCAAATAGGCTACATGTAATATTAAACATCATATAAAAACTCTAAATAGGTCAGGAGCCAGACAGGGAGCCTAAGAAGGAACAAAAATTAATTATTTAGGCTATATTATTTATATTATTTCAAGGATATAGCCTGTAAAGAAATACATTGTGAAGCATTTGCGAGTGTGACAATAGGCTAGTAAGGACATAAAGGACTGAGCATCTAAACAACATTGTATTAAATCATTATAGTCTATACATTGTGCATATAGGCTGTGATTTACTGAGAATTAAATACAAATTAAATGAAACATTACTTATTAGTGCCTTTGAATTTATTTTTAGAATAAATGTTTAGTTTGCCCAGTGTGTGGCTTCAGGGTCATGCGATGGTGCCTGGAGAGCAGGCCAGCAGTGGAGAATATCCTCTCTACGCTTGCGGAGACACTGGGGATCCTAAACACCCTTTTGGCCACTCTTCCCAGGCTGGGCAGAGATCCAAAGTAGTTTTTTTATTTTTCTATAGGGAGGCCCTTCTGGTTTTTAGGCAAATTAACCCAAACAAAGCGCAAAGCTTCTTTAACGTGGGAATATGCCAGGCCTATTGGGCCAAAATCAATTATGGCCTATTGGGCCAAAATCAATTATGGCTTACTGGGCCAAAATCAATTATGGCCTATTGGGCCAAAATCAATTATGGCCTTTTGGGCCAAAATCAATTATGGCCTATTGTATAGATAACAGAACAAAAATGAACGGAACGTTTAATAGCATGTGCACATAGTAAGCGCGCCTGTGTGGTTTATCAGTTTCTTTCTGAAAATATTTTGCGAACTCCATGACAGTAGCTAAAGCAAGGGGCTATAACAGCACACAAGTAGACAACAAATGCATGCTGGGCCGGGCCTGCCCTAAGGTCATGAAGTGAGCGCTACTTTAGCACTACTGGAACGAAACTGGAGCAAGCGAGAAGACCAATGCTCCAGCCTCTGGGAATCTCGCTCCACGCTCCAGCCTCTGGGAATCTCGCTCCACGCTCCAGCCTCTGGGAATCTCGCTCCACGCTGCAGCCTCTGGGAATCTCGCTCCACGCTCCAGCCTCTGGGAATCTCGCTCCACGCTCCAGCCTCTGGGAATCTCGCTCCACGCTCCAGCCTCTGGGAATCTCGCTCCACGCTCCAGCCTCTGGGAATCTCGCTCCACGCTGCAGCCTCTGGGAATCTCGCTCCACGCTGCAGCCTCTGGGAATCTCGCTCCACGCTCCAGCCTCTGGGAATCTCGCTCCACGCTCCAGCCTCTGGGAATCTCGCTCCACGCTCCAGCCTCTGGGAATCTCGCTCCACGTTCCAGCCTCTGGGAATCTCGCTCCACGCTCCAGCCTCTGGGAATCTCGCTCCACGCTCCAGCCTCTGGGAATCTCGCTCCACGCTCCAGCCTCTGGGAATCTCGCTCCACGCCCCAGCCTCTGGGAATCTCGCTCCACGCTCCAGCCTCTGGGAATCTTGCTCCACGCCCCAGCCTCTGGGAATCTCGCTCCACGTTCCAGCCTCTGGGAATCTCGCTCCACGCTCCAGCCTCTGGGAATCTCGCGCCACGCTCCAGTCAAATTGGGCATGCTCCGCTCACATACTCTGATATAAACCAAAAATGATCTCCTGTTATACCTGACCAATATAAAAAACGTAATGGCCCCCTTGCTAAAAATATTTTCAGAATACTCTAAAATCTCAAGATATAATATGAACGTGGAAAAAAACGAAATAATGGCAATAGGAAAAATAAAATGAATAACATATGAGTGTGACGATCCCCCCACTCTGTCTGCCGAATTCTCTCTCTTTGCTCTTGTTTTCCTTAATAGGATGTCAGTGGGCGGAGCCAGGAGGGTCGTCAGCGAAATGGGACGTAAGGGGGCCATTACGTTTTTTATATTGGTCAGGTATAACAGCAGATCATTTGCAAATATTTTTGGTTTATATCAGAGTATGTGAGCGGAGCATGCCCATTCCCGGGGATGAATACACCTTTCCCCCATACATTGAAGAGACTCTCTCCATGCAGACACACTGTTGTTTTTTATTCTGGCATTTTGGGTCTTCTTTGTGTGCACTTGTTTTGGCACCTCTCAACACCCCTCATTATCACAATTTTTGCACACATCCACTCACTACACTAGTGAATATACACACCATTGTTAATTGTATATAGTTTACTTTATTTAATAAATATGTTTGTTATTATCTTTATCTCCGCGTTGTCCCCCTCTTTGTTACGGGCTATGATCCAGTTCGTAACATGAGCTACAGCAATCCTTCAAGTGGACCACAAAAATAGCAAATACTTAGGATGTGTAATAAGTAACAACAAACATATAAAGATAACTTTATCAGATTACTTAACAATACGAAAGCAGATCTAATTAAATGGAACAATCTTCCCATAAATCTTACAGGTAGAATAAACCTCTTCAGAGTGGCATGGCTCCCGAAGTTTTTATATTATTCTCGGCAATAACAATTACCCCACCGAAGACATTCTTTAAAAAAGTATTCTCGGTCATAACAGACTTGATATGGGCAAATAAAACTCATAGAATAAAAAGTAATGTTCTATATCTTCCTAAGTCTGAGGGTGGTTTTAACCTTCCAGACTTGAAATTGTATCAACTCGCTACCCAAGCTTTCACTAGGGACACTAAAGAGAAACAATGGGAACATACTGAATATGTGCACGCTCATTCCCAGAACCTTTTCACATGTCTATTTTCAAAGGATAAAGCTAAGAACATTAACAACTGCATAGTTAAGAACACTATAACAATATGGAAGAAAATGAAACATATTCTACTAAAACCAATATCACTCCCTAAAAACACAACCCTCAGAATTCACCGATAAATTGAAGGCATAGAATCCGCAAAAGACTTGGTAATAGGAAATACATGTATTTCTATTACAGAATTAAAAAGCAATTTTGTACTGACCAATGTAGATATTTCCAAATGAAACAACATTTTGATTTGAAATCTTTTGGGCATCAGAGCAATCTTGAGGGAATCCTATTTGAGTCAGAAAAGGATCTTCATATGATAGGTAAGATATACAAAACCTTGCGAGAGCCTATCCAACTGACAATCTCTGACAAAAAAAAGAATAAACTATTGGAACCAAGTACTGATATTGGCACAAGACGGAAGGAATGTTGAAACATAGAGAATCACTGAGGACAGGGGAGCATGAACATCTACCATCTACCTCCCCGCATGATTTGTTCTCTTTGAATAAACCTATTTTCCCCCCTGATTTGCTTTGGGGTTTGTGTTATTGAAGAGTAACATCAACTGCTAACATTTGATGCCGTGACCAGAATGAATTGGTCTGAAAAACAACAAGAAGTAATAAAGTAATAAACTGTGTTGATCCAGAAAAAAGAGAGAAGGCTGAGTGCAACCCACTTCTGGAGTCAACCCTTAATCTCCTGATTGTTGGCATAATTGCTGGGTGAGTCTAGACCAATATAATTTTAAAAGAACCAAATCAGGTTAAAATGTGTGCATGCAATGAGTTATACGTATCTGTGATGTATAAGGGTTCAAGTCCTTTGTTTGCTCGGTTAGAGGTTTGAGTCCTCAATTACAGGTTTGTTAAATCTCTATTATAGGGGTTCAAGTCCTCTATTAAAAGCTTTGAGGCCTCTGTTTTTGTTTTGTGAAACCTTGTTCATTGAAGTGAGTTGCTAGTTGAGAAGCAATTTTTACACGTGTGGGAAATGTAAGCCTTGTGAGCAGCATTCAACAAGCTTTGAGGTGAACACAAGTTTTTATGGGTAACCAGGGTCAACAGAAACTATGTGTGTTCTAGGAGATAATAGAGGTTTAAGTCCTCAAAAGAGGTTATAAACACACGCATGCACACACACACACACACACACACACACACACACACACACACACACACACACACACACACACACACACACACACACACACACACACACACACACACACACACATATATGGATGTATTTCAAGGCCTACCTTCAAACTCAGTGCCTCTTTGCTTGACATCATGGGAAAATTAAAAGAAATCATCCAAGACAGCAGCAAAAAAATTGTAGACCTCCACAAGTCTGGTTCATCCTTGGGAGCAATTTCCAAACGCCTGAAGATACCACTTCCATCTGTACAAACAATAGTACGCAAGTAGAAACACCATGGGACCACGCAGCCGTCATAATTCTCAGGAAGGAGACGTGTTACGTACTTTGGTGCGAAAGGTGAAAATCAATCCCAGAACAACAGCAAAGGACCTTGTGAAGATGCTGGAGGAAACAGGTACAAAAGTATCTACATCCACAGTAAAATGAGTCCTATGTCGACATAACCTGAAAGGCCGCATAGCAAGGAAGAAGCCACTGCTCCAAAACCTCCATAAAAAAGCCAGACTACGGTTTGCAACTGCACACTTTTTGGAGAAATGTCCTCTGGTCTGATGAAACAAAAATAGAACTGTTTGGTTATAATGACCATCGTTATGTTTGGAGGAAAAAGGGAGAGGCTTGCAAGCTGAAGAACACCATCCCAACCGGGAAGCACGGGGGTGGCAGCATCATGTTGTGGGGGTGCTTTGCTGCAGGAGGGACTGGTGCTCTTCACAAAATAGATGGCATCATGAGGAAGGACAATTATGTGGATATATTGAAGCAACATCTCAAGACATCAGTCAGGAAGTTAAAGCTTGGTCGCAAATGGGTCTTCCAAACGGACAATGCCCCCAAGCATACTTCCACATTTGTGGCAAAATGGCTTAAGGACAAAAAAGTCAAGGTATTGGAGTGGCCATCACAAAGCCCTGACCTCAATCCAATACAAAATGTGTGGGCAGAACTGAAAAAGCGTGAGCGAGCAAAGAGGCCTACAAACCTGACTCAGTTACACCAGCTCTGTCAGGAGGAATGGGCCAAAATTCCCCCAACTTACTGTGGGAAGCTTGTGGAAGGCTACCAGAAATGTTTGACCCAAGTTTAACAATTTAAAGGCAATGCTACCAAATACTAATTGAGTGTATGTAAACTTCTGACCCACTGGGAATGTGATAAAATAAATAAAAGCTGAAATAAATCATTCTCTTTACTATTATTCTGACATTTCACATTCTTAAAATAAAGTGGTGATACTAACTGACCTAAGACAGGGAATTTTTACTAGGATTAAATGTCAGGAATTGTGAAAAACTGAGTTTAAATGTAGTTGACTAAGGTCAACTCAGTACACGGGCAAGAAGATGAGAGCAACAGGAGTGGGGGGGGGGGGGGGGGGGGGGGGGCAGATATGAAACAAACCAAACCATTATCAATTTCTATTGGTCCAATGAAGATTGATGCAGGGGTGTGGATAGGCTCATTTGAACAACCTATTTTAGGCCTTGATGTTATTATGCAACTTGACTCTACATTGAACATTTCTGAAGGGAAGGTGACATGGAAAATTAGACAACTGCAGGGATCTACAGTTCAGAACCATCCTATTTGGACTACGGAAAAAAATGGGTGTGGAACTTTGGATATGGAACCAGTGTGCTTGACAGGTGCTGCCCCAACTTGCACAAAACAATATCCCATTAGCAAAGAAGCTATGGCCAATACTAAAGTAGTGGAGGCTCCTAACATCATCATACAACGTGGCACACCATGCAATCCAGCTACCTGATGCTTCCTCCAGATACCACATTACTTGAACACGACTGTTGTGAGTTGGTTTTGGATCAGCTCTCTGATGGGTTTAAACCCTGAGTTTATCTTATACACAGACGGTTCAAGTATTGTGGAGGGGGGTGTGAGGAAGGCAGGCTGGGAAGTTACTACAATGGACAATGTGATAGTGACAGGCACGTTAACTGCAGGAACATCAGCACAGGTGGCGGAATTGGTGGCTTTGACAGAAGCATGTAAACAAGCTGAGGTATGCCTTTGGTGTTACTCATGATTTTGGAAAAATATGGAAAAACAGAGGATTCATGACATCACTGGGAGCTCCGCTGAAGAATGGACCAGAGGTGATGGCTCTACTGAATGCTCTCCAGTTAGCTGGACAAGTTGCAATTTTGAAAATGAAAGCACATGGAAAAATCTTTACAGATGAGAGTAAAGGTAATGATCTGGCTGACAGAGCTGCCAAGGCGGCTGCCAAGAGAACACCTCAGGCACCTAAACTGATTAAGAAATACACCTCAGATGCATTGCCTACGGTATTATGTAGTATACGGGCAACACATAACAAAATCACAGGATTGAGTCCGTTTGAGGTTGTCACAGGTCAACCCATGTCACTACCAGGCACGTTAGATTTGAGAAAAGCAGACGTTCACTTTATGAGTGACACAATGCTTAACTACTGCATACAACTCTCTAATGCAGTATGGGAAGCAGACAGACAAGTAAAAGAGGCGTGGGGAATAACTTCTGAGGGGGGACATGACGTAGTACTAGGACAGTGGGTGATGGTAAAAAAATATGTAACAGAGACATGAGGGCCAAAATGGAAAGGTCCTTATCAAGTTTTGCTCATAACAAGGTCAGCAGGGAAAATCACAATGGATACATGTCACTCATTGCAAGGTTGTCCATGTTGATGACAAAGCGAAGCCTTGAGAACAAAGAACTGATTGATTAGCAATCTCGGGTGAAGAAGCATAGTAAGATGATCAGAACCTGATAAGCTTCTATGTTGTACACCGCAGTCATCATATTAGGGATATCTAGCCAACTTTTTCCTGAAAATCGGGACATGCTTACTTAGGGAAATCTATGTGAAATATCAATTTCTCTTGAAACCAGGACATGTTACTTTCACTTTTTTGTTTCCTTCGTTACAGGTTATGATAATCTACCATCTGAAGCTGCAGCACTATCCCTTGACTGTACCTGAAACGATACAAGATCCCCGGTGAAGTGTTCATTACAGAAGTCCTTATCAACCAGTGGAACGGAAGAAGAATTCCTCACTACCAGCAGACTGTCAGAACATCATTTTTAATAGTTATCTATGTGGGACTGATAAGTGTGGAAGAGATGGTCACTTTTAAAGGACTTGGTGAATGATTACCTTGCCAATAGGACGATTGAATATTATTGTCTTGAATATTATTGTTTGTGTGAGTTTCCTCCTAATACAGGATGTGGTAGGAATCGTAAGGGACATCACCATTATACCTGTTAATACTTATTTCTATAACTTTGTTTGAAATCTATTTCTTAATGTAACAGCAAGTACAATATGCCCTTTGTGTATTATAGAAATGCAAGGTGTTTAATGTGAATGATTTTATGCTTACTGCTAATGTTCTTTATACTGTCTATTTTTTCATGTTTTTTTATTGTTTTCTAAAAATAACTTTTTAAGTATATTTCTTTTTTAAATGGTCTAGGGGGGAGTGTAAAAATATTTAAAAGATAATACACAACGCAGAGGACGAGAGGTCAATAGAGTACTAACGATCAATGGAAATAGTGTTTTTTCTGTAATATCAATGGGTCAGAGAAATTTCAGTCCGGGACTCATAGCTACATGGCAAGTTCTCATTGGTCCAAATTGTTTATACATTGAACCTGAAATAGGATACTTGTTATTTGGCCATTGGCCCAGTTTTATTCCAAGGAATTCTAATTGGTCAACCACAGGTTAGGGCTGGGTTATAAAACTGCATCATGTCCCTTTGTTCTGTGGGGAGAATCATAGGAGAGAATCACTGAAGTGAATCACAGGAGAGAATCACTGAAGTGAATCACAGGAGAGAATCACTGAAGTGAATCACAGGAGAGAATCACTGAGGACAGGGGAGCATGAACATCTACCATCTACCTCCCTGCATGATTTGTTCTCTTTGAATAAACCTATTTCTCTCCCCCTGATTTGCTTTGGGGTTTGTGTTATTGAAGAGTAACATCAACTGCTAACACTATACAGTGCATTCGGAAAGTATTCAGACCCCTTGACTTTTTCCATGTTGTTACATTACAGCCTTATTCTAAAATGTATTAAATAAATATTTTTCCTCATCAATCTACAAACAATACCCCATAATGACAAGGCAAAAAAGGTTTTTAGAAATGTTAGCAAATGTATTACAAGTAAAAAACAGAAATACCTTATTTACAGTATTCATACCCTTTGCTATGAGACTCGAAATTGAGCTCAGGTGCATCCTGTTTCCATTGATCATCCTTGAGATGTTTCAACAACTTGATTGGAGTCCACCTGTGGTAAATGCAATTGATTGGACATGATTTGGAAAGGCACACCTGTCTATATAAGATCTCACAGTTGACAGTGCATGTCAGAGCAAAAACCAAGCCATGAGGTTGAAGGAATTGTCCTTAGAGCTCTGAGACAGGATTGTGTCGAGGCACAGATCTGGGGAAGGGTACCAAAAAATCTGCAGCATTGAACGTCCCCAAGTCCTTTGTGGCAACAGTTTGAGAAAGGCCCTTTCTTGTTCAGCATGACAATGCCCCTCGTGCACAAAGCGAGGTCCATGCAGAAATGGTTTGTCGAGATCAGTGTGGAAGAACTTGACTGGCCTGCACAGAGCCCTGACCTCAACTCCATTGAACACCTTTGGGAAGAATTGGAACGCCGACTTCGAGCTAGACCTAATCGCCCCAACATCACTGCCCGACCTCACTAATGCTCTTGTGGCTAAATGTAAGCAAGTCCCCGCAGCAATGTTCCAACACCTAGTGGAAAGCCTTCCCAGGGACCAACTCAATTTTAATGCCCATGATTTTGGAATGACATGTTCAATGAGCAGGTGTCCACATATTTTTGGTCATGTAGTGTAACTAATTAAATTACAATTAACTAAAATGTACGCTTAATCCAGTATAAAGTAATGTATAGAATTTATTATACAACAGATAAAATTCACAAATTCTACAGCACAATGGCAGAGTGATGTCTTAAGTGTAAAACTAACAATTACTCAATAATCCTGCCTTCTGGGAATGCTGTGAAGTCCAAAAGTTATGGGTGGAATTAGAAAGTTGGCTGTCAGAAGTATTACTATTTACTTTTAATCTGTCTGTCTGCATAATTTAAAGACATGGCATATGAGGGTGCAGTGAACTACCCAATGGGGTGGACGAAACTTTTCTTGTCAATCCTCTTGAAAAAAACGTTTACTTAAAAACTGAAAATCAACCAATCCTCCATCGTTAACACAATGGAAAGGTAAAATGCTTTATTATCTAACTGTTGAAAGTGCATGGGCGAAGGAGAGAAACAAAATGGTGCAGTTTGAGGTCATGTGGTGGAGAATGATACGGGCGCTGGAGATGGGGGTGTTAGCAGTTGGGTCTGGGCAGGGTGACGGCGTCGATGTTTGTGTGTGTTTGTATGTTGTCCTTTGTATGTTTATGTTTTGTATTTTTTGAAGAAAAAAACATACAATAAATAAATCAAGTAGTTGGCCGACGGCCAGCATGCACGCAGGATTTGGTTCTGGGTGATGAGATTAGACACACTAACATTGACATTCAGATTCATTCTTGAGTATAAAATGTAAAAAATTTTTTTTTGAGGTGACCAAAATAATCAGATTACTTTCAGTTACTTTTGGATTATTTAGGCATTAGAAGAAGACAAAAAGGATCCATCAAATTAATTTGGCGTGTCATCATAGAGGTCTCTGAGAAACTTAAACGTGCGTCTTTTTTCAATTCTGAATTGAATGTAATGGAGGAAACAGAAAGGTGTCGTGTATTTTTTTACGTAAACATAATATCTGAATTTAAAAGTAAGCCAGTTGTTCAAAAGTATCTGAAATCTGATTTCAATATTTTGGCTGGTAACATAACCGATTACAGTTAGTTTTTTTGTAATCAGATTACATGTAACGGATTACTCCCAAACCTGAATGTGGTGATGTATTCCTCTGCAGTAAGAGTTATAAAACAGCCCGTCAGTATGTTTGGGAGAGAGAGGGCTTTCTGTCTGCCCTGCCCATTGTGTAAGAAAGCACAGTTATCTTCATTTCCTCTCCTATCTTGGTTGCGCTGTGCTGTGCTGGGCTGTGCTGGGCTGTGCTGTGCTGCTGCAGGACCATTAGCCTAAGTATTCCTTGGGGAATCTATTCTAATTAAGCAGACTGGAGCCGCGGCTCTGTGCAGGGCTCCATTTATACCCTGGTGTCTTCCAAAAGATTTGGCTCCCTTTAAAAGCATTACCACTGACAGAGCCTTGTCTTTGTTGATGCCGTATAAGAGTCATTTGTCATCCAACTCCTCAGAATGGAAACTGGCCTCCTTAGGATTCAATCCTTCCCTTTCCTCCTCCACTTAAACATCTGTGTAAAACAACTGAGCAGGAAAAGGTCCAATTAAAATGTGTACTAATGATAGTAATAGTAGTACTAATAGTAATACTGCTGCACCACCTCTAAAACTACAGTACTACTACAAAGACAGCGTATCATGTCATACCTTTTAAATTGATATCTATGTAAAACAAACCATTTAGCAATACAGTAATTCACACGCAGAGTCAGGTTCCCTCTACAAGCTCCCATTTCCCCCTCCAGCAGAATCCAGCTCATCCACCCCCCTCTCCTCTGTGGGAGTGGAATTCCAATCCACCAGTGGGCATTATACCACTTCTGCTATTCCATCAACCAGCACAGAGCACTGCACAGCAGAGGGGAGCTGCATGCATGGTTCCATTCCCACAAGCATTCTATTCTCTCTCCATCCACTCTCGTCTCTCGTCTCCACACACTACCTCTCTCTTTTTTTCTCCTGTGGTAAACTGGGCCCGTCACTTGATCATTTATGAGCAGGTTGTGGGAGTGAGGTCTCTCCAAAGGCCCATCCATTCATGCCTGGGCCTATTCTTTACAGAGGAGATGAGCAGGTTGATACCTTTAAGATGGTGAGAGCCTGCAGGGCAGGGCAAGCTCCCAGACCCCACAAATCAACACATACAGAGCCTCAGGCCAGCACACACTCTGGTCTGTCTAGCACCAAACTACCTCGCTGAGAGAAATGATAACAAGTAACGACTATATGATTGAATAGGAGGAGACACTGTGCTAGACATGCGTTTTGAATGACAAGTCATTGGGTTCATATTAGGAGAGAAAGACAGGGAGTCCTCCACTCTGTGCATCTCTCTCAGATATTGTGCCTTCAGTACTGCACACTACTCGAGGAATACAATCCAAAATGGGTGTTTGTTTCTGGAGGATTCTCCCCATCCCATCCGGCCCAGTGTATCGCTGAGTGATCTTGCATGTGTTCAGGCTCCTGCCTGCCTTTGTGTGAAATCTTCCCTCGGGCTAGGAGGCTAGGGCTATTTTTAGCAGGCTGATTGTATGCTGTTATGGGACAGCGTGTCCTACTTACACTGGGAGCTGCTGATATTAAAGCAAAGTGTTGATGTGACGACCCACATAATGAATCGTCCTTGAGAGACCCAGACGTGTCCTGCCAGTCTCAAACACCAAAGCCACCACTGTGTCTGATAAGTGACTTCAAATGGCTTCAACATTCACACTGGGGCTGTGGGTGTCAGGGCTTGGAAAGCAGAGATATCACACTTATAATAAATGTCAAGATTTCAACCTCTCACATCAGTCAAGAGGACAGATATAAACCTCCTGACCTGAATGAGAAAGTAATATTCTGTCACTTTCAGATACATCCTTCCATCAGGGTCAGAACCAAGTGGCAATAAACACAAATCTGTCTGAAAGGTCACAGTAAAACTCTTTAGCACAATCAAAATGAAGGATCACCATAATGAAGAATAGCTGCTCTTTCCATGACATAGTCTGACCAGGTGAATGCTATGATCCCTTATTGATGCCACTTGTTAAATCCCCTTTAATCAGTGTAAAGGAAGCGGGGGAGACAGATTAAAGAAGGATTTTTAAGCCTTGAGACAATTGAGACATGGATTGTGTATGTGTGCCATTCAGAGGGTGAATGGGCAAGACAAAATATTATACGTGCCTTTGAATGGGGTATGGTAGTAGCTGCCATGCGCATTGGTTTGTGTTAAGAACTGCAATGGTGCTGGGGTTTTCATGCTCAACAGTTTCCTGTGTGTATCACAAAGGGTTCACCATCCAAAGGACATCCAGCCAACTTGACACAACTGTGGGAAGCAATGGAGTCAACATGGGCCAGCATCAATGTTCCCTCTAAACTGTGCACGTGGGCGGCCGCACACTTCCTCCAGGACTGCCGCCCAGAAGACATGCCATGCCGCGCAGAGACGCATGAGATTGAACTTCACTGAAGTCGTCCCATTAGTTTGCACTATATAGATCAACGTTTTTCTGTGGTCGAATCAACATTATATCACCTCATTTTCAATGCAACAAACCAAAACAAATCTAAATTTGCAAGATTAAGTCCGTGATTTTGTTGTAACAGAGCCAGAGCACAACAGAATAGAATTCTATTGTCAGGAGTAGCCCACAAGCGGTCTTTCAATCAATAGCTAGTGCACTTTTCAGATCAGTTCAGATCAGAGCGCAGAGATTTACAGTCAGCTTTTTGGCCCATGTTGTAAAAAATCATTCATTCATGTCAAGCCCTTCATAATGTAAAAATGTTTTTAAAAGTCTCATTGAATGTAGGCCTGCACTGAACACCACATAGGCTATATCACAGAAATCCAGAGCTATTTCCATGTGAAAATGTTATGGGATTCACTCCCATTGGTTTTGTTGGTAGGCCTACAGTGAATTCGGAAAGTATTCAGACCCCTTGACTTTTTCCAAATTTTTTCGGTTACAGCCTTATTCTAAAATTGATTAAACAGTTTTTTCCCTCATCAATCTACATACAATACACAATACTGAAAAAGCAAAAACAGGTTTTTAGACATTTTTGCTATAATATATATATTAAAAAAAACTGAAATATCACAATTTGCATAAGTATTCAGACTCTTTCCTCGGTACTTTGTTGAAGCAACTTTGGCAGTGATTACAACCTAGAGTCTTCATGGGTATGACGCTACAAGCTTGGCACACCTGTATTTGGGGAGTTTCACCCATTCTTCTCTGCAGATCTTCTCAAGCTCTGTCAGGTTGGATGGGGAGCGTTGCTGCACAGATATTTTCAGGTCTCTCCAAAGATGTTTGATTGGGTTCAAGTTCAGGCTCTGGTTGGGCCACTCAAGGACATTCAGAGACTTGTCCTGAAGCCACTCTGCATTGTCTTGGCTGTGTGCTTAGGGTCGTTGTCCTGTTAGAAGGTGAACCGTAGCCCCAGTCTGAGGTCCTGAGCGCTCTGGAGCAGGTTTTCATTAAGGATCTCTCTGTATTTTGCTCCGTTCATCTTTGCTCCATCCATGCCCCATGACTAGTCTCCCAGTCCCTGCCACTGAAAAACATTAATGTTGCTGCCACCACCATGCATCACTGTAGGGATGGTGCCAGGTTTCCTCCAGATGTGATGCTTGGCATTCAGGCCAAATAGTTCTATCTTGGTTCCATCAGACCAGAGAATCTTGGTTCTCATGGTCTTAGAGTCCTTTAGGTGCCTTAAAGGCCTGTGATTGGTGGAGTGCTGCAGAGATGGTTGTCCTTCTGGAAGGTTCTCCCCTCCACAGAGGAACTCTAGAGCTCTGTCAGAGTGACCATCGGGTTCTTGGTCACCTCCCTGACCAAGGCCCTTCTCCCCCGATTGCTCAGTTTGGCCGGGAAGCCAGCTCTAGGAAGAATCTTGGTGGTTCCAAACTTCTTCCATTTAAGAATGATTGAGGCCACTGTGTTCTTGGGGACCTTCAATGCTGAAGACATTGTTTTGATACCCTTCTCCAGATCTGTGCCTCGACACAATCCTGTCCCGGAGCTCTAAAGACAATTCCTTTGACATCATGGCTTGGTTTTTGCTCTGACATGCACTGTCAACTGTGGGACCTTATATAGACAGGTGTGTGCCTTTCCAAATCATGTCCAATCAATTGAATTTACCACAGGTGGACTCTAAATAAATTGTAGAAACATCTCAAGGATGATCAACGGAAACAGGATGCACCTGAGCTCAATTTCGAGTCTCATAGCAAAGGGTCTGAATACTTATGTAAATCATGTTTTTTTCTAAAAATCTGTTTTCGCTATGTCATTATGGGGTATTGTGTGTAGATTGCTGAGATTTGTTTCATTTAATCCATTTTAGAATAAGGCTGAAACGTAACAAAATGTGGAAAAAGTCAAGGGGTCTGAATACTTTCCGAAGGCACTGCACATTATGCTCAAATAGCCACAATAGCCTATTGGCAACTGTCTAAAACTGTAATGGTACAGCCTCAGTGTTGACTGTAACCGCGTGCAGGAAGTTGCACAAAATTCTCACAATGTTCAAGTGTCCCGTCACCTGACCTAAAGTTTGCTCAATGCCCCCAAAAAATGTGAAGTAACATTGGCCAGCATCCCTGTGGAATGCTTTCGATACCTTGTAGAGTCCATGCCCCGACGAATTGAGGCTGTTCTGAGGGCAAAACTCAATATTAGGAAGGTGTTTGGACACAGATATACACACACGCCATTTTAAACCCTGTAGGCTTGTGTATTTGTGTAAAAAATAGAGGAAACATAACATGGGTGAAACAAACAGTGTAGTTATGAGGAGTGTTTCCTGTGTGGATTGAAGGTCCTGGGAGTCAGTCGGTCAGTCCCATTCCTTTGAGCCCTCTGCCCTGGTGGCACTCCATCTCATTAGAGAGCTCTGTGACATTTTAGAGAAAACCCTACAACACCGCTGACTAAAGAACTGTGGCATTACTTCAATTTCAATTGTCAGATAGAATAGAAGAAAAAGGGCCATTGACCTACATCACTGATCAGGGGATTTCTCCAACAAATCCATTCAGTTTGAAAACCTTATAGGAAACATGTTTTATGAAAAAAAACTAAAGCGCTAGATAATGTATTTAGTTATAATCTATGAGTTGGGAATCACATCGCTAATTAATCAAACTCTATATATCAGATGAAATGTCATCCTGAGTATAACAAACAAAAAGCTAAACAACTGGCATAAAATGATATTGTTAACAATGAGATTAGTGAGCCCATTCCAAGCTTGTGCAAGCAGACATAAACAAATCTAAATCAACAGTAATGTGCTGTTCAGTGGCTGATCACCTAGGAAACAGGATGAGAGAGGAACCATGGTTAATAGTAGCTGTTATTCCTCAGTGAAAATGTAGCCTAGGAGCCAACCTCAAACCGCGGCTAGATCAACAATAAGATCCAACAACAAGTACTGGTCCCGTGTGGCCCCGTTGGTAGAGCATGGTGTTTGCAACGCCAGGGGGGTGGGTTCGATTCCCACGGGGGACCAGTACAAAAAAAAAAAAGAAAAAAAAAATGTATGAAATGTATGCATTCACTACTGTAAGTCGCTCTGGATAAGAGCATCTGCTAAATGACGTAAATGTTAATTTATTTTTGTTATGTTGCACCATAACCCCCTTAAAGAGAGAATGTTCCCTCTGTTTGTGGTGTGTGAGGTTATTATGAGGCGCTAAGTAAGAGTTTCAGCCATACTTACTGCCCAGTTAAATGTCTTAGAGGGTAATGGAGAAGCCCTGTTAAAATGTCTTAAAGGGTAATGGAGAAGCCCTGTTAAATATCTTAGAGGGTAATGGAGAAGCCCTGTTAAAATGTCTTAGACGGTAATGGAGAAGCCCTGTTAAATGTCTTAGAGGGTAATGGAGAAGCCCTGTTAAAATGTCTTAGACGGTAATGGAGAAGCCCTGTTAAATGTCTTAGAGAGTAATGGAGAAGCCCTGTTAAAATGTCTTAGACGGTAATGGAGAAGCCCTGTTAAATGTCTTAGAGGGTAATGGAGAAGCCCTGTTAAGTGTCTTAGAGGGTAATGGAGAAGCCCTGTTAAAATGTCTTAAAGGGTAATGGAGAAGGAATAAGAAGTACAAAGCTGGAGGAGCCAGGATAGGTCTCTACTGATGGAGATGGTACTTTCAGAGGTATTGAAGGAATGGAGGCAGACTGAATGGCAGACTGAGGCTCATAAAAGGCTTTTTGAAGGGATGGAACCCTGACAGAGATCTATGTGGGTGAATCAGACTCTCTCGAAGAAGGTCCTCTTAGTATTTGAAAACCAACAGGGGTACGGCCAAACTTTTAATAATCTTTTGTAGAATGAAGATTACTACTACAAAATATTCCATTCATGCACACACATAAAGGACAACTAAATAAGTGATTTTTAAACCTAAGAACCACAGCTCATTAATTGTGCGTGTGTGCGTGAGTGCGTGTGATAATTATATTTTTTCCACAGGTATAAAAGTATAAATGAGGTACTGAACCCTGGTTGTTGATTCATTCAGTTGATAGACATCAACTGACTGATCCGATTCACACACACCAATATAACCGAACTTGGGTACTCTACAGCTCATAACCAAAAATCGGTCATTCTGCCCCTGAGCAAGTGCCGAAGACGTGGATGTCGATTATGGCAGTCCCACGCACCTCTCTGATTCAGAGGGGTTTGGTTAAATTCAGAAGACACATTCCAGTTGAAGGCATTCTGTTGTACTAATCTAAGTGTAGTTCAACGAATCCCCTAAGCTTCTGCAGTAGCGAATGAGTCTTAAAGGGCCAATGCAGCCGTTTGTATCTCAATTTCAAATCATTTCTGGGTAACAATGAAGTACCTTATTGTGATTGTTTTCAATTAAAATGGTCAAAAAGAAACAAAATAGCTTATTAGCAAATAGCAATTTCTCAAGCAAGAATTTAGCTACAGTAGGAATGTCAGGGAGTTGGGAAGGGGAAAACTGAAAATGAACTGTTATTGGCTGAGAGGTTGGTCTATTAACTAATTTACCGCCGAGTGATGTCACCAGGCAGGCCAAAACTCCATACCACCAAAACAGGCAGAAGTTTCATGCAGACTTTTCAAACAGCTCCTACACTAAAAGGGCATTATCATAATTTTCACAGTATTATTCCAACCTCATAGAGTGGAAATACAGTATATGAGGTTGGAATAATAATTGTTTTAACTGTCAAGGTCAAAACATATTGATTCAATGGTTGTGATGATGAGGAGAGGTCTGTCCGTGATAAAAAGATGCTCTGCTTTTTTAACACCACACTCTTGATTATTGTCAAGTCATATGGTCCAGTGCTGCAAAGAAGGACCTAGTTAAGCTGCAGCTGGCCCGGAACAGAGCTGCATGTTTTGCTTGTCATTGTAAACCATAACACTTAGGCTTCAACTTCCAGTTTATGCGCTCATGGCCAAAAGTTTTGAGAATGACACAAACATAAATTTCCACAAAGTTTGCTGCTATGCTACAGTGTCTTTAGATATTTTTTGTCAGATGTTACTATGGAATACTGAAGTGTAATTATAAGCATTTCATAAGTGTCAAAGGCTTTTATTGACAATTACATGAAGTTGATGCAAAGAGTCAATATTTGCAGTGTTGACCCTTCTTCTTCAAGACCTCTGCAATCCGCCCTGGCATGCTGTCAATTAACTTCTGGGCTACATTCTGACTGATGGCAGCCCATTCTTGCATAATCAATACATGGGAGTTTGTCAGAATTTGTGGGTTTTGTTTGTCCACCTGCCTCTTGAGGATTGACCACAAGTTCTCAATGGGATTAAGGTCTGGGGAATTTCCTGGCCATGGACCCAAAATATCAATGTTTTGTTCCCCGAGCCACTTAGTTATCACTTTTGCCTTATGGCAAGGTGCTCCATCATGCTGAAAAAGGCATTGTTCGTCACTAAACTGTTCCTGGATGGTTGGGAGAAGTTGCTCTCGGAGGATGTGTTGGTACCATTCTTTATTCATGGCTGTGTTCTTGGGCATATCAGTCTGTCCCTGATGTTTTTCCTGGAGAGAAGTGGCTTCTTTGCTGCCCTTCTTGACACCAGGCCATCCTCCAAAAGTCTTCGCCTCACTGTGCGTGCAGATGCACTCACACCTGCCTGGTGCCATTCCTGAGCAAGCTCTGTACTGGTGGTGCCCCGATCCCGCAGCTGAATCAACTTTAGGAGACGGTCCTGGCACTTGCTGGACTTTCTTGGGCGCCCTGAAGCCTTCTTCACAACAATTGAACCGCTCTCCTTGAAGTTCTTGATGATCCGATAAATGGTTGATTTAGGTGCAATCTTACTGACACCAATATCCTTGCCTGTGAAGCCCTTTTTGTGCAAAGCAATGACGATGGCATGTGTTTCCTTGCAGGTAACCATGGCTGACAGAGGAAGAACAATGATTCCAAGCACCACCCTCCTTTTGAAGCTTCCAGTCTGTTATTCGAACTCAATCAGCATGACGGAGTGATCTCCAGCCTTGTCCTCGTCAACACTCACACCTGTGTTAACGAGAGAATCACTGACATGATGTCAGCTGGTCCTTTTGTGGCAGGGCTGAAATGCAGTGGAAATGTTTTTTGGGGATTCAGTTCATTTGCATGGCAAAGAGGGATTGCAATTGATCTGATCACTCTTCATAACATTGTGGAGTATATGCAAATTGCCATCATACAAACTGAGGCAGCAGACTTTGTGAAAATTAATATTTGTGTCATTCTCAAACCTTTTGGCAACGACTGTACACATTTTACAAACACAATCTATTTTACAATAGTTATATTTTGTTTCTTTTTAGTCCTGGCCTCCCTCTATTTCTGATGTCCATCCAGCTTGATTTATATTTGCCATATATTTGTAACTGTGCTATTTCACAAAGGTTCTGAACCTATAAACATTTTAGAGACACATTATATTTAAATGTGTTATCTTGTTGTTATTAGTCCCACCCTTCAGCTCCATTCAACCCCTCCCATCTATCTCTTAACACCATCCATATTGGATTTCAAGTTGCCATATATTCTTCAACTGTGCTGTGATGCTTCACAAAAGCACTGAACCTTTCTATTCTCATAGTTTCTACAGATTGTAAATTAAAGACATTTTTGCTAAAATAATTATTACAGTGGGGGAAAAAAGTATTTGATCCCCTGCTGATTTTGTATGTTTGCCCACTGACAAAGAAAGGATCAGTCTATAATTTTAATGGTAGGTTTATTTGAACAGTGAGAGACAGAATAACAACAAAAATATACAGAAAAACGCATGTCAAAAATGTTATAAATTGATTTGCATTTTAATGAGGGAAATAAGTATTTGACCCTCTCTCAATCAGAAAGATTTCTGGCTCCCAGGTGTCTTTTATACAGGTAACGAGCTGAGATTAGGAGCACACTCTTAAAGGGAGTGCTCCTAACCGCAGCTTGTTACCTGTAAAAAAGACACCTGTCCACAGAAGCAATCAATCAATCAGATTCCAAACTCTCCACCATGGCCAAGACCAAAGAGCTCTCCAAGGATGTCAGGGACAAGATTGTAGACCTACACAAGGCTGGAATGGGCTACAAGACCATCGCCAAGCAGCTTGGTGAGAAGGTGACAACATTTGGTGCGATTATTCGCAAATGGAAGAAACACAAAAGAACTGTCAATATCCCTCGGCCTGGGGCTCCATGCAAGATCTCACCTCGTGGAGTTGCAATGATCATGAGAACGGTGAGGAATCAGCCCAGAACTACACGGGAGGATCTTGTCAATGATCTCAAGGCAGCTGGGACCATAGTCACCAAGAAAACAATTGGTAACACACTACGCCGTGAAGGACTGAAATCCTGCAGCGCCCGCAAGGTCCCCCTGCTCAAGAATACATATACATGCCCGTCTGAAGTTTGCCAATGAACATCTGAATGACTCAGAGGACAACTGGTGAAAGTGTTGTGGTCAGATGAGACCAAAATGGAGCTCTTTGACATCAACTCAACTCGCCGTGTTTGGAGGAGGAGGAATGCTGCCTATGACCCCAAGAACACCATCCCCACCATCAAACATGAAGGTGGAAACATTATGCTTTGGGGTTGTTTTTCTTTAAGGGGACAGGACAACTTCACCGCATCAAAGGGACGATGGACGGGCCCATGTACCGTCAAATCTTGGGTGAGAACCTCCTTCCCTCAGCCAGGGCATTGAAAATGGGTCATGGATGGGTATTCCAGCATGACAATAACCCAAAACACACGGCCAAGGCAACAAAGGAGTGGCTCAAGAAGAAGCACATTAAGGTCCTGGAGTGGCCTAGCCAGTCTCCAGACCTTAATCCCATAGAAAATCTGTGGAGAGAGCTGAAGGTTCGAGTTGCCAAACGTCAGCCTCGAAACCTTAAAGACTTGGACAAGATCTGCAAAGAGGAGTGGGACAAAAGCCCTCCTGAGATGTGTGCAAACCTGGTGGCCAACTACAAGAAACGTCTGACCTCTGTGATTGCCAACAAGGGTTTTGCCACCAAGTACGAAGACATGTTTTGCAGAGGAGTCAAATACTTATTTCCCTCATTAAAATGAAAATCATTTTATAACATTTTTGACATGCGTTTTTCTGGATATTTTTGTTGTTATTCTGTCTCTCACTGTTCAAATGAACCTACTATTAAAATTATAGACTGATAATATCTTTGTCAGTGGGCAAACGTACAAAATCAGCAGGGAATCAAATACTTTTTTCCCCCACTGTATATTATTGATCAATTGACTATGACTTTTCAAATCACCCAGTATTGCTATCTGCAGCATTAGCTCCAGGTAAATGTTACAATTCTTCAGCCATTCCTGGACCTGTTACCAAAAACGAGCTACATATGGACAGTACCAAAATAAATGATCTAATGACTCTGCCTCCTCACAGCAATATCTGCAGAGCTGGGAAGGTTGTATCCCACATATATATAACATTCTATTGGTTGCAAGAATTGTGTATAATCATTTATATTGAAAAATTAGACATTTTGAATCCGTTGTCATTTTGCATGTCAAATCATAAACCATGTGCCATGGAATTGGTACATCGTCAAATCTCACCTCACGGCACAATGCCTCTCCCCTATGTGCCTGTCACGTCCTGGCCAGTATAAGGGTTAATTGTTATTGTAGTTTGGTCAGGACGTGGCAGAGGGTATTTGTTTTATGTGGTTCAGGGTGGTGGTTTTGTAGTAAGGGCATTTGATTTAGTATTCCGGGGGTTTTTGGGCACTGTTTGAGATTCATGTATTCTATGTTTAGTCTAGGTAGTCTGTTTCTATGTTGAGTTAATTGGGGTGGACTTCCAATTGAAGGCAACTGTGTGGTGTTGCCTTTGATTGGAAGTCCTATATTAGGTGGGAGATTGTTCTGTGTTTAGCCTTGTGCCTTGCCAGACTGTTTGTTGATCGTTCGTTCTCTTTTTGTTATTTTGGTGTTCATTTTGGAATTTATTAAAAGTCAAGATGAGCATACACATACCTGCGGCATTTTGGTCCTCCTTAACCAACGACAACCGTGACAGTGCCCTACTTTTTGTGTGTATGTGTATGTACTGTCATGTATGTATAACTGATAGATGCGCATGCACGCACACACACACACTACATGTTAAAGGTTTGGATGTAAATTGTAAAGTCTTTTGTCTGTAATGTTATATTTCTCGTTATGTGTCGTACCCCAGTAAGACTAGCTGTCGCCATGGTGCCGGCTAATGGGGATCCCAATAAAACAAAAATGTAAAATATATACACTCACTGGCCAGTTTATTAGGTACACGAAAATGGACCGCTCCTACAGACAATGAGTCACGTGGCCGTGGCTTGCTATATAAAGCAGGCAGACAGGCAGGCATCAAGGCATTAAGTTACTGTTTGATTGAACGTTAGAATGAGCAAAACGAGTGACCTAAGCGACTTTGAGTGTGGTATGATCGTCGGTGCCAGGAGCGCCGGTTCCAGTATCTCAAACTGCCGCCCTCCTGGGCTTTTCACGCACAACAGTGTCTAGGGTTTACAGAGAATGGTGCGACAAACAAAACATCCAGTCAGTGGCAGTCCTGTGGGCCAAAACAGCTCGTTCATGAGAGAGGTCAAAGGAGAATGGCAAGAATCCTGCAAGCTAACAGGCAGGACACAAATAGGCAATTAACGGTGCAGCACAACAGTGGTGTGCAGAACGGTATCTCGGAACACACAACTCGTCGATCCTTGTCACGGATGGGATATTTCAATAGACGACCACACCGTGTTCCACTCCTGTCAGCGAAAAACAAGAAGTGGCTCCAATCTCCACGCAATCACCAACATTAGACAATTGAGGCGTGGAAAAACATTGCCTGGAACATGACAGCGAGTTCAGTTTACTTAAGCAGCCTGCACAGTCCCCAGAGCTCAACCCAGTAGAGCATCTTTAGGATGAGATGGAACGGGCTGTTCACAGCATTAATGTACTGTCGTCCAATCTGCAGTAACTGCGTACTGCCATCGCGTCAGCATGGACCAACCTCCCTGTGGAACAATTCTGAATTGTAGAATTCCCCCGAAGAATTCAGGTTTTCTGGAGGCAAAGGGGGGTCCGACCTGGTACTAGATGGGTGTACCTAATAAACTGGCCAGTGAGTTTATATTTAAAACAGCAAAATCACGTTTTTGACTGCACTGGGCCTTTAAGGCCCACAGTACTGTACCTGTTCCAGGATGGTGTTGATTCTTCCCACCTCACAGTCGATGAGGAAGCGTTTCTCCTGCCTGCGGTCCATCTCCTCAATGATGCGTTTGTACTCTGTAGGGTCTACTATTCTGCCCACCGACCGGGCTGTCACCTGCCAGTTATTGGCCACTGCTGACTCCATGATGGCTTGAAGGATAGAGAAACCTGGAGAGGAGAGAGAGGGGATCAGTCACATACTGTAGAATGGCAAAGGTGGGTTTGTGGTCGTTTGCAGGGGAGAGCGGTGTACTTAATCACGTCATAGTTACTGTAAAGTCAAAATACAAAGCTCTTTGACAATAAAATCTGGGCACATATTCTAGTTTAACGTTTCAATGTCACGTGCACAAGTACAATGAAATGCATTTCTTGCAAGCTCTAAACCCAACAATGCAGTAATAACATAAGAGAACAAAAACACACGAGAAATAAAAAGAAGAAATCAGAAATAAAAGAACATGAGAAAGTAAGAAGCTACAGTTCCAATACCATATTTACAATGTGCAGGGACACTGGAGTGATGGAGGTAGATAAGTATATTGGTAAGGTGACTAGGCATCAGGATGTATGATAAACAGAGTAGCAGTGACGTAAATAAAGCTTGTATGTGAGTGTGTGTGCGTGTGTGTAGTCAGTATGAATCAGTGGAGGCTGCTGAGGGTAGGACGGCTCATAATAATGGCTGGAACGGAGCAAATGGAATGGAAACCATGTGTTTGATGTATTTGATACCATTCTACTGATTCCGCTCCAACCATTACCACGAGACCTCCTCCCCAATTACGGTGCCACCAACCTCCTGTGGTATAAATGTGTGCATGAGTGTCAGTGTGCGTGAGTGTGTAGAGTCCTGTGAGTGTGCATAGAGAGACAGTGTAAAAATACAAATAATTACAAGGGTCAACAAGGGTCAACTCAGTCTGTGTAGCCATTATGTTAGCTATTTAGCAGTCTTATGGTTTGGGGATAGAAACTGTTCAGAAACCTGTTGGTGTCAGACTTGATGCACCGGTACAGCTTGCCGTGCGGCAGCAGAGAGAACAGTCTATGGCTTGGGTGGCTGGAGTATTTCATGATTTTCCGGGCCTTCCTTTCACACCGCCTGGTATAGAGGTACTGGATGGCAGGGAGCTCGGCCCCAGTAATGTACTGGGCTGTCCGCACCACCCTCTGTAGCGCAATGCGATCGAGGCCGGTTCTGTTGCCATACCAAGCAGTGATGCAGCCAGTCAAGATGCTCTCAATGGTGCCGCTGTTGAACTTTTTGTGGATTTGAAGGCCCATGCCAAACTTGTTCAACCTCCTGAGGGGGAAGAGGCACTGTCACACCTTTTTTGTGTGTGTGTGTGGACCATTTTAAGTCCTTAGTGATTTGGACCCTGAGGGACTTGATGCTCTCAAACCGCTCCACCGCCGCCCCATCGATGTGGATGGGGGCGTGCTCGCCCTCCCCCCTTTCACATTTCTCACTTTGCATCATGGTCAATTTAAAGGTTCTGTTTTGTACTGTTTGTTAACCAACTGGTGTAGGGTATGAATATTTCATGTTTTCTGTCCACTTGAATGGTATCACTCTGTCATAAATACAACCACAATAGTCTTTGAGCCCATGAGAAAAAACCTCCCAAAAGACAGCCCTGTCACATTTCATGGGTGAAATAAATGGTATAGTAGTGTCACGTTCTGACCAGTAAAGGGGTTATTTGTTATTGTAGTTTGGTCAGGACGTGGCAGGGGGTGTTTGTTTTATGTGGTTCGGGGTTTGTTGGGTTATGTTATTATGTAAGAGGGGTGTTTGTTTAGAGTGTTCCGGGGTTTCTGGACTATGTTCTTGTTAGTTTATTTCTATGTTAGTTCTAGTCTTTCTATGTTTATGTTTAGTTAATGAGGTTGACCTTCAATTGGAAGCAGCTGCTCCTCGTTGCGTCTAATTGAAGGTCTTATTTAAGAGGGGTGTTTTTCTATGGGATTTGTGGGTAGTTGTTCCTGGTTTTGTGTCTGTGGACCTGACAGGACTGTTTAGTGTCGGTCGTTGTTTTGTATACGTGATTTGTTTGTTTTTTTCCTTCTTTTGATGTAATAAAGAAGATGAGTAGGCACGTTCCCACTGCACCTTGGTCCAATCCTTACGACGCCCGTTACAAGTAGGTAAAGTATGTCAAATGGAAAAGTAGCTTATAGCTTCCAGGACAGGCAACTAGAAATTCTAGTCTGGGCTTTTTATGATGGGGAACTGTTTCGCAGAAATACTACTTGCAATGCCAAGAAGCTTTGGAGGAAAATTTCAATTGAATAGGTTTTCATTTCAGCTCCCAGTGTCTCGGCTGTCACAGTATGTAATGACTGAATTAATGTGATTTAAAATTCTAATTGTGAAGTACTTCATGTCAATGATACAGTGTTACCCCTCCAACGTGTAGGTTATAATGGATCTCCCAGTGCTCTAGGATGACGAGCAGGCCTTATTTAAACTGTCTAAAGGGAGCGGAGTTACAACCAGGACATGTTTTCGTTTCAGGAGATCAATGCATCGTCCATTATGTCAACTCAAGGTCAAACTGCGGGCCTGAAATGGGGGTTATACAGCGAGAGCCGCACCTCTTTATGGGTAATAGCCTTATCAAAATATGAATGTTATTTAATAACACTCCTTACACCACAATGAATAATGATGTGCTACCACTGGATTATTGATGCATAGTAATATACAGACCTAGAATAGGGTAATGAAAGAAAGCATGGATGGACAAAATAAATCTGAGATTTGCATATTTCCATTACCTGGCAGGAAAACATATACACGTATCAGCGATGGTGGAAATGTGTGGTGGCAGTAGGTCATTATGTGGTAACTTGTAAGTAATAGACAGATAAAATGGTGCAGTTGAGGAAGGCTTTGTGCGAGAGCAAGCACACTATAGTCGGCTTGGCTAAATGGGCAGAGGCAGCAACATGTGCTCGGCTATCTCTTCCTCTTAGAGCTTGGGATAAAATTGCTGATTCAATAAAATGATGAATATTATTACTGATGCTGAAGCAGTCAGTGTAGATTATGCTAATGCAGATGCGGTCTTTGCAGTGCACCCCTGCTGGGCCCATCCACATAAAGAACTGTTCCCTATATGAGCTACCGTCACTTTGTCCAACCTGCTACTGGCACGCCAGGGGCCTCTGTATAAAAACACTGACAGCCCAGTCTAAAGACACCTGTAGCCCAAAACATCTCACAGTACCTCCACTAACAGCCAGCCATCACAGCTTCAGCATAATACTTTCCATGTGAAAGGGGCGTTTTAATTCATGTCAAATGGAGAAAACATGTTATGAGTGTTCATGGATACTTGTAGGCATAAATGGATCTACTACTGTATATGTAGATGTATGGAGCTGTGAAGTGAAGAACTACCATAGACTAGCTAGCTAGAGCACATAAGAATTCTGAGCACAGCCAGAGACTCAGCCATCCACTCTCCTCTATCTCCTCTCCTACGTTAGTGACCTTCACTCAAGAGAACACTGCAGAAGGTTGTCCAATCAGACATTGCCTTTTACAAGACAGGCGGCTGTGAAGGACTGAGCACGGCTACATCACCATCACCCACTCAGGTGGCGACTGGAAGAGCAGTGAGGAGCAGGGAGAGCCGTGTATGCACGTCTGATATTTCTAAAGGTTGGGAGACTCAACAACGGTTTTCATGCGTCTGGCCGTATCCCAGCGCAGTGTGAATGACAGTCAGATAAGATAAAACCAGGAGCTAACCCCTGGTTGAAAGGACAGGGGCTTATTCTGTCATTGTAGAAGCACCATCAGGTCACACTGAAAAACACGGTGCTTTTATCATCCATCCCCACAGCATATTAAGAGAGAAAAAAGACCGCAGTCTATGTCTGATAGCATAGCAGCACAGAGGAAATTAAAAAGCAAATGCTGAAATATGAGGTGTTTTTTCACCTGCTTCCCTGAGACTACATATTGTATTGAGTACACTGGGTAAAGCCTGACATTTTAAACATGTTACCAGCTGCTTATGAAGAAAAAGGATTTGGGAGGATTTAGAAATGATTCCCTCATGACTTATATTTTGTATCAATCTTCTGCCTCTAAGCTGATTTGGAAGTTTTGGGATTCGGATGTTATTATGTATTTCTCAATGTTAAACGTGTTGTGAAACGTTGACAAGTTAAAATACTTGGAGATGGAAAAGAAATTACCAACAATTCTGGCAGAAAATATAAACAGGGGATGTAATTTAACAGACTTTGGCTTTCCTTTTAATGTGATAGGTAAAGGTCATGGCATCACAATGCTAAAATAAACAACATTCTGGATATTGGCATAGCCTGTCTGCTGTGTGTAAGATGAAGATAGTGTCACTCAGCGGTGCAAACAACAAAGCGAGTGAATGTTGGTGCAAGGTTTTTAGTCGTAAACAGATGGCACATATCACAGAAGCCAGCGGGCAGGGCGACCATCAAGAGCATTTATAAACCGTCAATTGTACAGCCCATAATAAACACCACATCAAATTTTCAGAAATCTGGGGCATATTGTCACAAGGCAATGTATAATTGGGATGAAAGCAAGACATATTGTGAGGGAAATGTTTTAAAGATGACCCATAGTAGTACATTTCTTTAAAAACATTTGATTCCGTAGAAACATTCACCTGAATGATTTTTACTACAGCCTGCTGACCAATTGGGAAACTTAATTTGTGTGGAAATGAGTCCCAGCTACAGAGCTCAGGGTCAGGGTTGACACCTTTATTCACATCAAGTCCTCAACACTAGATGTCTATCATCTGAAGTCCGACTTGACAGACACTCTATTCAAGTGCAATATCTGACATCCTGTCAGATGATGCAGTAACAAAACATGCAGCAAACTAAAAACTCTCGATACTCAATTTAACCCATTTTTCTCATCAAGAAAACATAAATGATTTTGTACTCAGTATCAAATCTTTGAAAACTAGACATGGTGAATGGATGAACGAGGAACGTTGAAAACATCATTTTAATGGTGTGGATCTTGACTGGAATAAAAACCTTCTTGGTTCTCATCACACTAGGTTCATTTACAATTCTTCACATGAACATAATTCCCTGGCTCAGCGTGGAGTGTGAAAGGTCAAAATGATTATGCAGAAAGCAGAGAAAATGTCTAATTTCTTCAAAAGAACAATTAATAATTGGGCTATTTGAGTAGAGTAAGACATAAAAATGTTCCAGATGCTTCTCTATTTCTCTTGATATACCAAAACATTTCTTTAGATCATTTGACAGTCAGCGAAAGCTATATATAGTATTTTTTTCATATGTAACAATTAAAGGCTATTAGTAACCATTCAAAATATACAGTTATAAACAAAGACTGACTACATCTGGGACAGCACCCAACTCCAAGCCCAAAGCAGTGTGATTTGCATGTGGTCTTTGTATATGGGAAGGATGGATAAAGACAAGTTTTACTGTAGGTGGTGAGCAGTATGGATAATGTGTAGGGAGGTTCTGATAGTATCTGATCTCAGTTGGAGGATATATGTGTAGATAAGGGTGGTGTGGATAGTATGCTGTGTCATTTGGAGGTTATGAGAGGTAGAGTGGACATTATGCTGTCTCAGGTGGTGGATAGCATCATGGTGGCTGCAGCATCATGGATGCTGTGTGCCCTCAACTCTGACTCAATCTTCCCCTGCTGCCTCCCAGGAGATGGTGACCTCTTTAAATCTCTCTCTCGGGGCAGGCATCAGAGTTATTTGCTGTGATGGCTTGCCCAAAGCTGAGCAGTGCATCACCGAGGTGAAGTCACACAAAGCTTCTGAGCCCACTTTTAGAGAAAGCTCCAAAAATCTCAAAGCTTAAGTCAGAGAGAAAAAAACAACAAGAGCTACTGCAGAGAGAGGCATTCCACTTCCCTGCACCAGATTTCACAAAATTGAGTTTGCTGGTTGGCTTTCTCCTTGAGAGTAAAGCTGCACGTACAGTCCCATGTTTCTGCTCAATTGCCTACAGAACACCCATCTCTTAAACAAACAAAAATGGCCTTTCATCTTGGGCAAGCCCTGTACCGAACACAGCGTATTAAGTATTTTATAACGCAGAAAGACCACTGTTCAAATAGCCCATGCATTATCCTGAAAGCTTGGGTCCCAAAATAGATGAAAGGCTTTGGAGACCAGTGGCCAGAGACCAGTGAGCAGAGGACGGTATAAACAAAACAGTGTGTAATAAAGCAGGGGCAAGTTCTATTAGTCACCCAGTTCATTACTATGCCATTTTAAGTCACATGGTCAGGCCAGATTAGATGTGACAGACTGTGGATCTCCTTAGGAGATGTTTAGAATTCAGAAAGTAAATCATATTTGGTTGAGCTGCAGAGGCACAAAGGCTTTGCTGACTCCTCCATTCTTTTCCCCAGGCTACGCCTCCACACTGTTTTTTATTCTATTGAAATTTCAGCTATTTCTCCTGCGAGCAGCTGAGACTAGTGCAGTCAGCTGAGGAGAGAGAGAAAATGAGAGAGAGACTCATCCTGGCCATTATAAGCCTCTTGCTCCTGGGCTCCTCTCTTGCTTTTGTTTTGAATGGATGTGTGTACATTTCTCTCCTAATGTCAGTTTTTCCACATACTATGATAGCACAGGATACAAATACAAGGGACTTATTTTGTCAGAGATACAAAGGCTATATAACAATGGGGTTTAAATGCCAACACATTTTAAATATTGAACAATTACATATCTAGGACAATACTGAAATGAGTCACATTACATGTCGATGTTAAAGGTATGCATACATGACATTTTAAGGTCAGTGACTGTGCTGGTTTTCTTTTCTCTCCGAAACACTATTTCTGTCTGCATCCTGTGTATTGATTTCTTTATTTTTCCCGAGCAGCAGCAGCAGCAGCCGTAGGGGCGGTCACAGCACCAACCAAGCAAGCAGTAGAGAGAAGAGAACTGTCCAGTGCTGAAATACTGGTTTCTGCAGTCCGAGCCAGTACTGTAGAGTGGAACTGTCCAAGGTTCTGAAATATTAGCAACTTAGAACAGGGAGCAGGGAAAAGCAGGGGGAAAAAGATCTGAAAATGGCACTGAACCACACAAGGCTGCTGCATTGGAAGCAGTGTTAGTAGGAGCTGTTTCAGCCCAGTGATTAAATACTAGCTGCTTCAAGAAAGATGAGTACAGACCAGTCGGAAATACTAGCTGCTTAAAGAAAGATGAGTACAGACCAGTCGGAAATACTAGCTGCTTAAAGAAAGATGAGTACAGACCAGTCGGAAATACTAGCTGCTTAAAGAAAGATGAGTACAGACCAGTCGGAAATACTAGCTGCTTAAAGAAAGATGAGTACAGACCAGTCGGAAATACTAGCTGCTTAAAGAAAGATGAGTACAGACCAGTCTGAAAGACTGATGCTTGTGATGATTTTTGTATTAGTATTTATTATGGATCCTCATTAGCTGCTGCCAAGACCCCCTTCCTGGGGTCCAGCAAAATTAAGGCAGTTTATACAATTTTAAAAACATTACAATACATTCAGATTTCACAAAACACTGTGTGCCCTCAGACCCCTACTCCACCACTACCATCTACGGTACTAAATCCATGTGTATGTGTATGTATAGTGCGTATGTTATCGTGCGTGTGTGTGTGTGTGCATGTGTCTGTGCCTGTTTGTGTTGCTTCACAGTCCCCGCTGTTCCATAAGGTGTTTTTAATCTGTTTTATAAATCTAATTTTACTGTTTGCATCAGTTACTTGAGGTGGAATAGAGTTCCATGTTGTCATGTCTCTATGTAGTACTGTGCACCTCCCATAGCCTGTTCCGGACTATGAAGAGACCTCTTATGGCATGTCTTGTGGGGTATGCATGGGTGTCCAAGCTGTATGCCAGTAGTTTAGACATACAGCTCAGTGCATTCAACATGTCAATACATCTCACAAATACAAGTAGTGATGAAGTCAATCTCTCCTTCACTTTGAGCCATGAGAGATTGACATGCATATTATTAATATTAGTTCTCTGTGTACATCCAAGAGCCAGCCGTGCTGCCTTGTTCTGAGCCAATTGCAATTTTCCTAAGTCCTTTTTTGTGGCACCTGACCACACAACTGAACAGTAGTCAAGGTGCGACAACACTAGGGTCTGTTGGATAGTGCCTTGTTACTGCCTTGTTGATAGTGTATGATAGTGTAGTGCAATTGTAATGGCTTAGCAGATAATAAGAAAAGACGATCAGTATTTATCTGGCTAAAAGAGAAGGAATATAATATCTATTGTTTACAGGAATCTTATTCAACAATTTTAGATTAAGTTTTGTGGAATTTTCCAAGCTGTTTAAATGCACAGTCAATTTAGTGTATGTAAACTTCTGACCCACTGGAATTGTGATACAGTGAAATAATCTGTCTGTAAACAATTGTTGGACAAATTACTTGTGTCATTCACAAAGTAGATGTCCTAACCCACTTGCCAAAACTATAGTTTGTTAACAAGACATTTGTGGAGTGGTTGAAAAACGAGTTAATGACTCCAACCAAAACTTCCGACTTCAACTGTATATATTATATATACAGTACCAGTGAAAAGTTTGGACACCTACTCATTCCAGGGTTTTTCTTTATTTTTAATATTTATTAAAAATATTTAATATTGAAGAATAATAGTGAAGATATCAAAACTATGAAATAACACATATGGAATCATGTACTGTAGTAACCAAAAATATATTTTTTTATTTGAGATTTTTCAAAGTAGCCATCCTTTGGCTTGATGACAGCTTTTCACACTCTTGGCATTCTCTCAACCAGCTTCATGACAAAGTCATCTGGAATGCATTTTAATTAACAGGTATGTCTTGTTAAAAGTTCATTTGTGGAATTTATTTTCTTCTTAATGCATTTGAGCCAATCAGTTGTGTTGTGACAAAGTAGGGGTGGTATACAGAAGAGTACCCAATTTGGTAAAAGACCAAGTCCATATTATGGCAAGACCACTTCAAATAAACAAAGAGAAATGACAGTCCATCATTACTTGAATTAAGACATGAAGGTCAGTCAATGCGGAAAATTTCAAGACCTTTTAAAGTTTGTTCAAGTACAGTCACAAAAACCATCAAGCGCTATGATGAAACTGTCTCTCATGAGGACCGCCACAGGAAAGGAAGACCCAGAGTTACCTCTGCTGCAGAGGATAAGTTCATTAGTTACCAGCCTCAGAAATTGCAGTCTAAATAAATGCTTCACAGAGTTCAAGTAACAGACACATCTCAGCATCAACTGTTCAGAGGAGACTGTGTGAATCAGGCCTTCATGGTCAAATTGCTGCAAAGAAACCACTACTAAAGGACACTAATAAGAAGAAGAAACTTGCTTGGGCCAAGAAACACAAGACTGTGCAAAGCTGTCATCAAGGCAAAGGGTGGCTACTTTGAAGAATCTGAAATCTAAAATATATTTTAATTTGTTTAACACTTTTTTGGTTACTACATGATTCCATATGTGTTTTTTCATAGTTTTGATGTCTTCACTATTATTCTACAATATAGATAATAGTAAAAATAAAGAAAAACCCTTGAATGAGTAGGTGTGTCCAAACTTTTGACTGTACATTTACAAAAATATATATGGGGGACTGGAAATTGTGCAGACAATTGTATTGATGGAAGCCATAAGCTATCTGCAATATTAAAGTTGATCTACCCCCTAAAAAATAAATACAAATACACATTATATAACACACTCTAAATGTGGTCCCAGATAAATAATGGGAATGTAGAATTGGTGTGTGTCACATTATGGAGGACTCTGATATATCTGGTGTAAATGCTATTGTTATAGCAACACTATGGACTCCTGTGATTCTATATTTGACACTTAATTTTTACTGTTAGTTCTCTCTACATCCTTGTCATTTGTTTATCACTCCGAAACCGCATGATAACTGTTCCTCATTTGTCGTTGTGCTTCATGATTGAGTTCAAAATGCATCAAGAGTGCAAAATAGTCAGCCTTAACATACAGAAATCAATGTGATATCCAAAGCAGAACAGCTTACTCCTAACAAGCTCACTTTCTCCCTCCACTAACCTGCAGCTCCTGATACTGTATTTCCTAAGAGGAAATGTCAAAGCTAGATTAAAAAGGAAGCCATAACACAGTCTATATTCATAAGTAACACATTTTAATCCTGCAAATGCAGCACACCACAACAGTGTGTTGTGGCACAATATTGTAGCCAAGTATTATACTATTGTATGTGGTCTGCAGCACAGCACAAACCACAGATTTTCCTCCCATTCCACTACCTCTACATGCTTGAATGTGGCTGGACACATGGTGACCATTTGGGGCCTCTGGCGGGAAGGTGGGCAGGCTTGGCAAACAGAGAGAGCCTTACAAAACACAAACAATAAGATCAACATACACCCACCCACCCACCCACCCAGTATACCCATCCACACACTGCAACACACCACCCCACTTTTACCTTCATCTCATACTCTGACTGATAACTCTGACTGAGCATTCCTTGTTTAAAACACACTGTACAGTACTTCCATCAAGTTGCAGTTGATCTAAAGCTTTGCAGTCAACAGACCCAGTTTGTATCATCTATCTCGAAAGTTAATACAATTGGGGATTCAAAGAGGATTTGTTAGGCGTCACAGAACTCTCCAAGGATACAGAGCTCCAAACTGGACCAACCCAATGTTCTCCATGTTCCGCATCAGGTTGGGCCCCCAGAGAGAGACACACAGGTCCCATAGAGAATAAGGACTTGACTTAGAGACGTTAAGAGCCAATTGAAGTCTTGGAGTCCCAAGGCAGAGCTAACGAGTGCGGGAGAGAGGTACCACACAGACGGCAGGCAGAGCCAGTGATGGGGAAGAAGAGATAAACATCGTTTAGCCACAGCAGGCTGCCCGTGCTCATTGATTTGTGCGGAGAGGCCCGGGCCTGGCTGGAAGCGAAGGTGGAGTAGAGAGCTCACGGAGATGGAGAGAAGAGGGAGTGGAGCAGCAGGTTTGTGCCATGTCGTCTCTCTCTCTCTCTCGTTCTCTCTCTCTCTCTCACCCACACTGTGTTAATGAGCCTGTGCCTGACTGCTGAACGCAACCATTTAGCACTGTGCAATTAATCAGATGTTTCCTTGCAGGGAGGAAGCCAGCGAGACATCCAGCAGGGGAGCTGTGATTTTACTCCATACAAATGCAATTTTCCACCTTAACCTCTACCTTCACCTACTGTCAGGGGTAACATGGGGACCAGAGAAAAGCTGTCATTTTGCCTGTAAGATTGTAGACTTTGGTTAAGATGATTTCATAAGATGAATCCAAACCAAGGAAACAAACGGTTTATTACAAAGCCCTATATCCTACAAGAAAGGGGGCAGTCAGTTAATATTACAGTATTTATGCAGGCAGTAGAATATAAATACACTTTCTTTCCCATTAATCACATAAAATGACTGACAAACAGAAAGTAGACCGCTCTCACAGGAGTGTGTGTGTGTCTGTTTGTGGATATTATATGAAAAGGATTTGATTTCTCATATTAAAAATAAATGCGCTCTATGGCATATTCAACAAGATACAGTTGAAGTCGGAAGTTTACATACACTTATGTTGGAGTCATTAAAACTCGTTTTTCAACCACTCCACACATTTCTTGTTAACAAACTATAGTTTTGACAAGTGGGTTAGGACATCTATTTTATGAATGACAAGTAATTTGTCCAACAATTGTTTACAGACAGATTATTTCACATATAATTCACTGTATCACAATTCCAGTGGGTCAGAAGTTTACATACACTAAATTGACTGTGCCTTTAAACAGCTTGGAAAAATCCAGAAAAGTATGTCATGGCTTTAGAAGCTTCTGATAGGCTAATTGACATAATTGGAGTCAATTGGAGGTTTACATGTGGATGTATTTCAAGGCCTACCTTCAAATTCAGTGCCTCTTTGCTTGACATCATGGGAAAATCAAAAGAAATCAGCCAAGACCTCAGAAATAAAATTGTAGACCTCCACAAGTCTGGTTCATCCTTGGGAGAAATTTCTAAATGCCTGAAGGTACCACGTTCATCTGTACAAACAAGAGTACACAAGTAAAAACACCATGGGACCACGCAGTCGCCATACCGCTCAGGAAGGAGACGCGTTCTGTCTCCTTGGTGCGAAAAGTGCAAATCAATCCCAGAACAACAGCAAAGGACCTTGTGAAGATGCTGGAGAAAACAGGAACAAAAGTATCTATATCCACAGTAAGACGAGTCCTATGTCGGCATAACCTGAAAGGCCGCTCAGCAAAGAAGAAACCACTGCTCCAAAACAGCCATAAAAAAGCCAGACTACGGTTTGCAACTACACATGGGGACCAAGATCGTACTTTTTGGAGAACTGTCCTTTGATATGATGAAACAAAAATAGAACTGTTTGGCTATAATGACCATCGTTATGTTTGGAGGAAAAAGGGGGAGGCTTGCAAGCCGAAGAACACCATCCCAACTGTGAAGCACGGGGGTGGCAGCATCATGTTGTGGGGGTGCTTTGCTACAGGAGGGACTGGTGCACTTCATAAAATAGATGGCATCATGAGGGAGGAAAATTATGTCGATATATTGAAGCAACATCTCAAGACATCAGTCAGGAAGTTAAAGCTTGGTTGCAAAAGGGTCTTTCCAAATGGACAATGACCCCAAGCATACTTCCAAAGTTGTGGCAAAATGGCTAAAGGACAACAAAGTGAAGGTATTGGAGTGGCCATCACGAAGCCCTGACCTCAATCCAATAGAAAATGTGTGGGCAGTATTGAAAAAGCATGTGTGAGCAAGGAGGCCTACAAACCTGACTCAGTTACACCAGCTCTGTTAGGAGGAATGGGCCAAAATTCACCCAACTTATTGTGGGAAGCTTGTGGAAGGCTACCCGAAACATTTGACCCAAGTTAAACAATTTAAAGGCAATGCTACCAAATACTAATTGATTGTATGTAAACTTCTGACCCACTGGGAATGTGATGAAAGAAATAAAAGCTCAAATCATTCTCTCTACTATTATTCTGACATTTCACATTCTTAAAATAAAGTGGTGATCCTAACTGACCTAAGACAGGGAGTTTTTACTAGGATTAAATGTCAGGAATTGTGAAAAACTGAGTTTAAATGTATTTGGCTAAGGTTTATGTAAACTTCCAACTTCAACTGTATTATTCAAAATGCAAACACTAACAGGATCTAGCTATAAGTCAAAGGCACAAATTAATTCCATTCAAACACATTGTCCTTTATTAATTATTATTGTTAAAGGACTTGAGGTGTTCTTCAAGCAGAACACGGGCAGGTATACTAACTGAACTCCCATTTCTGTTAACAGGAACTAGTGGTAAAGAACTCGAAACACTCTTCAATGATTCAGTAGAAAAATCCTATTCAATGTGATTCAGATTCAACACAACAATGGAGACAGGATTTTCTAAGCATTTCCAGGATGATCGCGAGGTGGAATCGATGTGAGACAGAGGTTGAAAGAGGAGAACATGACTGCCGGTGTGAGAGACTCTCACTAAGGGGCCAAATCACATTGGAAATCGAATGCTCCATGCACAGTGAAGGCAGGGTCGAAATCTTTGGGTGTTTATTTTGCAAGCAGCATATTCCTATGTTATTGTACCTTGACACAGTAACAAATCTTCCTATTACAACACAGTGTCTCAGAGCCTGAGCAAGACTTTCAGCCATGATAGGGTTCACCACACTGCGATCCAGGAGACTGAGTTTGCATCCATTACTATTCCCATTTTCATGCTTTTTGTGAGGAAAAAGGGACTAGAGTCATGTATATTTCTCGGTCTCTTTTTTTGAGTGTCCAGGTGTGTTTGGTGGCTTTGTCATCAGTGATGGAGAAATCATCCCACTGGAATTTTTCTCTGCTTTAGTGCCCTAATGCTATCATACTCTGTCACGGGATGTCAATACAAGCAGAAATTGCTCCTGTCTCCGAATTTAAGAGCCTTCCCAATTTCAAATGGCTCCCTCTTGTTGCTGTAACAGGGAGTCAATATCACTGTACCTAATAGTAAAATGGCATTTAGAATGTCCTTTTTAAAACATGTGGAATTTAGATGGGTGGTGATCACTGTAAAGCCTAAACAACATCTCCTAATCCATGTGGGGAACAGAACAGTGAGGGGTGCTGGGAACAGGAGAAGCAGGAGGGCTCTCTAGCCTTTCTTGCCTCAGAGAAAACACAAGCTGTAGGTAAGGCATACACAGCACAGCATGTGGGGTAAGACTCCAAACTACAGTGGCTAAAGTGCCAATGTTGCTGTAGGCCAAAGACCCATTAGACCCCAAAAAAGCTTAATCTATTGCTTTTCCAAAAATCTATTTCCTACGACACAAAATACCACAGTGAGTTGATGGGGCTCTTCTCTCCTGTTATCCGTCTGGCGGGATGGACTTTTTACGCGGTTTTTCCCTTTATTGTTTCATGTCATTCTGTGGAAATGGGAGTATGTTACAGATGGTGGCGATCTGATCCAGACGCAGCAGGTGGAAGGGCCTCCATAAGTCAAGTAGAGCTGTAAGGGGTGAATCAGGAGGCACATGGAGGAAGGTTGATTTTGCCCGGGAGAGACAATAAACCTCGTAATCACCTTTCCTCCACCACAGCAGCCAAGCAATTATCCGCTGGTACGGCCTGCCGCAGACACACAGACACTGAGACACATGGCCCGTGTCCATGCTTCTGACATGCAGCCCCCAATTTCAAAGCAATTGGCACTGTCTTAACATGGTTTAGGAAGGGATAAAACATCTGGAACACCATAAGGGCAGGGTGGTAGCTACTAACATCTCAATTAGGTTGGTGTGCTGTGCTGATGGAGAGGGAAGATTAAAAAGACAAGCATTTTTTAAATAAACGTCTTAAACTCAGTGAGAAAAAGGGGTTAGAAGTGAGCTGTCTTTTTCTAGTTGAATGACACACAACATGGTTTGATGAGATGATGGATAAAGCACCCAAGTTATACTGCATTTAGTAAGGTAAGCCAGCAAGTAACCCTCTACAAAGCACTGTAATTAAGCTGTCTCAGCGTAGGCTCAACAGCACTTTGAATGCACTCTACTGTATATAAAACCAGTACACAATCACAATACAGTGAATAGCTCTCACCATCACCAGACCTTTCAAAAATACATCTAAAAAAGGGCAGAATGTAGTTTAGCCCAAATGTGGTCTAATATTTTAGAATGCTAATTATTTCCTAAAAGCTCAACATTTGGTTATAGGAACCTCCCTTGGGCCACCGAGGATAAAGGCAACTAAGATCTCCCTCAGCCAGAGGAAAAACTGGAAATGGTCTACAGAGGACATACACTATAGTTTTACACTATGGTCTACAGAGGACATACACTATAGTTTTACACTATGGTCTACAGAGGACATACACTGTAGTTTTACACTATGGTCTACAGAGGACATACACTATAGTTTTACACTATGGTGAATAGTA
The DNA here is from genome assembly GCF_901001165.1 of Salmo trutta. NCBI lineage: Eukaryota > Metazoa > Chordata > Actinopteri > Salmoniformes > Salmonidae > Salmo > Salmo trutta. The sequence continues at coordinate 39,350,010 of NC_042971.1, read as the reverse complement.
AATGGTTGGTTTACACAAGTGAGAAACGCTGTGTAACTGTCAGCCTCAGCATTTTGTCCTAACCCCGGTTTCTAATTACAGCAAGAACATGGTATTGTAAACAGAATACCTGCTCCAGTACAGTTTGTCTCTCCCTCTCTACAGCCAGCCTTACAGTACAGTAGCCTGGTCCAGGACCAGGAATATCCTCTCTACAGCCAGCCTTACAGTACAGTAGCCTGGTCCAGGACCAGTAATATCCTCTCTACAGCCAGCCTTACAGTACAGTAGCCTGGTCCAGGACCAGGAATATCCCACTCTGACAGATTGGAGTGTCATTAGTGCTCCATCTTAAAGCTGAACTCTCCAGATGTTGACCTTCATAGAGCAGGATGGAGACCTCCGCTAGCTCCCTCCGTCAGCCCACCGCTGCTGCTGGGGTACAGCGGAGAAGAGAGGAGGGGGGTGCATGAAGGACATGGAAAAGTCACGGTGTGTTGTGGCTCATTCTTTATATAATCCAATTAGAGTCGAAATTATATTCAGAGGATTAGAGGCTGGTACCGTACAGATGGAGGGATCTCCTCAGAGTTACACTACAGTACAGCAACAGTCACAGCAACAAGAACACATAACAGTACCTGTCTTGGACTCATTTCCAGAAGCAGACAGAGCCCTGTGGAAGCCAAGCAGCATTCAACCTCCTCCCAGACACTAAAGCACTTTGGCATCATTACAAGCCCAGATTTAAAGGTCTTAGATAGACCACTCTTGGAATGAGAACTGGGGAGAGGATTTCCACACTGAGGGGAAATAATGAAATACTTAATGGTTTAACGTGATGTGAGGAGAGAGGAGCACCTCTTCTTTTTCCTGTCCGTCAAACTAGATTTTCACTTAACACAGAACCTGGAATCAAATATGAGCTGGTCTGATGGGTCTAGCAACATCAAATAGACATATTTCTCTCACGATACACTGAACATAACAGTAAGTCAGGCTATGGGTTAACCAGAGAGCATACATACTGTATATAGTACAGTGTCTCATTTGTGTCAGGCTGTCAGTCCATCAGTCTGTCAGTCTCTTAGCTATCTCCAGGTGTCATAGAGGTAGACAAATAAAGAAGCCAGGCTATGGGTTAACCACAGAGACCCTTTTCTATATGCAGCATTCCATTGTGTGTGGATGGAAGGCTGTCAGACAGGCCGTCTCTTACCTCTCTCGGTGTCATAGAGGTAGACAAACTTCTCCCACTTGTAGTGGGCCAACAGGCTGAGGACAGCTCCCCGTAGAGGAGGCCTCATCTGAATGACAAACTGCACGTCGGCATCGGTGGGGAAGCTGGGTGTGATGAAGGAGGTGTGCAGAGCCCCACAGAACGAGGTCAGCGTGTTCATGGACTTCTGGTCGTAGAAGCCAAAGATGGCGTACACTCCTCTGGAGAACTGGGAGCAGACTGGAGAAACAGACAGACAGACAAACAGACCGAACAGTCAGCTTTGGGTCAGAACATAGTCAGCCTAGAAATACAAACAGACAGACAGTCTGTTTGAGTAAGCTCAGGTGAGGGACAGAACTCAGAACACAGTCAACCTACCAGACAGACAGACAGCACCGTCAGTACACAGCACATAAAATACAGACAGTACAGTTAGGTGAGGGTAAAATCAAAGTCGACCAAGCCTCCAGGCATTTCTTCCCACATTCAGATATCCAGGTGAGGGTCAGAACACAGTCAACCACACACACAGTCCAACAGGGCCAAATCTCTCCCAGAAGCCATAGAACAGAACACCAAGCCTGACAGACTGGTCAGATCTCAAAATAATAGCTACCAATCAGAGAGAGAGAGAGAATGGATTCATCAGAATATTGTACAAAATAGTTGTCATGGTGGAGTAATTGAGAATTCAGGGGAAATCACATTTAATGTGTAGAAAATGAACTATTCTTTATTCATTTAAACAGGCATTAATCTAAATAGGGAAATAAACCGTGACCATTCAGAATAAAGGACAGCTGTTCCCCATGGCAATGCTCTCTGCCTCTCTGTGCCCTTCACTTCTCCTTGGAGTCAACCTATCTGCGTGTTAATCAACTACAACTAATAGAACTAATGGGGGAAATCAGTGCACTGGCCACTGCTCTTAAGAGACAAATTCCTCCTTCCACCATGCAGGACGCAGACAGGCGTTGTTGCAGCATTAGATTGTGAATCACGGAACTTTCATCACGCACACCAGTCCTCTATTCCCACTGATTAGTATTTGTATATATCTTCCCTTTGGTTTCCATGGTCTTGTCGATTATTGTTACAATGTGTGTTGGTGCGTGTGAGTACCTGTGCTGTGTGTTTTGGGCTTTCGTGCCCTTGTGGACTGCGCAGATGATTACAGGTCTCGTCCTGTGTGTTAATCATTGTGCGCTTGTGTTATTTATTCAAGGTACTGCTCGCTCTTTTGTTTGGGTTTCAACCCTGTGTTTTTGTTACGTGTTTGGTTGGTCTTCATCCCTGTGCCTTTACACAGCTCACCGTAATTTGGGGCTTAATAAAAACAACTGTTACGCATTCCCACGTTTGTCTCCCGAATCTCTTCATACCAGCGTGACAGAATAATCGACCATTGAGGGAGACTGCGGAAATGGCCCGTCCGGCGACGCTACGACCGGTCCGTCCGGCGCCTCCACAACTTCAGCAGCCACAACCGGGCCGTCTGACGCCACTGCTACTGGTCTGTCCGACGCCGACGTAACTTCGGCAGCTGCATCTGGCCCTGATCGACCCGCACTGCGTTCCTATGATCATCTTCGAGGCCGTTGTCGTTGAGCTGCTAGTGCAGCACGTCAGAGGGGAGGGGAGGAGGGTGGGGGGTACTTTTACGTGTTTGTTTGGTCTTTGTCCTCGTGCCCTTACACGGCACCGTAATTTGGGTAAAATAAAAAACCCTGTTACCCATTCCTCTGCCTGTCTCTTGAACCATTCATACCAGCGTGACACTGTGCTCACTGGTCGCAGCAGTATAAACTGATTTGTAACAAGCTGCTATCTAGGGCCGTATGTGGGACTGATGAAAACAGCTCTGGCTATAAACACTATGAACACACTGGATACTTGGTCTAACAAGGTATAAATATTTGATTTTATTTGTACAAAACAAATGAGTGAACTAACCTCTCATGTGACTGTACAAAAGGTTTTAAACAAGCTCCCGTGACCCTCCCTCTCTCTCTCCTATAGATGTTAGTTGTAAGTGGGATGGACGTTTGTGAACCCTGAATAACAACTCTTCTGTGCCACACCATCTGGCTGATCCCTCAAGCGCTTTGCCCTCCGTGGAGTGTACTCTCCTCTCCTCTCTTCACCTGACTGGCCGGCAAAAGTAGAAAATGAAAGAAATAATCGTTGAAAAGGAATGCAGTGCTCTAGAGCTTATGGAATCAATAGGGGCCTAAACCTCAAATCTCTTGAAAACGTCGAAAAACCACAGCATAGATACTGCATAAAACTATAAAGACTGACATTTGGAATGGATTGGTAAAAAGAGAGCAGGCTTATTTCAAAGTCTGGAGGCACACCTGAATAATTTTGCGGTTCTGTAATCTTCAAGTATTATTTTCAAGTTCAATGCTGCATGTTATACAACACTGGTTTAAAGGCATCTCTGCCTCATTCCTCCATCAAGCTAACCATTCACTCAAACATCCATACATTTCTCTACCCATCTATCATGCTTCAATTCAACCATCTATCCATCCATCATCCTATCATCCATCCATTCATGGCCTTTTCCTTTGGTCTGTGCACACATCAGATGAATGTGTGTTTGTTCTGGGGCCAGGGGCAGCACCAGAATAATGACTCTGCTACAGCAGGTGTCTTTGTGAAGGTAAAACATTACATCTGCATGATATAACTAGCGACAGATGAGCTTGAAACCACGGGACGTGGCAGGACTCAACATGAGGCTGTTGTGGCATTGTTTCATATTCAAATCATATTCTTTCCCCTGGTTTTTTTTTCTGCAGACTTGAAGGACCTTTTTTAATTGAATGGGTTCTACTCCCTTTGTTGTGGCTTTGGAGACAGGCATATGAGAAAATGTCAGAGCAGATTCCCATGCACTGCTAGAACCATCATTTATCACAGCCTCTCTCAAACCCAGCCCACCGTCTGCATAAAAACAACCATGTCGATACGACTCACACACACACACAGAAACTAACACACACACACACACACACACACTCAGCTCAAAGATCTGATACACTACATGACCAAAAGTACACTACATGGCCAACAGTATGTGGATGCCTGCTCGTTGAACATCTCATTCTAAAATCATGGGCATTAACATGGAGTTGGTCCCCCCTTTGCTGCAATAACAGCCTCCACTCTTCTGGGAAGGCTTTCCACTAGATGTTGGAACATTGCTTCCATTCAGCCACAAGAGTATTAGTGAGGTTGGGCACTGATGTTGAGCGATTAGGCCTGGCTCGCTGTCGGAGTTCCAATTCATCCCGAAGGTGTTCGATGGGGTTGAGATCAGGGCTCTGTGCAGGCCAGTCAAGTTCTTCAACATCGATGTCGACAAATCCTTTCTGTATGGACCTCGCTCTGTGCACGGAGGCATTGCCATGCTGAAAGAGAAAAGTGCCTTCCCAAAACTGTTGCCACAAAGTTGGAAGCACAGAATCGTCTAGAATGTCATTGTATGATGTAGCGTTAAGATTTCCCTTCACTGGAACTAAGGGGCCTAGCCCGAACCATGAAAAAAAGCCCCAGACCATTATTCCTCCTCCACCAAACTTTACAGTTGGTCCTGTTCTGTGAGCTTGTGTGGCCTACCATTTTTCGGCTGAGCCAATGTTGCTCCTAGACGTTTCCACTTCACAGCACTTACAGTTGACCGGGGCAGCTCAAGAAGGGCAGAAATTTCACAAACTGACTTGTTGGAAAGGTGGCATCCTATGACGGTGGCACGTTGAAAGTCACTGAGATCTTCAGTAAGGCCATTCTACTGACAATGTTTGTCTATGGAGATTGCATGGATGTGTGCTCGATTTCATACACCTGTCATCAACGGGTTTGGCTGAAATAGCCGAATTCACTAATTGGAAGAGGTGTCCACAAACTTTTGTATATAGTGTATATCGAATAATACACACATGCAACTGAGACACAATTATTTTTAAAGACTACCAATTCCAAGTCTATGGATTTGGATTCAAGACAAATACTTTTTGTCTCCACTGCATACTAAGGCAGCCAGGCTCTGGTGATATTAGATGGAAATCCCTTCTAAAGCATTGGTTTTCAATTTACATTAAAAAAAATAACATTTTCCATACTATCATTGTATACTGTACCAGGGGTGCAACTTTGGTGTTAGAAGTGGGGGGAACATTTTTACATTTATTATTATAATAAATATTAGGCACGTTCCTACTATAAAACTGTGTGGGGGTCAAAAATGCAATTTCAGAATGTGGGAGGATATGTCCCCCATCCCCAGTGGAAGTTGCGCCCCTGTACTGTACCATGGCCTAGCTCCTGCAGTCACCGTTATAATGGTTTGAATAGCAAAAAATAAATACAAAATAATATTTTTTTTAAGATGCACATTTTCTCCTCTCCTCCGCTCCTGACTGCATGTGCTTAGCAGTGGAGAGTAATCGATTCCTTGTCTCCTTGCCCTTCAAATCTCCTCCTCGACTGCAACGGAAGATACTGAGTAGTTGCTTTAACTTCCAAGACAATAAACTCACATCTTTCACAACAAAGAAAAAGCAAACTAGTGAGGGAAAGAGAGGGGAGTGGCACATCATACTGTATTTATAATGAGAGATGACATTTTTAGCACTTCTAACAGGAAATGTGAAGGGGCAGAGGAGTCTTGTTCTGCTTTGAAGTAACTGTACTGTCACGTTAGTTAAGGCATCTGTTGGCTTTGTTTTGAGAATGATATTGGAGGCTACAGAACCTAGAAATGGCTAATGTGTGGTGGATAAGTATGAGTCTGGACCGACACCAGGCAGACAGAGTCAGAACCATGCATCGGTAATCAAAAGCTGTATCTTGCCATTTCATGGCTTGCAATGTCTTGCAATTTCAATAAGTAGGCTATCAATGTGTAGTAGGCTACCGTAAACTATTCTACACGCAACAGACCGAAGACTGAACACACACTCGCGAAGAGAAAGAACAGGCGACCCAGCGAGGGAGAGACAGGCAGACAGACAGTCGGAACAGTGCGCATAGGCAATATAACCTGTATCTCGCAATGTCTTGTCTAGCGATGCCTCATAAACTCACCAAAAGTATATTCAAGTATAGATTAGGCTATCAATGTGTATGGCTAAACTATTATCCATTGTGCCAGTGAATTGAAGTTGAACATCGCCAAATGCGTCAGTTTAATTAGGCCTAAATGTGCAATAAAAAGTATTGTGCCTATAGCTTATTTAATGAAACCCAGGCTGTTGATGTCCTAGGCAATAGATCGCAAAGCAGCGCATCCCCGATTCCCCAATGAGCAAAACTTTTTGGGAAATGTCAGGTTCACTTTCTCATCCATAGGGTGTGTTCATATATTCAATCTGGAGTGTCAGAGTGAGCGTTCGTAAATTCAGAGTGTTGTTGTCAGAGTGAACGTTTGTGAATTCAGAGCGTTGTTGTCAGAGTGAGCGTTCGTAAATTCAGAGTGTTGTGGTCAGAGTGAGCGTTTGTGAATTCAGAGTGTTGTTGTCAGAGTGAGCGTTTGTAAATTCAGAGTGTTGTTGTCAGAGTGAACGTTTGTGAATTCAGAGCGTTGTTGTCAGAGTGAGCGTTCGTAAATTCAGAGTGTTGTGGTCAGAGTGAGCGTTTGTGAATTCAGAGCGTTGTTGTCAGAGTGAGCGTTCGTAAATTCAGAGTGTTGTTGTCAGAGTGAACGTTTGTGAATTCAGAGCGTTGTTGTCAGAGTGAGCATTCGTAAATTCAGAGTGTTGTGGTCAGAGTGAGCGTTTGTGAATTCAGAGCGTTGTTGTCAGAGTGAGCGTTTGTAAATTCAGAGTGTTGTTGTCAGTGAGCGTTTGTGAATTCAGAGCGTTGTTGTCAGAGTGAGCGTTCGTAAATACAGAGTGTTGTGGTCAGAGTGAGCGTTTGTGAATTCAGAGCGTTGTTGTCAGAGTGAGCGTTCGTAAATTCAGAGTGTTGTGGTCAGAGTGAGCGTTTGTGAATTCAGAGCGTTGTTGTCAGAGTGAGCGTTTGTAAATTCAGAGTGTTGTTGTCAGTGAGCGTTTGTGAATTCAGAGCGTTGTTGTCAGAGTGAGCGTTCGTAAATTCAGAGTGTTGTTGTCAGCGTGAGCGTTTGTGAATTCAGAGCGTTGTTGTCAGAGTGAGCGTTTGTAAATTCAGAGTGTTGTTGTCAGATTGCCCGTTTGTAAATTCAGAGCGCTGATGTCAGAGTGAGTGTTTGTACATTCAGAGCATTGTTGTCAGATTGCCCGTTTGTAAATTCAGAGCGTTGTTGTCAGAGTGAGCGTTTGTAAATTCAGAGTGCTGTTGTCAGATTGCCCGTTTGTAAATTCAGAGCGCTGTTGTCAGATTGCCCGTTTGTAAATTCAGAGCGTTGTTGTCAGATTGCCCGTTTGTAAATTCAGAGCGTTGTTGTCAGATTGCCCGTTTGTAAATTCAGAGCGCTGTTGTCAGATTGCCCGTTTGTAAATTCAGAGCGCTGTTGTCAGATTGCCCGTTTGTAAATTCAGAGCGCTGTTGTCAGATTGCCCGTTTGTAAATTCAGAGTGCTGTTGTCAGATTGTCCGTTTGTAAATTCAGAGCGCTGTTGTCAGATTGCCCGTTTGTAAATTCAGAGCGCTGTTGTCAGATTGCCCGTTTGTAAATTCAGAGCGCTGTTGTCAGATTGCCCGTTTGTAAATTCAGAGTGCTGTTGTCAGATTGCCCGTTTGTAAATTCAGAGCGTTTCGCTATCGGAGTGTTCAGAGCGCACACGCACACTGGACGCTCTGGCCGAGGAGTAGAGATGATCCGAGCGTTCTGACCAAACAACGACAGTCAATCACCCAAGCTAACTGCCAAACGTTGGCTTGCTTGCTGTCTACTTCCAGACACAAATGAGAGAACACCTCACTCTGACCAATTTACTCGCCCTAGCAGAGATGGTTAGGCTGTTTTCATGTTATCCAGAGCGTTGGCGACTGCAACTGTGCTGCTGGCAACAATTTAATTAAGCTTTTTTGGACGACATTTACTGACCCCGGCTATATTCAACTAGTGTTGAGCGTTCGTAAATTCATCAGTTATTCTGCGCTCTGGCACCCTCAGACTAGAGTGCTCTGAAATCGGAGTAGATAGCCAGAGCGAATTTATAACGCAGCCATAACCTCAAGCGCAAATACCGTTCATCAGCTCAAATCAGCAGGATGGGGGGCATTTTTATTAGTTCTTCCACCACAGATTGCTAAAATAATGATAATGATAACACTTCCTCAATTTAAATATTATGGGGGCACCTATACATTTGGCAGCCAATCACGAGTTATCAGTGTAGCCTAATATCGTCTAGACACGCCTCTAGGTCTAGGTCATTTCTGACACTTGTTACGGGACCTTTTTTGCTGAATAACGTGACAGTTTTTCATAATTGTGTTTTGCTTTTTGTGTATTGTTGCATATAATAAAGTGTATTTTAATGTGTATATGAATGTGTAGTTTAATGTGTTTATTGTATTTTGATGTGTATTGTGGTGCTATACAGGGCCTGTCTGGAAAAGAGACCTTCGTATCAGCATTGACTCCCTGTCAATATAAAGGTTAAATAAAATAAATAAACAAGACATTGAAATATCTTCACGCCTAGAATAAAAACCACAGGCACTGTTATACTGTTCTATTTTCACTCACAGCTCTGTTCTATACGCTCACAGCTCTGTTCTATACGCTCACAGCTCTGTTCTATACGCTCACAGCTCTGTTCTATACGCTCACAGGTCTGTTCTATACGCTCACAGCTCTGTTCTATACGCTCACAGGTCTGTTCTATACGCTCACAGCTCTGTTCTATACGCTCACAGGTCTGTTCTATACGCTCACAGCTCTGTTCTATACGCTCACAGCTCTGTTCTATACGCTCACAGCTCTGTTCTATACGCTCACAGCTCTGTTCTATACGCTCACAGCTCTGTTATATACGCTCACAGGTCTGTTCTATACGCTCACAGCTCTGTTCTATACGCTCACAGCTCTGTTATATACGCTCACAGCTCTGTTATATATACGCTCACAGCTCTGTTATATACGCTCACAGGTCTGTTATATACGCTCACAGCTCTGTTATATACGCTCAAAGCTCTGTTATATACGCTCACAGCTCTGTTATATACGCTCACAGCTCTGTTATATACGCTCACAGCTCTGTTCTATACGCTCACAGCTCTGTTATATACGCTCACAGCTCTGTTATATACGCTCACAGCTCTGTTATATACGCTCACAGCTCTGTTATATACGCTCACAGCTCTGTTATATACGCTCACAGCTGTTATATACGCTCACAGCTCTGTTATATACGCTCACAGCTCTGTTATATACGCTCACAGCTCTGTTATATACGCTCACAGCTCTGTTCTATACGCTCACAGCTCTGTTCTATACGCTCACAGGTCTGTTATATACGCTCACAGCTCTGTTCTATACGCTTACAGCTCTGTTATATACGCTCACAGCTCTGTTATATACGCTCACAGCTCTGTTATATACGCTCACAGCTCTGTTATATACGCTCACAGCTCTGTTATATACGCTCACAGCTCTGTTCTATACGCTCACAGCTCTGTTCTATACGCTCACAGCTCTGTTATATACGCTCACAGCTCTGTTATATACGCTCACAGCTCTGTTATATACGCTCACAGCTCTGTTATATACGCTCACAGCTCTGTTATATACGCTCACAGCTCTGTTATATACGCTCACAGCTCTGTTATATACGCTCACAGCTGTTATATACGCTCACAGCTCTGTTATATACGCTCACAGCTCTGTTCTATACGCTCACAGCTCTGTTCTATACGCTCACAGCTCTGTTATATACGCTCACAGCTCTGTTATATACGCTTACAGCTCTGTTATATACGCTCACAGCTCTGTTCTATACGCTCACAGCTCTGTTATATACGCTCACAGCTCTGTTATATACGCTCACAGCTCTGTTATATACGCTCACAGCTCTGTTATATACGCTCACAGCTCTGTTATATACGCTCACAGCTCTGTTCTATACGCTCACAGCTCTGTTATATACGCTCACAGCTCTGTTATATACGCTCACAGCTCTGTTCTATACGCTCACAGCTCTGTTATATACGCTCACAGCTCTGTTATATACGCTCACAGCTCTGTTATATACGCTCACAGCTCTGTTATATACGCTCACAGCTCTGTTCTATACGCTCACAGCTCTGTGCACCTCCGCTCAAAATAATACCACAGAGGTGCATGATTAATAACACAGACGAATGAAAAATCCCTTCACTACTTTTCTCTTTACTTTCTCTAAGTATTCTCTGACATACTTTCTCTAAGTATTCTCTGACATACTTTCTCTAAGTATTCTCTGACATACTTTCTCTAAGTATTCTCTGACATACTTTCTCTAAGTATTCTCTGACATACTTTCTCTAAGTATTCTCTGACATACTTTCTTCCTCCTCTCTCCTCTCTTCTATTTAGCCTCCTCACTGTCTGAGACTGTCTGTCGTTCCTTACTGAATGACAGACAGTCTCTCTCTCCATCTCTCTCTCCATCCCTCTGTTGCTCCCTCTCTCGACAACTCATTATATGTAATGGGTGGTTGCCGCGGTCCCAGTGGCCCCAGCGTTCAGTCATGTTTTCCAGAAACTTGGTGATTTGCACTTCAGAAGGTCTCCCCTACAGGCAGCTGGTGGATCTACTGTGAGTCTTACATACCACTCAGTGAGGTGAGGATGGAGCTGTATCAACGCTATGCACTGCAAAGCCCAGGCAACCTGCCTGCAAAGTGAATTCTTTAAGTGCTAGCTAGCTGCTATCACTGAAGGCAGGGGAGGAGAGGAGAGGCTAACAGAACAGAACCAACAGGCTTTCTCTTCAAGTTGCTGCTGCTGTCCTTCCAAGCTACGGTAACACCAGATGCATCAGTAAGGCAGTCAGAAAATCAATCCACCATTTATGTGACTGAATAGAGCAGTAAGAGGGAGATACGGGCTAATTAAGGCATACCAAGGCTCTATGACATTGCTGAGGCCACCCTCCTGGGTCTGAGGGCCAACAGACAGTGGATGTGGGCTTACTATGGACAACTGCATCACCCTCTGGAACAATGGCTGATTAGACATGTTGTTGCGTGATGGTGAGGTTATTCTGAAGCTGCCTAAGACCAACAACTTCAGTGTTGGCACTGGGCTGGCTGTATTCTACTGTCGGTGTTGGGAGCCAGCAAGGGGGAGAGTGTTGACTGCTGGAGGTACCTCACCCTCTTTCAGAGAGGCATCCTGGGTGAGAGGCAGGCCAGGGGCCTAGGGTTCGGCTCTAATCACCATGGGAATACCTGTCCAAGGGCCACATGTTCAGGGACAAGATAGAGTAGAGCACAGCACACAACAGCTGCTGAACACACATGCGGACGCACACACACACACACACACACACACAGATGCATGGACACGTTGACACACACATACACTACACACACTATTTGAAGTTAGGCAAAGCAATATAAAATAACAGAAAACAACTCCCAACAGCTCAAAACATGCCCCAAAAATACAAATAGATGAAAGACATAATACTCTTATGGTATACTTATTGAGAAAGATAAACAACTTGTATATTTTCAAAGGTAGCCTTAATAACTGCTGCATGTGAAATGATTTTGGAGGTGGAACATATTTATGCTACTGTAATATGGGAATCACTGTTAGGCAGACAACAGAACCAATGGTACATTATGTTGCTGTTATGCTTCAAAGGGATTTCACTGCTCTCAAGACAAGCTTAAAGCATGCCAGTACCCCTGTGTTACACAATAAATACATACTTCTTCCTCATATCTCAAAAGAGGCCACTTTTAAATAATGATTGTGTTTTAGAAAAAAAAAGATATTTTAGAAGAAGAAAAATTCTCTTCAACCTTTATTTTTACTGTTTGTCCAATGAAGAGAAATGTATTCGATGAGATTGAGTCCATTTCCACTGTCTTTATATAATTGATTTGTGTTTTATATAGTACAATCATTTCTGGTGTAAATTTGGAAAAAGACTGCAATGAAATTACAACAATTCGTTGAATCCATAGCAAATTTTCAAGGAAAGTCCCTCACAAATCAAACTAAAAACAGGACCTACATTGGTTCAATGGCACCTGATAAAGAAGAGAGATGCTGCTCTGAAGAAATCCTAAAAATATGGCTTACAGGTTGACCGACCAGTTTACAAGGGACTGAGAAATGAAGGGACTAAGAGTTTTAGGAAAGCCAAAGCTGATTTCTTTCTTAAAACCATCAAGGAGGCCAAAGGCAACGGCAAACTCACATAGAAAAACCTTGATAAACTGACTGAAGAAGGCCATGTCAAGACTGGTGACCTACACCTGAAGGTCGATGGGAGTCTCCAAGACAAAAACTCTGTCATCGCTACCACTTTCAATAAATACTTCATTGATTCAGTTTTAAATTGGGCCAACAATTTACCATCAGAGACCAGACTATCAACCCTTGTCACCAGGGACGAGAAAAAAAAAACCTGGACACTGCTCTTGCTAGTATCCCTGCTCTTGCTAGTATCCTTGCTCTTGCTAGTATCCCTGCTCTTGCTAGTATCCTTGCTCTTGCTAGTATCACTGCTCTTGCTAGTATCACTGCTCTTGCTAGTATCCTTGCTCTTGCTAGTATCCCTGCTCTTGCTAGTATCACTGCTCTTGCTAGTATCACTGCTCTTGCTAGTATCACTGCTCTTGCTAGTATCCTTGCTCTTGCTAGTATCCCTGCTCTTGCTAGTATCACTGCTCTTGCTAGTATCACTGCTCTTGCTATGATCCCTGTTAAGCTTTACGTATCTAGCAAGAGCAGTGTGCGGGTTTCTTTTTTTTCTCATCTTATTTAAAAAAAGATAGCTCAGATGTGCGAGTGCCTTTTTGAATTTTGAACCTGGTGACGACAAATGAAGGGAAGGTGCATAATCTCATATCTTCTGTGTCAAACTCTAAAGCCAAGGATTAAGAGTTTATTAAGTACTGTTCACTACCCCGTTCACAAAAATGGATCGCTCATACAGAAAGTCACGGGGCATGCTATATCTAGCAGGCAGACAGGCAATCAGTTATTGTTCGATTGAACATTAAAATTAGCAAAACGAGTGACCTAAGTGACTTTGAGTGTGGTATGATCGTCGGTGCCAGATGAGCCGGACCCAGTATCTCAGAAACTGCCGCCCTCCTGGGCTTTTCACACACAACAGTGTCTAGGGTTTACAGAGAATGGTGCGACAAACAAAAACATCCAGTCAGCGACAGTCCTGTGGGCGAAAAAAGCTTGTTGACGAGAGAGGTCAAAGGAGAATGGCAAGAATGGTGCAAGCTAACAAGCAGGTCACAAACAGGCAAATAACGGAGCAGTACAACAGTGGTAATGGAACAGCTAACAGCCCACCTGAAAATGGGTAGCTTTCCCCTTCACCCCATGCAGTTTAGGTTTAGGGTCAACCACTCTCCAGAAACAGCATGTTGGTATCTCCTAGAGATGATCAAGGCCAAGCTGTATAAAAGCGGGTGTTGTAGATTCTGTTCTCCTCGACCTCAGAAAAGCCTTTGACACTGTTAACCACAATGTCCTCTTCTCCAAGCTATTTAACTTCAACATCAACAAGTGCTTTAAAATGGATTGAGTCTTATCTGGCAGAACAGATGCAATGTGTTCAAATAAATGGTGAACTATCATCACCAAGGGATTGCACTATGGGAGTTCCACAGGGATCAATTCTGGGCCCTTTGTTTTTCAGTCTCTATATTAATGACCTTCCATCTGTGTGCCAAGGTGTGGATATACAAATGTACACGGATGATACAGTTTTTTATACCCATGGCAAAAATGCTGATGAAGTGGCAAGCGAACTAACAGCATCATTGGAGAAAGTGGCTGAATGGCTCAAACATTCCTGTCTCACCCTCAATGTGGAAAAAACAGGAGGAGTATGCTAACCCGGACATACTCCTCCACGGCCAATAAAATGAACAGTTTAAATATCTGGCCATTATCCTAGACCCTACTTTGAACTTTCAAAAACACATTAAAAAGATGTCCATCAAAATCATATATAGTCTTTAAAATTTCCGATACATCAGGAACTCATGCTCTACAGAGGCAGCCAAAATGTATTTACATGCAATGATCTTTTCCCACCTGTCCTATTTTATCACCAGCCAGTCTCAAGCCAATGAAACATAAATGATACCCGTTCAATCTCTATATAAAGAAACACTGAAGATCCTGGACAGGAAATCACATTATTACCACCACTGTAAAATTCTCCACATGTACAATCTGTTAAATTTTGACAACTTAATTTTTTTCTCACGTCTTTCTAGTTTATAAGATTATCAAAAATCCTGCACCCCCACATCTGAAAGATTTTGTAATATTAAGCTCTGAACAAAAAAGCAGTCACGCGGAACTCCACAAGAGTAGACCAGTGTTTCCCCTATATGCATTTAGCAGCGGCTTGTATTTTTTTCGGGATGGTAAAACGTTTTCAGTGTAAACTTGAACGACTAAAACCAGATATAAAGTATGTAGAAAAGATAATGGAGCAATATCTTTTTTTTATAAGATAATTTTTAAGAACTAACAATCACCAAAATAAAAACTAGACAGTCAGGGAGAATCTAAAATTCCCAAAATGTCATGGCATGATTTTGATTAGCATGATTTTGATTATAATGATTTTGATTTTGTTATAATGTTTGAGTCACTCAGATAGCATAAGAACAAGGCATAAGCCATGGCAAAATGTGTATAATTGAAGGAAATCTGTTTTAACCTGAACATGTTCACTCAGTACCATGTCAAAATGTGGAGAATTAGAGGTAATTAGCTTTGAAATTGCAATTTTTCCTTCTCCATGGAGGTCAAAGCATGGATCAAGGCGCATCAACCCTGAACACATTGACTAATTCTTAATGCACTCAAGTATCAATGTGTTTTATGTACTGTTTTATGTACAATGTGTTTTATGTATCTGTATTTATTGTATTATTTGTTATATTTTATGTACAAGTGATATGAATGTATATTTAGCTATGTTTATAATATTTGCCATTTAGCAGTCGCTTTTAGCCAAAGCGACTTACAGTCATGCGTGCATACACTTTAAGTATTGGTCATCCCGGGAATCGAACCTTCTATTCTGTAGTTGCAAGCACCATGTTCTAACAACTGAGCCATAGAGGATCACATATTTAGTTATGTTTAGTTAGGGACTGTGTATGAAAAATAGCTGTGTTTAGCTAACTCTGGTGCAAACATCATATTTCACTGTCTGAAATGTATGTTCTTACTTGCATATGGTCCCTTTAAATAAACAACTACTACTACATACATTAAACCAAATGAAATTGTGCATTAATCCGATCTATCTGTAATGCCATAATAAGCAGTGAGATGATGTATCGTGAGGGTTTTTGTGGTTGTAACCAGCTGTAACTCCATATGGACCTGACTCGGACATCCTAATCCAGTTCAACTAACAGATGTGTGAAGTGGAAGCAGTGTGTGGGGTCTCACGTCTCAGCCTTATGAGGATTTTATGTTTGAAGATGTCAGGTACTCTGAAATCCGCTCCCCATGACAATTATGTCTCTTTCCAGGGAGAGGGAATGAACTGGTTCTACTGAATAATGAACTAGTTTCTCATGGCTGCCTCTTCTCTTGTTTTTTTGTGTCAACATGTTTAACTGTTTCGTAACACTCACGTCTTGTACGTTTCCGTGCTGTCATGTGCTCCCTAAAAGTAGCGCGATAGAAAAATGTAAAAGGAACAGTTCAATTCCCCAGGTCCACGCGCTGATATGGTTATTCATCAGATACAGCTGAAAAGCAGAGAGACATTTTATGACGCATTTGCTGTGCGTTGTACTTAATCCACCCGGAGGCTAGTTGTCATCGCTAGTCCAATTTTATCATAAAGTCACAAAAGACCAAAGTTATTATCAGGCTGTAAAAAGTCCCTGAATGCAAACGAAACATGGCATACTACACAAATACACAGAGGGTGCTTCCGCTTTTGTAATACCCATGTTAGAGATGTGGAATAGTACTGTAACAAAACTGTATGTTACAAAAACTGGTTTCCTGTTTATATGGTTGAAAACAGGCATTATGCAGGCCTCAGGAACCAATGTGAGATGTTGGTAGGGATACATCTCTCAGCAGAATATTTAAATAACATGAAGTTGCACCAATGGTCTGCCTGTGTTTCCACTCGTATCCTCAAACCACATCTGAGGTGGATTATGGCTAATCTCAGACCTACTGGTGTATTTATGCAGCCCACAAGTAAAACGATCAGCCTGAGCGAGCAACAAACAGCACTGCCGGCTACTGTGGTTCTGTATGACAGAATTATGCTTTAATATTCCAGCATGGAGGAACAGCAACACAGCTAACCCCCCACCCACACACGCTTTGCATATTGCAGGAACAACAGGACCAGACTGTTTATGAAGAGCAGGGGAAGGAGAGGAGAACATGCTTGATACATGTTCTTTAAAGTCATTGCTTTTTGAAACGCTGCTAGATCTGCACCAAAGCCCTTGACTGTAGAGTTGGAAGAAATCACAAGAGAGACTCACAAGATAAATGTTGCACTCTGATGATTTACAATGTGTTGTACATTGCCTCCTGTGAGGAAAGGGTTAAGGGATTCAATAATTGTGCATGTGAAGCAGCACTGTAGTAACACCACCAATGACACTCGTTCAGACGCGTGAAATATTGCGATTGCAATGGGAGGAATTCCATCATGACTCCAGAGGGCTGTGCATCAGCACCATGAAACCCAGTATGAAAAGTCAACTTGGAATGTTGCCTGCTACTCACAGGATCAAATACTTTCTTTAATCTCCTTAAAATCCACCAACACACTCCTCTACAATAGACATTATGAAACGCATATCATGCTACTGTACTGTATGTCAAATATGAGATGACACAAGTGTCAGTTTGGACAACTAATTTCAAAAGGATGCGTATCCTAAAAATGTACTAAAATATTGAATAAAGTAACAAACTTCCATGGGGGTTATGAATGAACATGAGCTGATTCTAGTAAGACAACATTTTCATCAAGCATATGATCACATTTTTATCCTTTGTGGTTTCAAAATTCATCATCATTTAATTTGTATTTGAGGCCATAACGTGATGCTCTTCATGTATCAAGTAATTGCTTCTGCAAACCCAGTACAAATGCCAAGTGAAATTAAGAACGAGGTACATGTGAGTCCTTGAAAGCTATAAAAACAGCACCGCTAAATTATTCACTGGCCCAATGGTATGTTTCGCTTATTTTTCATTAGGCTACTCAATGTGAAGCACATAGCTTGTTGTCCTAAAATAATCTCAGATAATAGTGAATCACAGCACAGCGCAACCTTCAGAGCTTTATTGTGTGCTGCTGTAGCTAGCTTTCTGTGGGCCTGTGATAAAGTGTGTTGTGTAAGAGTGAAAAATCTTTCAGCGGCGAAGGGGGCCATTGTGACCTGTCAGTAGAGATCCCTTTCGCTTGGTTGCCACGCTGACATTCATGCACATTCTGAAGAACAGGATGAAAGGGGCACTGCACAACCCAATGACTCGCCCTCAGGATCACCCAACGCTGATGCCATTTTACAACCTCACCATTTCCACCATGTGCACTGTGGGCAGAACATACTGCTGCATGTGTTAGAACTGGGTGTACAGGACTGCGGATGGGTTAAGCACAAATGAAATAGAACACTACTGTGTCTTGTATCTGTATGGGGCTATGTCTTTCATTTTGAGAAGGGCAAGGTGACATTCTTTCATAAGTATATGTTATGGTCTCTGTTTATCAATCACCGTGATTCAATGCATTGATGTCAAAATCCATCATCAGCCACTTCACTTTCTATATGGGCTTAATCCACCACATGCTGAGGATAATATGTTTGTCTAGTCAGGTGTGAGATGTGTCCTCCTACTATGTTCCAAACTGGGGATGTTAAAACTTGTCACGATATCAGCCACTAACTTTGTAGTGCTCCAAATGCATAATCCCCCGGTGCAGACATCCTATGCAACTTTTATCTGTCTTAAAGACTGACAAAGGAATTGATTGAGGACACTCAGATGAATTCCTATATACTGTACTTGTGAACAACATCATTGTAATTATGCAAATTGTCACGTCTACTCCCGCTCCCCCTCTCTGGCTCTCATTGTCGCCAGTTTACTTATTATTACGCACACCTGTTACCATCGTTACGCGCACCTGCGCCTCATGAGACTCACCTGGACTCCATCACTTCTATGATTACCTCTCCTATATCTGTCACTCCCTTCGGTTCTGTCCCCAGGCAGTATTAGTTATGTTTCTCATGTCCAGACACTACTCTTGTTTTGTATTGTTCTATTTATTATTAAATTCTCCCCCTGTACTTGCTTCCTGAGTCCCAGCGTCTGCATTACACAAATCCCTGTCATTAATGGTGCTTGATCTACCCCTGGTATGGGTGTGGTTGGGTGTATGTATTGATCTACCCCTGGTATGGGTGTGGTTGGGTGTATGTATTGATCTACCCCTGGTATGGGTGTGGTTGGGTGTATGTAATATTTCCTTTCTCCAACAACCCCTAGGCGTAGATGATGGAGTACTGCAACTTATGGTTACTGATAAACACAGAGTCTAATATCAAGGAGAGGTCAATGGACTCACTAATGAACAGGAAATGTTGTTTTAGCAAAACAAAGGGGAGAAAATATTACATAACACAATATTTATGCTGCAGTCTCTAAGTGAAGGTCACATCAAAAGCATACAGTATCAAATCAAATACATTTTTATTTATCACTTGAGCCGAATACGACAGCTGTAGACTTTATGGTGAAATGCTTACTTAACAGCCCTTTCCCAACAATACAGAGTTAAAAAGTAAAAAATATTAGCAAATAAGAAAAAAATGAAATAGTAAAACAATAAAATAACAATAAGGAGACTATATACAACGAGTACCAGTATCGAGTTAATGTGCCGGGGTACGAGGTAGAGGTCATTTGTACATGTAGATAGGGATAAAAGTGACTAGGCAATCAGGATAGATAATAAACAGAGTAGCAGCAGCGTATGCGAAGACTGAAAGTGTTTCTATGTGTGAGTGTGTGGCGTCAATATGCGTGTGTGTGTGTGTGTGTGTGTGTGTGTGTGTGTGTGTGTGTGTGTGTGTGTGTGTGTGTGTGTGTGTGTGTGTGTGTGTGTGTGTGTTTATGTATTGTATGTGTCTTGGAGTGTCAGTGTAGTATGTGTGAGTGTGTGAGTGTGTGGGTAGAGTCCAGTGAGTGTGCATAGAGCCAGTGCAAGAATGTCAGTGCAAAAAATACATAAAAAAGAGGGTCAATGCAAATAGTCTGGGTAACCATTTGATTAACTGTTCGGGTAGAAGCTGTTAAAGAGCTCTTTGGTCCCAGACATGGCTCTCCGGTACCGCTTGCCGTGTGGTAGCAGAGAGAACAGTCTATGACATGAGTGGCTGGATTCTTTGACAATTTGTAGGGCCTTCCTCTGACTCCGCCTGATACAGAGGTCCTGGATGGCAGAGAACTCGGCCCCAGTGATGTACTGGGCCGTATGCACTACCCTCTGTAGCGTCGCATGCCAAGCAGTTGCCATACCAAGCGGTAATGCAGCCAGTCAAGATGCTCTCAATGGTGCAGCTGAATAACTTTTTGAGGATCAGAGGGCCCATGACAAATCTTTTCACCCTTGTGAGGGGAAAGAAGTGTTGTCATGCCCTCTTCACAACTGTGTCGGTATGTTTGGACCATGATAGGTCGTTAGTGATGTGGACACAGAGGGAACTTGGAGCTCTCAACCCATTCCACTACACCCCCGTCCATGTGAATGGGGGTGTGCTCGGCCCTCCTTATTCTGTAATCCACGATCAGCTCCTTTGTCTTGATGATGTTGAGGGAGAGGTTGTTGTCCTGGCACCACACTGCCAAGTCTCTGACCTCCTCCCTCTAGGCTGTCTCATCGCAGTCGGTGATCAGGCTTACCACAGTCATGTAGTCTGCAAACTTAATGATGGCGTTGGAGTCGTGTGCAGCCACACAGTCGTGGGTGAACAAGGAGTACAGGAGGGGACCAAGCACGAACACCTGAGGGGCCTCCGTGTTGAGCGTCAGCGTGGCGGATGTGTTGTTGCCTACCCGCAGAGAGAGGTGTTTAATCCCAGGGTCCTTAGCTTAGTGATGAGCTTGGAGGGCACTATGGTGTTGAACGCTGAGCTGTAGTTAATGAACAGCATTCTCACGTAGTTGTTCCTTTTGTCCATGTGGGAAAGGGCAGCGTGGAATACAATAGAGATTGTGTCATCTGTGGATCTGTTGGGACGGTATGCGAATTGGAGTGGTTCCAGGGTGTCTGGGATGATGGTGTTGATGAGCTTGGAGCGCATGACCAGCCTTTCAAAGCATTTCATGGCTACAGATGTGAGTGCTACGGGGCGATAGTCATTTAGACAGGTTACCCTGGTGTTCTTGGGCACATGGACTATGGTGGTCTGCTTGAAACATAGGTTGGTATTAAAGACTGGGTCAGGGAGAGGTTGAAAATGGCATTGAAGACACTTGCCAGCTGGTCAGCACACACTCTGAGTATGCGTCCTGGTAATCCGTCTGGCCCTGCGGCCATGTGAACGTTAACCTGTTTAAAGGTCTTACTCACATCGGCTATGGAGAGCGCGATTACAGTCATCCAGGACAGCTGGTGCTCTCATGCATGGTTCAATGTTGCTTGCCTCGAAACGAGCATAGAAGCTATTTAGCTTGTCTGGTAGGCTTGCGTCACTGGACAGCTCGGATGGGTTTCCCTTTGTAATCCGTGATAGTTTGCACATCCGACGAGTGTCAGAGCCAGTGTAGAAGGATTCGACCTTGGTCCTGTATTGAAGCTTTGCCTGTTTGATGGTTCGTCTGAGGGTGTAGCGGGATTTCTTATTAAAGTCTGGATTAGTGTCCCTCTCCTTGAAAGCGGCAGCTCTAGCCTTTAGCTCAGTGCGGATGTTGCCTGTAATCCATGGCTTCTGGTTGGGATATGTATGCACGGTCACTGTGGGGATGATGTCGTTGATGCACTTATTAATGAAGCCAGTGACTGATGTGGTAAATTCCTCAATGTCATCGGATGAATGCCGGGAACATATTCCAGTCTGTGCTAGCGAAACAGTCCTGTAGCTTAGCATCCACTTCATCGTACCACTTCCGTATTGAGCGCATCACTGGTACTTCCTGTTTGAGTTTTTTCTGGAATCATGAATCAGGAGGATAGAGTTATGGTCAGATTTGACAAATGGAGGGCAAGCGACAGCATTTTATGCATCTCTGTGTGTGGAGTAAAGGTGATCTAGAGTTTTTTTGCCTCTAGTTGCACAGCTGGCGTGCTGGTAGAAATTAGGTAAAACGGATTTCAGTTTTCCTGCATTAAAATCACCAGCCACTAGGAGTGCCGTATCTGGGTGAGCATTTTCTTGTTTGCTTATGGCCCTTGTAACGGTCGTCGTATGTAATGGACCAAGGCGCAGCGGGTTGAGTGCTCATTTTAACGTTTTATTTTAATAACTTGAACACTTAACAAAAATAACAAAACGGACGACAGCTAAACAGTTTTGCAGGCTAACCCTAGCAGTGCAAAAACAACTTCCCACAAAGGACAGGTGAAAACAGGGCTACCTAAGTATGACTCCCAATTAGCAACAACGATGTACAGCTGTTCCTGATTGAGAGCCATACCTTGGCCAACACAAAGAAATACACAACACAGGCAGAGCATAGAAATACAAAACATAGAACATAACCAAAAACCCCAGAATACTCTAAACAAACACCCCTCTACATAAACACATATCCCAACAAACCCCAAACTACATAAAACAAACACCCCCTGCCACGTCCTGACCAAACTACAATAACAAATAACCCCTTATACTGGTCAGGACGTGACACCCTATACAGCTCTTTGAGTGCAGTCTTAGTGCCAGCATCCTTTTTTTGGTGTTAAATAGACAGCTACAAAAAATATAGATGAAAACTCTCTTGGTAAATAGTATGGTCTATAGCTTATCATAAGGAAACTCAGGCAAGCAGAACCTCAAGACTTCCTTAATATCAGAGATTGCGCACCAGCTTTTGTTGTCATGCCCTGACCATAGAGAGCCCTTGGTTCTTTATGGTGTAGTAGGTCAGGGCGTGACTAGGGGGTGATCTAGTATGTCTGTTTCTATGTTGGTGCTAATATGGTTCCCAATTAGAGGCAGCTGTTTATCGTTGCCTCTGATTGGGGATCATATTTAGGTAGTTATTTCCCCACCTGTGTTTTGTGGGATATTGATTGATTGTTAGTGTGTTTGGGCACTACGTCCTCATGGTCTTTGTAAGTTTTGTTATTTTGTTTTGTTAGTTTCACTTAAATAAATATGTGGAACTATACTCACGCTGCGCCTTGGTCCAATCATTTTCAAGAACGTGACAGTTGTTAACAAAGTGACACACACCCCCTCCCCTGAGCTTCCCCGACGCTGCCGTTCTGTCCTGCCGATGTATAGAAAAACCAGCTAGATATATATTTTCCATGTCCTTGTTCAGCCACGACTCAGATCACATTGATGGGATTGTCTCGAACGGAGCTCATTCAGTTTATTCTCCAGTGATTGCACGTTCGCCAATAGAACAGAAGGTAGAGGAGGTTTATCCACTCTCCGACGTGCTTCTACACCTGCATTGCTTGATGTTTGGGGTTTTAGGCTGGGTTTCTGTACAGCACTTTGTGACATCAGCTGATGTAAAGAAGGCCTTTATAAATAAATTTGATTGATAGTCTCGTCGACCTCTATAGTGCCGTTGTCACGTCCTGACCAGTAGAGGGAGTATTTGTTATTGTAGTTTGGTCAGGACGTGGCAGAGGGTATTTGTTTTATGTGGTCCGGGGGTTGTGTGTATTGTAGAGGGGTGTTTTATTTATGTGTTCCAGGGTTTTGGGTGCATGTTCTGGTTATTGGTATTCTAGGGTTTTCTGGTTTGTGTATTTCTTTGTTGTCTGTGTGGCTCTCGATCAGGAACAGCTGTACTTCGTTGTTCCTGATTGAGAGTCATATATAAGGAGCTTGTTTTCACCTGGGGTTTTGTGGGTAGTTGTCTTTTGCACTGCTAGTTATAGCCTGTAAAACTGTTGTTGTTGTTGTTGTTGTTGTTGTTGTTTTTGTTGTTGTTGTTGTTTTTGTGGTCTCTTTATTTAATAAATATAAAGATGAGCATCCACATTCCCGCTGCGTTTTGGTCATCAATACACAACGACAGCCGTCTCCTCCTTCTCTGAGTGTCCAGTATATGGGCCTGGTCCAGGATAATCAATATGTCCTTCACCTCCAACTCATTGAAGTAGTCCTCATCCCTATCGAGGTTAGTGATAGCTGTTTTGATGTACAGAAGCTTTTTGGTCATAGGAAACAAAGGCGGAAACATTATGTACAAAAACAGTTAAGATCTGCATAAGAAATACACAAAATAGCACAATTGGTCAGGAGCCCGTAAAACAGCTGCTATTCCCTCCAGCACCATGTTTTTACCATGTGTCCATGGTAAAGTTTGAACAAACTGTGGACACCAATTTGGATTGGCTTGCAAGGCATTCATGGAAGGACTGAAAATCATTCAAATATGCTCACCGTTGTCAAATTAACACCTTCGGGTATACATATAGTATGTGTTGACTGGTGTTTGCTCACACATAATTGTGCTATAGAGAAATCCGTGTTCCACATGAGGATTTTCAGTCAGAACAAATTCTTTAGTATTTTTTAAGCTCCTGTATTTTTTAAAGCTATCAAATGATAACCCCATGACAAAATTTGGGATGAATGCTTGCCAACCTGAGGTAAGGCATCCAAACTAACAAAGCTCTGGCTTTAGTGGCTGGAAATGTAGAAATTTTTGTCAGTACATCATAACAAAAAGGACACATTTTGGGAAAGATTCTCAGTCTGTCCGAGTGATCCCCAAATTCAGAGGGTACTCTTTCAACTTTCAAATGAAACAGAGGTAAAAAAAAGAGGCATACTGTCACATTACTCTCCACTAGATACCCCTGTGCCTCAAGGGAATTGTCGTTTATCCATCTTCATTCTATCTGGGTCAAGGACTGTCACTGTGAACTGGTCCAGACCATTGAAAATCATCTCTATTTTTACATCTCAAAACTCAATCATTCCACAAGGACAACTTCTTGACCATTACTAATTCAAGCATGCTCTATTTATTTGTTTGCTAAAAATATCATTACAGTGTTTCTCACTGAGCGGATTGAAAATCAATGAGCATGGTATACTGTGGAAGGGAGGTTCTATCTATATAAATAATTACATCTTACAGTAGGTTCCACCACTCTGACCTGGTTCTGATTAAATGAATTAATTATATATTCTAACATTATTATCTGCGGTCTGTAAATACACTTCCTACTCTGCCACTAAATCAGATCCTAAATGAGTCTGGTTCCAGGTGAGAGAGCCAGACATTCTACGGAGGCTGCTATTCTCTGGGGTCAACATATTTGACGAGTGCTGGTCCATCATTCATGAGGTTGTCTGCAAAAATGAGCAGCACTCAGAGTAGCAATGGGACTTAAATCCCCTATCTGGGCAACCCATGCTCTCACAGAGCTGGGAGAATAATTGACATTAGATTGAAGACATCCAATTTTCCTCCAAACCATTCTATTGGATAAAAAGGCACAGCGGCTGCTGTGCTCTCTCTGCCATATTGTAAAAGGAATTTGAATGCAGTTGACCCATCTTGACCCCTGGTATGTCTGATCTATATCTTATATAGGGCATGCTGCTGCAGGGAATACGTGTTTCCATGGGCTCCTGCTTTTTCTGGGCCATAACAGCAATTGCTACAACGGGAGATCCAAGCGATAGATAAATAATCAAACTAGAATAACTCTTGAGAGGAGACATAAGATCGTCTCTGGTCAAGAGTATATCAAGGCTGGAGGTAAGATGTTTTAAATAGAATAACAAGACCACCAAACTGCTGTTTAAAAAACATTCTATATTTCAAAAGACAAATATGTCTTTGACAGCAACCTCCATGCTCAGGTTCACTCTAAGTGTGCCTTTTGATATTGGTATTAAATATGCAGTTTGTTGAATTTGCCCTCCAGTGAACAGAATGGATTAAGCTGTATCTCATTACCATCTATTCTCCACTAGATGTAGGCTGCAGATTGGCCACCATCCTCTATGAACCAAGAGGAAATATCACAGACCCAGGCAGTAAAGGATTATAAACAAAAGACACATTCCTCTGAATGAACAAAAGGTACAGAACATTCCTTCTTCCTCCCAATAGTGCTAACAGCACCAAAGATCTTTTCTATCAGTATATCAGTTGGCATCCCCACTATTCTCTGTCTCATCCCCAATCTCTCAACCCTTATAAACCTCTAAATTACTCCACATGTAGCTGGTATTTTGTTGTGTTTAATCTCATGGCACAAACTCCCTCTCACAGGTACCCAGGGCAGTTAAAGAGGAGGAGATGACGTGGTACTGGCATTGTGTTGTCCCTGTGCTGCTAAACCGCAATGCTGCCTCTATAAAACGGAAGCCAGGTGGAGTTCAAACATGACCCTTGAGCTATGTTATTGTCCTTGAGCTATGTTATTGTCCTTGAGCTATGTTATTGTCCTTGAGCTATGTTACTGTCCTTGAGCTATGTTATTGTCCTTGAGCTGTGTTATTGTCCTTGAGCTATGTTATTGTCCTTGAGCTATGCCCATGGCCATGCTCAGCCAGTGACAAAGACCTCCATATGGCCATGGAGATACAGTGCATTCGGAAAGTATTCAGTCATCAGTCAGACTTTTTCCAAATGTTGTTTAATGTTGCAGCCTTACTCTAAAATGGATGATAAAACAATTCCTCACCATTCTACACATAATACTCCACAATGACAAAGCAAAAACAGGCTTTTAGAAATCGTTGTAAATTTATAACAATTAAAAAACTGAAATAC
Source organism: Salmo trutta (assembly GCF_901001165.1). NCBI lineage: Eukaryota > Metazoa > Chordata > Actinopteri > Salmoniformes > Salmonidae > Salmo > Salmo trutta. The sequence continues at coordinate 39,323,687 of NC_042971.1, read as the reverse complement.
CTTATTTACATAAGTATTCAGACCCTTTGCTATGAGACACAAAATTCAGGTGCATTCTGTTTCCATTGAACATCCTTGAGATGTTTCTACAACTTGATTGGAGTCCATCTGTGGTAAATGCAGTTGATTGGACATGATTTGGAAAGGCACACACCTGTCTACATAAGGTCCCACCATTGACAGTACATGTCAGAGCAAAAACCAAGTCATGGAATTGTCTGTAGAGCTCAGAGGCAGGATTGTGTCGAGGCACAGATCTAGGTAAGGGTATCAAAACATTTCTGCAGCATTGAAGGTCACCAAGAACACAGTGGCCTCCATCATTCTTAAATAGAAGAAGTTTGGAACCACCAAGACTCTTCCTAGAGCTGGCCACCCAGCCAAACTGAGCAATTGGGGAGAAGGGCCTTTGTCAGGGAGGTGACCAAGAACCCGATGGTCACTCTGACAGCTCCAGAGTTCCTCTGTGGAGGGGAGAACCTTCCAGAAGGACAACCATCTCTGCAGCACTCCACCAATCAGGCCTTTATGGTAGAGTGGCAAGATGGAAGCCACTCCTCAGTAAAAGGCACATGACAGCCTGCTTTGAGTTTGCCAAAAGCCACCTAAAGGACCATGAAAACATGATTCCCTGGTCTGATGAAACCAAGATGGAACTCTTTGGCCTGAATACCAAGCATCATTTCTGGAGGAAATGACTAGTCAGGATCGAGGGAAAGATGAACGGAGCAAAGTACAGAGAGATCCTTGATGATAACATGCTCCAGAGCGCTCAGGACCTCAGACTGGTGCGAAGGTTCATCTTCCAACTGGACAACGACCCTAAGCACACAGCCAAGAAAATGCAGGAGTGGCTTCAGGACAAGTCTCAATGTCCTTGAGTGGCCCAGCCAGAGCCTGGACTTGAACCAGATCGAGACCTGAAAATAGCTGTGCAGCAACGCTCCCCATCCAACCTGACAAAGCTTAAGAGGATCTGCAGAGAAGAATGCCAGAAACTCCAGAAATACAGGTTTGCCAAGCTTGTAGCCTCATACCCAAGAAGATTCGAGGCTGTAATCACTGACAAAGGTGCTTCAACAAAGTACTGAGTAAAGGGTATGAATACTTATGTAACTGTGATTGTCACGTCCTGGCCAGTATAAGGGTTAATTAGTATTGTAGTTTGGTCAGGACGTGACAGAGGGTATTTGTTTTATGTGGTTCAGGGTGGTGTGTTTGGTTAAAGGGTGTTTGATGTAGTATTTCCGGGGTTGTGGTTTATAGTCTATGTTTATGTATTTCTATGTGTAGTCTGGTGAGTGTGTTTCTATGTTGTGTTGATTGGGGTTGGGACTCTCAGTTGAAGGCAGGTGTTGTCTATCTGCCTTTGATTGAGAGTCCCATATATTGGGGTGTGTTTGTGTTTGTGATTCGTGGGTGATTGTTCTGTGTTGAGCCTTAGGCTTTGCAAGACTGTTTGTAGTTGTTCGTTCGTTCTTTTGTTATTGTTATTTTGTACGTTCATTTTTGAAAGTTATTAAATAAACGTCAAGATGAGCATACACGTACCTGCTGCGTTTTGGTCCACCTTCACCGACGACAACCGTGACAGTGATATTTAATACATTTAAACATTTTTCTAAAAACCTGTTTCTGCTTTGTCATTATTGGTTATTGGGTGTAGATTGATGGGGGGAAAAAACGATTGTATCAACTTTAGAATAAGTCTGTAACGTAACAAAATATGGAAAAAGTAAAGGGGTCTCAATATTTTCTGAATGCACTGTACGTGCTTTACAGATCAGAGAAAGGTGTGCTCAAAGAATGTCATTGCATGCCTTTGATTTTAGCTGATAAAATGGCTCAATGAATGTTATTTCTGAGTGGATGAGTCCCATAGATACTCCATTGGAATTGTCTATTTCGGAATTGTCCAATGTCAGAACTAAGGGTGGTTTAGCAGCAGTGCTCTAATTCCAGAGGATGTCACACTGTGATCAGATCTCTCTCTGTGCTCCGTCCAACACCCCCGCTGACTGCTAATCAAATCACTAATGTTGTTTCAGCCATTAATCATCAGTCTGATGTAATGTTATTGATAACACCTAGAGCAGATGCCAATCAGATGGTACTGCTGGTATTGGTGCTTCAGTGGGACTGCTCAGTGCTGTATGTCCAATATGAGAGCGCTTTAAGGTGCTTTAAAAGCACTGTGCTGGTTGAGTCATATGCAGGGCAGGGAGAGATTAGGAGCTGCTTTCCGACGCCATATAAATAATATACTGCCATAATAACATGATCAAATAGAAGTGTAACTCTGAAGAAAATGTGGTGCATGAAAACCCTGCAGCTTTTACTTTAGATTTTGGGTATAGAGTAAGTTCTAAAAGATGCGTGATGTGGCTTTTTACTGTGTTTATAGTATATATTCACAGAGCAGCTTGGGACTATTCCTCCTTTTAGTGCCAGATGCACTGTCAGCCATGAGCCTGTAAAGTGTTTGTACATTATATCAAGACAATAGCTTTGGTTTGTCTCTACTTTTTTCAATCTAACTGACAAAGTGGTGCGATTATAATAAAAACATGCTTATGTAAATGTATGGTGGCTACTAACCCAGTTCCACTAGTGCTAGCCTAGAATTCCACATAGACTTGCCACTTTCCAGATAGACTTGATTCATGTCCACTGTCTACAGCACATCTAAACTTCCATCCCACTGTGACTCAGTGTCTCCCTCCACCCCTTCTCTCTCCCTGCCCTGACCTCAGCTTTAAAGTGGAATTGACAGCGTTTTAACTACTTTGTATTTAAAAAAATATCAAATTCCCAGTTTATGCTTCAAAACCAACTTCATAAGAGGTTTTAAAAATATATTATATTCGACTCAAAATTCCATGACGTACCTTAAGGCATTGTTGGCAGAATAGATGAATGCAGTTCAATGTATGATTAATATAATTCACCAATACATTTCTTAGTAGTCTCCAAAATATTGCTATCAGGATTTAAATCACAGGTACATTGTTTGCTGCCTCCAGCCATTCAGGATGCACTGTTTCAGTTTCAAGGACTCAATATGTTGGACAAAAACAGACGCCAGTATCTAAGGCTGGGAATGCCAATACAATGAAACTAGCTAGGGCACTGATCACAAGTCAGTCATAACGTGGCTAATAGGCTAGCACACATATGTCAAACACAAGGCCCGTGGGCCGAATAGGACACACAAGTGAGTATAAATGAGTCAACAGTTTTACAGCCTGATCAAATCAAATCAAATCTTATTGGTCACATACACATATTTAGCAGATGTTATTGCGGGTATAGTGAAGGCTTGTGTTCCTAGCTGCAACAGTGCAGTAGTATCTAACAATTCACAACAATACACACAAATCTGTCACTCCTTCTTCACCACACTGTCTGTGTGGGTGGACCATTTCTGATTGTCAGTGATGTGTACGTCGAGGAACTTAAAGCTTTCCACCTTCTCCACTGAGGTTCCGTAGATGTTAATAGGGGTGTGCTCTCTCTTTTGTCTCCTGAAGTCCACGATCAGCTCCTTCGTTTTGTTGACGTTGAGGGAGAGGTTATTTTCCTGGCACCACTCCGCCATGGCCCTCACCTCCTCCCTGTAGGCTGTCTCGTCTGCAAACTTGATGATTGAGTTGGAGGTGTGCGCGGCCATGCAGTCATGGGTGAGCAGGGAGTACATGAGGGGGCTGAGCACGCACCCTTGTCAAATCAAATAACATTTTATTGGTCACATACACATATTTAGCAGATGTTATTGCAGGTGTAACGAAATGCTTGTGTTTCTAGCTCCAACAGTGCAGTAGTATCTAACAATTCACAACAATAAACACAAATCTAAAAGTAAAAGAATGGAATTAAGAAGTATCTAAATATTAGGACGAACAATGTCGGAGTGGCATTGACTAAAGTACAGTAGTATTTGGGCCACTGTGTTGAGGATCAGCAAAGTGGAGGTGTTGTTTCCTCACCACCTGGGGGCGGCCCGTCAGGAAGTCCAGGACCAAGTTGCACAGGGCAGGGTTCAGACCCAAACTTAATGATGAGTTTGGAAGGTACTATGGTGTTGAAGGCTGAGCTATAGTCAATGAACAGCATTCTTACATAGGTATTCCTCTTGTCCAGATGGGATAGGGTAGTGTGCTGTGCAATGGTGATTGCATCATCTGTGGATCTATTGGGGCGCTATGCTAATTGAAGTGGGTCTAGGGTGTCAGCTAAGGTGGAGGTGATATGATCCTTAACTAGTCTCTCAAAGCACTTCATGATGACAGAAGTGAGTGCTACAGAGCGATAGTCATTTAGTTCAGTTACCTTTGCTTTCTTGGGTACAGGAACAATGCTGGACATCTTGAAGCCAGTGGGGACAGCAGACTGGGATAGGGAGATATTGGTATATGTCCATAAACACTTCAGCTAGCTGGTCTGCGCATACTCTGGGCCGGCAGCCTTGCAAGGGTTAACACGCTTAAATGTCTTACTCACGTCGGCCATGGAGAACGAGAGCCCACAGTTCTTGGGAGCGGACCACGTCGGTGGCACTGTGTTACCCTCAAAGCGGGCAAAGAAGGTGTTTAGCTTGTCCGGGAGCAAGACGTTGATGTCGCGACGTGGCTGGTTTTCCCTTTGTAATCTGTGATGGTCTGTAGACCCGGCCCCATACGTTTTGTGTCTGAGCCGTTGAATTGCGACTCCACTTTGTCTCCGTACTTACGTTTTACATGTTTGATTGACTTACGGAGGGAATAACTACACTGTTTGTATTCGACATATTCCCAGTCACCTTGCTGTGGTTAAATGCGGTGATTCGCACTTTCAGTTTTGTGCGAATGCTGCCATCTCTCCGCGGTTTCTGGTTTGGGTAGGTTTTAATAGTGACAGTGGGAACAACATCCCCTATACACTTCCTGATGAACTCAGTCACCGTGTCCATGTATATGTCAATGTTATTCTCAGAGGTAACCCGGAACATATCGCAGTCCACGTGATCAAAACAATCTTGATACATAAATTCGGATTGGTCAGACCAGCGTTGAATAGACCATAGCACGGGTACTTCCTGTTTGAGTTTCTGCCTATAGGAAGGGAGGAGCAGAATGGAGTTGTGATCTGATTTGCCGAAGGGCGAGCGGGGGAGGGCCTTGTAGCCATCCCGGAAGGGAGAGTAACAATGGTTCAGAGTTTTTGTAGCGCGAGTACTACAGGCAATGTGTTTATAGAACTTCGTTAGCATTTTCCTCAAATTTGCTTTGTTAATATCCCCAGCTACAATAAATGCGGCATCAGCATATGTGGTTTCCAGTTTGCACAAAGTCTAGTGTAGTTCCTTGAGGGCAGTTGTAGTATCGGCTTGAGGGGGAATGTACACGGCTGTGACTATAACTGATGAGAATTCTCTTAGGAGGTAAAACAGTCGACATTTGATTATGAGATATTCTAGGTCGGGTGAACAAAAGGACTTGAGTTCCTGTACGTTATCACAATCACACCATGAGTAGTTAATCATGAAACATATACTACTGCCTTTCTTCTTCCCGGAGAGTTCTTTATTCCTGTCTGCGCGATGTACTGAGAACCCAGCTGGCTGTATGGACAGGGACAGTATATCCGGAGAGAGAGATGATTCCGTGAAACAGAGTATGTTAAAGTCCCTTATGTCTCTATTGAAGGAGATCCTCGCCCTGAGGTCGTCTACTTTATTGTTCAGGGACTGAACATTAGAGAGTAAAATACTTGGAAGTGGTGGATGCTGTGCACTTTTCCTGAGTCGCACTAGAAGTCCACTCTGAATACCTCTTTTCCGCCAGTGGCATCTTGGAGTAGCCTCTGGGATAAGTAAAATTGCCCTGAGGGGTACGAACAAAGGATCCAATTCAGGAAAGTCGTATTTCTGGTTGTAATGCTGGTGAGTTACCCCCACTCTGATATCCAAAAGTTATTTGCGGCTGTAAGTATTAACACAATAAAACATTCGAGGCTAATAATGTAAGAAATAACACACAAAAAAACGAAATACAACAAAGTTGCTTAGGAGCTAGAAGCAGAGCTGCCATGTCTGTCGGTGCCATGTTTTACTGCTTGTATCAGTGAATTCAACTTTAATTGCGCTGCCTTCGTGTGTCTTGTTTACAGCGCGCAGCAGAGGGAAAGTGTACAGACAGACACATGCTATAGTCCTAACTAGGCTACTAAAATGTTGCAGTCTGGCTTCGGTTTTTAAAGCTTGACAATGAATAACCAAAAAACAAAACACCATGCAAAGGAGAAACATGTAGACCTATTACAGCAACATTTGAACAGTAACCTAGGCTGGCAACTAAACTACAATACATTTTGAGTGCACCATTCAGCAATGCTGCAATCAACAGCACCGGTGATCCATGCAGTGCAAAAAAAATAAAAAATAAGCAGGCTTCTATTCCCCATCGTTTATCAGTGCAATTTTGATGGCCAACTAGCTGAAAAGGTTTGAGAGGGTTTATCTAACGTTCCCTCGTTAGATTTTAGCTTATCTCACGCTGGCTAGCATTAGATGTTGTGCATAGGCAACTAATAGAGAGAACCTACCTTTTCAAGACTGTTTGATCTATAGGAATGTGAAGTTCCCAAATGTAAGAGGACTCCCGTGGTATTTACATATTTGCAGAAATCCATTCAGGTGTATTTTGTAGCTTTTGGCGAATACGATCTAAAATAGGGCTAGTGTAGCTCTGATTGGCTATGGCACACCAGTCTGTGTAGACTCTGGTCCTGGACAAGACAGATGTTTTTATTAGGTTTTATTTACTGCAATATATATTAATTGTCCAAACGCATGGCTGCTTTCCCACTCTATTGCTATAGAATTTTCACAAATGCCTTACTATACATAATTCCCAAACATTCTATGAATTTATGAAGGTGTGAAAATGACCATATATAAGTGCTCGCTTGTGCGAAAAAAAAAGCTGTCATAGTCTTCCTTGTGTGAATATGAACAGATTTTAATAAGATTCATGTAATGAATACTCAGGGAGAAAAAGGTGTAGATTCACATGCAGAGTGCGGCAGGTGTTTATTTCGCCTTCGCAGAAGGCGGGAATCATGGTCACAGGCAGGCAATGGTCATACACAGGTAGACAAACAGGCAGGTGAATCAAAACTAGGACTGAAGGCTATAACTGGTTCTCACAAACGAGCTAGGAAAATGCTTAGTAGAGTCAAAACGAACAATACCTCACAAAGGCACAAACAGAATGAACTGAACTAAATAAGGAGCTGATGAGACCAGGTGAGTAACTAACACAGGTGAGATCAATGAACAAAAATGAAAGACAGGGCTACGTTCAAGAACACAAAGAAACAGAACACAAGGTTGATTAAGAAAATAAATACAGAACCTTAAAATTCATGTTGCTAAAACCCTGTCAGTTCCACTTTAAAGGACACAATATAACCCTCCTATGTCTGGATCAGGGTACACAATATACCCCAAACTCAGCCTGAGGCAAGGTGTTTCACAGCAAGAGATCACAGTTCAATTCCGGCCAGTTAAATTGGATAGTAATGTGCAATAACACTGACTGCACTGCCCAGATCCTATGAACAAATAGTAACACCATAGCAATATATTAACTTGAACTAAATATTATAACCAGGGCTCAGATTCACAAAACCTTCTTAAGAAGAAATGTCTTCTTAACTGCCATCTATAGAAGAAAGTTAAACAAAGTTGCTATTCCTCAAAAAGTTTATTGGAAATGTTATTGCGCTATTTCTTATGTTTCTCCTTAAGCAAAAAGTTACGAATAAATTAGATTCTTGAAAATAAAGTTATTGGAAATGTTCTTAATTCCAAGATGGCTAAACCTTTGTCTTAAACTCAGGGCAGTGAGAGAAAAAGCTCATGAAAGCAATTTAACATGTTTAATTCACTCACAAACTTCATCTGAAAGTTTCAGTATTGATTATTTTAAACCCATAGAACAGTAAACTCAGTAGGAAATATGGTAAAAGGATTGCCATTGCTAGCTAAATAGCTAGCTAAAATGGTTGCCTAGCGAAAAAACATCAAGATTTGTAAGAAGATATTTGAGAAGAAAATCATTAAATCTTAAGATATTCATTTTTCTTTCTTAAGAAGCTTCTTAAGGTTTTGCGTAAGAAGTGTTTTGAGAATCTGGGACCAGGGCCGGCTTAACGCAGGGGCTTACCCAGGCCTGTGGGGGGCCCAAGAGGCAGCAAAATAAAATAAATTAAGAGCAATGTAAAAAAATATATATATATATATGTATATATTTTATATTTTTTCACTGCACGCGCCAACCACAGGAAGACTTAGGAGCCCGCTCTCAATGAGTGTAGACAGCCTGCTGCTGCCTGCTGCCGCTCTGCTAACCATCAGCCGAGGGGAGGAGAGGCGGTAGGAGGCTGACGTGGGTAACTGGGGTGCCCTGCATTGATTGGAGAACTGATTTATAAAAAATTTAAAAAAGCATAATAAATAAATGTGACTTGTCAATTGAGACTGTAGGGGGCCTAAGAGGCAAACATTCTATCTACATTGGATTTGAACAACGTAATCAACATAATAACTTTTTTTTTTCACAATCCAATGCCATGGTGAAATGTTTTGTGATTTTACATTCAATTCACGTTAGTTCACAACTCAAATTAAAACTAGGCGATAAATTGATGTCTGAACCCAGTGGGTTATGTACAGTTGAAGTCGGAAGTTTACATACACCCTAGCCAAATACATTTAAACTCAGTTTTTCACAATTCCTGACATTTAATCCTAGTAAAAATGCCCTGTTTTAGGTCAGATAGGATCACCACTTTATTTTAAGAATGTGAAATGTCAGAATAATAGTAGAGAGAATGATTTATTTCAGCTTTTATTTCTTTCATCACATTCCCAGTGGGTCAGAAGTTCACATACACTCAATTAGTATTTGGTAGCATTGCCTTTAAATTGTTTAACTTGGATCAAATGTTTCGTGTTGCCTTCCACAAGCTTCCCACAATAAGTTGGGTAAATTTTGGCCCATTACTCCTAACAGAGCTGGTGTAACTGAGTCAGTTTTGTAGGCCTCCTTGCTCGCACACACTTTTTCAGTTCTGCCCACAATTTTTCTATGGGATTGAGGTCAGGACTTTGTGGTGGCCACTCCAATACCTTGACTTTGTTGTCCTTAAGCCATTTTGACACAACTTTGGAAGTATGCTTGGGGTCATTGTCCATTTGCGACCAAGCTTTAACTTCCTGACTGATGTCTTGAGATGTTGCTATCCACATAATTTCCTTTCCTCATGATGTCATCTATTTTGTTAAGTGCACCAGCCCCTCCTGCAGCAAAGCACCCCGACAACATGATGCTGCCACCACCATGCTTCACGGTTGGGATGGTGTTCTTCGGCTTGCGAGCCTCCCCCTTTTTCCTCCAAACATAACGATGGTCATTATAGCCAAACAGTTCTATTTTTGTTTCAACAGACCAGAGGACATTTCTCCAAAAAGTACGATCTTTGTCCCCATGTGCAGTTGCAAACTGTAGTCTGGCTTTTTTATGGCGGTTTTGGAGCAGTGGCTTCTTCCTTGCTGAGTGGCCTTTCAGGTTATGTCGATATAGGACTTGTTTTACTGTGGATAAAGATACTTTTGTTCCTGTTTCCTCCAGCTTCTTCACAAGGTCCTTTGCTGTTGTTCTGGGATTGATTTGCACTTTTCGCACCAAAGTATGTTCATCTCTAGGAGACAGAACACGTCTCCTTCCTGAGCTGTATGACGGCTGCGTGGTCCCATGGTGTTTATACTTGCGTACTATTGTTTGTACAGATGAACGTGGTACCTTCAGGCATTTGGAAATTGCTCCCAAGGATGAACTAGACTTGTGGAGGTCTACAATGTTTTTTCTGAGGTCTTGGCTGATTTCTTTTGATTTTCCCATGATGTCAAGCAAAAAGGCACTGAGTATGAAGGTAGGCCTTGAAATGCATCAACAGGTACACCTCCAATTGACTCAAATGATGTCAATTAGCCTATCAGAAGCTTCTAAAGCCATGACATCATTTTCTGGAATTTTCCAAGCTGTTTAAAGGCACAGTCAACTTTATATACGTAAACTTCTGACTCACTGGAATTGTGATACAGTGAAATATAAGTGAAATAATCTGTCTGTAAACAATTGTTGAAAAAATTACTTGTGTCATGCACAAAGTAGATGACCTAACCGACTTGCCAAAACTATAGTTTGTTAACAAGAAATTTGTGGAGTAGTTGAATAACGCGTTTTAATGACTCCAACCTAAGAGTATGTAAACTTCCGACTTCAACTGTACATGTTTATCTGTGTACATTTGTCTGTAGGTTGGTGTTGTACCGTACAGCAATATGGGTCAAACTCTCTGGGGCTCATATTTTTCTGAGAGAACTGTAGCCTACACTCTGAGATAATAAAAAGCTCTGGTGAAATTAATTCTGTTCTGTCACATATCTGGAGATGTTGAGAGAATGATATGGGCAGTGAGAGCTGATCTCTTCACACCAACACAGTGTAGCACTACACCAAACACTGCTGTCTTGTCCTGTGGCCTTCAGCCTATTGATTTTCTCAGCCAATAACACAGTAATGGCCGATGGGGATTTGTGACTATCATTACATCCTGACCCAACCAGGATAACGGACGTTATTCTAATCACAGCCCCTGTCTGACTGCCACTTCCAACAAATGGCTCCTAATCGAGAAGTCTTTACACATGTTATGACTCTTTTTTATTTTTTATCTATACGTACATCGCCTGACTCGATCATGTGATTCAAAGACATTGATTTAACCCTTTATAGATGGATGTGCCTTTTTTTAAGATACACAGTCTCCACAGACAACCACAAATCCCAAAAAGTGCCATTTACAAAAGAATATCTAACATCAAGAAATTATAGCACCCTCTGTACACACTAAAAACATATAGATCTACAGTATATAGTGCAAAATAAAGGTTATTTGACTTGTAACCATAGTGGAACCCTTTCTGGTGCGTTATGGAACCTTTTTTTGAAGGTTCTATTAAGAACAATACTAAAATGGAACCTGTATGGTGCTATAAATAACCCTTTCCTAATGTTCTATAAAGAACAATTAAAAAAGGTTCTATATAGCACCAAAAAGGGTTCCACTAAGGTTAGGACACTTTTGGGGCTACTGCATATAGAGCCCTTTTTTATGATTCTTTTTATAACCTTTATGGAGAATGGTTCTAGAAAGAAAGTTATTATTTAGAACCATACAGGTTTATTTATTCTGGTTTAATAGCCATATTATACTGTATTGTTAAAATTCCATAGGTTTTCTTATTGTGTTTATTAAGAAGTTGAATCAAGTGTGCTAGCTCTGGAACGGCTTTGGGTCCCCGAGGAGAGAACTGAGAACTACTCACTTAGTCAACGGTTCTCATTTGACACAGGCCAACTATAAGTCTTTCAAAATACATTGTCACTGGCCGTGTAATAGCATAACATATGAGATTAGATCAACTGGAATGACACTCTCACGATTGAACAAAAAGAGCTGTGCACAAACTACGCCCTAAAATATTTGAATGAGCCACCGCCCTTACATTTTAACTTGAACTAAAATAGGAAAAAAACCTTTTGAACTGCAAAGAACCATTAAAGGGCTCAAAGGGTTCTTTGGGTCAGTATGGTTCCACATAGAACCATCGCCCTTCCCAAAGAACCCGTGAGGAACCCTCATTTTTGTGTGTGTAGTGAGACACAACATTACTTTTCTCACTAGAGAAAATCCTTTGAAAAGAATTTGAATAATGCAACTCGTTTTCCACCAACTCAGATGGTTGTTTTGTTAGCATTGTCCCACTTTTAACATGATGCATACAATCCGGTCTTACAAGTTTCAGGTCTCTTGAATATATATATTTTTTCTTTTTTTTCCGTTAAGTGAGAGACATCTGCTATGTTCCATCTTCAAACTGAATATCCATCTGTTATGCAGATGTTTTGAGGAAGCATGAGAATGCATTAAAGAATGAGTAGCAGCAGATCCACATACCATCCCGCATTAAAGGGTTATCGAGTGAGGCTGAGGTGAGAGAATAAAGAGTATCTTCTGCGATGAAAGAACATACAGTGCATTCGGAAAGTATTCAGACCCCGTCACTTTTTCCACATTTTGTTACATTACATCCTTATTCTAAAATTGATTGAAAATAAATAAATCCTCATCAATCTCATCAATCAACACTACAAAGGGAAGCACAGCCACGAGCTGCCCAGTGACATGAGCCTACCAGACAAGCTAAATCACTTCTATGCTCGCTTCAAGGCAAGCAACACTGAGGCATGCATGAGAGCATCAGCTGTTCCGGAGTACTGTGTGATCACGCTCTCTGTAGCCGACGTGAGTAAGACCTTTAAACAGGTCAACATACACAAGGCTGTGGGGCCAGACGGATTACCAGGACGTGTGCTCCGGGCATATGCTGACCAACTGGCAGGTGTCTTCACTGACATTTTCAACATGTCCCTGATTGAGTCTGTAATACCAACTTGCTTCAAGCAGACCACCATAGTCCATGTGCCCAACAACACAAAGGCAACCTGCCTAAATGACTACAGACCCGTAGCACTCACGTCCGTAGCCATGAAGTGCTTTGAAAGGTTGGTCATGGCTCACATCAACACCATTATCCCAGAAACCCTAGACTCACTCCAATTTGCATACCGCCCAAACAGATCCACAGATGATGCAATCTCTATTGCACTCCACACTGCCCTTTCCCACCTGGACAAAAGGAACACTTATGTGAGAATGCTATTCATTGACTACAGCTCAGCGTTCAACACCATAGTACACTCAAAGCTCATCACTAAGCTAAGGATCCTGGGACTAAACACCTCCCTCTGCAACTGGATCCTGGACTTCCTGACGGGCCGCCCCCAGGTGGTGAGGGTAGGTAGCAACACATCTGTCACTCTGATCCTCAACAATGAAGCTCCTCAAGGGTGCGTGCTCAGTCCCCTCCTGTACTCCCTGTTCACCCACGACTGCATGGCCAGGCACGACTCCAAAACCATCATTAAGTTTGCAGACGACACAACAATGGTAGGCCTGATCACTGACAACGATGAGACAGCCTATAGGGAGGCGGTCAGAGACCTGGCCGTGTGGTGCCAGAATAACAACCTATCCCTCAACGTAACCAAGACTAAGGAGATGATTGTGGACTACAGGAAAAGGAGGACCGAGCACGTCCCCATTCTCATCGACGGGGCTGTAGTGGAGCAGGTTGAGAGCTTCAAGTTCCTCGGTGTCCACATCAACAACAAACTAGAATGGTCCAAACACACCAAGACAGTCGTGAAGAGGGCATGACAAAGCCTATTCCCCCTTAGGAGACTAAAAAGATTTGGCATGGGTCCTGAGATCCTCAAAAGGTTCTACAGCTGCAACATCGAGAGCATCCTGACTGGTTGGATCACTGCCTGGTACGGCAATTGCTCGGCCTCTGACCGCAAGGCACTACAGAGAGTAGTGCGTACGGCCCAGTACATCACTGGGGCTAAGCTGCCTGCCATCCAGGACCTCTACACCAGGCGGTGTCAGAGGAAGCCCCTAAAAATTGTCAAAGACCCCAGCCACCCTAGTCATAGACTGTTCTCTTTACTACCGCATGGCAAGCGGAACCGGAGTGCCAAGTATAGGACAAAAAGGCTTCTCAACAGTTTTTACCCCCAAGCCATAAGACTCCTGAACAGGTAATCAAATGGCTACCCGGACTATTTGCATTGTGTGACCCCCCCAACCCCTCTTTTTACGTTGCTGCTACTCTCTGTTTATCATATATGCATAGTCACTTTAACTATACATTCATGTACATACTACCTCAATTGGGCCGACCAACCAGTGCTCCCGCACATTGGCTAACCGGGCTATCTGCATTGTGTCCCACCACCCACCACCCGCCAACCCCTCTTTTACACTACTGCTACTCTCTGTTCATCATATATGCATAGTCACTTTAACCATATCTACATGTACATACCACCTCAATCAGCCTGACTAACCGGTGTCTGTATGTAGCCTCGCTACTTTTATAGCCTCGCTACTGTATATAGCCTGTCTTTTTACTGTTGTTTTATTTCTTTACTTACCTATTGTTGACCTAACACCTTTTTTGCACTATTGATTAGAGCCTGTAAGTAAGCATTTCACTGTAACTGTTGTATTCGGCGCACGTGACAAATAAACTTTGATTTGATTGATTTGATTTGAATACCCAATAATGACAAAGCAAAAACAGGTTTTTTGACATCTTTGCAAATGTTTTAATAATAAAAACAGAAATACCTTATTTGCATAAGTATTCAGTCCCTTTGCTATGGGACTAGAAATTGAGCTCAGGTGCATCTTGTTTCCATTGATCACGCTTTAGATGTTTCTACAACTTAATTGGAGTCCACCTGTAGGAAAATTCTCTTGATTGGACATGATTTGGAAAGGCACACACCTGTCTATATATAAGGTCCCACAGTTGACAGTGCATGTCAGAGCATAAACCAAGCCATTAGGTCAAAGGAATTGTTCATAGAGCTCCGAGACAGGATTGTGTAGAGGCACAGATCTGGGGAAGGGTACCAAAACATTTCTGCAGCATTGAAGGTCACCAAGAACACAGTGGCCTCCATCAATCAAATGGAAGAAGTTTGGAACCACCAAGACTCTTCCTAGAGCTGGTCGTCTGGCCAAACTGAGAGAAGGGCCATGGTCAGGGAGGTGACCAAGAACCCAATGGTCACTCTTACAGAGCTCCAGAGTTCCTCTGTGGAGATGGGAGAATCTTCCAGAAGGATAACCATCTCTGCATCACTCCACCAATCAGACCTTTATGGTAGAGTGGCCAGACGGAAACCACTCCTCAGTAAAAGGCACATGACAGCCCACTTGGAATTTGCAAAAACGCACCTAAAGGACTCTGACCATGAGATACAAGATTCTTGGGTCTGATGAAACCAAGATTGAACTCTTTGGCCTGAAAGCCAAGCATCACGTCTGGAGGAAACCTGGTACCATCCCTACGGTGAAGCATGGTGGTGGCAGCATCATGCTGTGGAGATGTTTTTCAGGAGCAGGTACTGGGAGACTAGTCAGGATCGAAGGAAAGATGAACAGAGCAAAGTACAGAGAGACCCTTGATGAAAACCTGCTCCAGAGCCCTCAGGACCTCAGACTGGGGCGAAGGTTCACCTTCCAACAGGACAATGACCCTAAGCACACAGCCAAGACAATGCAGGAGTGGCTTTGGGACAAGTCTCTGAATGTCCTTGAGTGGCCCAGCCAGAGCCCGGATTTGAACCCGATGTAACATCTCTGGAGAGACCAGAAAATAGCTGTGCAGTGACGCTCCCCATCCAACCTGACAGAGATTGAGAGGATCTGCAGAGAATAATGGGAGAAATGCCCAAATACAGGTGTGCCAAGCTTGTAGCGTAATACCCAAGAAGACACGAGGATGTAATCGCTGCCAAAGGTGCTTCAACAAAGCACTAAGTAAAGGGTCTGAAAACTTATGTAAATGTGATATCAGGTTTTTATTTTTAATGCATTTGCAAACATTTCTAAAACCCAGTTTTTGTTTTGGCATGATGGGGTATTATTTGTAGATTGATGAGAGAATTTTAAAAAAAAATCAATTTTAGAATAAGTCTGTAACGTACTAAAATGTGGAAAAGTCAAGGGGTCTGAATAATTTCTGAATGCACTGTATATACATATCATCCATTTGATAATTTTATCTGACATTAAAAAGTGTGACTAACAGATAATAATAACTGTGTTATTGTCCAACAATGTTAGTGTCTGATGAGGTGACTTTTCTCCATATTTGCCCTCTAATGCTAAATAGATGAAAAATTACAGTAAGACACAAAAGTTGGAAAAGTGAAAAACGAATCATCATTATGCGCAATTGTAATCCAATTAGCAATTAAAATATAGAAATACAGTTCAAAGCACTGAATGTAAAATAAATGTTTTATAATCTTCAATTCGCAGTCCCGTGTGGCTCAGTTGGTAGAGCATGGTGTTTGCAATGCCAGGGTTGTGGGTTTGATTCCCACGGGGGACCAGTACAGGAAAAAAAAATTATGAAATGTATTCACTACTGTAAGTCGCTCTGGATAAGAGCGTCTGCTAAATGACTAAAAATGTCAAAAAAATGTCAAAATGTAATTTAGAAATACATACATGAAGGCTCTAATTTAATAAATGTGAAAAACATGAATATTGTTAAAGTGCTACACATTGAAATGTCAGGCTTTGTAGGCCCTCTGGTCAAAGTCAAAGGTTTTCCAGTTGGCTACTCTTCTATTTTCTCCCTCTTCTTCTTCTGATGTCAATTTCAAAGGGAAGTGACATAAACAGATTTGTATTATATCATGGCACTGGTGGTGTTATGAGTGCTTTATGAAGGCTTCATGGAAGTCCGACTTATAATGTTCCCTTCGGATTTTCAGTTGTGTCATGCCATTAACAGACATGGTTTTAAACAAATGGAAATACCACAATACACAAAAACCACACAGAAGGACAGATGTCAATTTGTAACTACAAAATCATCACAACGAGAGATGATTTTGCACTTTAATAGATGAGCCCGCAAAGGCATCAAACAAGCTCCAGATTTCCTCATATTTTTTCTCTTTATTGAGTTACACTACCATCTGAGTGGCTAATTCTGTTTGCTGACACATATTTGAATAGTCTTCCTCATCCTTAGAGAAGTACAGTTAGTGAAAAGTTAACATGCCAAAAGAGTGCTTCTGACAGTCCCTGTGGCTCCCAGACACATCCAATGCTGCCAGAGGAAGTCAGTAGGATTTTGGAAGCCCACTCCCTGTCCACAACCATTCTCATCTAGAATGAACCAGAGGGTCCCATCACATGCCATTCGACAAAAGCAAATGCAAAGACCTGACATCAGAATACACTCCAACATGTCGAATATTAAATAAGCAAACAGATAAATATATTTATTTCAGTTAAAAAAAGAAAGAAAACCAATCTATAGGTTATTGTCTTCAATAAACACTGCAATATTGAGCTGAATGCAGTTCAGGTAAATTACGTCTGAGTTTCTTGCTGAAGCAAAAAACGTTTATTCTTGGGATAGCTAGCTAGCATCAAACTGAGGTTGGCATTGGCTCCTCTTTGAATTTAAAACATTACATTTACTCAAACTAGAAACAGCAAATACTGCATCTAATCACAATGCAAAAATGTGCAACTGAAATGTGCACAGAGCACATGTTTACTTTACTTAGCTTTGCTTGGCAGAAAGGCTCATACCTGCTTGTCAGTCATGTGGCAGATATCCATATTCTGTCATATTGATCACTATAGCAACAGGAGGCATTTCCTGAATCCTGCAATATCTAAAAGCCATCCATTCGCTCCAATTATAGGTAAATTTCTCCACCCCGGCAATCAAATTAACTAGTCAGTTCCAGAAATGAATGAGAATTCATTCTAGAAATCTAATAGAGGAAAATGATTTTACCAAAGCTATCCTCAGAGTCACAGTAAAGGGAATTGGTCCAAAGTAAATTCAACAACTTACAGCGTAGGCTATAGCAAAATGATGCAACCAGAGGTGGGGGGTTAAATAAAGCCCAACAGTAAGATACACTGCAGGCTTATTCATGTGCACCCTCATTACAAGCCTATCGCTGTGACCTTACAATAGTGTCCCAAGTGAACAGCAACTAAGAGAGGAGATGTAACACTGTCAAGTGCCATTAATTAACTTTTTTTATACCACAGCTACAACACAAGGTAGAGAGAAGCATCTTTGCCAGAGGAATGTGGAATTGTGATTTCAGAGAAATATGAACATAGTTTTCCAACAGAACAACAGCAGCCTCTGTTGAATAGTATCCAAAGGATCGAGAAGCATTTCCTACTGATGATAACTGTGATATTCTCAATGACATTATTTCAAGTCTTTTGTGAAATATCCCAGCTACAGACAGACATGACAAGTTTACTGTGTGTCTTCGTATACATGAAACATCTGTACCTGTGTACCATTGTGCTTCACGTGTCAAGATAACTGCTGTGCAGTTTAGACATAATGTTTCTCAATTTAGTGTAGACTTAGCTGACCCTAACCTCTTCTTTTTAAATGCTCTTAATGTACACACTTGACTAGCGTACTGTGCATGACAAAACTAAATATCACTTCTATCTACTACAGTGTAGGTAACTCACAAGAAAAAGGGATAGAACAGAGAACTGAATACATCGTTTTGATTATTAGACTATACAGCAATTTCTGCAACAACCACCTCTTTAGAATATCCACGGCTTCATCTGAAAGGAACTAGGGCTTGTAGAATAGTCCAACTTTCTTTGACAATCCCAGTGGTGTGAAAAAGTGTTTTGCATACAAAATATAGAATATCCGGAAAGGAAAGAATGAACAGATAAACTATAAAAGATCAACCATATTGTGAATCTTTAACAATCACTCCTGCTTGAAATAAGCTGTATATCCTCGGGCTCTGAAATAACTTATTCTTATGCCACTTAAAAGCTCATAAAGCTGACATTGACACACAACAGCATTGCAATGTTTTCATGTGGATGGTTCAGTGTTTTTCTGGAATTGTTCTCATCAATTTGAGCCCCTATACCCTACCATCAGCAAAGCGATGTGCAGTGACAGCTCAGAGGACATGTGTGGGATGATTGTCTTCTAATGCTATAGCAATTAGCCTACAATCAATATAATATTGCATTAAAGCAGACATCATTTACATAGGCGTCAAGCCAATGCCACTGTGGATATAGCCCCCAAGTCGGTGCAGTAGCAGCTCATAATATATTGAGAGGGTGGGGGGGAAGCAGTGCCCTCGTTAATTAAATGAAATACATTGCCATCATTTAGTGTCGTGGTACTCACACGCATGTGTGACGGAGAAGCTGTTGGACGATTCGAGGTTGTCTACATTATAATTGAGATGGAAAGGTTTCTCCGTCACATTTTGATTGGTATTATACAGCTGAACAGCGAATCTGAAGGCGCTGTGCTCCTGCACTGTAGAGCGCATAAAAAGCCCACCTATAAACGAAAGAGGAGAGGAGAATGGGAAGAATTGCATAGCTTAGTTCCTCTTATTCTGTTTCATGAAAACATAGTATGACATCAATATCAGCCCTTATAAATGATTTTCTATCACTGACGACAAATGATCAGTCCTATTTTCCGCCCCAAGTTATTTCACATTACTAACTAGATGAACATTGCTTTATCTAGAATAAACATCAACCAATTCATTCTACTGTGATTCATTTGTTAATGTATAATCTATACTGCCCAGTGAAGTGGTGGAAAGTTCTGCATGAAGATACTTAAATAGGCAAGTATGTGCAACTTTTGGTTATTTTTTTACCCTCCCCCCACTCTTAAGCGCATTGTTTCTCTTAGCTTGTCTGTTACCTCTCCTTAGGGTATGACTGATGAACTTGACAATGAATTATGCAAATAATAATCAGTGCAAATTAAGTCAACATCACACAAGCTTTTAATGTACATTTATCTCGTTTTCTTTTTAGGCTAAAGAAAAAACATTTTAGTAATTTCAAATATAACTTACCTATATTTATCTGGTTTGGAAACGCTCCATGCGATTTACAAAAAAGCCACACAAAACAAAGGACAGTCGCTATTATGCGATGCCCCATTTTATCAGACCTCTGAATTTAACTCTTCAAACGAATCTGATACAGGGAAACCATGTAGGTAGACAAGCCTATTCGCAGAGAAAATCCGCCAGATGTGCAAGGAGCTCTCAGCCTCTCACTGTGGACTACGAGGGACATACATTGAACTACGAGCCGAACTGCAGCAGAGCGAATCTTCTTCCGTTGAGAAAAAAGGCACAGACTTTCTCAAAGATGGTTGCGGAGCGAGAAGATTATATTTTTTGTGAATAAGGATCCAATTGAGCCAGCAGGGGGGCGTTGATTATACTTGATCTGACGTTGAATTCTAACAGCTTCCTCGCCGTGCCGCCACTGCAGACATGTGGGCTGGGAAGAATCAGCGCGGGCACAGCTATACAGTGTTTGTCTGCATGGGGCACAGACAAAGCGAGTCCAGATATGATGGTATCTACTCTGTAGTCAAGTGGGCTAGTTGAGGGAAAGTGACATTTTTGGTGTTCTTTAATGCATGTTCTATAGCCTATCTGGTGAAGAAGTAATGATTCTATATGAAAAAATAAGCATTAGGCTATGTGATTTTCCTAAATATATGACAGTTATATTAAATGAATGCCAGGCAAATTGGTGACCATTTCATCTCTTCATTAGTCTCTGGAGATATTCCTGAAGACATGACAAGTTTTTTTATCTCCTGAACTAAACCTGTAAGTAACCCAGGCCCAGCCCAGGAGTTAGGTAGACTTCAAGTCCTATGAGTCAGTCAAATATATTTCCCATCAAAATAGTTCCTATGACAATGAAAGTGAATAAGTGCCACTTCAGGTTTTCATTAAAATAATTCCTCCCATGATTGCAGTCTTCTGCGCTGCCTGCCTGTCAGTATCTTTGGAGTGAATGTGATTGAGTCTGTCAGTTTTTCATTCTGGGGTTACAGTGTAATGTGAAACAGGTGCTGCTGCAGCCACCTATCAGACCCACACCATCCGACCCCTTTTCATCAAGCCCGACTGTGCCTCCAGTCACAGGCAGGCACCAAGAGAAAAGGGATGTAATGTTCCATCCTGGGGAGTGAAATCCCTCCCAGCGCTGGAGAGCTCTCACCTCCAGCAGGTTGGAAATGTTCATTAGTATTGCAGAGGAGTTGCACACTGCTGCTTGCTGAGGGACTTAGTGCAGTTATAAAGGTATCAATCATCTTCTATAACCTCTATACAGTACATACTGTAGCATACGGGGGGGGGAATGCAACTAAATATTAGGAATGTAGTTCATGTGATCCTTCAAAAGAATGATAATTCACACTCCAGCACAGCTATATCAATCCACTGTAGCCTGGTTATGAATAAGAAGATATAGATTACATTATTGAAGCTCTTTGTTCAGAGAGTCAGTGTGTACTGTTGAAGAGCCAAAGGCAAGTCAGCTAATCATTACCGCTTTCTGTTAGGAAGAGGCCGATGCAGACCCAGCCTAGCAGAACAGGTCAGACTGTATTGACCCAGATTAATCAGAGGGATTTAATGCTTGGCATTACAACTTTGATGTTGATTTACAGTTCATCACTGTACTAGGGCCAGAGCAGTGGTGTCACGACTTCCGCCGAAGTCGGTCCCTCTCCTTGTTCGGCGGCGGTCGACGTCACCGGCCTTCTAGCCATCGCCGATCCACTTTTCATTTTCCATTTGTTTTGTCTTTGTCTTACACACCTGGTTTCAATCCCCCAATTACTTGTTCATTATTTAACCCTCTGTTCCCCCATGTTTGTTTGTGAGTAATTGTTTGTATGTTATACGGTCTGTTATGTGGGCTCGCTTTATTGTATTGTATTTGTCTATTTTGAGTAAATTAAGTTTATTTACTCATATCTGCTGTCCTGCACCTGACTCCTCTACACAAGCTACACACAGACCACATTACAAGTGGTGCTGTGCTGCACAAATGTTGGGTGATTTCCTTCCAGGAGCAAAAGTGATTTTGCTTCAGAACATGTACACTGGGTGTACAAAACATTAGGAACACCACCCAAATGGCATCCAGCCAACTTGACACAACTGTGGGAATACCAAAAGTGTACAAAACTGTCATCAAGGCAAAGGGTGGATACTTTTGAAGAATCTCAAATATTAAATATATTTTGATTTGTTTAGCACTTTTCTGGTTACTACATGACTGGTTACTACATGTGTAATTTCATAGTTTTGTGGTCTTCACTATTAATCAACATGGACCAGCATCCCTGTGGAACACTTTTGACACCTTGTAGAGTCCAGACCCCAACGAAGTGAGGCTGTTCTGAAGGAAAAAGGGTGTGTAACTCAATATTAGGAAGGTGTTCCTAATATTTTGTACACTCTGTGCCTCTGTAAGACCTCATAGATTTGATGAACTACACAATCTACTTTCGGCTCGGCTGTGTAAAATTATTACATTTGTTCCTGTGTGCTCAAAAACAAACTCAGACTTAATTTGACTGAGCTTGTGGCAAAGCTGCCGCTTTACGTTCACTGAGGTGTGTATGTCATCATGATGAGAGCCATCAGAGACAAACTCACCCAGATATAATATACAGGACCACTCTGAAATGAACCGTTGAAAGGAGAATGGTGAGGTGATGATGATGCTACGACGTCTGAAACATCTCAGCAGGGAAGAATAGGGAGAACAAGGAAACCACGGTCAAGCTAAACAGAATGGGAAGGGAAAGGAGAAGAGCGGAGCAAGAGGAGATGAGTCAGGCAGTCAGGGGGAGATGCAGCATGACACTGAGGCCTGTCTGTGCTCACACACTCTCTGAAGACATGAAAATGTGCTTTAGGTTTTTAAACAATGAGCAGCCAGCTGAGTATTCTTTCCATGCAGTAGTGAATTCACGATCTAAATCAGGGATGGGCAACTGATTGGGGTTAGGGCCACAAAAAATCTGAAGTCATCATGGGGGGGCGGCATCATGCAATTCTACACATTTTGCCATGGGGTGTAGAGAAAATGTTGAAACTAGTTTACTTCAATTATACACATTTTGCCATGGGGCGGAGAGAAGATTTGGCAATTTTATAACTAATTTCATGTACATTTTTATGTTTTATAGTTCATTTTGTGCAATTTTACTCCTTTTGCCATGTGGCGGAGAGGAACATTAGCAGTTTTACAGCTAATTTCATGCAATTCTACTAAATTTGCCATAGGGTGGAGAGAAATGTTTGCCGTTTGGAATATGATATCTGAGTGAGACTGACTAACAAAATCAATGGGGGCACCTGGGGCTCTAATTCGACCTTGATTACTACAAGTTTAGAAATCTGTTCTCTAGACTAACTTACTAATCTAAAACATTTTAGCTGACATGGGCTAATTGAGTGGCTATCAGTGACTGACATACTGTAACAAGAGAAAAACTGTTGAAGCACAACCAAATTTCGAAATTGCATCTTGTGTATTGTTCTATTCTACTTCGCAACAGTAAGTTGAAACCCTGACTGAGTTCCAAGGCGGGCCTTCAAAAAGGGGGCCTGCGGGCCGCAGTTGCCCATCACTGATCTAAATGTGTGTACTGTTGGTGTTTCATTATTTGCTGCTATGTACTTTTATTATGTGCTGCATTTTAAAAAGAGATTCGGTGCAGACAAAGGCCTACTATGCTAGCCTGAGCCATTTTCTTCAAACTATCCTAAGCATGCAAAGAAGGCTGCATATCTCTGGCGAAGCTAGCTTTTCATCATATTATAATGAAACACACACGCACAAGTATGCGCGAGCACACACACAATTTGTGTGTGTATTCAACAAGACCCCACTGAGTGTAAATGCTAGTGGGCCATTCCAGCACCTCCTAAGGAATTTAAGTGAACATGCCATTCAGACACTAGACCATATGGCTAGTACAATTAATGGCACAGTCTAATTTTGGCATCTCCCCAAAGATAGCTTTATTCAGCTCTGTGATGACATCACACAAACAAACCATATCCCCAGGCTACATACTGTCGCAGGGAACTATTTTCTTTTCTTTAAATGTTAATATGTTTTATTTAATCCCAGTTAACCAACAGAAGAGACACACACATGTCATCATCCATAGAGATGCAGTAAGAACGTCACCACTATGTTACAGATCTCTACCACCATGTTTGTCTGGTAACCTTATTTCTGCCTGCTGGGGGCCTGACTGGATGGTGGAGACATTAGTAGATTTGTAATCATCACAAGTTATATTCTACATATATATACAGTTGAAGTCGGAAGTTTACATACACCTTAGCCAAATACATTTAAACTCAGTTTTTCATATAATAATAGTAGAGTGAATTATTTATTTCAGCTCTAATTTTTTTCTTCACATTCCCAGTGGGTCAGAAGTTTACATACACTCAATTAGTATTTGGTAGCATTGCCTTTAATTTGTTTAACTTGGGTCAAACGTTTTGGATAGCCTTCCACAAGCTTCCCACAAAATAGTTGGGTGAATTTTGGCCATTCCTTCTGACAGAGCTGGTGTAACTGAGTCAGTTTTGTAGGCCTCCTTGCTCGCACACACTTTTTCAGTTCTGCCCACAAATGTTCTATAGGATTGAGGTCAGGGCTCTGTGATGGCCACTCCAATACCTTGACTTTGTTGTCCTTAAGCCATTTTGCCACAACTTTGGAAGTATGCTTGGGGTCATTGTCCATTTGGAAGACCCATTTGTGACCAAGCTTTAACTTCCTGACTGATGTCTTGAGATGTTGCTTCAATGTATCACACCATTTCCTTTCCTCATGATACCATCTATTTTGTGAAGTGCACCAGTCCCTCCTGCAGCAAAGCACCCCCACAACATGATGCTGCCACTCCAGTGCTTCACAGTTGGGATGGTGTTCTTTGGCTTGCAAGCCTCCCCTTTTTTCCTCCAAACATAACGATGGTCATTATGGCCAAACAGTTGTATTTTTGTTTCATCAGACCAGAGGACATTTCTCCAAAAAGAACACTCTTTATCCTCATGTGCAGTTGCAAGCCGTAGTCTGGCTTTTCAATTGGGGTTTTGGAGCAGTGGCTTCTTCCTTGCTGAGCGGCCTTTCAGGTTATGTCGATATAGGACTTGTTTTACTGTGGCTATAGATACTTTTGTACCTGCTTCCAGCATCTTCACAAGGTCCTTTGCTGTTGTTCTGGGATTGATTTGCACTTTTCGCACCAAAATACGTTCATCTCTAGGAGACAGAACGTGTCTCCTTCCTGAGCGGTATGACGCTGTGTGGTCCCATGGCATTTATACTTGCGTACTATTGTTTATACAGATGAATGTGGTACCTTCAGGCGTTTGGAAATTTCTCCCAAGGATGAACCAGACTTGTGGAGGTCTACAATTGTTTTCTGAAGTCTTGGCTGATTTCTTTTGATTTTCCCATGATGTCAAGCAAAGAGGCACTGAGTTTGAAGGTAGGCCTTGAAATATCAGAAGTTTGAAGGTAGGCCTTGAAATATCAGAAGCTTCTAAATCCATTACATCATTTTCTGGAATTTTCAAGCTATTTAAAGGCACAGTCAACTTAGTGTATGTAAACTTCTGACCCACTGGAATTGTGATATAGTGAATTATAAGTGAAATAATCTGTCTGTAAACAATTGTTGGTAAAATTACTTGTGTCATGCACAAAGTAGATGTCCTAACCGACTTGCCAAAACTATAGTTTGTTAACAAGACATTTGTGGAGTGGTTGAAAAAAGAGTTTTAATGACTTCAACCTAAGTGTATGTAAACTTCCAACTTCAACTGTATATATATATATTTTACCCCCTTTTTCTCCCCGATTTCGTGATATCCAATTGCGATACACTTACGATCTTGTCTCATCGCTGCAACTCCCAACGGGCTCGGGAGAGGCGAAGGTCGAGTCATGTGTCCTCCAAAACATGACCCGCCTAACCGCGCTTCTTAACACCCGCAACAATGTGTCGGAGGAAACACTGTTCAACTGACGACTGAAGTCAGCCTGCAGGTGCCTGGCCCGCCATAAAGAGTCACTAGAACGCGATGAGCCAAGTAAAGCCCCCCCGGCCAAACCCACCCCTAACCCAGACAACGCTGGGCCAATTGTGCGCCACCCTATGGGACTCCTGGTCACGG
The DNA here is from genome assembly GCF_901001165.1 of Salmo trutta. Classification (NCBI taxonomy): domain Eukaryota; kingdom Metazoa; phylum Chordata; class Actinopteri; order Salmoniformes; family Salmonidae; genus Salmo; species Salmo trutta. The sequence continues at coordinate 39,297,840 of NC_042971.1, read as the reverse complement.
CCAGTTATGTACCACAGCCTGGATCAAACCCCGGTCTGTGGTGACACTGCGATGCAGTGCCTTAGACTACTGCGCCACTCGGGAGGCAATCATCAGGAGTTTGATCAAAAGCTGTCTCCATGGTAAGACTTTGTGTGCAGGGTACTATTTTCTTTAGGGATATGTGATTCTTAAAAGCAGTGGCCACCTTTCATCTCTTCAGTGAGTGCTTCAGATCTCCAACACATAGCCAAATCCCTGTTCCAGGAAATTACATCTAATACGTCATTGACTCAGCTTGTCAATATAAAGCTGTCAATATAGATTAAGTGAGATGTTGTTTTCCTTTGGTAATGGTTTGTTAGAACCCACGGAATTACACACAAGTTGTAAGCCTGAAGAAGTGGACTGGCCTATACAGCCAGCCAGGCAAATGCATTGTTCCGTATTTGCACTGTGACCAGAGTGCAAACCACTACAGTCAGACTGAGACCCATCTGGAATCTATAGCAATTAAATCCAGATAAAGTCATTTTACTTCCTACTTGTTTCTCCAGCTGGTTTCTTCTCAATCATTTGCCCTTTCATTTAATGGATTATGTCATGTAATGGAATAGGATTGTAGATTAGGGGCGGACATAAAGTAGGTTTGCTATTTTTGTCAACTTGTTTAACCATTGTTGAAGCAACTGTTTGAGATAAGATAAGGCTCACAGAAAAGCAGTTGACATAAAGAAAACATACAAATCTTTTTTCTGTCTGCATTCTTAGCTTGGAGGTGCTGCCTGTGTGTCTGAGGATGAAGGCTTGCTTATTTCACATCGCGTGTTTTGCCTTTCATTACCCTGTGAAATTGGATGTGGGCCTTGCTAGGCATGTGACTGTTCGCAGCGGTTCAACGTTTTACATTCAAGTCCACATTAGGGCCAAAGCCTGCCAGAGAAACTGGCAAGTGCACGGCAGAAGTGCTCTGATGCATGAGCAGCCTAATTTTCCTCAGGCAAATTAGGGTTGGCGTTGGCTAATTAAAGATGAAAAATCCACTGGTAAACAATGTCTCTCTATTTAAACAGTGCACAGTGGATCGATCTCCTGTCATACAGTTTAGCTTCGGTATTAGAGATGAAATGAAGAGAGCATGTGGTGTAGTCTGATGGGGGGCTGTCCAGCAGAGCAGAATATGACCCACGTATTTCATTTGATTTTTATGCCACTTTTGTTTGGTTGGTTTCAGAGAGAAAGACATGCTAAGATGGGAAAGTCATAGTAGTAGCCTACTGCATCTAAAAAACGACTTAAATCCATAGAATCAACAAATATTGTCATAGATATCCTAATGCTGAGTTCATGTGCCTAATAGTCAATTGTACAGTTTGTTGCATGTACCTATTACAAGGATGGATTTATGTTTCTGTTCACCTGATACCTCAATCAAATGTATTTCAATCAATCAAATGTATTTATAAAGCCCTTTTTACATCAGCCTGAGTTTAACATTATGGTGTATTTTGTCTTTGACCGTATAACAACAAGAGGAGCAAAAACAAGTTATGTCCAGACTTATGTTATGTCCTCTGTTTCGGGTACTGTAGTGAAAGGTCAGAGGATAAAATAACACATTGAAGCAGATGAAGGGCTGCGGTTTGGATTCCTCTCAGTCTCTGAAACTCCTAGAAACTCCTCTGGCAAATGATCTGGACTCAGTTATGTTCCTTCACTAAAGGGCTCTGAAAGAAATATCACATTTTCACTTTCCACAAAACATACACGTTTTTTGTGCCAATAAGATGATAGAGCTGGCCACCAGGTTGTTATTGACAAAATGTGTTTCCTTTTCGCCATTTATCTCATCGCTGGCAATGCCCGGATTTCAGGAGTGAAGGCCTCAGGCTTATGCACTAATGTTCAGTCTCATGTATTCCACCCCAGGACTTGACAGACTGAGACTGAGAAAATTGGGGAGGATTCTGAAAAATACTTTTCACAAGTATCCTGGCTCGTCTGTACAACCTACCGGTATTCGATTTGGAATACTCGCTCGCAAAATAGCACAAATGAAAGTCAAATGTCAAGGCATATTCCATTGCCAAGAATATATTCTATATTTCATCAGTAGTGCTGCCAGGAAATGTGCTGGTAATGTTCTGGAAATGTCAAAACTGTGAGGTAACTGTGAGGTAAGCTAAGTGCATGCATATTGTCACAGCTATGTATGCTATAGTATGTATAAGAGGGCAAAGAGCACGGGAAGTGCTCTCTCTCAATAATTCAATAGAAACAACAGAGCAAATTTGTCTTGTGAGATGCTGCCTCACACTCTTTTGATTAGGACATCAGCATGAGAGATGGCTATACCGTTGCATGCAGATAGTGCTGCGTTTCAGCAGGGCCAGAAACGGGGTGGCAGCTTGCCAACATGTTTCTCAGCATCCAGCCAAGTGGAGAAAAACCAGCCACAGGTGTGCCCTATCAGGACACTTGTTTGGTTACACAGCTCAAAGTAATCACTATGTTACACCTGGTCTTCAGAAGAGCTGTGGAGCAGCTCTCACAACTGTGCTGGGGAGACAACAGAGAGCTTAATGAAGGAGTCCTGGAGTAGTCCTTCATGGAAGCAATGGAATCAACCTAAGGGATTGTATACCAGCCTAATGACATGGCACTGTTATAACCACTGACCGATAGTTTGTGTCAATCTTGCTTACAGGTAGTTTGTTAGATCATTTGACATCACAGTAGACACGGGCTGATATCGTAGCTGTAATATCATGGTTATTTTAGAGTTGTAAAGGCTGATGACGGCCAGGTGGATCAAGCAAAGTGTTACCTAGATGTCAAATGGGGCTGAATTAAATGCCAGCCCTGGAATCTGCCGGGATGTCTTATAACAAGCACTGTTGTATTACTGTTATTGAGTCATATACAGTACCAGTTGAAAGGTTTGGACACACCTACTCATTCAAGGGTTTTTGTTTATATTTTATATTTTCTACATTGTAGAAAGGTTGTGAAGACATCAAAAACAATATGGAATCATATAGTAATCAAAAAAGTGTTAAACAAATCTAAATATATTTTAGATTTGAGATTCTTCAAAGTAGCCACCCTTTGCCTTGATGACCCCTTTGCACACTCTTGGCATTTTCTCAACCAGCTTCAATTGGAATTATTTTCCAACAGTCTTGCAGGAGTTCCCACATATGCTGAGCACTTGTTGGCTGCTTGTCCTTCACTCTGCAGTCCAACTCATCCCAAACCATCTCAATTGGGTTGAGGTCAGGTGATTGTGGAGGCCAAGTAATCTGATGCAGCACTCCATCACTCTCCTTTCTTGGTCAAATAGCCCTTACACAGCCTGAAGGTGTGTTTTGAGTCATTGTCCTGTTGAAACACAAATGATAGTCCCACTAAGTGCAAACCAGATGGGATGGCGTTCACCTACTCTGCGTCTCACAAAGACACAGTGGTTGGAACCAAAGATCTCACATTTGGACTCATCAGACCAAAGGACAGATTTCCACCTGTCTAATGTCCATTCCTTGTTACTTGGTCAAGGCAAGTCTCCTCTTATTATTGGTGATTTTTAGTAGTGGTTTCTTTTCAGCAATTTGACCATGAAGGCCTGATTCACACAGTCTCCTCTGAACAGGTGATGTTGAGATGTGTCTGTTACTTGAACTCTGTGAAGCATTTATTTGGGCTGCAATCTGATGTGCAGTTAACTCTAATGAACTTATCCTCTGCAGCAGAGGTAACTCTGGGTCTTCCTTTCCTGTGGCGGTCCTCATGAGAGCCAGTTTCATCATAGTGCTTGATGGTTTTTGCGACTGCACTTGAAGAAACTTTCAAAGTTCTTGAAATGTTCCATATTGACTGACCTTCATGTCTTAAAGTAATGATGGACTGTCGTTTCTCTCTGTTCTTGTCATAATATGGACTTGGTCTTTTACCAAATAGGGCTATCTTCTGTATACCACCCCTCCTACCTGGGGCGGCAGGTAGCCTAGTGGTTAGAGCGTTGGCCCAGTAACCAAAAGGTTGCTAGATTGAATCCCCGAGCTGACAAGGTAAAAATCTGTTGTTCTGCCCCTCAACAAGCCACTGTTCCTAGGCTGTCATTGTAAATAAGAATTTGTTCTTAACTGACCTGCCTAGTTAAATAAAGGTTAAATAAAGGTTAAATAAAGGTTAAATACCTTGTCACAACACAACTGAGGCAGGGTCAGGATGGAGTCCTGAGACAACTTCCTGGGCTTATTATGAGGAGCAAGTGATGGAGCAGACACCGTATTTTGCGGTGACACGCACTGTGTTGTCAGGGCGCATACAAAGGCCGGTGTGAACTGTGCCCGCACCGATCGAGCGGAGTTGAATATCCAGCCAGGGCGGGTTGTGCAGGCCGTGCGCTCCAGACCTCCAGTGCGCCTCCAAGACCCAGTGGACCCTGTGCCTGCTCCGCGCACTCTACCTCCAGTGCGCCACCTTAGCCCAGTACGTCCTGTTCCTGCTCCCCATACTAGCCTGAAGGTATGTGGTACTAGCCTGGCGCCTCCTATACCAGTCCCACGTAGCAGACCTCCAGTGCGCCACCATAGCCCGGTAAGGCCGGTGCCTGCTGTGAGCACGCGGTCCGAAGTACGTCTCCCCAGTCCAGTAAGACCAGTTCCAGCGCCCCGAAGGAAGCCTCTGATGGTCAATGGTCTGACGTCTCCAGCGACAATCTATGGCATGAAGCCTCCAGTGATGATCCATGGCCCGGAGCCTGTAGTGTTAATTCATGGCACGAAGCCTCCAGTGATGATCCATGGCCCGGAGCCCGTAGGGATGATCCAAGGCACGAAGCCTCCAGTGATGATCCATGGCCCAGAGCTTGAAGGGATGATCCATGGCACGAAGCCTCCAGTGATCACCCATGGCCCGGAGCCTCCAGTGATGATCCATGGCACAAAGCCTCCAGTGATTATCCATGATTCGGAACCAGTAGTGATGACCCATGGCACGGAGCCTGCAGCGAAGGTCCCCAGTCCGGAACCTATAGAGACGCTCTTCAGCGCGGAGCCTCCAGTGACGTTCCTCAGCCCGGGGCCTCCAGTGACGCCTCTCAGTCCGGAGCCTTCAGCGGTGGTCTGCAGACCAGAGCCTTCAGCGTCGGACGGGGCCACAGTGTCTTCCGACCCCTCCTGTCTCAGCCTCCAGTATTTATGCTGCAATAGTTTGTGTCGGGGGGCTAGGGTCAGTCTGTTATATCTGGAGTATTTATCCTGTCTTATCCGGTGTCCTGTGTGAATTTAATTATGGTCTCTCTAATTCTCTCTCTCTTTTTTTTCTTTCTTTCTTTCTTTCTTTCTTTCTTTCTTTCTTTCTTTCTTTCTTTCTTTCCTTCTCTCAGAGGACCTGAGCCCTAGGACCATGCCTCAGGACTACCTGGCCTGATGACTCCTTTCTGTCCCCAGTCCACCTCGTCGTGCTGCTGCTCCAGTTTCAACTGTTCTGCCTGCGGCTATGGAACCCTGACCTGTTCACCGGACGTGCTACCTGTCCCAGACCTGCTGTTTTCAACTCTCTAGAGACGGCAGGAGCGGTAGAGATACTCTCAATGATCGGCTATGAAAAGCCGACTGACATTTACTCCTGAGGTGCTGACCTGTTGCACCCTCTACAACCACTGTGATTATTAGTATTTTACCCTGCTGGTCATCTATGAATGTTTGAACATCTTGGCCATGTTCTGTTATAATCTCCACCCGGCACAGCCAGAAGGGGACTGGCCACCCCTCATAGCCTGGCTCCTCTCTAGGTTTCTTCCTATGTTCTGGCCTTTCTAGGGAGTTTTTCCTAGCCACCGTGCTTCTACACCTGCATTGCTTGCTGTTTGGGGTTTTAGGCTGGGTTTCTGTACAGCACTTTGTGACATCAGCTGATGTAAGAAAGGCTTTAAAAATACATTTGATTGGTTGATTGATGGTCATTATGACCAAACAGTTCCATTTTTGTTTCAACAGACCAGAGGACATTTCTTCAAAAAGTACGATCTTTCTCCCCATGTGCAGTTGCAAACCGTAGTCTGGCTTTTTTATGGTGGTTTTGAAGCAGTGGCTTCTTCCTTGCTGAGCGGCCTTTCAGGTTATGTCGATATAGGACTTGTTTTACTGTGGATATAGAAACTTTTGTACCTGTTTCCTCCAGCATCTTCAAAAGGTCCTTTGCTGTTGTTCTGGGATTAATTTGCACTTTTCGCTCCAAAGTACGTTCATCTCAAGGAGACAGAACGCATCTCCTTCCTGAGCGGTATGACGGCCGCGTGGTCCAGTGGTGTTTATACTTGCGTACTATTGTTTGTACAGATGAACGTGGTCCCTTCAGGTGTTTGGAAATTGCTCCCAAGGATGAATCAGACTTGTGGAGGTCTACACATTTTTTTCTGAGGTCTTGGCTGATTTCTTTTGATTTTCCCATGATGTCAAGCAAAGAGGCACTGAGTTTGAAGGTAGGCCTTGAAATACATCCACATGTACACCTCCAATTGACTCACATGATGTCAATTAGCCTATCAGAAGCTTCTAACTGTTTAAAGGCACAGTCAACTTAGTGTATGTAAAGTTCTGACTCACTGGAATAGTGATACAGTGAATTATAAGTGAAACAATCTGTCTGTAAACAATTGTTGAAAAAATGACTTGTGTCATGCACAAAGTAGATGTCCTAACCGACTTGCCAAAACTATAGTTTGTTAACAAGAAATGTGTGGAGTGGTTGAAAAACGAGTTTTAATGATTCCAACCTAAGTGTATGTAAACCTCCGACTTCAACTGTATATAATAGGCGGTGTCAGAGGAAAGCCCATAACATTTTCAGAGACTCCAGTCATCCAAGTCATAGACTGTTTTCTCTGCTACCGCACGGCAAGCGTTACCGGAGCACCAAGTCTAGGACCAAAAGGCTCCTCAACAGCTTCTACCCCAAAGCCATAAGACTGCTGAACAATTAATCAAATGGCCACCGGACTATTACATTGACACCCCGCCCAATTTGTTTTGTACACTGCTGCTATTTCACTGTTTATTATCTATGCATAGTCACTTCACCCTTACCTACATGTACAAATGACCTCTAACCTATACCCCCTCACACTAACTTGGTCCCGGTACCGCCTGTATATAGCCTCGTTACAGTTATGTTATTGTTACTTTTTAATTATTTTTTACTTTAGTTTATTTAAAAACATTTTTTTTTAACTCTTCTTGAACTGCATTGTTGGTTAAGGGCTTGTAAGTAAGCATTTCACGGTAAGGTCTACACTTGTTGTATTTGGCGTGTATGACAAATAACTTTGATTTGATATGAATCAACGGTTTGTTACTTCCTGGCAGAAGGAAGGCACTGATCGTCCTCCGCACCATTTCACAGTATTTTTTAATAGAGGGGCAATTGGAAGGATGCAGTAATTGTCTTGAACAACATCAACTCCCTCTATAATTCATACAGCATCCTCTAATGGAAGAGAAACTGCCACTACATGGTACAGTTCCATTTGACAGCAAGATATACTGGCAATTTAGCTCTAATTGCAGATGAATAGGAATATCTACAGTAATGCAGTAGAACTACCACTGTGTCTTTTAAAGTAATGAGAATAGCTCAGAATATCACATACGTTGGAGAGCTATTTTATCCTGTACTAGCATGCTGGTAACTACAAGGAGCTAAGGTGCTGCAGCACAGATTAATATTAACGGTAATTTGATTCCAACATCTCTGTCTTCAGATGGAGAATATCCCACCGGCCAAGTGTCAGTGCTTAGAGAGTGGAGCAAATTAGCCTGGCAATTTTAATTAGCGATGCTCTGTTTCTAAAGCATCCCACCGTCTCTCTCTTCCCCTTGATGAGATATCCACTGTGCACATACTTTAGAAAACTGTAAAAGAAGAAAAGAGTCACAAAAGGAGGAGCTGTATACATGGGAGGGGTGGTAAAGGGTGTTGTTCCCAATTTCCGGGTGAATCTAAGAACATTTTGGTGGGGTAATTAAATGGAGCAAGTTTCAAAAGACTCATGATAAGAGGACGTACTGTAACCTTATAGCTGGGAGATAAACTAGGTCTGGTTGTACTGCTGCTTATTACAGCTCAGAGGTTACCATGATCACGATTCAGTGTAGTGTTAAATGGCTATGTTTTGAACAGGATATACAGTACCTGTCAAAAGTATGAACACACCTATTCATTCAAGGGTTTTTCTTTATTTTTTACATGGTACAATAATAGTGAATACATCAAAACTATGAAATAACACATACTGTATGGAATCATGCAGGAACCAAAAAAGTGTCAAACAAATCAAAATCCAGGCTGTATCTCATCCGGCCGTGATTGTTTGGGGTCACTTAGAAATGTCCTCGTTTTTGAAAGAAAATCACATTTTTTTGTCCATTAAAATAACATCAAATTGATCAGAAATACAGCTGTAAACGGCAGGATTTTTTATGGAATATCTACATAGGTGTACAGTGGTCCATTATCAGCAACCATCACTCCTGTGTTATGAAAAGTCAAGTGACATTTACCCCTGAGGTGCTGACCTGTTGCACCCTCTACAACCACTGTGATTATTATTATTTGACCCTGCTGGTCATCTATGAACGTTTGAACATCTTTGCCATGTACTTTGATAATCTCCACCCAGCACAGCCAGAGGACTGGCTACCCCTCAGAGCCTGGTTCATCTCTAGGTTTCTTCCTAGGTTCTGGTCTTTCTAGGGTTTCTGTATAGCACTTTGTGACATCGGCTGATGTAAAAAGGGCTTTATAAATGCATTTGATTGATTGGTTGATTGATTGTTCCAATGGCCCGTTGCTAATCCCAGTTTGTCATTTTAAAAGGCTAATTGATAATTAGAAAACCTTTTTGTAATTATGTTAGCACAGCTGAAAACTGTTCTGATTAAAGAAGCAATAAAACTGGCCTTCTTTAGACTAGTTGAATATCTGGAGCATCAGCATTTGTGGGTTCGATTACAAGCTCAAAATGGCCATAAACAAATAACTTTCTTCTGAAACTTGCCAGCCTATTCTTGTTCTGAGAAATTAAGGCTATTCCATGCGAGAAATTGCCAAGAAACTGAAGATCTCGTACAACGCTGTGTACTACTCCCTTCACAGAACAGAGCAAACTGTCTCGAACCAGAATAGAAAGAGGAGTGGGAGGCCCCGGTGCACAACTGAGCAAGAGGACAAGTACATTAGAGTGTCTAGTTTGAGAAACAGACGCCTCACAAGTCCTCAACTGGCAGCTTCGTTAAATAGTACCCGCAAAACACCAGTCTCAACGTCAACAGTGAAGAGGCGACTCCAGGATGCTGGCCTTCTAGGCAGAGTTGCAAAGAAAAAGCCATATCTCAGACTGGGCAATAAAAAGGAATAACACAGACACTGGACAGAGGAACTCAGAATGCTGACACCGACAGTGTCACCAGCAATGCACCCCCACACCATCACACCTCGTCCACCATGCTTCATGGTGGGGACCAAACAAGCGGAAATCATCCATTCACCTACTCTGCGTCTCACAAAGACATGGCGGTTGGAAACAAAAATCTCAAATTTGGAGCCATTAGACCAAAGGTCAGATTTCCACCGGTCTAATGTCCATTGCTCGTGTTTCTTGGCCCAAGCAAGTCTCTTCTTATTATTGGTGTCCTTTAGTAGTGGTTTCTTTGCAGCAATTCAGTCATGAAGGCCTGATTCACACAGTCTCCTTTGAACAGTTGATGAACAGTTGATGAACAGTTGATGTTGAGATGTGTCTGTTACTTGAGCTCTGTGAAGAATTTATTTGGGCTGCATTTTCTGAGGCTGGTAACTCTAAGGAACTTATCCTCTGCAGCAGAGGTAACTCTGGGTCTTCCTTTCCTGTGGCGTTCCTCATGAGAGCTAGTTTCATCATAGCGCTTGATGGTTTTTGTGACTGCACTTGAATAAGCTTTCAAAGTTCTTGACATTTTCCAGATTGACTGACCTTCATGTCTTAAAGTAACGATGGACTGTCGTTTCTCAAAAAATGGCACAATACAACTGATTGGCTCAAATGCATGAATATGATTCCATATGTGTTATTTCATAGTTATGATGTCTTCACTATTATTCTACAATGATGAAAATAGTAAAAATAAAGAAAAACCCTGGAATGAGTAGGTGTGCCCAAACTGTTGACTGGTACTGTGCATGCGTGACTATCTAAATAACTATTTGTGAAAGAGAGGCATAGCTGAACAACTGATCGCGGTCAGTGAAACCAGAAATAAAACATTTTTAAAGTATACATTATAATGTAATATTAAACTGTAGTGTAGCAGGATGTTTCTGCCAGATTGGAGTCTAATGATAAATTCAGTTAACTGATTCAACCCCCTTGGGGACTGCAGGTTCCTAGTTGACCTTCAGGACCTTTAGGTTGGCCGCCCTTGATGTTCTCTCAATCTGGGGCCCACATGACTGACATGACAAGAATCATTTGGCTGAGGTCATCGTGACTTGACTGACAAGTCTGACAACACATAAAGGCCATGAGAACCAACCTCATTACTGCTTCTCTACCTACAGTGCTGTGTAGGCTACTGCAGACCTGGATCATTACTGCTTCTCTACCTACAGTGCTGTGTAGGCTACTGCAGACCTGGATCATTACTGCTTCTCTACCTACAGTGCTGTGTAGGCTATTGCAGACCTGGATCATTACTGCTTCTCTACCTACAGTGCTGTGTAGGCTACTGCAGACCTGGATCATTACTGCTTCTCTACCTACAGCGCTGTGTAGGCTACTGCAGACCTGGATCATTACTGCTTCTCTACCTACAGTGCTGTGTAGGCTACTGCAGACCTGGATCATTACTGCTTCTCTACCTACAGTGCTGTGTAGGCTACTGCAGACCTGGATCATTACTGCTTCTCTACCTACAGTGCTGTGTAGGCTACTGCAGACCTGGATCATTACTGCTTCTCTACCTACAGCGCTGTGTAGGCTACTGCAGACCTGGATCATTACTGCTTCTCTACCTACAGTGCTGTGTAGGCTACTGCAGACCTGGATCATTACTGCTTCTCTACCTACAGTGCTGTGTAGGCTACTGCAGACCTGGATCATTACTGCTTCTCTACCTACAGCGCTGTGTAGGCTACTGCAGACCTGGATCATTACTGCTTCTCTACCTACAGTGCTGTGTAGGCTACTGCAGACCTGGATCATTACTGCTTCTCTACCTACAGTGCTGTGTAGGCTACTGCAGACCTGGATCATTACTGCTTCTCTACCTACAGTGCTGTGTAGGCTACTGCAGACCTGGATCATTACTGCTTCTCTACCTACAGCGCTGTGTAGGCTACTGCAGACCTGGATCATTACTGCTTCTCTACCTACAGTGCTGTGTAGGCTACTGCAGACCTGGATCATTACTGCTTCTCTACCTACAGTGCTGTGTAGGCTACTGCAGACCTGGATCATTACTGCTTCTCTACCTACAGCGCTGTGTAGGCTACTGCAGACCTGGATCATTACTGCTTCTCTACCTACAGTGCTGTGTAGGCTACTGCAGACCTGGATCATTACTGCTTCTCTACCTACAGCGCTGTGTAGGCTACTGCAGACCTGGATCATTACTGCTTCTCTACCTACAGCGCTGTGTAGGCTACTGCAGACCTGGATCATTACTGCTTCTCTACCTACAGCGCTGTGTAGGCTACTGCAGACCTGGATCATTACTGCTTCTCTACCTACAGTGCTGTGTAGGCTACTGCAGACCTGGATCATTACTGCTTCTCTACCTACAGTGCTGTGTAGGCTACTGCAGACCTGGATCATTACTGCTTCTCTACCTACAGTGCTGTGTAGGCTACTGCAGACCTGGATCATTACTGCTTCTCTACCTACAGTGCTGTGTAGGCTATTGCAGACCTGGATCATTACTGCTTCTCTACCTACAGTGCTGTGTAGGCTACTGCAGACCTGGGTCATTACTGCTTCTCTACCTACAGTGCTGTGTAGGCTACTGCAGACCTGGATCATTACTGCTTCTCTACCTACAGTGCTGTGTAGGCTACTGCAGACCTGGGTCATTACTGCTTCTCTACCTACAGTGCTGTGTAGGCTACTGCAGACCTGGATCATTACTGCTTCTCTACCTACAGTGCTGTGTAGGCTACTGCAGACCTGGATCATTACTGCTTCTCTACCTACAGTGCTGTGTAGGCTACTGCAGACCTGGATCATTACTGCTTCTCTACCTACAGCGCTGTGTAGGCTACTGCAGACCTGGATCATTACTGCTTCTCGGCCTACAGTGCTGTGTAGGCTACTGCAGACCTGGATCATTACTGCTTCTCTACCTACAGTGCTGTGTAGGCTACTGCAGACCTGGATCATTACTGCTTCTCTACCTACAGCGCTGTGTAGGCTACTGCAGACCTGGATCATTACTGCTTCTCTACCTACAGCGCTGTGTAGGCTACTGCAGACCTGGGTCATTACTGCTTCTCTACCTACAGCGCTGTGTAGGCTACTGCAGACCTGGATCATTACTGCTTCTCTACCTACAGTGCTGTGTAGGCTACTGCAGACCTGGGTCATTACTGCTTCTCTACCTACAGTGCTGTGTAGGCTACTGCAGACCTGGATCATTACTGCTTCTCTACCTACAGTGCTGTGTAGGCTACTGCAGACCTGGGTCATTACTGCTTCTCTACATACAGTGCTGTGTAGGCTACTGCAGACCTGGATCATTACTGCTTCTCTACCTACAGCGCTGTGTAGGCTACTGCAGACCTGGGTCATTACTGCTTCTCTACCTACAGTGCTGTGTAGGCTACTGCAGACCTGGATCATTACTGCTTCTCTACCTACAGTGCTGTGTAGGCTACTGCAGACCTGGATCATTACTGCTTCTCTACCTACAGTGCTGTGTAGGCTACTGCAGACCTGGATCATTACTGCTTCTCTACCTACAGTGCTGTGTAGGCTACTGCAGACCTGGATCATTACTGCTTCTCTACCTACAGTGCTGTGTAGGCTACTGCAGACCTGGATCATTACTGCTTCTCTACCTACAGTGCTGTGTAGGCTACTGCAGACCTGGATCAATCCTGCTTCTCTACCTACAGTGCTGTGTAGGCTACTGCAGATCTGGATCATTACTGCTTCTCTACCTACAGTGCTGTGTAGGCTACTGCAGACCTGGATCATTACTGCTTCTCTACCTACAGTGCTGTGTAGGCTATTGCAGACCTGGATCATTACTGCTTCTCTACCTACAGTGCTGTGTAGGCTACTGCAGACCTGGATCATTACTGCTTCTCTACCTACAGTGCTGTGTAGGCTACTGCGGACCTGGGTTATACATGTTTATCCATTTCAACTAACCTTGAATTCTGTCCTTGTAGAATTCTAAACTTATTAATGATAACGTATCCTTAATTTCCATTATTAGTATTGTGGAGCCTTGTTTGAAAATAAAGTACATAGCTGTACATTGTACTGTGTAAGTTTATTTCTTATCCATGCAAAAGTTTCATTTTTAAGATAGGACAGTTCAGTACACTGCTGCCATTCCCTAAGGTAATGCCCCAGACTTACTGTATCTATAAATAGGGTTACTGGGCTGCATCCTCCCAGCCACACAGCTCCTTATGCATGCTGCTGTCCCCTTTAGCATGGCCTGCCACAGCACTGAGCCATCCACCATGTCCTGGTCCAGCATGGAGCGCTGGTGGTGGTGAGCACTGCACTGACTGACTGAATTACATCAGCCTTAGCTTCCGCCTCAGCTAGCTAAACCACCATGCCTGTTATGTCCTCAGGTCAGCCTGAACATCCTTGGCCAACACAGACTGAACAGTGTTTTCTAGAGTTATTATTAGAACTAGGGCCTGGAATCTTTCCTGGTCAGGTTATGTGGTAAGTATAACACAAACTAACCAGCCTATTCCAAATATACAGATCAGTGTTGAAATTCTGCAGATGCCTGATGGCAATGCTTAATCAGAATCATGTTATATAAGTATTTGATGAGTCATATGGTCCAAAGACAAGTTTGTTTTTGGTTTAAGATGTTTGTTTTCTCCATTTTCACTCCATTTTATCATCTTCCTAACCACAAAACAGCACAATGCCATAGCAGACACGGTTTCCCCACGGCTCTGTCTGTACCTCCTCTCCAACACACCAACAGCTGCTCACAGGGAGGCTGCCCAGCATCATTAAGTAAGGAAGATGACTGAGCCAAGGAGGTCAGCACCTTCCTGCTCGTCGGAATTTCTTATTTAACATATCATTAATTCTGAATTGCTAATAAAAAGGGCTGGGAGCTTATTGAAAGCTTTTATCGCCTCGCTTATTTCATGTCGTCTAGCTCCATTCAATTATTCGTAAGTTAGCTACTACTATGATACCTTGCTACCATACCACAGTATTCTTTGCGAAGCTGCTGAAATATACTGCTAAGTTTCAGCTGGTAGGTTATGTATTATAAAATCCATTTACCAGTTTGGTTATGAATAGAGAGACAATGTGGTGGCTTCTGTAGGTTTTTCATCAGAACCTTGTTATCACTGTGCTGACATGAAGATTGCACACTTGGCTATTTGTGGATAAGTGAAACATAGAGATAGAAGGGTTTTAAGTGCTGGTGGGCGAGTCTCCTCTCCTGCCTAAGTGCTGCATGTTATTGCCGTTTCACCAGGAGAAAGACTTCACTTTGCTCAGACAGGACATTGTATTAAGCCTAATAAAGTAATGGATTGCAATGGGAATTGTCACTTCTTCAGGGAAATGTGCAGTATGAACATGGTACAAGCTTTAGAAGCTGACATAAAAAAAATGCATTTTAGAAGTAGTCGCTGACCTCGGTGCAAAATGCAGCACACTCCAACAGCCAATAGTAATAGGGGGTTTCTGTGTCTTGGTTTGTTAGTGTGAATTTGTGTCAGTGCTTCTATAGTGTAATAACAAATCAAGACATTATGCAACGAACCAAACTAAGCCCACTGAAAGATACACATGACGTCATCTGCTGTGTCAGTCATCGTTATTGGAAAGCAATGCCCTCTGCTGGTTGAAAATGTTTCTGCAGGTGGTAATGTGCATGTGAAATAGAGGAGTTGAATCTAGAGTACTTGTGTTTATCAATTACATTTGCGATTAAACTATACTATAGATCAGTACATAGAGTTTAGTGTTAGTATTTGCCTCCATCCAAAGAAATGTATTGGCATCCCACTAAATTAGATGGATTGAGTAGTCCTCCAGAGATATAGGCCTAATCAGACGATCCCACATTGATCATGCCAGAAATGTTCATCATTATAGTGCTAACATGTAGAGAAAGAGAACATTCATGTCAACCTGTGTATGAACACGACATCACCAATACATGAATCAAAGTCATTTGTGTCAGTGAGCCAAAGTTAAACACTCTGTGATAACAGAAACCTGACAGAGGACATTGGAATGGAAAATGGCACCCCTAACTGCATAGGATAAACGTCACGTCAGGGGTCCTCTCTGCACCAAACAATACAATGCCTTAGAGCTGCTAGGGTCTGATGAGGACACTGCTGGGGACAGATAAAGCAGACATCCATCAGATGGTCCTGCTGCTGCTTCACAGCCTTCTGGGAAACAAATCACCCTGCACCATGCACTCTCACGTGCACAGCCAGCACATTCACAATCTCAGTCTGCCTTTACACTAGCATCTAGCACGTCGCCCACTTACAGCTAGTCAATACTGTACAGATAGCTTGGTTATCTTAGCACTTCCAACACCAGGATTTGTATTGTACCTCTGATGGATATGCCTGATTGAGTTTGTTGTTGGCATGGAGAGCCTCAGTCCCAATTAGTGCTGCATAAATTGCGTGAAACTGTAATGGTGTTCTGTAAAAGGAAAAACAACAAGAGGCTGATGGCAAGGGACACAAACAGGAACCAGGGCTACACTTAAATTAATTTCAATTAATGTATCATTAGTATAGCTAATCATAATCATGAATGCTTATATATACACACCTGTGTATTTTTCTCTGCTGCAGTCCAGGTTGTTTTTCTGGAGCCAATTGATCACTCCAGCTAGTGCTTGATAATGGAAATATATATCACTAAAACATAAAAAGGGGACATACTTTCATAACACTAAATATAGTGACTAAATTGAACATCTCTTCCAGTTAGGCCTGACTTCCACTTATAGTCATAATCAGGCGATGACAGCTTCTGATAGACCGTGAATCACCAGGTCACTTTAAGTAAGAGCCATCTGAGTTTTCACATACGGTCACGATCTCTCCATTCCTTAATGGAGGACAGGCAATCCAAATTTTCATGAAACGCGTTCTAAGTTCCATCAAAACAGCACTTCCCAGACACAACGAAAGTTTTAAATATCAACATAATTTATTACATCACAAACAAATACACAACTTTGTCAAAGATGATGATCCATGTCTTCATAAACACAACCATTAGCAAGACTATAGAAACATCAGCAGAGGTCAATCTCACGTCTCCAGTGATACAGTTCAGAGCACTCAGGGTCACAACAGGCATGTTTTTTAGTCTTCTCCAGCGGAAGGCAGCACACTGTTTTGAACGAAGCTATCCATTCATTTGATTTTCCTGTCACGCTGTGAGGCCCTGGGAGAAAGCACATTGACTTATTGATTAGACTGGGAGAACAGGCCACACACCCACCTACCTTATATGAACTCATCACAGTCAGTAAGCTTCTCCTCCGGCCGGAGCCTGTCAGCCAAAAGTCAATTAACATTAAGTAAATCCATGAAATCTTCAAAAATCCAATGCATTTTCAAACTGGGAACATTGCTGTTGTGTCGACAGTGCCATTTTATAGACATTAAGAAAGCACTAAATCATCCACCCACATAATACCATCAACATGGAGTCTGAGTTACATGTACGTAATGAAATGTCAATTAGTCATGAAGAGTGTATTAAAAAAAAAAATAAGATTTGAGACTTGAAAAGTTCAAATCTCAAAACAAATGAATCGCAATTTAAAAAAATAAAAATGCAGAAGAAATAAAAGTTCCTAGTACTTATTGCGGACCGTCACTTTAGTGAGTCGTCCCCTCTGGTTCTGGAATACCGTACCCTGTCCCCATGTCCCTCCTCTTCTGCATCGTCTTCTGAGCTGTGGACCACTGCAGCACTCAGAGTCCGAAGGTCCCCAAGCACTGACAGTAGCGAGTCTAACAGGGAACACACAGAACAGTTCACTGGTTACTACTGTGTGTCTGTAGACATGTTAACTGTAGTCCAATAACAGTTTCATTCTGTTTTATACATTTGCTATAAACATGTTATAGATAATAGTATACTGCTCTTTCCATGACAGACTATGATCCCTTATTGATGTCACTTGTTAAATCCACTTCAAATCAGTGTAGACGAAAGGGAGGAGACAGGTTCAAGAAGGATTTTTAAGCCATGAGACATGGATTGCACAGTACCAGTCAAAAGTTTGGACACACCTACACATTCCAGGGGTTCTCTTTATTTTTACTATTTTTTACTCTGTAGAATAACAGTGAAGACATCAAAACCATGACGTAGCACATATGGAGTTATGTAGTAACCAAAAAAAGTGTTAAACAAATCCAAATATATTTGATATGAAATTCTTCAAAGTAGCCACCCTTTGCCTTGATGACAGCTTTGCACACTATTGGCATTATCTCAACCAGCTTCATGAGGTAGTCAGCTGGAATGCATTTCAATTAACAGGTGTGCCTTGTTAAAAGTTAATTTGTGGAATTTCTTTCCTTGAGTTTGAGTTTATTTATTTTATTTTTACAGGGACAGTGCACATTAATCAACGTTTCAGTAAAAGTGCCGCAGTAATTTTCAACCGCAGTCCCTTCTTAATGCGTTTGAGCCAATCAGTTGTGTTGTGACAAGGTAGGGGTGGTATACAGAAGATGGCCTTTACCAAATAGGGCTAAGTCCATATTATGGCAAGAACCATTCAAATAAGCAAAGAGAAACGACAGTCCATCATTAATTTAAGACACGAAGGCCAGTCAACACGAAACATTTCATGTGCAGTCGCAAAAACGATCAAGCGGTATGATGAAACTGGCTCTCATGAGGACCGCCACAGGAAAGGAAGACCCAGAGTTACCTCTGCTGCAGAGGATAAGTTCATTAGAGTTAACTGCACCTCAGATTGCAGCCCAAATAAATGCTTCACAGAGTTGAAGTAACAGACATCTCAACACATCAACTGGTCAGAGGAGACTGCGTGAATCAGGCCTTCATGGTCGAATTGCTGCAAAGAAACCACTACTAAAGGACACCAATAAGAAAAAGAGACTTGCTTGCAAGAAACACAAGTAATGGACATTAGACTGGTAGAAATCTGTCCTTTGGTCTAATGAGTCGAAATTTTAAATTTCCGTGTCTTTGTGAAACGCAGAGTAGGTGAACGGATGATCTCTGCATGTGTGGTTCCCACCGTGAAGCATGGAGGAGGTGGTGTGATGGTGTTTTGCTGGTGACACTGTCAATGTTTTATTTAGAAATCAAGGCACACTTAACCAGTATGGCTACCACCGCATTCTGCAGCGATACACCATCCAATCTGGTTTGCGCTTAGTGGGACTATCATTTGTTTTTCAACAGAACAATGTCCCAACACACCTCCAGGCTATGTAAAGGCTATTTGACCAAGAAGGAGAGTGATGGAGTGCTGCATCAGATGAGCTGGCCTCCACAATCACCCGACCTCAACCAAATTGAGATGGTTTGGGATGAGTTGGAATGAGTGAAGGAAAAGCACCATGGCCTGATGACTCCTTGCTGTCCCCAGTCCACCTGGCCGTGCTGCTGCTCCAGTTTCAACTGTTCTGCCTTCGGCTATGGAACCCTGACCTGTTCACCAGATGTGCTACCTGTCCCAGACCTGCTGTTTTCAACTCTCTACAGACAGCAGAAGCGGTAGAGATACTCTGAATGATCGGCTATGAAAAGCCAACTGACATTTACTCCTGAGGTGCTGACCTGTTGCACCCTCGACAACCACTGTGATTATTGTTATTTGACCCTGCTGGTCATCTATGAACATCTTGGCCATGTTCTGTTATAATCTCCACCTGGCACAGCCAGAAGAGGACTGGCCACCCCTCATAGCCTGGTTCCTCTCTAGGTTTCTTCCTAGGTTCAGGCCTTTCTAGGGAGTTTTTCCTAGTCACCGTGCTTCTACACCTGCATTGCTTGCTGTTTGGGGTTTAAGGCTGGGTTTCTGTACAGCACTTTGTGACATCAGCTGATGTAAGAAGGGCTTTATAAATACATTTGATTGATTGAAAAGCAGCCAACAAGTGCTCAGCATATGTGGGAACTCCTTCAAGACTGTTGGAAAAGCATTCGCCATGAAGCTGGTTGAGAGAATGCCAAGAGTGCAAAGCTGTCATCAAGACAAAGGGTGGCTACTTTGAAGAATCTAAAATATATTTTTTATTTGTTTAACACATTTTTGGTTACTACGATTCCATGTGTTATTTCATAGTTTTGATGTCTTCACTAATATTCTACAACGTAGAAAATAGTCCAAAAAAATAAAAAATAAACTTGAATGAGTAGGTGTCCAAACTTGACTGGTACTGTATGCGTGTGCCATTCAGATGGTGAATGGGCAAGAAAAAAAGATTTCAGAGCCTTTGAGTGGGGTATGGCAGTAGGTGCCAGGTGCACCGGTTTGTGTCTAGAACTGCAACGTTGCTGGGTTTTTTACACTCAACAGTTTCCTGTGTGTATCAAGAATGGTCCACCACCCAAAGGCCATCCAGCCAATTTGACAACTGTGGGGAGCATTGGAATCATGGGCCAGCATCCCTGTGGAACACTTTCCACACCTTGCAGCGTCCATTCCCTGACGAATTGAGGCTGTTCTGAGGGCAAAAGGGGTGAGTGCAACTCAATATTAGAAAGGTGTTCCTAATTTTTGGTATAGTCAGTGTATAAAGTGTTATATATACACACACACTTGTATTAGATTATAATACAAGAGGTATTCATAGGAAGTGACAGCATGGTGTGTAGGTGGAAGTTACCTCTGGTCTGTGGCTGGTCTTTGGCTCTCAGAGTGTTGCTCTTCCTTGAGGGTCTCTGCTGCTGCTCCTCCAAGGCCACAGAAGTCTGCAGGGCTGTGGTCCGAGCTGCCTTATACTCACTCATCAGACCCCTCTCACGTACAGTCGCCTGTGGGAGGCAAAATATACAAATACTGAAAATGGATCTGTGTAAGAAAGTGTCCTGATAGTCGTCAGTTTCACAATTTTTTAAAACTTTCTCAACATGGCAAACAATAAGTCTCGCAGAGGCCATCCTTCCAAAACTCGTCTTGTTCACTGTTGGAGGCGCTGGCATTCAACGCTCACATTTGATTGGCTCTGAGTAGAAATGACATTCCCCGTTAGGAGAGGCATTTTTTTTTGTCATTTTCATTTATTTCTACCATGTCAGACAAAGTTTAAGTAGCCTATGTAGCATTGTTTTTTTGTATCTTATGTCAGCTTGCTTTTTGGAAGTCAGAAAATGTTTCTGTTCAGAGCTTGAACCATGTGAAATACTAGTTTCCATCTAGACGAACCCCTTTTTAGCGTCTTTCTGACGACAAGTTCACCAGGCTTTCAGAACGTAGAGTACGTGAACGAAGCCTGAGGTCCGTGGCTAACTTACAATAAACCAAGACATGGAAAAAAACAATGAACTCACCAAAAGTAGGTTTCTATCCCTGTCCTTTTCTTGCAGTAGTTTCTGTAGATCCAGGATTTCTCTCTTGGTGTGTTCACTCTGAAGGCATTGTGCTTCTCTCTCCTGCTCCCTCTCTCTCTCTGCCTGTCTCTCAAACTGACGCAGGGCCACCACTATAACAGACAGGAGTCCTATCAGTCTTAGCCATATATATTTACACTACAGTACATTTCTGTAGATGCATATATGAATCCTCTGAACTCTACATGACCCTTTCACATGCTTGTGTTGAGATGGACATTATGTGATGAATGAGTCATGTGTACGCTACCTGCTTTGGTGTGTTCTCTTCTGGCCGTGTTGAGTTGAGATTCCATCACTCTAAGCTGCTGAGCACAGTGATCCTCTGTCTCAGACACTCTCTCTCGCAGGGCTGATGGGACACAGTCAAACAGAACATTTTGTGACGTCAACAATTCGGTCACATCGATTTCAAGAGAAATTGAAATTTGATGAATAGATCAAAAAATCCTTGCAGAACATAAGATATTTTAAATTTAGACAGTAAACTTAATTGACTGAATTACAATGGAATCCTGGCATTGTACACTTCAGTCCGCCCTGATTCCTCTCTAACCTCTGTCACTGGCCTCCTGTTGGCTGATCAGCTGTGCATGGAGCTGCTCTAGGTTGAGGTTGCTCTCCTCTAGCTGTGTGTGGGCCTCCTGCAGCCTCTGCTGGGCCTCCTCTCTGGCTGCCTGGGCCTCCTGGGCTTCCCCCCTGCTTCGCTCTGCAGCCTGCCTCAGCTGCCTCACCTCACTATCAACTGGAGAGGGGGAACACAGATGGTGTACTGCAGGGGTGTCAAACTCATTTGCCCAGGAGGTCGCATTCAGTCTTCAGCGAGGTCCAAAGGGCCGCACGGAAAATGTGTTATTTTTCCTCGCTGTGAAAATTGCCAAATATAGGCCTCGATCCATAATTTGGGGAATTTTCGATGCTCCCGGACTCTCTATCTTTCATTACGGTAATTATTAGCGAGCTGGACACAGTCAATGAACCGTATGAATGTAGGTTCATTATCATTACTACAGTGTTTTCATTTGGTTTTGGTTATTTTAAAAAGTATATTGACTTTGCTCCCCCCGTGGGCCGGATTCAAACCACCCGCGGTCCGGCTTGAACCACCTAACAAGCTGTATGCTTGACACCCCTGGTGTACTGTATTCTGAGTATTTCTACTACCACATAGTCAGGATATACAAGAGGAGGAAGGCCCTAAAAATGGTCCAAGACTCCAGTCACCCTAGTCATAGACTGTTTCTCTGCTACCGCATGGCAAGCGGTACCGGAGCGCCAAGTCTAGGTCGAAACAGGTTCTACCCCACAAGCCATAAGACTCTTGAATCAAAAGGCTACCCAGACTATTTGCATTGCCCCCCCCCCTCCATTTATACGCTGCTGCTACTCTATGTTTATTATCTCTGGTCACTTTAACTCTACCTACATATTACCTCAGTTACCTCGACTAACCTGTGCCCCGCACATTGACTCTGTACCGATACCCCCTGTATTTAGCCTCGCCACTGTTATTTTACTGCTGCTCTTTAATTATATTGTATTTTTAACTTAACACTTATTTTTCTTAAAACTGCATTGTTGGTTAAGGACTTGTAAGTAGGCATTTCACTATAAGGTCTAAACCTGTTGTATTCGGCAAATGTGACAAATAAAATGTGATTTGATGGTGCATCCAAATCTACTGTAGGTACAGTTACAGGGTACAAGGAATTCATGTAAGTCTGAATCTCTCTGAACAGATGACTAAACAGCGTACACTGTTCACGGACATCAGCCAGGGCACTCTCAATGAGCTCGGGGGTTCTCTTGAGCTCCTGCCTGAGCTTGTCTCTCTCCTCACACGCCGAGGCCAGCTCTGCCTGGAGCTCTGTGACAGCGGCACTGTGAATCGAGAAAGAGGACAGCACAACTAGTGAGGCAATGGGAGATGTCGTGGTAGAGACAAACTGAGGCAACAGACTGTCTACAAGTCAAGGCCTTTTCCTGATTAATAACTGGCCATTGCTAGCTCGGGTTCAGGGAGACCCAGGGCCAAGGTGGTCCAGTGTGGTCAGTTATCATACCGCTCAGAGACCGGGTTGGCTGCTTTAGTGGCCTGCTGCACTCTCCGTAGGGCCTCCTTCCTCATCATTAGACCTGCGAGACAAAAGTAGTGAATATGTGGTCAAACTGATCCAGAATAAAACAGTGCAAAGAATTATCCAGGGGCACATGCAATTTAAACTCACTGTTGTAAGATTTCCTGTAGTTAAGCAGGGAGAAATCATTTCAGATCTATAGACAGACCTTGAATTGTGTCCACTCTTCTTTTGGCAAAGGTCAGCCTCTGGCCAAAGCTGTTCAGACGTGTTTGGACGGTCTCCACCTCTGACATCTTAGCCTCAAACGCCTGACTGAATCTGCAGAAAGAAGAACTGGTACTATAACAAAAGATTTTACATCAAATGAGGATTGTAGGATCGAGTAGTACACAAATTCACCCTGTGTCATTGGACATTTTACAACAGATGGTATGAGTGATATGGACTGTGAAAGCTGGGAAAGTCTGGAAAAGATTAGGTGCCCAATGTACAAAATTACAGTTAGTACAACTTAAATATCTCAGGCGAAGCTTGACTTGTATAGTGGTTGTCAAGTGGACCTGTCTATCTGTCAGCTCTTTACCGCTGGGCATCCTCTGTCATGGTCCTCAGTCCAGCCTCTGCCTCCTGACTCCAGCTCTTCAGCTCTGTGTTCTCCCTCTTAGTTGTATCCACGTCCTGCTCCATGGCCTGACAGGACCAGACAAACATAAAAACCGATCTGCCACAAGACAACTACTAGGGTCTCCTTTCTGATGAGGTCATAGTGACCTTTTGATTACATACACAGTTAAATGTCAAACTTCTGAAAAAAGTTTAATGTCATCTCACACTGACTTCGGGGTTCAATCGTGTCTTTTGAGAATTGTTTGAGAGTATTTAATCTGGAAATTGTAATCATTGTTATAACATTTTTAAAGGAAGCATTTTTTGTATTCTCTTAATACCGATGGGAGGTGCGTAAGAGGTTTTACATGAGAAGTGGCGCCCTCTGCTGTACTAACACGACAATGGTAATTGGCAACTCCCCCTGGCAACAGCAGATGCATCATGTCTCAACAAAATGGAGGAAAGCCATCCTATGAAGAGATGCATTGAGACACTCCCACAGAGGCTGTCCCCCTGCTCCTCCTCACCTCCCTAGCCACCCTCTCCAGCTCCAGCTCAGCTGTTCTGTCCTGCAGGCTGTGCTGGAACACACTGGACTGGTACTTCTCCTTCTTCACCTCCTGCTCCAGAGACGAGATCTGAAGCAACAGGAGACACAATAGACTCATGGATGTTTTCTGCACGTTTCGAATATGTCCCTTATCACGAATCACAATTTGCCTATTTTACACTGAACATTATTTCACAGTGGTTGGAGTTCGTCAAGTTTTTAAGTTATAAGCCTCCTAAATCACATACGGTTGAGAGGAGTTTATCCTTTTCTCCCCTCAGTTCGATATCCTTTGAGCGAAGCTGGACCAACAACATGAAGACCTTCTCTCTCCAGCAACGCAGAACCCGAGTGGCTTTGGACCCAGCTTTCAGGAGAGGGTCTGACAGAGTCTGTGAACGTGACAAAGCCTTTACTTAACCCACAAACCACTCAGATATAGTCACCCTCACATGGAGGAATGGATATTAATCAAGTATCTGAAAGAAATAAGAGGATTTTGCATCAGCTATAGGGCTGTGAACACACAAGCATGGTTCAAACACCTTCCCTACCATCTCCTCCTCTTGTAGAGCCAATATGTCGTTCACAGAGTTGAGTCTGACCGTCAGAAGCTCTGTTATCACTTGCAGAGCCTCCTTCTCCCTATTCAGTGTCTATAGAGGAATTCAGATTAGAATATTGACTACTTATTACATTGTAATATCAAAATATGCTCATACCACACATTGAGATTAAATGAGGCAAGATTCACCTTGTTCTACAGGCAAGACTTTGCTGGAAGAACAATCAATTTCTCTGCTTGGTTAAGCACCAACTGTCTTTTTCCTTGTGTGTTTCCTTAGAGCACAGAAGTAACTTGATCTAAATCAATGTCATCAATGAATCTCCCCACCTGAATGGTTTCAGTTAGTTTCTCTTCCAACCCCCTCTCAGGGGTAAGTTGTCCAATGTAGTTTCTAAGACTCTGCAACGTTGCTGACTGGGTCTCAAAAGCATTGCCCATTTGGCTGAAAAAATAAGAACCCAAAAATGAGATACTATCAATTTATTCATCCATTGAACAAAGCAGTATATTTACAAAGCTTTGGGATCAAATATAACATCTACCTTAGTTGTTCTTTCAGTCCATCTCTCTCTGCAGACACTTCCAGTAGACAGCACTTCAGATGAGTCACCTCCTGTGACAGGTGACATAACCTCTCCTGCACCTCAGAGCTCGTCTGTCTGACCGTGGACAATTCAGCGTCATGGGTGGCAGTCAACTGCTGCAACTAGAGGGAACAAATAAAGAGATTCACAATAAAACTTACACATCTGTAAAAAATGAATTATTTGCGCCATGTTTGTTAAATTGTTCAGAAAGAAATTCAAACAATCAGAAAAAAATATTCTTACCTGTGTTTCATGTCTCCTGTGGGATTCCTCCAGTTGCTTATTTAGTTTCTGCAACTCCTGCTTGGCCTCTTCCCCAGCCTGCATCCTGGCTGTATCAGCCTGCCTGGTCAGCCTGTGGGTTTCCTGTCTGCTCCTCTCCACCTCCCTCCTCAGCCTCTCAGCCTCCTCCCCAGACTTCCTCTCCAGCATCTCCAGCTGCACACCACAGAGAGCAGGCATTGTCCAATACAAGGTCAATGTAGTAGTAAATAAAGAAGAGGTTTGAGTGGAAGCCTGGGAACAGGGAATTGATTTAAACCAATAGCTGTTTTGAAGCAGTGATTCAAAATTACAGTCCTTGGGGGCTGCAAGCATACCTGACTTGGCTTCTATACCATTTCTTGGACCATCAATATACAATGTATTCGGAAAGTATTCAGGGGGCTGCAAGCATACCTGACTTGGCTTCTATACCATTTCTTGGACCATCAATATACAATGTATTCGGAAAGTATTCAGGGGGCTGCAAGCATACCTGACTTGGCTTCTATACCATTTCTTGGACCATCAATATACAATGTATTCGGAAAGTATTCAGACCCCTTCCCTTTTTCCTAATTTTGTTACGTTACAGCCTTGTTCTAAATTTGATTCCATTTTTCTTCATCAATCTACACACAAAACCCCATAATGACAAGGCGAAAACAGGTTTTTAGACATTTTTGCAAATGTATTAAAAAAATTACAATAATAATACCTTATTTACATTCAGACTCTTTGCTATGAGAATCGAAATTGAGCTCAGGTGCATCCTGTTCCAATTGATCATCCTTGAGGTATTTCTACAACTTGATTGGAGTCCACCTGTGGTAAATTCAATTGATTGGACATTTTTGGAAAGGCACACACCTGTCTATATAAAGGTCCCACAGTTGACAGTGCATGTCAGAGCAAAAACCAAGCCATGAGATCGAAGGAATTGTCTGTAGAGCTCCGAGACAGGATTGTGTCGAGGCACAGATCTGGGGAAGGGTTCCAAAACATTTCTGCAGCATTGACGGTCCCCAAGAATACATTGGCCTCCATTATTCTTCAAATGGAAGAAGTTTGGAACCACCAAGACTCTTCCTAGTGCTGAACGCCCGGCCAAACTGAGAAATCGGGGGAGACGGGCCTTGGTCAGGGAGGTGACCAAGAACTCGATGGTCACTCTGACAGAGCTCCTCTGTGGAGATGGAAGAACCTTCCAGAAGGACAACCATTTCTGCAGCACTCCACTAATCAGGCCTTTATGGTAGAGCGGCTAGACGGAAGCCACTCCTCAGTAAAAGGCATCACCGGAGAGACCTGAAAATTGCTGTGCAGCGACGCTCCCCATCCAACCTGACAGAGCTTGAAAGGATCTGCAGAGAATGGGAGAAACTCCCCAAATACAGTTGTGCCAAGCTTGTAGTGTCATACCCAAGAAGAGTCTAGGCTGTAATCGCTGCCAAAGGTGCTTCAACAAAGTACTGTGTGAAGGGTCTGAATACTTCTAAAAACCTGTTTTTGCTTTGTCATTATGGGGTAGTGTGTGTAGATACATGAGGAAAAAAATATTGAACTAATTTTTGAATAAGGCTGTAACGTAACAAAACGTGGAAAAAGTCAAGGGGTCTGAATACTTTCCGAATGCACTGTATAGTTTTGCAATCATGCCATTGTTGCTGATGATGCTGCAATCATGCCACAGCTGCTGCAAGCTAGATGCAAATAACTGAACTTTCCCTTAGTTACTACCACACATAAAACAGAGGTGAGCTGGGATGACAACCTACACAAATGTAGAGTTCTTGTGAATAACTGTTACCTGGGTGCTGAGTCTCTCTTTGTCCTCTCTCTTTTGGACCAGCTCCACACTGACTTGGCTGAGCTCAGTCTTAGTCTTATATAACTCCTCCCGCATCGCCTCCATTTCATGACTCTGCCTGCAATACAGGGTGTAAGGAGAGGGAAGGGAATATCACTTTTTATTTTAAGTCGGTCTACTTAGAATAGAAGATTTCTCCATAAAATGTGAATTATTGAATGAGGAATGTAAGATCTAGGCTACTAATATGCCATAATGACAAGTCAGTGTCTATACAGTACAATACCTGTTCAGAGAAGTTTCTTTGTCCCTCATCTCCTCTCTCTGTTTCCCTGCAACTTCCTTCAGTGCTTCTACCTGGCCTTTCAGCCTCTCTGACTCTGCCCGGAAACGCTCTGTGTCCAGTCTCCATTCTGTCTCCCACCTGGAGGCCTGCTCACCTCTCACTCCAGACCTGTGTGTGGGGGGTGGGAGGAGCAGGTCAGGTGTTATGTTAATAGACATGAGTGAGAAGTGAATGAAGTGGATTTCATAAGCAAGGCGTATAGGGCAGCACCTGACCTCGCTATGGAGTGGGCAGAATCCTCTGTTGACTTCGTTCCTCTGGAGCGGTCTCCCTGTAACATCAGAATCCTCTGGTTTTCTCTGTGTAGTTCTAGAATTTCCTGTTTGGCCTGAGCCATGGTGAGCCATGGGTTGGCAGGGCCAGAGTCCGATGGGGGTGTTGTGGCATGGGTGACCCATTTTATTGGTGTTGTCCCTTGTCCCGTTACAGTCCCTGGTACTATGATGGAGGCAGACTGGGTGCTTGCGGTGAAATGGGATGGGGGCATCAGGGTCCTCTGACTACCCTCTGAAAAACAATATGCAGTATTCAGTACGTGAGAATTAACTTGCAACAAGCATGTGACAGTACACCTGCGAGTAAGGATGCTGTCCCAAATATAGAAATAGAATGAATAGAATGGACATCCCCATTCAAGTCAATGGTGGCATAATGGGTGGACTGGCGGCCATTGCGACTGTACCCATGGAGGAAGTAAAAACAGCAAGTGTACCCATCAAAATACATTTAATTGTATTTGTGAAATGTTCCATATGGTCCCAATGCCATCCAAGAGGACAGGTTCGGCGCATGCGCGACTAGGTACGTTTGGTGCAACAAGACACAACTTATGCTGCTGTATAACTTAGAAAATTCTATAACTTAAGTAATTAGTTAGCAATGCTAAAAAAGTGCTAGGTAACGTTAGGTGCAGCTGGCGTTAGCTTCCGGGTAGCTAGCCAACTAACTTAGCTAGCTAGCTTTTTAGGACTTACTTGAGACACTTGATGCCACAAAATCGGACGGGGCATTCAGCTTCTCATACTCATTGCATCTTTCCATCAGAGAATCATAAAATGACCACTGTTCTAAAACAAGTTACAAAAGAGTACACTTTTTATTGTGCGCGGGATCATTTTGAACAACACTTTAACGGCGACGCGTCGCTGCAACGACTCTTCCTGTTTACGTAGTTACGTGTATGGGGTAGTTGCGTGGGCGTTGCATTCTCAATCGTTTTGGTAAACGGGAATAGATTTAAAAAAAAACATTGATGTATATCGATCAAATCAAGTGAAATTGTATTTGTCACATGCGCCGAATACAACAGGTGAAGACGTTACAGTGAAATGCTTACTTACAAGCCCTTAACAAACAATGCAGTTTTAAGAAAATACCCCAAAAAGTAAGGGATAAGAATAACAAATAATTAAATGGCAGCAGTAAAATAACAATAGCGGGGCTATATACAGGGGGTACCGGTACAGAGTCAATGTGCGGGGGCACCGGTGTCGAGGTAATTGAGGTAATATGTACATGTAGGTAGAGTTATTAAAGTGACTATGCATAGATAATAACAGAGAGTACCAGCAGTGTAAAAGGGGGGGGGGGCAATGCAAATAGTCTGGGTAGCATTTGATTAGATGTTCAGGAGTCTTATGGCTTGGGGGTAGAAGCTGTTTAGAAGCCTCTTGGACCTAGACTTGGCGCTGCGGTACTGCTTGTCGTGTGGTAGCAGAGAGAACAGTCTATGACTAGGGTGGCTGGAGTCTTTGACAATTTTTTAGGGCCTGACACCGCCTGGTATAGAGGTCCTGAATGGCAGGAAGCTTGGCCCCGGTGATGTACTGGGCCGTATGCACTACCCTCTGTCGTGCATTGCGGTCGGCGGCCGAGCAGTTGCCATACCAGGCAGTGATGCAACCGGTCAGGATGCTCTCGATGGTGCAGCTGTAAAACCTTTTGAGGATCTGAGGACCCATGCCAAATATTTTCAGTCTCCTGAGGGGGAATACAGTAGGTTTTGTCATGCCCTCTTCACGACTGTCTTGGTGTGCTTGGACCATGATAGTTTGTTGGTGATGTGGACGCCAAGGAACTTGAAGCTCTCAACCTGCTCCACTACAGCCCCGTCAATGAGAATGGGGGCGTGCTTGATCCTCTTTTTCCTAAGAACTGATGTGTGCACAACAATGGGGCAAAACAGCAAGGGGTTGGCTTTGATTGTTGACAACATGCAAACTATATTTCGTCTACAATGTTTATTGAAAACATAAATACATTTGCTCAATGAGCACTTGTTTCCTCTCAAATACATCCTTACAGTTGTTGGTTAGTGAATTTTTGCCATATTAGCATTGCCATGAAATCAGCCAAAAAAAGACATGGTATCAAGAACAAGATAAAACGAGCCATTTACGATTCCCCACATGGAGTTTCTTGTTATTCTTGCTAGCAATCTGGCCGTCCAGAATCACAACAACACGCTGACTTCTGCCCCATGGAAGCGCACATACTGTATAATCACAGATAGAACAATGAGACAGATATTTCACTGGATGTATAAATGTGAAGCATCCGCTTGGCGTTCCCACTCGAAGCCCACTGTCGACCAGTGGGAGAGCATGGAACGAGATGGATTTTGGCCGACATTCTGCAAATGTTCTAATCGACGAAACATTTGATCTCAATACCGTTTTCTGTTCCCAAAACTACAATCTGTTCCGAAAAGAGTGGACTAAGTTTTGTAGACTTTGCCATTTGCAAAGGTTTTCAAAAATCGCGTTGTTTAGAAGGTGCGTTCAGGCGAATGGCGTTATTGCATATGCGCAATTCACAAAGTAGGCGTTAGCTAACGGAAATATGCAGACGATGCTCGGGCTTGTCTCTGCCCACCTCCTTGCTTGTTCTGCCCACTATGACTAATTTGTTCCCATTGGAAACAACATGCTGTGGTCTATCTTGGTTTAGTTCTAAAAAAAAATTTGGTTTAATTTTCGTGATTTTGTCAGCTAACACATCTATAGAGAATGATAGTGGCCTCTAGTGGCCAAAAGGCCATATTAGCATGGGCAGCGCCATTGAAGGCTTTCAACATTTTAATGTAGTCAACTAGGTGGGACTTACAACTTCATTGGCTGATCCAGCTTTTAGTGACCCTGTTGGAGTCATGTCCAACCGGATCATCAGGAGGGATTAGCCAATCGTGAAGAAGAAAATTTACCACTTCAAAATAGAGAGAGCCTCATTGGCGCTGCCCGTGCTGTCACAGACGCTATAACGGCACAGATACAAGATGAGTCCTCTATCATTATGGGGTACCCCAACAACAAAATGGTGAGGGCGTATACCGGTCAATAAAAATATAAATGACAAGTAAAGAGCTGATTGGCCTGCTCAGACAGTGAGCCAATTAAAAGTCTCAGTAAAAAACATGAAGTCATCCTCTATGAGGAAATAGCAATTATTTTTTAAACGGTTTGAGGTGGGGCTTTGGAAGCATTTCTTTCTCTAATTTGTACTTTGGTCACAAATATAAGTATAGGACCAGTCAACAACATTATTTGGGTACGCGTTAACAGATTATGAGGTTTTTAAAGTGAGATTTTCACTGGACAGTTACTTTAAAACATCGTTTCCCACTGAAGTTGCCCACGATGGCTGTGATATTTAAATTTACCACAAGGGAGAGCTGTCCAACGCAGCATCAGCACCAGATACTGCATGTGTTTGGGTGGGTGATGCTGAGCGCCTCTTTATAATTGGAACTTCTTTTACAACTATAAACCATTTACTATATTAGACCATTCACATTTTAATGTTTTAGTAAAGACATCTAATCCAATGCTAAATTCCTTATTCATTACCAGCACCATTTTCCCATTCAAACGTTGACATGGTTTTAGCAGAATTTGCTGAATATTTTCGAATGATTCCCATTGAATTGTCAGGAAGACAATGCAGATTATAGGCCTATCCTTAAACAGCATTGGCTATGCTTAGGCTATCACACACACAGCCTACATTTAGACCCTTATATTTGAATTTTAAATTAGATGAGACCTGAGTCTGCATCACTCTGTGTCTTTCATTAGCAGTTTTTCCTAGCCACTGTGCTTCTACATCTGCATTGCTTGCTGTTTGGGGTTTTAGGCTGTGTTTCTGTATAGCATTTTGTGACATCTTCTGATGTAAAAGGCCTTTAGAAATACATTTTATTGATTACACAAGGGACCCGGGGAAAGTCTACCTGATGCGTTAGATTCCATATAGCCTAATTATTATAATGAAATATACATAATTTTGATTAGGCCATGATAGAGATACATTCCCTTTACTTCTTTACTGCCTGTCTGTCAGCTCACGCGTATCCCCATGGTTGCCTAGAAACGCGAAGACAGTGGGCGCTCCTGACCTTGCCGTCGCGAACGAGCTGCGCGCGCACAAACCAAGAGGGCTAATATATTAATGTTAATCAAGAAGACAAAATAGAACATGTGAATTGAAAGCAAAATATTTGCATGCGATTTAAAAAATAATAATGAAATGTGATCATCAATGCAGTGCCATGAAAACGAAATGATATGGAGAAGAGCAAACCGGGGATGAAGAGTAGGAGCCTCTGTTAGAGCAGGTGAGTCGAAAATTCCCTTTCCATGAGATGAAGGTTTGGCAAGATTTTACTACACACCACGATCCCACATAGCAGGATCATGGGTATTCTTTTCATAATAGGATGTATTTTAATTGCAGCACATTTAAACATAATTGTATAATATGTTGATGATATTTAGATGTTTTGCATGTGATAATTAGGGTCAACATTTGCAACGTTTTATTCATCAACCGCATCCTTGGTGTTTATTTGGGAATTTGGAGGAGCAGGGCTGTCTGTGGCTTGGTCTTTTGTGTGAACGTCTGGTTTTCAGTCTCTTTTTCACTCTGACATTTTAACGCATCGTTGCCTATTACTGGTGAATCAATGCCACCAGCTCACCTTCAACGAGGTGTTCTGTGACATTATCATCCTTATACCCTGTAACCGTGCATGTTTTAGTTTTTACACTAAAGCGAGTTGGACTAATTGAACGATTTGGAAGGATTAACACTGATTAAATTGCAAGGGCACCGGATTTGGCTATAGCACATTGCGTGCCTTACAGAGAGAAGAGAAATAAACTGCTTTATTTGCGCCGCACTCCGGTTACCTTTTAGCCATCACCATTCTGCCAATGGTCACAGGCTGCTACCTTGGAATCGCTATAATGCAATTGGGATTCATTAACACAAATGTATAGGCGAGATGTCAAAGCATGTCATGTGTGTCCAATTACACTCCCCGTGTAGAGTAATTCACTACAAGTTGTCATTGGGGATGTGGTTGTAATTGTGCTTATGACTGGCTTAGCCAATAGGGCCACTGATATCATTACATTATTGTGGGCCTGTCACCGCAATAACGGACCTCAACAATGTTGTTTTTTCAAACGCATCTTTAAATGCATAAATTATTTTTTTGCCCAGCTGTGGCCCATAAATGCAACATTTGTAGACTATATTCATGATGTTAACACACCTGTTTTGAGTGTGCTCTAACTTATGGTTAATTGTCTGTATTTGACATATTTGAGTATATTCGCAAGCATTAGGCTAATGGCCTACACTCAAAGTGATCATTGGTGTTCTCTATGTATTTTCTTAATCAACAGCCTTTTCATTGGGACTGAAAATTGCACACAGCTCAGGAAAGTAGGACAGGTTGCGGCATTTAGTTGCAGACTTAGACACAGGGCTGGCCTGTCAGTATTTTGAAGTGATGATTTTAATATAAGGATATTGAGAACTCTGGATTATTTATTTATTTTCAATGTAGGCTACACACACTGCATGGGCATCTGATAGCTCCCACAGCATTGCAAGTATAAGAGACAGAGGGTTGTAATCTATTCGTATTCATGTCTTGTCGGGAAGTCTCTTCCATCTCCCCTGCTAGTCTAAACGCAATCCTATGTGTTTAGGGAATACACCTCGTCAGCTTTGCCTGGCCCCCTGATTAACCTGCTCAAAGTATAAGTAGCTGAGGCTTACTTTGTCAACCTTTAGCCTGTTTCTGGATCCATACATCATCCAATAAATTGCAATCATTGCACAAGTTGAAAATAAACAAATAAAAACAGCCTATATAGGTGATAATGAGACATGATAGACATTTTTCTATCATGTTAACTACCCCCCACCCACACATGGTCCTAGCTACATTCACCACTCCTTCCTGTTCTATTTTCACAACCCAGCTTGTACACTTTTGAAGAGATAGAGGACTCAGAGATATTTCCGTTTTTTGACAGAATCATTATCTGTTCATTCCATAAAAGAGTAGGTTCACTTTCCGGTTTCCTCTACCATGGTCTATCAATAAATGCTAAAGGAATTAATTTAGGGAAACAAACTTGTGCTTGCATGTTCTTGGAGTCATACATACCGACAAGCAAGTACCCAGCCTGATGACCCAGGAGACTGGTTACACTGTTTCTATTGCCTGTAGCTCTGCAACACTGTTGTTTCACTGTTTTCATTAGGATTTAGTCTACTGTTTAGCTGTTTTACTGGAGGGTTGTTGTTGCCATGCTGCTGTGGCTCTATACAATACACATGCAGGCATCATGGGTAAGAACATGATTATATGGCACTGTACTTCCTTCCATCACAGCTTTTCATCCTTCCACCGAAAGGTTACATCAGTGTCGTTTTTCTGATATTTCTGTCCCGTTCATTACTGTCTTTTAAATGAGAGAAAGTGAATGTGCAGTATACTACTAAATCCCTTATTTCCAGATGCACTGCAGTATACAACATTCTGCCTTCATCGATGCAGATGTTTTTTCAGATAGTTCAAATCTTCTCCCCATGGTAATGTCAGCCCACACTACAACCATGAAAGGGTGTTTATACAGAACATGACGCTGGAAATTATATCGCCTATTTGTAGAGTAATATTTGTCCCAGGTGAATCGTAAAAAAAAGACGACAATTGAGGCCAATGAGCATATCCTCTGTTATATATATTTACATATACAGTATTTACATTCACATTCTGCTGGATTACAGACAATACTACCACTCACCAAAGTAGTGTGTTCAAATGGTCCCTTGAGTTCTCCCAAGTGATTAGTTTGCTTTGAAATGATTGTGTGGGTTGTCTACAGGGAGCCTATCTTCTGTGAAAGCATACGGATGATGAGCAACTCTCGCTCTATATATTTAGAAGCCCCAGTTTTCAAGTAATCTGGCAACATAGTCCCGTCAGTATACTCAGGGGCATTGCAGTAAGCAACCCACCGATGTTTGCTCACCTAACCATTTGTCTCTCTTGTTTGCAGCTCGGTTTCAGAACAGCAATGAGAATTGGAGCTGGAGATGAGTGAATACCTGGGCTTTGTTAATTTGTTTTTAGTAACCATTGGAGCCCAGGGCAGGTTGAGCGATGCCTGGTTAAGTGGAATACAGTAGGTCATAGGGGTTGAGAGGACACTCGAGTGTACATTGGTGTGGTGCAAGGGCACTCACTTGCCCAGAACATGTGTTTGGCAGAGTTTACGCACCATGTGTTGCCTGCACACCTATCAAATCGGCGAGGAACCGCAACCATCGCCACCCGCCGTGGTCTTTTAATGTGGATGTTATGTTCCTACTGGCCATTTACAGTGGTGACCAGCCAGAACTTCAACCCGACTGTGAACACCCAGTTTGGGAAGCTGAGGGGCCTCCGGGTCGCGGTGCCAGGCGAGGTCCTTAAGCCCGTTGACCAGTACCTTGGGGTGCCATACGCTGCCCCTCCCATCGGGGAGAAGCGCTTCATGCCCCCAGAGCAGCCCTCTTCCTGGTCAGGGATCAAGAATGCTACCCACTTCATGCCCGTGTGCCCTCAGAACATCCGCAACACAGTGCCTGAGATCATGATGCCCATATGGTTTACCTATAACCTGGACACAGTGGCCAACCTCATTCAGGATCAGAACGAGGACTGTTTGTATTTAAACATCTATATTCCAACAGAGGATGGTGAGTGGAATGGGTAAAATGGACCAAAGGGACAATCCATGTTGTTTACTGTATTACCCTTGCTGTCACCTTGCAATCATCATGTTTTGCGTATGCAGCAGTTGTCATTGTGCATCTCATTTGTGCCACCCCAAGTTGTTTTCTCATCCAAAGTCATGTCACCAACTCTTCTTCATCCTGTTACACTGTTGACTCCGTTCATTGTGTTCTCTACGGGAAAATCACACACTGATATAAAACCTATTATTGCGTCAGACAACTAATAATTTAAAGTCAGAATATAGCCTACAGCATGGCCTAACCTAACTACTGGGAATGGCTCAATAGTTATGATAAATCAGACTCAGACATTTGTTAGGCCGGTGAAATGTTTATTATTGTGCACTAGAGGCCTGTTGTTTACAATGTGAACGCCTTAACCGTGTAACAATCTGAGGTGCAATACATTTATATATTTCTATGCTATGGATCTGTAGATCAATATTTACTTGACAAATTCGGAGGTGCTTAGTCTCAAGTAAACACTATTGTGATTGATAAACACATTTCCTTTCCTTCATTTATTTTGTAGAGTATTAGGGCTCATACAATATACAGACCGAGTGCATGTGAAAATGGACTGTGCAACATTGTGAAATCATTATGATTATTATTTAATTCGATGTATATCTTTAACCCCCTATCCCACTACCTCCCTTGTATAGTTCCTGAGGTGATGCAAAGTAAACCGGGTTGGGAATTGGGTGCCTGCATACTTCTTCAATTTTTCAGAGCCTTCTGTTATTTTGTAGTCTTTCATTCGTTTTTCAGTCAAAAGAATATCCAAGGAATGTGCCAGAAAACCCAACAAGAAAGTATGTAGAGAAGAAGGTATGTAAGCTAACAAAGGAGTAAAAAGAAGCAAAGTGACTTCAGAGTTGGCTCAAAACCAAGATCACACCGTCATCGTATTTGAAAATCAAACACAGTAGAGACCGATATATGTCGGTCAGAGGTGTGTGCGTCCATCAATGCCTGAGACTGTGTGTGTCTCTGCTGTGAGAAATTAAGAGCAATCCAGAGTAAGATCATTCCACACAATAACATCCACCCATGACATGTTTATTCGAAAAACACATTGATTTCTATACATTTTCTGTTTGTTATTATTGGATAGCCATTAATGAAAGAAATCAACATTCTGATGTCAAAAGTTACTGTTTGTACAATATATAAATCGATTTTTTTCTGATTGAGTCATGGCAATGAAAAGGAGAGTACATCATATCTTACCTCAAATTCTGCATAGCCTATGTTTACTGCAAACAAACATCCTTTTGTTTTTACAGTAATGCCATTTTTGACAGATTTTCTGAGACACAGATTGGGATATCACTATCTTCCTTCCTTGGTGGTCAATCATGCTATTTTTGAATTCTCTTGTACTTTTTTGTTTTTTTCCCTCCTTGATGTGATTCCTAGGGGCCCACAGCAAGAGTCAAGGAGTGGATTTCTCTCATGGTGACAGTGAAGGTATTTTTGGTGCTCAAAGTTTAATGCATGACTTTTTTTTTGGACACTTTTTGACTTTTGATATTTTCCTAGACTTTCGTCTTCGATCTTACCTTTGACAACTCAGAAGTGGTTAAACCTTAGTTTATCAGTGGGCATGCCAAGTCAATTATAAGTCACCTGATTCTCTCAGTGTCTTCGCTATTTCACTCTCAATTGATTTGATTTGGATATCCATATCATATCTGCAGTATTTTTTGTGTCATGGATTTTTTGGGACACTGAATACTGATTTTGTCCTCTAACAGCCCCCTTGAAGACAAATGCTGGTCAATTTGCCATTGATCCCAAATTTACTCCATTTGAACAATGACTCACATGGGTTATTTCTTGTGTCTTTGTGGCTATACCAATCAACAAAGATATTATTTTATAGCACTATAAATGGAATGGGAGTGCAATAAATGCACATATACAGTACCTCTTCATGTTTTGAAAAGTGAACATTTTGCTGTGTCTTCTAGGGATCACAGACTGTGCTATCTATAACCAACTACATCTTATCTCAAAGTCTCCTCCACTACCTCTCTGTGGGTCTCATGAGAGGACCGTATGAGGATGAAGCTATTACTATTCACTACATACCGTACTGTTCAAGAGATTGAGTGTGATGTAGGAAATGGGTGTCTTATGTTATTTTATGGCAACTCACGCCTTTCTCACATTGACACTGAACTTACAGTTAAGGTCATATGCCTTATTCTTTTTGTGAACAATTTATTTATTTCTTAGTAATTTTTTTCATTGGGGAGGGCAGTTATATTGTGGGGAGGGTTTATATGCCTTATTCTGACGAAAAAACTATATTTAGTAGTTGTTGTTTTAGATGCAGAGAAAATCATGTCCTGCAATTTAACCACTATTATGACAAATGAATTGATAGGAGTGTGGTGCACAGAAACAACCACCTTGTCTGAAGAAGCATGCTCTGTTGAACATAGTGAACACATGGTATTAACCAGATACACTTTAGAGATACTAGATGTGAAAACGGTATATTGCTAATAATAGAATATTAGAACATGGCTCAGACTCTAGTATAAACACAGTTTTGTGGGGGGAAAATATTGACATAATATAGATCCCTGTTAGGCCTGTATGAATAGTGTCCTTGCTTTGCATTCTTGTCTCCATTGGTGCGTCACAACCAAGACCCTAATCACCGAAGCACATCTGCTAAAATCAATACCATTACCTTGAGCTTACCTTCAGCTTTAGTGGTGTAAATGTTGCTGAGTCTACCGTCTGGTAGGGGTTACAGTATTCTGATGTTGCATTACCTTGCCTGTAAACCTTTACAGTACAAATAGTAAATGGCTGATTCTCTCTGCAGACATTCGGAACACTGAGGCTAGGCCTGTGATGGTCTACATCCACGGAGGATCCTACATGGAGGGGACAGGGAACATGATCGATGGGAGTGTGCTGGCCAGCTATGGGAATGTCATCGTCATCACTCTCAACTACAGGGTCGGAGTACTAGGTGATGGGATTCTCTTACTATCTCTGAATGGTGTCTGTGGAATTTCTTTTCAGTCTAGAAGATACATTTTCTTCTACTCATAATGTTGATCTCCACACAGAGATCCAATTAATATGTACGCTTATGCCAGTTATTCAAACTTAAATTAATTTGTTACATTTCTATCATTTGCTATGTAAGTCATTTTCTCCTGGTGTATAATGTATAGTCCCAGGTTATGAAGGCAAGGTCTTTTTCAGTATGTTATTGTATTGAGGAGGGAGTAAGATTAGAAATCCTCAGTCAGAGGATAATGGTTAGGACTATTAATCGCCTGCTTGGTGTATACAAGCTACAATATTCCAAAACACTGTTCATCTTTTTTTAACTAACCTGCAGAGAAATTGACCGCTTTTGTCAGGCCTGGAAGACTGATTTAAATAGGAAGGGATGCAGGAATCACAGCCAAGGTCTGGAGTCTTTCTTGTAGGAGCGATGTCACAGCTGTAACATTTCATGTATCTCTGTGCAAGGGGCGGAAAGGGCCTGCCCCCCTGTCTGTGATTGATACTGCATAGTGGAGAACGCATATTGGAGAAAAAGACTGGTTGCAACTCAAGGAACCGTGCAGTGAGAGTATCCTTATGAAAAGGAGGAGGAGGTGGAGGAGGAGGAGGAGAATGATGTACTGAGCTAGGTATTTAACCTGCTCTGGTATGGTAAATCACAGATAAAAGTGTGACAAGAAAGAAGTTAAATAACACTAATATCCTCTTCTGTACACTTCAGGGTTCCTCAGTACAGGTGACCAGGCAGCTAAAGGAAATTATGGACTCCTGGACCAGATCCAAGCCCTGCGTTGGATCAGCAAGAACGTTGGCTATTTTGGAGGAGACCCTGGTCGCATCACTGTCTTTGGATCTGGGATTGGAGCCTCCTGCGTTAGCCTGCTCACACTGTCCCACCACTCTGAGGGTAAGACTAACACTCAACCTGTATAGACAGGATGGGGGGGGGGGGGGGGGGGGGGGGGTGGGATGGGATGGGGATAGTCACCAGGGAATTTCATGCCGAATGGGAATGCCTTTATATAGCTTTATTGCCTGATAAACACACACAGGCCCCGTGATTCCTCAGCCTGCAGTTTTCACAGACACATACTAGGTACTACATTATCTGGTACTTCATCTCAATGTATAGCTTTATGTGGACCATTAACATTAATGTGTTGTGCTCTGTAGTATTGCTTCAGGGAAGTGACTTTATTCACTGTGTTGAAACAGATCTAGTGTTATCTGCTTTTATTTCTACTTTGATGTTTTTATGCAAAAATAAAATATTATATTTCTGTATTATGCCATTATTTAGTTTTACCTTTACATTATAAAGTGTGTTCGGAAAGTATTCAGATCTCTTCCCTTTTTCCACATTTTGTTACGTTACAGCCTTATTAAAAAATGTACTAAATTATATTTTCCCCTCATCAATCTACACACAATACCCCATAATGACAAAGGGAAAACAGGTTTTTAGATATGTTTGCAAATTTATAAAAAATGTAAAATATAAATATCTTATTTACGTAAGTATTCTGACCCTTTGCTATGGGACTCAAAACTGAGCTCATGTGCATCCTGTTTCCATTGATCATCCTTGAGATGTTGCTACAACTTGATTGGAGTCCACCTGTGGTAAATTCAATTGATTGGACATGATTTGGAAAGGTCCCACAATTGGCAGTGCATGTCAGAGTAAAAACCAAGCCATGAGGTTGACGGAATTGTTTATAGAGCTCCGAGACAGGATTGTGTCGGGGCACAGATCTGGAGAAGGGTACCAAAAAATGTCTGCAGCATTAAAGGTCCCCAAGAACACAGTGGCCTTTGGAACCACCAAAGACTCTTCCTAGAGCTGACCACCTGGCCAAACTGAGCAATCGGGGAGAAGGGCCTTGGTCAGGGAGGTGACCAAGAACTTCGATGGTCACTCTGACAGAGCTTCAGAGTTCCTCTGTGGCGATGGGAGAACCTTCCAGAAGGACAACCATCTCTGCAGCACTCCACCAATAAGGCCTTTATGGTAGAGTGGCCAGACGGAAGCCACTCCTCAGTAAAAGGCACATGATAGCCCGCTTGGAGTTTGCCAAAAGGCACCTAAAGGACTCTGAGACCATGAGAAATAAGATTCTCTGGTCTGATGAAACGAAGATTGAACTCTCAGCGGCAGGGACTGAGCTAAAGAGGATCTGCAAAGAAGAATGGGAGAAACTCATCATATACAGGTATGCCAAGCTTGTAGTGTCATATCCAAGAAGACTCGAGGCTGTAATCGCTGCCAAAGGTGCCTTAAACAAAGTACTGAGTAAAGGGTCTGAATATTTATGTAAATGTGATATTTATTATCATTATATTTTATAAATGTGCAAACATTTCTAAGCCTGTTTTTGCTTTGTCATTGTGGGTTATTGTGTGTAGATTGATGAGAGAAAAAAAACTACTGAATACATTTTAGAATAAGGCATTAACGTAGCAAAATGTGGAAAAAGTCAAGGGGTCTGAATACTTTTCCGAATGCGCTATATACAATCCTTATCCTCAACTAAAAAAGGAATAGTTTCACCAAAATGGTGCCGGAGAAGAAGGCTGACGTTTTACGTGGCCCCAACCGATTGTGTTTTTTGTTCGTATATTTGCATTGTTTGTAACTTATTTTTTAACTTATTTTGTACATAATGTTGCCGCTACCATCTCTTATGACTGAAAAGAACTAATGGACATCAGGATTGCGATTACTCACCACGGACTGGCAGAATCCTTTTTTTCCTTTAACGAGTCTGACGAGCCCGACTCAAATTATATACTGCTTTCTTGGGAACAGGCCCAGATCCCCTTGATTTGCGTGAAGAGGAGGAGGAGAAAAAGGGGCCAGAGGGCGGGCTGCCTTCTGAGAATTCATTGGCGATCGAATAAACCCCCACTTCCTTCCATTCTGCTAGCAAACGTGAAATCTTTGGAGAATAAAATCGATGACCTACGCGGAAGATTAAACTACCAACAGGACATTCAAAACTGTAATATCTTATGCTTCACGGAGTCGTGGCTGAACGACGACACTATCAACATACAGCTGGCTGGTTATACGCTTGTTATACGCTAACAGCGATGTCTTGTAAGACAAGGGTCGGCGGACTATGAATTTTTGTAAATAACAGCTGGTACACGATATCTAAGGAAGTCTCGAGCTATTGGTCGCCTGAGGTAGAGTATCTCATGATAAGCTGTAGACCACACTATCTACCTAGAGAGTTTTCATCTGTATTTTTCGTAGCTGTTTACATACCACCACAGACTGAGGCTGGCACTAAGACAGCATTGAATGAGCTGTATTCCGCCATAAGCAAACAAGAAAACGTTCACCCAGAGGCGGCGCTCCTAGTAGCCAGGGACTTTAATGCAGGGAAACTTAAATCCGTTTTACTAAATTTCTATCAGCATGTTAAATATGCAACCAGAGGGAAAAAAACTCTGGACCACCTTTACTCCACACACAGAGACGCATACAAAGTTCTCCCTCGCCCTCCATTTGGCAAATCTGACCATAATCCTATCCTCCTGATTCCTGCTTACAAGCAGAAATTAAAGCAGGAGCACCAGTGACTAGATCAATAAAAAAGTGATCAGATGAAGCAGATGCTAAGCTACAGGACTGTTTTGCTAGCACAGACTGGAATATGTTCCGGGATTCCTCCGATGGCATTGAGGAGTACACCACATCAGTCATTGGCTTCATCAATAAGTGCATTGATGACGTCGTCCCCACAGTGACCGTACGTACATACCCAACCAGAAGCCATAGATTACAGGCAACATCCGCACTGAGCTAAAGGCTAGAGCTGCCGCTTTCAAGGAGCTGGACTCTAATCCAGAAGCTTATAAGAAATCCCGCTATGCCCTCCGACGAACCATCAAACAGGCAAAGTGTCAATACATGACTAAGATCGAATCGTACTACACTGGCTCTGACGCTCGTCTGATGTGGCAGAGCTTGCAAACCATTACAGACTACAAAGGGAACCACAGCCGAGAGCTGCCCAGGGATACGAGCTAAACTACTTCTATGCTCGCTTCGAGGCAAAGAACACTGAAACATGCACAAGAGCACCAGCTGTTCCGGAAGACTGTGTGATAATGCTCTCCGCAGGTCAACATTCACAAGGCCGCAGGGCCAGACGGATTACCAGGATGTGTACTGTGAGCATGCGCTGACCAACTTGCAAGTGTCTACACTGACATTTTTAACCTCTCCCTGACCGAGTCTGTAATACCAACATGTTTTAAGCAGACCACCATAGTGCCTGTGCCCAAGAACACTAAGGTAATATGCCTAAATGACTACAGACCCGGATCACTCACAGAGTGCTTTGAAAGGCTGGTCATGGCTCACATCAACACCATTATCCCAGAAACACTAGACCCACTCCACTTTGCCTACCGCCCCAACAGATCCACAGATGATGCAATCTCTATTGCATTCCACACTGCCCTTTCCCACCTGGACAAAAGGAACACCTATGTGAGAATGCTATTCATTGACTACAGCTCAGTGTTCAACACCATAGTGCCCTCCAAGCTTATCAATAAGCTAAGGACCCTGGGACTAAACACCTCCTTATGCAACTGGATCCTGGACTTCCTGATGGGCCGCCTCAGGTGGTAAGGGTAGATAAAAACACATCCGCCATGCTGATTCTCACCACAGGGGCCCCTCAGGGGTGCTCAGTCCCCTCCTGTACTCCCTGTTTACTCATGACTGCACGGCCAGGCACGACTCCAACACCATCATTAAGTTTGCCGATGACACAACAGTGGTAGGCCTGATCACCGACAACAATGAGACAGCCTATAGAGAGGAGGTCAGAGACCTGGCCATGTGGTGACAGGACAAAAACCTCTGCCTCAACGTGATCAAGACAAAGGAGATGATTGTGGACTACAGGAAAAAGAGGACCGAGCACGCCCCCATTCTCATCAACGGGGCTGCAGTGGAGCAGGTTGACGGCTTCAAGTTCCTTGGTGTCCATGTCACCAACAAACTAACATGGTTCAAGCACACCAAGACAGTCGTGAAGAGGGCACAACAAAATCTATTCCCCCTCAGGAGACTGAAAAGATCTGGCATGGGTCCTCAGATCCTCAAAAGGTTCTACAGCTGCACAATCGAGAGCATCTTGACTGGTTGCGTCACTCCCTGGTATGGCAACTGCTCGGGGTCCAATCACAAGGTACTACCGAGGGTAGTGCGAACTGCCCAGTACATCATTGGGGCCAAGCTTCCTTCCATCCAGGACCTCTATACCAGACGGTGTCAGAGGAAGGCCCTAAAAATTGTCAAAGACTCCAGCCACCCTAGTCATAGACTGTTCTCTCTGCTACCGCACGGCAAGCAGTACCGGAGCGCCAAGTCTAGGTCCAAGAGACTTCTAAACAGCTTCTACCCCCAAGCCATAAGACTCCTGAACACCTAATCAAATGGCTACCCAGACTATTTGCATTGCCCCCCCCCCCCCCCTCCTCTTTTACACCGCTGCTACTCTCTGTGGTTGTCATCTCTGCATAGTCACTTTAATAACTCTACCTACATGTACATATTACCTCAACTAACTGGTGCCCCCGCACATTGACTCTGTACCGGTACCCCCCTGTATA
Organism: Salmo trutta; assembly: GCF_901001165.1. Classification (NCBI taxonomy): domain Eukaryota; kingdom Metazoa; phylum Chordata; class Actinopteri; order Salmoniformes; family Salmonidae; genus Salmo; species Salmo trutta. The sequence goes on along the minus strand of NC_042971.1, from coordinate 39,253,452 downwards.
TAGTCTCGCTGTTGTTATTTTACTGCTGCTCTTTAATTACTTGTTACTTTTATTTCTTATTCTAATCTGTATTTTTTTAAACTGAATTGTTGATTAGGGGTTTGTAAGTAAGCATTTCACTGTAAGGTCTACACCTGTTGTTTTCGGCGCATGTGACTAATAAAATGAGATTTTATATTCAAACGAGTTCAGTTCACGTAACTGGGTTGACTTTAAAATGAGGGACAGACTTAAAATTAAATAAATAAATAAAATAAATACAAATCTTCAGAAATGTCTTTGTCAAAGCAAGAATATAACTAGAGCTTTACAGTGATAGTGAAACCTTGAATACATTTGGGGTTAAGCGGGTTAAAATCTTCATGTCAAAATGCCGAATTTTCCATGTGGTCTATAATAAAGGGCACTTCATTTAATTTAACAGGCTTTTGAAATTCACTATTGGTAAACAATTTCTACTTAAAATATCAAAGGGACGCGAAATGTACTCTATTTGTGGTACGCCCCAACTCCAAATGGATCCAATCGAGTCCTTCAGAGGAAGTGAATTGTTTGGATATGTGGCTAGGGTGGTGGGGTAGTGGTACAGTTAAGTGATGGCTATTGTTCTCCTCTCCTAAATATAATCAGACTAAAAGCTTTGCCTCTTAAAGAGTGAACCCCTTTAACAGATCCACCTATAAATTCAAGGTAGTGTATGGATGGAGTCTAACTATCTAGCTATCTATCAATTTAACTTTATATATTTACATTTTATACATCAAGACATGTGTACACAGAGCACATACTGTGCAGCATCTATTAATCAATATAATAATCTTTAAACCTCACTCTGTTTTACACTCACTAATTTATCCCCAGCGTTTCAGAAAGATTTGCTCGTATTTCTTTCTTGCCCTCATGAGAGTAAATGGAAGGAGGGTTGTGAATGAATTGAGGAATGTCACTCAATCTGAAACAAAGATAGTGGCGTCTGTGCCTTTCCATCACCCACAACACGCACACACACACACACACACACACACACACACACACACACACACACACACACACACACACACACATACACACACCACCTCTTCTCCTCTAATCAATCAGCCCTTTATTACATCAGGCCACAGCTCTAAAGGCACCAGAGCCGGCTTAGGCCCCTCTCACTGAGATTGTGTGAGCCAGCGTGATACTGTGGTATACAAACAGACTACGCAAATCTTTATATCATATATTTTTCAAGGATTAATCAAGAACCACGATCACCATTGGCAATATAATAAAATATATATATATTCACTGGGAGAAATGTTTTCCAGATGTTTTTCCACTGCCTGGCTGTGTAAAATGAGGTTGTTTCACTACAGGCCAAATTTGGTTTGATGGGATCATAACAAAGTAAAAAACAGGAAGGTCAGTTAAGTGAATAATAGAAGTGAATCATACAGTATAATCAAAGTGGATAATTTAAGGGACTAAAGAGCAGTGGGATTTGTCCTTTGTTTTCCAGACATGTCTGCTTTGGTTAGTGGATGTGATGTATGTCCTGGTAGCTTGAAGCTACACAGCTCAATGCTCAGGTCCTTGCACTGACTGTAATCTATGGCCCTCTGAATATACTGTCTTTATCTGACAGTATGCATTATGTGGGTTGAATGCTGTAACAACACAGAATAAAAACATTGAAAGTCCCGTTTGGGCTCCTGAGTGGCGCAGCGGTCTAAGGCACTGCATCTCAGTGCTAGGAGCGTCACTACAGACCCTGTTTAGATTCCAAGCTGTATCACAACCGGCCGTGATTGGGAGTCCCATAGGGCAGCGTACAATTGGCCCAGCGTTGTCCGGGTTAGTGTTTGGCCGAGATAGGCCGTCATTGTAAATAAGACTTTGTTCTTAACTGACTTGCCTAGTTATATAAAGGTTAAATAAAAAAAATAAAAAAATGAAAAAACAGTAGTGAATGCCCATTTCTACTTATCACTTATTAAGCATTTATTCACATTACTTTACTTTAGTAAACATTTTATGACTTTATTATAATAAAATAAATACATTTTACCTCCTTTTTCTCCCAAATTTCATGATATCCAATTGCGATCTTGTCTTATCGCTGCAACTCCCAAACGGGCTCGGGAGAGGCGAAGGTTGAGTCATGCGTCCTCCAAAACATGACCAGACAATCCGCGCTTCTTAACACCCGTCCGCTTAACCCGGAAGCCAGCCGCACCAATGTGTCAGAGGAAACACCATCCAACTGACAACCGAAGTCAACCTGCAGGCGCCCGACCTTCCACAAGGAGTTGCTAGAGTGTGATGAGCCAAGTAAAGCCCCCCCGGCCAAGCCCTCCCCTAACCTGGGCGACGCTGGGCCAATTGTGCGCCGCCCTATGGTACTCCCGGTCGGTTGTGACACAGCCTGGGATCGAACCCGGGTCTGTAGTGACACCTTAGACCGCTGCGCCACTCGGGAGGCCCCATGACTTTATTATTTAATTCAAAGTAATCATCTCATATAGAGCTGCTGCTGCCTATGCTGTCTGACAAAATCACTATTTTAGTAGTTCTTCAAAGTAAATAAGGCATACTTTTATGACCCTGAAAACCAACTGTCAATCACTTAGATCATGTATTTTCAGGCTCGCGAAGCAACTGCTTTCTATCCCTCTCGATTGGCCTTCTCTCTTCTCTCAGTCTCCATGTCTTGCTCCGCACAGACCGGACAAGTTTAAGCGGGCGTGCAATCGATTATGGTCATTGTAGTTAATTACCACGTTTTCTGCGCTAAACTGTGTAGAATATTGGCCTGTTGGAAACTACAACTCCCTACTACATTGCACAGTTCAGGCTTGATCTGATTTATCTATATAGAAACTGCATATCGAGCTCAGAAAAAAACAGAACGAAATGGAATTCAAATACAGTGAGGGAAAAAAGTATTTGATCCCCTGCTGATTTTGTATGTTTGCCCACTGACAAAGAAATGATCAGTCTATAATTTTAATGGTAGGTTTATTTAAACAGTGAGAGACAGAATAACAACAAAAAAATCCAGAAAAATGCATGTCAAAAATGTTATAAATTGATTTGCATTTTAATGAGGGAAATAAGTATTTGACCCCTCTGCAAAACATGACTTAGTACTTGGTGGCAAAACCCTTGTCGGGGTTTTGCCAGAGGTCAGATGTTTCTTGTAGTTGGCCACCAGGTTTGCACACATCTCAGGAGGGATTTTGTCCCACTCCTCTTTGCAGATCCTCTCCAAGTCATTAAGGTTTCGAGACTGACGTTTGGCAACTCGAACCTTCAGCTCCCTCCACAGATTTTCTATGGGATTAAGGTCTGGAGACTGGCTAGGCCACTCCAGGACCTTAATGTGCTTCTTCTTGAGCCACTCCTTTGTTGCCTTGGCCGTGTGTTTTGGGTCATTGTCATGCTAGAATACCCATCCACGACCCATTTTCAATGCCCTGGCTGAGGGAAGGAGGTTCTCACCCAAGATTTGACGGTACATGGCCCCGTCCATCGTCCCTTTGATGCGGTGAAGTTGTCCTGTCCCCTTAGCAGAAAAACAACCCCAAAGCATAATGTTTCCACCTCCATGTTTGACGGTGGGGATGGTGTTCTTGGGGTCATAGGCAGCATTCCTCCTCCTCCAAACACGGCGAATTGAGTTGATGCCAAAGAGCTCCATTTTGGTCTCATCTGACCACAACACTTCCACCAAGTTGTCCTCTGAATCATTCAGATGTTCATTGGCAAACTTCAGACGGGCATGTATATGTGCTTTCTTGAGCAGGGGGACCTTGGGGGACCTTGCGGGCGCTGCAGGATTTCAGTCCTTCACGGCGTAGTGTGTTACCAATTGTTTTCTTGGTGACTATGGTCCCAGCTGCCTTGAGATCATTGACAAGATCGTCCCGTGTAGTTCTGGGCTGATTCCTCACCGTTGTCATGATCATTGCAACTCCACGAGGTGAGATCTTGCATGGAGCCCCAGGCCGAGGGATATTGACAGTTCTTTTGTGTTTCTTCCATTTGCGAATAATCGCACCAACTGTTGTCACCTTCTCACCAAGCTGCTTGGCGATGGTCATGTAGCCCATTCCAGCCTTGTGTAGGTCTACAATCTTGTCCCTGACATCCTTGGAGAGCTCTTTGGTCTTGGCCATGGTGGAAAGTTTGGAATCTGATTGATTGCTTCTGTGGACAGGTGTCTTTTATACAGGTAACAAGCTGAGATTAGGAGCACTCCCTTTAAGAGTGTGCTCCTAATCTCAGCTCGTTACCTGTATAAAAGACACCTGGGAGCCAGAATTCTTTCTGATTGAGAGGGGGTCAAATACTTATTTCCCTCATTAAAATGCAAATCAATTTATAACATTTTTGACATGCGATTCTCTGGATTTTTGTTGTTGTTATTCTGTCTCTCACTGTTCAATTAACCTACCATTAAAATTATAGACTGATCATTTCTTTGTCAGTGGGCAAACGTACAAAATCAGCAGGGGATCAAATACTTTTTTCCCTCACTGTATTTGAACAGATGTCAGTCAATTAGTTGTTTAAAAACTGAAAAATAACCCTGATTTCGGTTAATCGCTCAGCATTAATATTCAAATACAGGTCTCAGAAAAACAAATCATATTTGAAAGTATTTTGAATATCTCTCATAAAAACCTAATATTTGAGGTATTTGAAAATATGCAAGTTTTAAAAAAGTAATAATATTTGATGGCAGTCAAATATTTGATAAAGAACAAAAAAACTACTACAGTTCAGTTAATCTAAATATATGATCATAAGTACATGGTTTGGAGAGCTCTTAGATATGAACCTCAATATAGCCTATAGCCCTGAATGAAATACATGAGGGACGTGGAATCACCTCAACATTAGAGTAGACCACTTTTACTGCTTCAGAATGACTAACAAATATATTTTCATAATGAGACAAGGTAATACTAACACTTGACATCAAGTTGTTATACATGTGTAGTACTTTTGATTATTACAATAGAAACATTGTTGTTACATAGGACTTTGGAAATGGCTTTATAATTTAATATTAATGGAGTTATTACATAAGTAGAGTAAGAAACAGTCACTATTCCTCTTGTGTACAGTAGTTAAAAGGGTTAGGGTTAGCTAATAAAATGTTACTCCAAAAGTAATTACAGTTTTATTACACAGACACAAGAACAGTTTAATGTTAAGTGTTACTGAGAATGCTAATAGTAACAAAATATGGCTATTAAGTGTCGAAAGGAAATCAACTACAGCTAAGGTAGGTGGAAAATCAAAAAACTATCCCTTTACAGATGGTATAGTGTGTGTTTGAAAGAAGAACACTTATGCTCAGATGGACAGAGGTTCCAAGTAGTTTTTTGTAAGTATCCAAATTGATGTTTGTAGTGTTTGCAAATGGCTTTTAATTACTCTGCAGTATTTTCAGGTATCATAAAATTAATTCCAGCTTTCGACCTTTTCAGTGGCATGTTGAAAGAGCCATACAATAGTTGAGTGTCACAACTTATTTATACTTATCTGTACAAAATGTCATTGGTTAATTGGTTTGACTTGATTATGTACACCTGGGGCAATTGACATTCAGGAGAATGGACATTTACAAAATGTTCAGATATAAATGTATTGTATAGATCAAATATGACTGCCAGATAGATTGGAATAGTATAGGAGATTGTGTGTGCTCTATTCATGTAAAGGGGCGCGTAACCGGTGGCAGGGAAGTCAGATGCAGGAGAGCAGAACTAGGTAGTAGCCGGAGCAGTTCAATCCAAAAATCAACGGCAACAGAATATGGGTACAAAAACCCGACGTGCACCAGTAAACATGTGCACAAGCACTTACAACAAACAATTCCACACAAAGACATGGGGGGAACAGAGGGTTAAATACACAACAAATAATGAGGGAAATGGAAACCAGGTGTGTAGGAAAACAAGACAAAACAAATGGAAAATGAAAAGTGGATTGACGATGGCTAGAAGACCGGTGACGCCGACCGCCGAACGCCGCCTGAACAAGGAGAGGAAACAACTTCGGTGGAAGTTGTGACAATTCATTCTATCTTCAACATGCAGTTCCGATACAGTCCTGTCATTAGTTGAAGGCAGCCAATCCAATAGTTTCAGAAAAGTAGTCCCTTACTGAGATCTGTATTCAAATATTTTTTTAAGTACTTGTTTTCTCAGATCTGTATTCAAATTGTTTTAATAAGTAGTTACTTTCTGAGATCTGTATTTAAATAGCTTTAAAAAGTAGTCATTTCCACAAACTATGTTTAAACTACAGGTATCCCAGGTCTGAATTATACACATTTTGCAATAACTTGTTAATATGATTTCTGAGTGAGTGCCTAACAATATCCCCCTGGAGGTCAGGGCCACTGGGCACGTTCCCTGTGTTCACAGTCGGTAATTCGATCATGATTCATACAAGGTAGTTGGCTAGACTAATTTACCAATCTGAAAGATGTTTTGACATGGGCTAATTGATAAATAGAGAGAAACTTCTGATGCACAATCAAATTTCAAAATTACTGTACACGTCCGTCAACTAAAATGGTGGCCCTGCATAGCCAAGTAGTCTTTGGTTAAAGAGTGTCCCTGAGGACGCAGCTATTGAGGCACGATGCGATGACTGACTTTGTGTGTGCTACTGTGGTGTTTTTAGTTCCCTGCATGAGGGCTGCCTGTTATCGCATACACACCTGCTCACACACCCCCTGATGTGGTATTGATTTTGGAGCATGGTTTCTGTCAATGTTTATTATTTGGTTTGCCTGGCTGTCCACGGACCTCCATTACACTTGGTTCTGATGGACATGCTGTGACTGTCAGCAGAGAGAGTGAGAGAGCTGTGAGTGTCAGCAGAGAGAGAGAGAGAGAGCTATTCCACATCAAGATCACTGGACCAATTCCTGCACAAAGTTAGGTTGAATTAATAGTATTTCTTAAAATGTAATCTTAAAGGTTCATTTAACAGTGATGTTTTCAACAAGGCTACTGTGTGTATTCACAGTGGAGTCACTGACTCATTCCCAAAATCATTGCTCTCACAGATGAGTGCCACAAATATGATGCCTTTGTGTTGAGTGAGAGTTTAATTAATTCAAATCCCTTTTTAATGTGGCCAATGTTTTGAGACCTTGCATATGCACCACTTACTAAGCTTTATTTTTAATTGTAAATTATATACTCTCAATTAGAATTAATATCATTTTTAGAGTTCCATCCTTTCCCTCGATATTATTTAGTGATTTATCTTTCGTTAAAGGAAAATGAAAGTTAACTGAGACTGCAGATACACAGATTGAAAAAGCGATGTTGATGAGGTTTGTCTATCATGATCTCAGATGAAATTGTGCGGTGAGCACAAATTATCATCAAAAGTCTGGTCAAAACTGACCTCTCATCATCAGAACCTAGATAGAGATCCTATGAAGCTACCAATATGTTTTATGGGTAGGCCTAAAAATGTATTTTCTCAGATGGTTGTTGACCAAACAGCCCTCCTCTGATCTATGTTTGTGTCTGTCCATGCTGTGATCTCCTCAGGCCTGTTCCACAGAGCCATCATCCAGAGTGGCTCAGCCCTGTCCAGCTGGGCCGTTAACTACCAGCCTGTCAAGTACACCCGCATGCTGGCCGAGAGGGTGGGCTGCAACGTGCTGGACACCCTGGACATGGTGTCCTGCCTGCAGAAGAAGAGTGCCAGAGAGCTGGTGGAGCAGGACATCCAGCCAGCCCGCTACCACGTAGCCTTCGGCCCCGTCATTGATGGTGACGTCATCCCCGATGATCCCGAGATCCTGATGGAGCAGGGCGAGTTCCTCAACTATGACATCATGCTGGGCGTCAACCAGGGGGAAGGGCTGCGCTTTGTGGAGACTGTTGTGGACCTGGAGGACGGCGTATCTGGCAGCGACTTTGACTTTGCTGTGTCGGACTTTGTGGACAGCCTGTATGGCTACCCGGAGGGGAAGGACACTCTGAGGGAGACCATCAAGTTCATGTACACGGACTGGGCTGACAGGGACAACCCGGAGACCAGGAGGAAGACATTAGTCGCCCTGTTCACTGACCACCAGTGGGTGGAGCCCTCGGTGGTGACGGCTGACCTGCACGCCCGCTACGGCTCGCCCACATACTTCTACGCCTTCTACCACCACTGCCAGAGCCTGATGAAGCCTGTGTGGTCGGACTCGGCCCACGGGGACGAGGTGCCCTATGTGTTTGGCATCCCCATGGTGGGAGCCACTGACCTGTTCCCGTGCAACTTCTCCAGGAACGACATCATGCTCAGTGCTGTGGTCATGACCTACTGGACAAACTTCGCTAAGAGTGGGTGAGTACATTACACTGAGATCTGGTCAGCCTTGATTGTATAGTAAAATAATGGGGTCATTCTTTCACTTCTTTCAGAATATTTCCCATTTGTGTCCCTGTATTTTCCCAAAATGTTTTCCTAATCATATTTAGATGCGCATTGAAGCCTGTGCAGAAGAACCAATATTTATAGATATACAGTATAGACACACTTCACATGTACAGTGCCTTCAGAAAGTATTCGCACCCCTTGACTTATTCCACATTTTGTTGTGTTACAGCCTGAATTAAAAAATGATTACATTTAGATTTTTTTGTCCGTGGCCTACACATAATACCCCATGATGTCAAAGTGGAATTCTGATTATTTTTATTTTTCCAAATGAAATATCGAATCAATAAGTATTCAATCCCTTTGTTATGTCAAGCCTAAATAAGTACAGGAGTAAACATTTGCTTAACAAGTTGCATGGACTCACTCTTTGTGCAATAATAGTGTTTAATATGATTTTTGAATAACTACCTCATCTCTGTACTTTGAGCATGGTGAAGTTATTAATTACACTTTGGATGGTGTAACAATACACCCGGTCACTACAAAGACACATGCGTCCTTCCAAACTCAATTGCCGGAGATGAAGGAAACCGCTCAGGGATTTCACCATGAGGCCAATGGTGACTTTAAAACAGTTACAGAGTTGAATGGCTGTGACAGGAGAAAACTGAGGATGGATGAACAACATTGTAGTTACTCCACAATAATAACCTAATTGACAGAGTGAAAAAAGGAAGCCAGTACATAATACAAATATTCCAAAACATGCATCCTGTTTGCAACAAGGCACTAAAATAATACTAGAAAATGTTATGTTTGAGGCAAATCGAATACAACACATTACTTATTTTCAAGCATAGTGGTGGCTGTATCATGTTATGGGTATGCTTGTAATCATTAAGGACTGGGGAGATTTTCAGGATAAAAAAGAAACGGAATGGAGCTAAACACAGGCAAAATCCTAGAGGAAAACCTGGTTCAGTCTGCTTTCCACCAGACACTGGGAGATGAATTCACCTTTCAGCAGGACAATAACCTAAAACACAAGGCTGAATCTACATTGGAGTTGCTCACCAAGAAGACAGTGAATGTTCCTGAGTGGGCGAGTTACAGTTTTAACTTAAATCTACATGAAAATCAATGGCAAGACCTGAAAATGGTTGTCTAGCAATGATCAACAACCTATTTGACAGAGCTTGAATAATTGTTTTAAGAATAATGGACAAATGTTGCACAATCCAGGTGTGGGAAGCTCTTAGAGACTTACCCAGAAAGACACACAGCTGTAGTCGCTGCCAAAGGTGCTTCTACAAAGTATTGACTCAGGGGTGTGAATACTTATGTAAATTAGGTATTTGCAAACATTTCTAAAAACATGTTTTCACTTTGTCATTATGGGGTATTGTGTGTAGATGGGTGAGGAATTCAGGCTGTAACACAACAAAATGAGGAATAGGTCAAGGAGTATGAATGCTTTCTGAAGGTACTGTAGAATTGTAGATGATTCTCAGTAGAAGTAGGGTTTTGAATGTGCTTCAATGAAAAATGTAGGGCAGTGTTTCCCAACTCCAGTCCTCGAGTACCCTCAGCGGTACACATTTTTGTTGTAGCCCCAGACAAGCACACCTGATTCAACTTGCCAACTAACCATCAAGCCCTCATTGAGTTGAATCAGGTGAGTTTGTCCGGGTCTACAACAATGATTTGTGCTGTTTGGGGCACTCGAGGACTGAAGTTGGGAACACTGATGTAGGGAATGCTGAGCCCTTGAGGAGAGACTGTGACATTACATCAACCAGTCTCACAGCTCGCAACTTGCCTGTTGACATCCCCCATAATGAAACAAATGAAAGCTTAATGTCTTCTATATGAGTAGTCAATCTCTGATCCCTGTCTTCACTGTTTGTTTGCAGGGATCCCAACAAGCCAGTTCCCCAGGACACCAAGTTCATCCACACCAAGGCCAACCGCTTTGAGGAGGTGGCCTGGTCCAAGTACAACCCCCATGACCAGCTGTACCTTCACATCGGCCTGAAGCCTCGCATCCGTGACCACTACCGCGCCACCAAGGTCGCTTTCTGGAAGCACCTGGTGCCCCACCTGTATAACCTCCATGACATGTTCCAATACACCTCCACCACCACCAAGGTCCCTCCCCAGGACACCACCAACTCCAACGGTAAGAGGACTGGCACCACCAAGCGTCCGCCTGTCTCCACGGCCCACAGCAGTAATGGGGATGGGGAGGAAACGGGTCCTCTGATCGTGGCTAACCCGAGAGATTACTCCACTGAGCTGAGTGTCACCATCGCTGTGGGCGCCTCACTACTGTTCCTCAATGTGCTGGCCTTCGCCGCGCTCTACTACCGTAAGGACAAGCGCAGCCGGCAGGATGGCCACGGCAGCCCCCATCAAGCCAGCCCCCAGCGACAAAGCAATGGCAACGAAGTGAGCCACACCACCACCACCATCGACGAGAGCCTGTCCCATCAGATGACCCAGAGCAGCCAGATGAACCAGTGTGACACCCTGCATGACCTCCATGATCTCCATGACCTCCATGACCTCCATGACCTTCACGACCCCCTGCACCTCTCCACCAACATGGACTACACCATGACCCTGCGCCGCTCACCAGATGACATCCCCCTGATGACACCCAACAATATCACCATGATCCCCAACTCCTTGATGGGCCTTCCCAATATGCACCCCTACAGCACCTTCCCAGCCGGGTACAACTCCACAGGCCTGCCCCACTCCCACTCCACCACCCGGGTATAGACCCAGCCTGGGACAGATGACATACAGACCACAGGGGACAGAGATTGTAGAGGTGAGTTGAGGTGCGTGCTGTGCTGTACAGTAGTTTAGGAATGAATACAAAACAGTAGTTGGGATGGGATGCGTGGGTAAGATAAGTTTGAATTTATGTTCATGCTGCAAGAGCCATGCAAAGCTTTTTCTGCTCGAAGGGTGCAGAATTGCCACCAATATACTACTGCCTCCTCTTCCTCACAGAAGGAGGTCTATAAGCAGTGTCATTTTCTTATAATCATTTTCAAAGCCTTTGTGAGCTGGTTAAAATGTGGGAAAAAAGCTTTTTATTTCCCATTCTTGTCTTTTGAGGGTAACATTTATTTGTTTCTTTCTTGTACGACCTCAGTATAATGTTTGTACAGTTGGATTTGTACGGGAAGCTTTTTTCTTACTATGATATCTGCTTTGATTTTCAACAATTCTTTGTGGAACAATTAACATCTGGACTCATCCCTGACTGAAAGGACATTTGTAAAAAGCAGAAAATCTGTGTTATGAAGCTATTTTATACATATTCCTCATGTTACTCACAACTTAAAAGGGTATTTTTTACTTACTGACTAAAGAATGGCTTGTTACTGTAACATTCTCTGCTTAGAGAAATACTGTTACGGCGACTGTGATGAATTGAACCTTTACTACAACATTGATTACAATTTGTAGTAAAAGTATCACATTTATCCAAACAATATTTCTATTTGAATATGCACAACGTGTGTGCGTTCGTGTGTGCGTGTGTGTGCGTGTGTTTGTGTCTGTTTGTGTGCGCGTATGTTTGTGGGCGTGCGTGTGTCTGCGCACATGCGAAGTGTAATGTAAAAGTGTAAATTGATAAGACATTTGTTTGAAGTATTGGCTTTCATCATATTAGTGTTGTACTCCGATCTATGGTCGTCTGTTTAAGTACCTTTGTTATTTTTCAGTTAACTGTGTCTTCTTTTGCTAAACACGTACTGCGAATGCGACTTCTGCTTTGTTATAAACAGAGAATAGCTTAAGATGGCACCTACTCTAAACAACTGATATGATTCCATTGGCTTGGCTTCTTTGTACAGAATAAACTTAGACCAGCAGGTTTTTTATTGTTATTTGTCTATATGAATATAAAGGTATTCAGTAAGATAATTAAGTATATCACAATTGTATGTATAAACTACCTGAATCAATCAGATTTTAAAGAGTTTTGCTTAAAATATTGCAGATTGAGCAAGCTGAGTTTCACCCATAGGCTTCATCCCATTTACACAAAACCCAGATTTTGCAGCATAACACGTTTTGAAGCATTACTATGAAAGGCTCTTTTGAATTCAATGTGAACACTTCACAGTATTATTCTGGGAGAACGCACATCGCTCTGAGAATTATTGTCATCTTGCTTTCTTTGATACGATCATAGAACACAATTGACTAATACTACTGTTCAATATCAATGGGCTGATTAAAGATTTTTTGGAACTGAGTTGTCTTCTTGTCCAAATCCATGAACAGCTTTACTATGAGTCAGATATGGCTAGATGGCCAATCTAATTCAATTGTATCACATATCAAGATTATTTTTCAACGGAAAACAAACAGCACAATTTCAGCTTGGATTTCAGCATCGGGGCAATGCCCCATATATGACTGGGACCAGTTGAGATTACATAGACACAGCTTTAGCTTATTATCATAATCTATGGTACATTTGTAACTGTATGTTGATATTTTGGTCAAGGGCTATGACTGGGGAAAGTCAAAGAGGATAAGAGGGTACAGGCACACTCCAAAAAGACAGTGTGGTGTTTGCTCCAGCTGCACACTGGGGCCATTGTAAGGAGTGGGCTTTGACATCAACTGGGTCAGGGATGAGGGAGGGGAGGGGAGGGAGGGTAGCAGCTGGATCCAGCCCTCAATGTCCCCTTGTTAGTCTTCTTAATCAATGTCAGTCCAGTGGCATTTACATGGTAGGCCTTTTGTTTTATACCTTTGGTCTGTATATTCTTCATATCTCTCTGTGTTTCCTGAAGATGCTTCTCTGAAGAGCCGAACACACCCAGCAGCCAGAGCTTGCTCTCATTGACCATGTGGTGCCCTTTACGTACCTCAGATAGGCAGCACACATACTATGCAGACCATGAATAGCCTGGCTACTAAGAGAGAATAAACTGCTCATGCAGCAGCCCACACATGATCACACATGATGATCACACATACAGTAAAAAGGCCTACAGATCTGCTATCTTAATTTCACTCTGTTTCTCACAGCAGGAAAATAATTATGCAGCAACAGGAAATCTGAATTATTATGTGGATTATAAGTAATGGACATTTTTTTTGTAGGGGTTGATACATTTTTTGTTAGGGGAAATCAAGTTTGACATTTCAAAGTAGAAATTACAAACTTTAGAAGCCTTTTTAAACCTCAAATACACTATAATTTGAATTTCTTCCTGCGCTGGAAAATTCTCCGCAAAAACAGAGTGTTCAAATTAAGATAGTAGATCTGTACGCATAGGAATAGGATTGTATTTAGGGAAATTGTTATAAGGTTTCTGCTCTGGATTGGTGAATACAGGATGTCATACTCAGTCTAGGAGAAATTTTGAAAAATATGGCATATCTTTTGAAATGTGAAATGATATGAAGTGCTGCTCATTGAGTTGTATCTGATTGCTATCATTTAAAACAAGTTATAAATCAAGGGCACCCATGCCTGTAAAGTTAATACAAGCTGTATCTATGTAATAACGTACTCCTAAAATCCAAAGCCAATTTATAGGGAGACATGCCACAGCAATGTTTACAATGAAGTCTGCTGCAAGTGTACTACACAGAAAAGGCTATGTGTTTGTGTGAACTTGTTATGCATGAGAGTGACTGAAAAGCAAGGGTCTATGGGTCTTTGACCCCTGCACTGTCCTTAATGTTGAACCCAGGGCTGCATTAGTGATGGGTAGTGGCTGAAAAGGGACTTTGTGTCTTTAAGATCTGCTGGCTCTGGGAGCTGGGGGTCTGTCTATTGTTGGTCAGACAAAAGCTTGAGTCAGATTCATATAGGAGTGGTGGGGAATAACTTCTCAAATCACAGTCACAAAGCCGCCAAGCTAAACCTCAATAACCCCATACCTCTTTCTGAACATGGGTAAGTGGTTATCTAATGAGTTTTTAATATTTTCTATGACTATCTTAATAGTAAAAGTCTGTGGAATATATTTAATCTACTTTTGAAATATATATATATATATATTTTAGAAAATATAATTGTTGCTTCACTTGAGAACAATATGAAGGCTTGATTAATATTGTGATAATTGCTGGTTTTATTGCAAGTTGATTGTATGATTGTCTGATAAGATTATAATGTCCACTTGTGGGTACCTCATGGGTTATTCATAACACAACATTGGTAGTATTGCAACATTAGAAACATAGGCAGGATTGCTCAAATATTATTCCAGGTTGCATGTAGATAATATTGTAGACTAAATAGCCAATTTGGAACATTTTAGATAAGCTAAGCTTATTGATACTCATTACTCAAAATATTGATTGCAATTCCTTGAAAATAAAACATGCGATTCAAATACATTCAGGATCATCATCTAATCAATGAGATTAAAATTAAAATCAAACCAGCTCTCACACAGCTAATATCTGTAAGATATTTTCTAAGAGGTGGATTGAACTCATTGGGGTTCAGAGAGACAGAGGACCAGCGCAGGCTGCTGTCAGGGAGAGGTCATGCAAGGTCGATCACGTCAAAGGCTCTCACACTTCCAGTCTTGTCCAGGGCATAATTAGCACATTTGCATGGAATCCTTTGATTCACGCGGTAGATCTGACTCTGGAGTCAGTTTAAGTTTCATGGAATCCTTTGATTCACGCGGTAGATCTGACTCTGGAGTCAGTTTAAGTCGACCAACTATTCCTCCTTCACTACTATTTCTTCAAACAAAATAGTTTCTCTGCACTACAGTTGATTCAGATTTAGCATGATTTAAGGACTTAGTTTGGTAGGATCCTTCAGTGGTATCTGTGCTGTGATTTTATTAATAGGTTATCGTGGCGTTTCAAAGCACAGCTGAAGAGGGGGCGTCTGCAGCTGATGTAATTTCCAGGGACTCAAACAACTTTCCAGCTGTTGCTGTTTTTATTTAAATGGCAGTATATTTCATTAATATACTTTGTTCCTTCCTACCAAGTAAAATCACAGAAACCATAATATTACAGGAACATTTAGTCAGTGTGCAATAGTTGCTCAGTCATCTATTATGTATGATCATGACAGTGTTTGCCATTCCCGAATGGGGTTTGTAGATCATACAACTTTGATGAGCCACTTGGTTGTTGTTGTGAAGATATTTCAGTTTCCCCCACCCATTCATTGTGCTTCCTCCCACCCTTGAACACTTGAACCGCAGTCCCCACCCCTGCTAACATAGACACTTATTCGGTGCCATAGTACCAGTCCCAGCCAGCTGTAGCTGTGGGCTGGACTGGGTGAATAGCACTGACGTTGCCAGCGGTACTGTGAGAATCCTGGTGGTGGAGGTACTCCCTGACCTCCGCCCCACCTGCCCAGGCGCCCGATGGCTTGTTTATTAGATTGTTGGGTTGTGTGTGTGTGTGTGTGTGTGTGTGTGTGTGTGTGTGTGTGTGTGTGTGTGTGTGTGTGTGTGTGTGTGTGTGTGTGTGTGTGTGTGTGTGTGTGTGTGTGTGTGTGTGTGTGTGTGTGTGTGTGTGTGTGTGTGTGTGTGTGGTGTGTGCGCTTGTTTTGTGTGTGTGAGGTGGTGCTAGTGTGGTCTTTGTTTGTTTGACATCACTGGCCTTTGTTCTCCTCCACTCCTAGTTAAGACAAAGGGCACTGTGTATCCCGCCACAAAGACAGGCTCTCTCTCTAAGCCCCTGGAGCCCATCCTTCAGTGCCCTCTTCTCTCTCTCCTCTCTTGGTGACGCCTGTGGTGGCGGGTGGTGGTGAAAGAGGGTTGGACTCTGGAGAGAAGAGGGACTGAACTGTGAGCTGTTGGCAGGAGCTGAGGAGCTTTTACACACGGATGAAACCAGTGCAGAGAGCTGTTCTTTAGTTGCAATATCCTGCAGAAGAGCCTTTAGCATCACTGGTTCATAAACTCTTTGCTTGTTGTTGAGGAGCACAAGATCGAAAGCAGCAAATGTTTCCGGTCAGACAGCCTTGGCTTTGCAAAGCCCTAGGTGCATCTCTCTCTCTGATTCCTATACCAATACAGCCATTAACAGTCTGGATGTTTCCTATCTGCTTCCCCAGCACAGCTTACATTGGAGGAAGTGTATGAGAGTGCTGTGAAGTCATTGGCGGCTGGTTTTGTATGGGCGCTTTAACGTTACTTGGTTGGATACGCTGCTCTGCTGCACTTGGTTTCGCTGTTGTGTTTCGCTAAAATGTTTCTGTTGCTTTCATGCCTGTTGATGGAAGTTGTTGGTGGATGTTGATGGATTTTCAGCAGAAACAGTGGGGTCTTTCTTTTCAACAGCTCCCCAAGTAGGGTGACTGACAGGTGTCTGGACTGTGGCGTAGATGTGCTGTGTGTTGGTGTGTGCGGTGTGTGCCGCCTGTGTGTTGATGTATTATGCCCCCTCACCAGGTTGTTATGATTGCTGTATCCGCTGCCTGGGGGCAGTGCCCTACCCGTCCCTGGTGGCCACTCTGCTCTGCTTCACCGGCATGGCACTGTTCTGTGGCTGTGGGCACGAGGCACTGGCCAACACAGAGGTTCTCGCTGAGACTTACTTCGCTCGTAACATACAAGACTATGTTGTCCTGGCCTCATTGTGAGTTGAGTGGTCCTTTTAATTGATGAGTAGAATTTTCTTCCTAGTAAGTGTTTGTATTTGTAGGTAGGTTGTGCAAATCAAGCAACATAAATGTAAAGACTCTTACAGTAGTAGTAGTAGTAGTAGTAGTAGTAGTAGTAGTAGTAGTAGTAGTAGTAGTAGTAGTAGTAGTAGTAGCAGTAGTAGTAGTAGTAGTACCCCTTCCTTTAGATAGGTTGAGAGCAGCCACCCTTCAACAGCAAATTTGTATATCTGACCTCTCCTTATTATGACCTGTCCTTGTCTCCCAGTATCAAGTACTTCCAGTACGTGATCTATGGCCTGGCCTCTTTCTTCTTCCTTTACTGCATCCTGCTGCTGGCCGAGGGATTCTACACCACCAGTGCCGTCAAGCAGACCTTCGGGGAGTTCCGGAGCACCAGATGTGGCCGCTGCCTTAGTCTGACGGTGAGTAGGGGAGTGGGAGAGAGAGGTGAGGGGGGAGGAGGGAATGACGTCACCTCGCTGTTAGGTTGCTAAAATAATATTGACACTATAGCCTACTGTACTCTAGCTTGTAACCCACCCACTGCAATAGAGGTTGAAAAACAATCCATAAACAATTCATAGAGTAGTTAATTAATCATCAGTTAATTACCCATGAATCCCTCATATATTATGCTCTGGGGATATTAGGCTCATGTTAGAGTATTTACCCTCTGTGGTGGGGTATTACTGCAGTAATAAGGCCTCATGGGACATGTTGTGTCACATCCTGATTCCCTGGAATTTGACCAATAACTTCCTGTGACCTCCTACTGTGCTTCCTGCTACACAGTTCATCATTGTGACATACGTCCTGGCAGTGATCTGGCTGGCGGTGTTTGCCTTTACAGCCATACCCGTCTTCTTCTTCTTCAACATGGCACAGACCTGCCACACCATCAACATCCTGGCTGAGACGACACCCAGCATCAACCAGCATGGCTGGATCTGCATGGATGCCCGGCAGTATGGTACGTTTAGCTTATGACGGGCCCAGCTGGGCCACCTTATGTTATTTTCTTTTTAATACAATTTTTACATTTGAAATGTACTGTACTTCATTTCACATTAATGAGACAAGCTTCACTTTAGGACTGCTGCCTTGGAATGCAATGCCAGGGAAGGCTTGTGGAATGACCTTGGCATCCATTTGCAAAACAAAAGAGGTGAGTTGGTGGTAGCTCTGTCTGACAATAAAACTACTTTGAAAGAATGAGAATGTTCCTGGATTATGTAACCTTTAAACCACAAAACACATAGCTAAATTATCATTCTGCATTGCAAATCAATGTACAATACATGCACTCTATGAGGCCCCCTTTTATAATGTGTACTAAAATGCATTTGATCATATTTGCTTGTTTTGTCTTTGCAGTTCTTCGTCACCTATGACCTATACATTGCTGCCTTTGCTGGTGCAGGGATCGCTCTCTTGGCTCTGGTGAGAAAGAACGTGATGAATCTATGGGGCCTGTCAACCTCTTGGTTTAAGTTCAGAGTTTATAATTTATAACGCAGTTTATAATAGCTATCCTTCATAAACCATTTATAAATTAGTAAATAAACTATTAGCAGATTAATAATAGTTAAATATCAGTACATTACTAGTAACTATATTAGTTAAAAATTACAAAAATTATTATGTTTAACTAATGCAGTTACTAATAATGTACTAATCATTTAAAGATGTATACATAATTTGGTAATATTTAGTTCATTTATAAATGGCTTATAAAGGATAGTTATTATAAAGTATTACCGACTTGAATTTTGCAGCTCCATTTGGCTTAGTTTAAGGCATACCACCAAAGAGGTATGGGGTTAATTTGAGGCTCTTTGGCATAGAAGAATAATAACAGAGAAATAGAAAAATGTATCATACTCAGCACAGTAGCTAAGTTTTTATTTGATTTTCAACAATGATTAAGATGACAAGACCAGCCAGGTCATAAGAGAAAAGCTCACCAATAGAGAGCCCTGTGAGGGCATATTTTTTTTATTTTACCTTTATTTAACTAGGCAGGTCAGTTAAGAACAAATTCTTATTTTCAATAACAGTGGGTTAACTGCCTTGTTCAGGGGCAGAACGACAGATTGATTGTACCTTGTCAGCTCGGGGATTTGAACTGGCAACCTTTCAGTTACTAGTCCAACGTTCTAACCACTAGGCTACGCTGCCGCCTCATATGGAAGTGATCAATGTGTGCACGAAGAGAGATCAGCTTGTGAGGCTATTGAATAATTGTGTCATCTGAAAGAAGCTGCACTTTTGCAAAAACATATTTTGGAATTCTTTCATTTTTTTAATAGTTTCTCTTTTGTCCCACTCTTCATCTTTCTCTCTAGTTTATGTATGTGGTAGCCACCACATATAACTATGCAGTCCTGCGGTTCCTGGGCAGGAAAGGGCTGCGCTGTTAAAAACTGTGCCCTTTCACGTCTCCATCACCCCATAGACTGGGCCTGAGGGGGGCAGTTACACATCACACCACTGAACTTCATCCATCCCCTGTGAGACACACCTGCAACCTGGATCCCCTACCTACTGCTGGCTGCTTCCCTGGAGGGCTCCAATTACTGACACATCGTTCATCTGGCCAGCAGGTTTATCACCTCAGCCTAGCCTCAGAGCCATACTTTATGTATTTCTGAGCACCTCCAAGATGTATGATACCGACTAATGGTCTAGTTACTTTAGACAGAAACGAAAGTAGGGAGGTTGGTCAAAGAGGAGGGGTGGGCGCAATCCGTGACTGTATGATATTGTTTGACCGCTATTCCATTCATAACGTAACCTAATGTAACGTAATATATCATACTAAATGGAGTGTCACAGATTTACGTTGAGAATAATACAGATTGCCCTGAGACCACGTTGGGTCGTTATAACTTTAAGCCCCTCCCCCTGCTCACCAGTCTTATACCTTTGGTTCTCAGTCCAGGAGGATGACTCTCTGATGTCTGTTGCTAATTTTCACAATGGATGTAGCGTCTCTGGTTTTGGTTCACACTTTTTTTTTTTTTTTTACTTTTATAAAGTGTCACTGACGCTATTGTCAGATTGTGGGCTCTATTTAGCTCTCTAAATCTGAGTGACTTGGAGAGATGGCTGCTCTCCATGCTAATCAGAACTAAGAAACCGACCCCAGTCGCCTTGCTTACTGATATGTATATAGATTGTGAACATGATCTAGCTCCTGTTGCTTTAGATTGTGTTAGTAAATGAGCTGTCCATTACTGTAACTAGAGCAAACAGCAGAATGTGCCAAAGTTCTCCACAACGCTCAAGTGAAATGTGGGAGTGTAATGTGGGAGTCGCTCTTGTCTAAGGGTGTCAAAGCACTTATGGCAGCTTTTTTGCACTCACTCTTG
Organism: Salmo trutta; assembly: GCF_901001165.1. NCBI lineage: Eukaryota > Metazoa > Chordata > Actinopteri > Salmoniformes > Salmonidae > Salmo > Salmo trutta. The sequence continues at coordinate 39,233,052 of NC_042971.1, read as the reverse complement.
ATGTAGTACCTATTGTTTGTCCTTTTGACTGATTACTGTGTGTGGGATGCAAGGAAACCCAATTCTATGGACGTGCTAAAGGTATAAGCTAAATAAGATACTCAGTTTTCATTCTCCATATGTATTAATGCTCTCTGCTTTTAAACTGTAGTGTTTGATTTCCAGGGGATTTCTGGCTGGTGAGTGGCCTGCTATGCTATTTACTGAATTGGGTGTGTATATAATGCTGTGTTGAATTGATTAGCCATTAAAATGTATCAAAGCCTTTGAAACCAAGGCATTAAAATATTGTGCTTCATTTCAATGTCATGCAAATGTCAAATGGTAAAACAAAACTTCCAGTGAGGTTGTCCACATGGGTAATATAATGCACAACAACAAACAACAAGACAAACGTTATTAGAAGTTAATTCTTGACATAAATTATGGAAACTGTCATAAATAATTTATATATTTTTTCTCATTACAGATATACATGCCGTCCACATGGTGAAAACACAATAAATGGGGAAAAAACTAACTATTTGTTTACAGAAAAAAAGTCTTACATTCACAAAAAAATGGCATTCAGTGTCAGGGAAGAAAAATGTATGATAACTCTGGAAATATAATATCTTACAAAAAAAAAGAACAATGTTAGCAAGTAATCTGTCAAAATGGTTGTGTTGGTGACAGGGATGTTCCAGGGATGACACTGCTGTGCCCTCTGTGTCAAGGTGATGAGAAGCCCTGGGGCCTACATGGTTTTAATAAAGCAGCCATCACAGTGGATCACTCTCCCATGCACGAACATGGCGGTCGTCATGTCCCCCAAGGCCTTACCGCACAACCCGCACTGAAAAAAGGAAATATTCCCCTCAGTATGGAGAGAGAGAGAGGACTACCATATCACCAAAAAACAAGTGTCATAATGTTCAGTTCACTGACAGATTATTTTTTTAACAATGGGGTGTCTGGACAAGGGTTGGGGTGCTGTACCTTAAAACAGTCTGGGTGGCTGTAGATTTGTGGGTAATTGATTGTGATCTTGACATTTCCATCAATTGACTTGTCACAGTATGAACAAAGGGCTTTGCCATCCCTGCAGGGGAGAGGGGAAGTTCATCACTATCGAGTACGGTTAAAACATCTCTTTCTTAAGTATAGAAAATACACTATAACCTTTGGCATAGCTAAAACAGACTCGATTGTTATCAATTGGCACAAAATAAGTTTACTTTTACAGTGGTGGAAAAAGTACCCAACTGTCATACTTGAGTGAAAGTAAAAATACCTTAATAGAAAATGACTCAAGTAAAAGTCACCCAGTAAAGTCCTACTTGAGTAAAGGTATAAACCGTTTCAAATTCCTTATATTAAACAAACCAGATGGCACCATTGTCTTGTTTTTTTTATTTACAGAAAGCCACGAGCAATCTCCAACACTCAGATATTTTTTTTTACAAATGAAGCATTTGTGTTTAGTGAGTCCGCCAGATCAGAGGCAGTAGGGATGACCAGGGATGTTCTGTTGATAAGTGTGTGAATTTGACTATTATCCTGTCCTGCTAAGCACTCAAAATATAATGAGTACTTTTCGGTGTCAGGGAAAATGCATGGAGTAAAAAGTACAATATTTTCTTAACGAATGTATGAGGTAAAACGAGGTAAAAGTAAAATAGTCAAAACTATAAATAGTAAAGTACAGATACCCAAAAAACTACTTAAGTAGTACTTTAAAGTATTTTTACACCACTGTACTTTTATGAGGAGAAATGCGCATTCTGCAATGTGTAGTATTATGCTGGGGTAATTATTGGTGTAATATAAAAAAAACTGTCTTCCCCTTACTCATAGTAAAGGTGTGCTCCTTTTAGGCCTACTATAGTCTGAACATGGACAGAATGACAACACTTACTTGGTGTGACGAAAGTCATGGACTATCTGATGCTGTGGTTCAGCATCCTCCTGTTGCTGAATGCTGAAACATTACAGAAACAAATAGACACTAAAATTGCACTGCCCAAATGTAGAAAATGTACATACTATGCGGGTGTCTTGCTGCATTACTACTGCATGTATTGACTGTATGTATGCATGTATCGAATAACTTAAAGGGTAAATGTACATTTGAAATGTGTGCTTGTTTACTGTACTGATTAACTTAACCACTCAAATGACTTTAAAATAATTGTATTGTCTCTAATAGGAAAGGATTAGGACAACTTAATATGAGGGCAAACTCACAGTGATGGAACCTGACCCCCACAAGGGGATGGTGTAGGTTCTGATGCAGGTGCTATTATATCATCTGCCACGACTTCAGCAGCAGGTAGCTCCACGTCTAATGCCTCAAGTTCAATAGCAGCTGATAATTCCTGAACAACTTCAACAGCTGCTTCAGCCACAGCTTCAGCTTCAATGATGGGTTCAGATGTTGACTCCTCAATTACAGGTTTAACTGCAGCCACAGGCTCAACTACAGGTTTAACTGTAGCCACAGGCTCAACTACAGGTTTAACTACAGCCACAGGTTCAACTACAGGTTTAACTGTAGCCACAGGCTCAACTACAGGTTTAACTGCAGCCACAGGCTCAACTACAGGTTTAACTGCAGCCACAGGCTCAACTACAGGTTTAACTGCAGCCACAGGCTCAACTACAGGTTTAACTGCAGCCACAGGCTCAACTACAGGTTTAACTGCAGCCACAGGCTCAACTACAGGTTTTACTGTAGCCACAGGCTCAACTACAGGTTTAACTGCAGCCACAGGCTCAACTACAGGTTTAACTACAGCCACAGGTTCAACTACAGGTTTAACTGTAGCCACAGGCTCAACTACAGGTTTAACTGCAGCCACAGGCTCAACTACAGGTTTAACTGCAGCCACAGGCTCAACTACAGGTTTAACTGCAGCCACAGGCTCAACTACAGGTTTTACTGTAGCCACAGGCTCAACTACAGGTTTAACTGTAGCCACAGGCTCAACTACAGGTTTAACTGCAGCCACAGGCTCAACTACAGGTTTAACTGTAGCCACAGGCTCAACTACAGGTTTAACTGCAGCCACAGGTTCAACTACAGGTTTAACTGCAGCCACAGGCTCAACTACAGGTTTAACTGCAGCCACAGGCTCAACTACAGGTTTAACTGCAGCCACAGGCTCAACTACAGGTTTAACTGCAGCTACAGGCTCAACTACAGGTTTAACTGCAGCCACAGGCTCAACCACAGGTTTAACTGCAGCCACAGGCTCAACTACAGGTTTTACTGTAGCCACAGGCTCAACTACAGGTTTAACTGCAGCCACAGGCTCAACTACAGGTTTAACTGCAGCCACAGGCTCAACTACAGGTTTTACTGCAGCCACAGGCTCAACTACAGGTTTAACTGCAGCCACAGGCTCAACTACAGGTTTTACTGCAGCCACAGGCTCAACTACAGGTTTAACTGCAGCCACAGGCTCAACTACAGGTTTAACTGCAGCCACAGGCTCAACTACAGGTTTAACTGCAGCCACAGGTTCAACTACAGGTATAACTGCAGCCACAGGTTCAACTACAGGTTTTACTGTAGCCACAGGCGTAACTACAGGTTTAACTGCAGCCACAGGCTCAACTACAGATTTAACTGCAGCCACAGGCTCAACTACAGTTTTAACTGCAGCCACAGGTTCAACTACAGGTTTAACTGCAGCCACAGGCTCAACTGTAGCCACAGGCGCAACTACAGGTTCAACTGCAGCCACATGTTCAACTACATGTTTAACTGCAGCCACAGGCTCAACTATAGGTTTAACTGCAGCCACATGTTCAACTACATATTTAACTGCCGCCACAGGCTCAACTACAGGTTTAACTGCAGCCACAGGCTCAACTACAGGTATTACTGCAGCCACAGGCTCAACTACAGGTTTAACTGTAGCCACAGGCTCAACTACAGGTTTAACTGCAGCCACAGGCTCAACTACAGGTTTAACTGCAGCCACAGGCTCAACTACAGGTTTAACTGCAACCACAAGCTGAACTACAAGTTCAATTGCCTCCACAGCCGCTGGCCAAACTGCAGGTTCTTCAGAAACACTGTCAACAGGTTTCGCTACAGGTTCTAAGACTGATTTTACAGCAGCCTCTTCTGATTGGACTTCACTTGCTGGTTCCACTGTGGGTCCCACGGTGGGTTCTGCAGTGAGTTTTGCGATGAGTTCTCCAACAGCTTCTTCCACAGATGCAGGTTCCTCAGTCGTTGTCTCAGAGGGCTCTGCTGCCTCTGGTTGGTCAGCAGGTGCATCTACAGATTTTCCAGCTGCTGGTTCATCTACAGATTCCTCCACCGCAGGTTGTTCCACAGGTTTCCCAAGAGATTTGTCTTCTGATTCTGCTGTTGGTGTATCCACTGACTCCTCCACAGCGTCTGACAACTCCTCAGGCCTACTGTAAATCAGTCACACAGAATTAGCACTTAAATACGCTTTATGGCAGTAACTGATTCAAGCACCCATTATACTAATTCTGGCAGGGTGAACAACAGCACCTGCTATCTATATTTCTCCTCAATTATATTCTAAATGTGCACCAAATCTATTATTGCATAAAACAAAGTAAGGAAACATAAATTTTAATGGAGCTGGGGATGTGCTTGGCTACTTCATAGTGAATACATTACCCCTTACCCTCCTGGGAAATGGCCTATATGGATAGGGCTAGATTGAAATCTTTTTTTACAGGAAAAATATGGAAATTATATACATAACCATGTTAGTAATTCAAAGGGAGATTATGGAAAAATTATTAGGCTAAAGGTGGGGACACAACAGTTAACCTGACACAAGACTGAATCCAAACATTACACTTGATTTTATGTGCATTTTACATTTACTGTATTTTTAGCCACGTTTGATGATAACGAAATCTGAAAATACTCTGGATATATTCAGTAACATGATAAGAATATTATTGGGAAATTTAGGGTAGGTGCAACATAAGACAAAACAATTACAAGAGTTTGAGTGAGGTCTAAGTGGTGGCCACACCTCTCCAAAGTGTGCACAGTTCCAAAGTCATTTCAATGCACTTTCATGACTCAAAGAAGAGTCTTCAACTAAACTCAGCAAAAAAAGAAACATCCTCTCACTGTCAACTGCATTTATTTTTAGCAAACTTAACATGTGTAAATATCTGTATGAACCTAAGATTCAGCAACTGAGACATAAACTGAACAAGTTCCAGACATGTGACTAACAGAAATTGAATATTGTGTCCCTGAACAAAGGGGGGCTCAAAATCAAAAGTAACAGTCAGTATCTGGTGTGGCCAACAGCTGCATTAAGTACTGCAGTGCATCTCCTCCTCATGGACTGCACCAGATTCACCAGATTTTGACACAAATGCGCGCACAGGAACACTACCTGATCTAACGAGCACACGAGGGGACAGCTTTATTACAGGCCATACTGTTTCTAACTGTCTTAATCTCCCCCATAGAAACAACAGTGACAGCACCGTCAACAAAAACGGAAGGGATCTTTTGCAGCTCTGTAGAAGCCTGGGTCTGTACTTTGTCAATGGTAGGTTACGGGAGGACTCTTTGGGGAGATTCACCTACTGCTCACCTCTTGGCCACAGTACAGTAGACAATATGATCACAGACATGGACCCTTTCTCTCTCAGCTCATTCACTGTCAAGCCACTAACACCTCTGTCTGATCACAGCCAAATTACGTTGTTCCTCAAAAGAACAGACATGGAAACAACCACACATTCACAGCCCAGTAAGCTGTACAACATCAGAAATTCATACAGATGGGCCCAAAACAGCACAGAAGAATACCAGAAAGCAACCTGGAACCAAAATATCCAAACACTCTTAGATAACTTTCTGGATACCACATTCACTCACAGTAAAGAAGGCATCAATCTAGCAGTACGAAACATCAACTATATATTCAGGCAAACGGCAAAAGAAGCACAATTGAAATTGATAAAAAACTAAACTAAAAAAATCACAGATGACAACTGGTTTGATGCAGATTGTAAAATTATAAGGAAAAAACTTAGAACACTATCCAACCAAAAGCACAGAGACCCAAATAATGGTGAATTACGCCTTCATTACTGTGAGACTTTAAAACTCTATAAACGTACACTCAGAACCAAAAAAGCACAGTACAACAGCAAGCAGCTGACACTAATTGAGGAGTCCATAAACACAAACAACTTTTGTCAAAATTGGAAAAAACTAAAAAAATCTAAACAAGAGGAATTAGCGATACAAAATGATGACATATGGACAACCCATTTCAAAACACTCTACAACACAGTTCAAATTGACACAAACGCAGAACAACGGCAAATCCATGAGAAGTTGAATGGATTAGAAAAAGCTATAAAGGACAATCAAAATCCATTGGACTCCCCAATTACTGACCAGGAGCTCTATAAGAAACTTCAGGCTCTCAAATTTAAAAAAGCCTGCGGACCTGATGGCATCCTAAATGAGATGCTCAAACTCACTAGTGCAAAATTTCAATTGGCTATATTAAAACTGTTTAATTTGATCCTGAGTGTAGGTTATTTCCCTGACATCTGGAATCAAGGACTCATAACCCCAATCTTTAAGAATGGAGACAAATTTGACCCTAACAATTACAGAGGCATTTGTGTGAACAGTAACCTGGGGAAGGTTTTCTGTAGTATCATCAATGTAAGAGTTCTAAACTTCCTTAATAAGCACAATGTCTTGAGTAAAAGCCAATTTGGATTTATACCAAAACATCGCACAACTGATCATATTTACACCTTACACACCCTGATAGATAAACATGTCCACCAAAATAATACCAAAATATACACTTGCTTTATCGACTTCCAAAAAGCATTTGATTCTATTTGGCATACAGGACTGTTCTACAAAGTTATTGAAAGTGGTGTAGGGGGTAAAACATATGATATAATTAAATCAATGTATACTGGCAATACGTGCAGCATTAAAATTGGTAAGAAAAGAACAGAATTCTTTAACCAGGGGCGGGGCCTTCGTCGGGGTTGCAATCTGAGCCCTGCACTCTTCAATATTTACATTAACGAATTGGCCACTATTCTAGAAAAACCCTCAGCCCCTGGTGTTAGTCTCCACAATTCAGAAGTTAAATGCCTACTCTTCGCAGATGACCTATGCCTGCTGTCACCCACAGCACCTGGCCTACAGCAGAGCCTGGACCTGCTACAGCAGTACTGCCAGACCTGGGCCCTGGCAGTAAACCCCAAAAAAACTAAAATAATGATTTTCCAGAGAAGATCCAGATCTCAGGGAATTAGACCAAAGTTCTCAATTGGTACAAAATATATAGAGTACTGTACACACTACAATTACTTAGGTTTAAAAATAAGCTCAACTGGACACCTTAATGAGGCAGTGAATGAACTGAGAGAGAAAGCACGCAGGGCATTCTACGCCATTAAAAAGCAAATTCAAATTGAAATACCTATTAAAATTTGGCTAAAACTAATTGAATATGTCATTGAACCAATTGCACTTTATGGCAGTGAGGTGTGGGGTCCACTTGCAAAACAAGATTTCATCAAATGGGACAAACACCCCATTGAAACCCTACATGCAGAGTTCTGTAAGATTCTCCTACGTGTCCAGAGGAAAACTACAAACAATGCATGCAGGGCAGAATTAGGCCAATATCCACTAATAATAAAAACTCAAAAAAGAGCAATTAAGTTTTGGAAACATCTAAAATACAGTCACCCCCTCTCATATCATTACCAAGCCCTGCAATGCCAAGAGCTGAGCAAAGAAAAGAGTCCCCTCATCCAGCTGGTCCTCGGGCTGAGTTCACAAACCTGTTCTACTAACACACTGAAGCCTCAGGACCAGAACATCCAACCAATCAGAATAAACCAAATTACAACACAGTCAAAACAAAACTACATTGCTTATTGGGAAACACAAGCACAAACACAAAGCAAAATGCAGTGCTATCTGGCCCTAAATCGACAGTACACTATGGCTAAATATTTGACCATGGTTACTGATCAAAACCTTAGAAAAACCTTGACAAAGTACAGGCTCAGTGAGCACAGCCTTGCTATTGAGAAGGGTAGACACAGGACAACCTGGCTCCCTGTAGAGGAAAGGCTGTGCAACCACTGCACCACAGCAGAACCTGAGACGGAGCTGCATTTCCTGACAAAATGTCAAAAATATAAAACAATTAGAGAGTGTCATTTCCCCAAATTTGAAACCCTTATTCAATGTTTCAAAGACCTCTCTGATGAGGATAGGCTACCCATCCTGTTGGGGGAGGACGCAGAGAGCTGTGTGTTGGCAGCGCACTACATTGCTGCCTGCCATAAGATGAGGGACAGTGTCTGACAGACCAATAAACCTGCACATGTCCTCTATTGTATGATTATTGTTATATGTATGGTTATTTTGACCCTTGGTTATTGTTGTTACTGTTGTCCCGTTGACAATTTTTGATTCTCATTTTTTATTTATTTTTATATTGTAAATATCCAAAATAAGCTTTGGCAATATGTATATTGTTACGTCATGCCAATAAAGCAAATTGAAAATTGAGAGAGAGAGAGAGAGAGAGAGAGAGAGAGAGAGAGAGAGTGAGTGAGTGTGGGTGAACGGATGATCTCTGCATGTGTATTTCCCACCGGAAAGCATGGAGGAGGTGTAATGGTGTGGCGGTGCTTTGCTGGTGACACTGTCTGTGATTTATTAACCTCTCTTGGGTAGGGGGCAGTATTTTCACGTCCTGATGAAAAGCGTGCCCAAAGTAAACTGCCTGTTACTCAGGCCCAGAAGCTAGGATATGCATATAATTGGTAGAATTTGATAGAAAACACTCTAAAGTTTATAAAACTGTTAAAATTATGTCTGTGAGTATAACAGAACTGATATGACAGGCGAAACCACGAGGACAAACCATCCCAAAAAAAACAATTTTCATCCTACCACTGTTTTCAATGGCTGTCACTTTTATTATAAGGCGAAATCCTCCCAGATTGCAGTTTCTAGGGCTTCCACTAGATGTCAACAGTCTTTAGAAAGAGATTCATGCTGGTTTTGGAAAAATGAGGCAGAAATTGTAGTTTTTCTAGGTGGCTCCCATTTTGGCTGTAGTGTTTCCAAGCACGTGGAAGAGACCGCATTCTTTGGTATTTTTCTCCGATAAAGACAATAACGATTCTCCGTCTTAAATTTGATCGTTTATTTACGTATTAGGGTACCTAAGGTTCGATTATAAACGTTGTTTGACTTGTTTGGAAAAGTTTATTAGTAACGTTTGGGATTCATTTTGTATGCATTTTGATGGAGGGAAACTGGGTAGATTATTGACTGAAGCGCACCAGCTAAACTGAGTTTTTATGAATATAAAGAAGGACATTATCGAACAAAAGGACCATTTGTGATGTATCTGGGACCTTTTGGAGTGTCAACAGAAGAAGATAATCAAAGGTAAGGCATTTATTATATCGCTATTTCTGACTTTCGTGGCGCACCTGCCTGGTTGAAATATGTTCTTCATGCTTTTGTATGCGGGGCGATGTCCTCAGATAATCGCATGGCGTGCTTTCGCTGTAAAGCCTTTTTGAAATCTGACACAGCGGCTGGATTAACAAGAAGTTAAGCTTTATTTTGATGTATTACACTTGTGATTTTATGAAAGTTAAATATTTATAATTCTGCAGTTTGAATTTCACGCTCTGCTATTTCACTGGATTTTTGCCAGGTGGGATGCTACCTTCCCACCTGCCCATAAGAAGTTTTAAGAATTCAAGTCACACTTAACCAGCATGGCTACCACAGCATTCTACAGCGATACACCACCCCATCTGGTTTGATTTGTTGAACGCTTTTTGGGTTCCTACATGATTCCATACTACATGATTCCACAATGATACTGGAAGCGATAAACAATATGTTATTCATATTTTACAAGGAAAAAAGACTCAGTTACTGAGTTTTATGTGTAGATAAAAATAAATAAAAGTGTAAATATACATTAAAAAAAAACACTACACTAAAACACAAACACCCACTCAAATTTCTTAGCTGCTGAGAGGACATAGGACTTTGCCAGGGGTCCGACCCTGCTAGATGTCAATGACCTACAGAAGAAAGGGGTAATTAAGTTATGACATGTTATTGCACTTTAATAACTGTCCAATATTGATTCCTCGCATGCACAGTCAAAGGTAATTGTCATCTTACCATTTGGTGATTTCCTTAGGGGTCAGTGGGTCAACATCTGGTGTCACTGTAGGACTGTAGGGGTTGCATGGAGCAAGAGAGGTAACAGGACTGGATTCAGCTGAAAAGAGACCAGTGGGTTTCTTTGGAAGTTCTGGCTTGCTTGAGAGAAGAAAATAGTGGGGTTGTGGAATGTTAGTTCCAAATAGACCAGCGCCATAAATATAACATTTTACTTAATTGTTAATTGCAATTAATGCTTTAGATAAATCCTTAATGTCTTAGACAAAGATAAATGTGCCTCCATTGTCTCCTAAAACATAAAGCGGGTGGATTTTGGTTTGGAATGGGTTACCGTGGTTTTCCCTTCTCTTCATCTGGGTCTGTCACTCTACGGATCCAGCTGCCATCTCCCTTGAGGGAAGTACGCACCTTCATGGTTCGAACCACCTGTGCTCTGTTAACTTCTACAACACACACACACACATTACATGCACACACATTACACACACGCACATTACATATACACTTCATATTATTCTGTGTTTTGATATACCAAAATTGCTCATGATGGAGCAGTGATGTTTTACATAGTGTTAAGTTACAGAGTTATGTAGGTCAACACACCCTTGGTGGCCATGGTCCAGTCCAAGTCTTTGCTTCCTATTGAAACAAAGAACACGATTGTTGGCTAATTGGCTGGGGGTCATAGTATGTACAGAACAGAAGTCTGTATGTACTAACTATATATTGCATTAGAAAAAGGTATACCCAAAGGCACTTCAGCCCAGTTTAAACAAAAAAGGGGAATCAGTTGCTAGACTGAAGGACTTGAAAATCCCCAAAAACATTCCTTCCCCCAGTGTCTGTTCATTATACTCTATGTTCCGTTTTTTGTTATGTTCCGTTTTTTGAGCGCGTTTGATTTATGTAGTGCTCTCGTTTTTGGAACTATAATAAAAGTGCGCCTGTTCATTATACTCTGCTCTCCTGCACCTGACTTCGCCTCCAATACACCTTCTGACAGAATTACACCCCTTCAATGGAGTCAGCAGGAGCAGGTACCCCGGTTAGAGGAGTCGAGGATTGCGTCCAGGAACATTCGGCCATGTTACAACATCTTGGTGCCATGATGGATCGCGTTGTCCAGACCATGGACTGCTGGGAGAGACAGGAAGTCTCTCCAGTGCCTCGACCAGCACAACCGGGGTTGTCTCCATCCGTTCCACCGGGGGGAGAGTTCCAGTGGGATGCGTCTCTCCCTTCCCAGGGAGTATGATGGAACGGCAGCACAGTGCCAGGGATTCTTGTTACAACTAGACCTCTACCTGGCCACTGTGCACCCAGCTCCCTCAGGAGGGGAGAGAGTGGCCACCCTCGTCTCCTGTCTCACAGGAAGAGCGCTGGAGTGGGCAAACACCGTGTGGAGAGAAGGAGACACGGCGCGAGACCACTTCGAGGAGTTCACCCGTCGCTTCAGGGCCGTCTTCGACCATCTCCCTGAGGGCAGAACGGCGGGGGATAGGCTCTTCCATTTGAAACAGGAAACGAGGAGCACCCAGGACTTCGCCCTGGAATTCCGGACCTTGGCCGTCGGAGCAGGCTGGAATGACAGGGCCCTCATCGACCACTATCGATGCAGCCTACGAGAGGACGTCCGACGTGAGCTGGCCTGCAGGGATGCCACCATTTCCTTCGACTAACTGGTGGATTTGTCCATCCGGTTGGATAACCTGCTGGTCACTCACGGACGTCCAGAGGGGGCTCTGTTGGTTCCATCGTCCAGCACCCCCGCTCCGGTGCCCATGGAGTTAGGAGGGGCTGCTCATAGGGTGACTGGAGGAGGAGCCATCACGTGCGCCATTTGTGGCCGCAGAGGACACACTGCCGGTCGGTGCCGTTTGGTTCCTCTGGGAGTCGAGGCAACAGGCAGGGCACTCTAGCGTCACCCCAGGTGAGTTCGCACCACACTCATCCAGAGTCCTCTGTTGATCAACTGTTTGTGCCTGTTTGTTTCCCTGAGTTTTCTCCACATTCCCAGCATAAGGCGCTCGTCGAATCAGGCGCAGCTGGGAATTTTATTGACAGAGCATTAGCCATTAGGTTAGGGATCCCTATTTTTCCTATAGTTAGACCCTTCCCGGTACACACTCTAGATAGTCGACCATTAGGGTCCGGGCTAATCAAGGAGGCCACCATCTCCTTTGCCATGGATATGCAGGGGAATCATGAGGAGAGAGTCAGTCTCTTTCTCATTGACTCGCCTGCATTTCCTGTGGTACTAGGCCTTCCTTGGTTGGCTCTGCATAACCCCACTATTTCCTGGCAACAGAGGGCTCTCACGGGGTGGTCGCGAGAGTGCTCAGGGGGGTGTGTAGGGGTTTCCGTTGGTGCTACCACGGTGGAAAGTCCAGACCAGGTCTCAACCGTGCACATCCCCCCCAGAATATGCCGATTTGGCTCTCGCCTTCTGTAAAAAGGCGACTAAATTACCACCTCATCGACGGGAGGATTGTACGATAAATCTTCTGGCAGACGCTGCGCTTCCCAGGAGTCACAGTTACATATGTCTCTGAATCCCTGCGTCAGGGGTACATTTGGCCCTGTACTTCACCCGCCTCCTCGAGTTTCTTTTTTGTGAAGAAGGATGGAGGTTTACGCCCGTGCATTGACTATAGAGGTCTCAATCAAATCACGGTGAAGTACAGTTACCCGCTACCTCTTATCGCCACGCCGATTAAGTCAATTCATGGGGCGCGCTTCTTCGCGAAACTGGATCTCAGGATTGCGTATAACCTGGTGCGTATCTGGGAGGGAGATGAGTGGAAGACAGCGTTCAGTACCACCACAGGGCATTATGAGTACCTTGTCATGCCGTACGGGTTGATGAACGCTCCATCAGTTTTCCAATCCTTTGTAGACTACATTTTCAGGGACCTGCACGGGCAGGGTGTAGTGGTGTATATCGATGACATTCTGATTTACTCCACTACATGCGCCGAGTATGTGTCCTTGGTGCGCAAGGTACTTGGACGACTGTTGGAGCAAGACCTGTACGTCAAGGCTGAGAAATGCCTGTTCTTTCAGCAGGCCGTCTCCTTCCTAGGGTATCGCATTTCCACATCAGGGGTGGAGATGGAGAGTGACTGCAGTGCAGCCGTGCGTAATTGGCCGACTCCCACCACGGTAAAGGAGGTGCAGCGATTTTTAGGGTTTGCCAATTACTACCGGAGATTTATCCGGGGTTTTGGCCAGGTTGCTGCGCCTATTATCTCACTGCTGAAGGGGGGGTCCTGTGAGGTTGCGGTGGTCAGCTGAGGCGGACAGGGCTTTTGGGCAAGTAAGAGCTCTGTTTACTTCGGCTCCAGTGTTGGCCCATCCGGATCCCTCTTTGGCATTCATTGTGGAGGTGGACGCGTCCGAGGCTGGGATAGGAGCCGTGCTCTCACAGCGCTCGGGCACGCCACCGAAACTCCGCCCCTGTGCTTTCTTCTCGAAGAAGCTCAGCCCAGCGGAACGTAACTATGATGTGGGGGACCGGGAGTTGTTGGCTGTGGTTAAAGCGTTGAAAGCGTGGAGACATTGGCTTGAGGGGGCTAAACACCCTTTTCTCATCTGGACTGACCACCGCAACCTGGAGTACATCCGGGCAGCGAGGAGACTGAATCCTTGGCAGGCAAGGTGGGCCATGTTTTTTACCCGTTTTGTGTTTACCCTATCCTACAGACCAGGTTCCCAGAATAAGAAGGCAGACGCACTGCCCCGGCTGTATGACAGAGAGGACTGGCCCATGGATCAGACTCCCATACTCCCGGGCCTCCTGCCTGGTAGTGCCGGTCGTGTGGGATTTGGATGCGGACATTGAGCAGGCGTTGCGTACAGAGCCCGCTCCCCTCCAGTGTCCCGTTGGGCGTATGTACGTTCCGTCTGCTGTCCATGACCAGTTGATCTCTTGGGCCCGCACGTCTCACTCCTCTGGTCATCCGGGGATCGGTCGGACAGTGCGCTGTCTGACTGGGAAGTACTGGTGGCCCACTTTGGCTAAGGAAGTGAGGGTTTATGTCTCCTCCTGCTCGGTGTGTGCCCAGTGTAAGGCTCAGAGACACCTGCCCAGAGGTAAGTTACATCCCTTACCCCACAACGACCTTGGTCACATCTGTCAGTGGATTTCCTAACGGATCTTCCTCCCTCACAGGGAAATACCACGATCCTGGTCGTTGTGGATCGTTTTTCTAAGTCCTGTCATCTCCTCCTCCCTCTCCCTACTGCCCTACAGACTGCGGAGGCCCTGTTTACACACGTCTTCCGGCACTACGGGGTGCCTGAGGATATAGTGTCGGATCGGGGTCCCCAGTTCACGTCGAGAGTTTGGAAGGCGTTCATGGATGGTCTGGGGGTCTCGATTAGCCTTACCTAAGGTTTTCACCCGAGAGTAACGGGCAGGTAGAGAGAGTCAACCAGGATGTGGGCAGGTTTCTGCGGTCCTATTGCCAGGACCGGCCGGGGGAGTGGGCAGCATTTGTGCCCAGGGCCGAGATGGCACAGAACTCGCTTCGCCACTCCTCCACTAACCTCTCCCCCTTTCAGTGCATATTGGGGTACCAGCTGGTTCTGGCACCGTGGCATCAGGGTCAGACCGAGACATGGGAGGCCGCCCGTGTCCATCTCCAGCGAGCCGCGCGTCACCAGAAAGCCAGCGCGGACCGTCACCGCAGTGAGACCCCGGTGTTCGCACCGGGGGACCGGGTCTGGCTCTCGACCCGTAACCTACCCCTCCGCCTGCCCTGCCGGAAGCTGGTTCCGCGGTTTTGTGGGGCCATTTAAAGTCCTGAGGAGGGTGAACGAGGTATGTTATAGATTACAGCTTCCCTCTGATTATCGTATTAACCCCTTGTTCCATGTGTCTCTCCTCAGGCCGGTGGTGGCTGGTCCCCTCCAGGAATCTGAGGTGCTGGAGGTCCCTCCGCCCACTTTGGACATCGAGGGCGCCCCGGCGTACATCGTTCATTCCATCCTGGATTCGAGGCGTCGGGTGGGGGGCCTTCAGTCCCTGGGAGGGGTACGGGCCGGAGGAGAGGTGCTGGGTTCTGGTTGCAGATGTTTTGGATCTGAGTTTCACCCTGCGCCTTGTCCTCCGGGTTGGCCTCAAGGCCGGTGTCGGCGCGCCGCTCTTCAAGGGGGGGGGGGGGGTACTGTCACTCCTCTCCTTGTTCGGGCGGCGTTCGGTGATCGCCGCTCCATTTTTCATATATCCATTTGTCTTGTCTTGTTTCCATACACACCTGGTTTTCATTTCCCCAATTAAGCTACTTGTATTTAACCCTCTGTTTCCCATCATGTTTTGTGTGTAATTGTTTCATGTTATGTGTGTTAGTTTACGCGCTTTACTTTTATGTTCCGTTTTTTGAGTGCGTTTGATTTATGTAGTGCTCTCGTTTTTGGAATTATAATAAAAGTGCGCCTGTTCATTATACTCTGCTCTCCTGCACCTGACTTCGCCTCCAATACAGCTTTTGACACCCAAGATACTTCAACTGGTGATGATCCGGGAGAAAAAAAAAGGAGCACTCTGGTACTGCGTAAATCTAATAGATTTATTGACGGGACAAACAAACAATATGCTCGATTTTCGGCTTGAATCCACTTCATCAGAGCCTTGAGAAGGAAAATAGTGGGAGGCACCTACAGTTGAAGTTGGAAGTTTACATACACCTTAGCCAAATACATTTAAACTCAGTTTTTCACAATTCCTGACATTTAATCCTAGTAAAAATGCCCTGCCTTAGGTCAGTTAGGATCACCACTTAATTTTAAGAATCTGAAATGTCAGAATAATAGTAGAGAGAATGATTTATTTCAGCTTTTATTTCTTTCATCACATTCCCAGTGGGTCAGAAGTTTACATACACTCCATTAGTATTTGGTAGCATTGCCTTTAAATTGTTTAACTTGGGTCAAAACGTTTTAGGTAGCCTTCCACAAGCTTCCCACAATAAGTTGGGTGAATTTTGGCCCATTCCTCCTGACAGAGCTGGTGTAACTGAGTCAGGTTTGTAGGCCTCCTTGCTCACACACGCTTTTTCAGTTCTGCCCACAGATTTTCTATGAGATTGAGGTCAGGGCTTTGTGATGGCCACTCCAATACCTTGACTTTGTTGTCCTTAAGCCATTTTGCAAGAACTTGGGAAGTATGCTTGGGGTGATTGTCCATTTGGAAGACCCATTTGCGACCAAGCTTTAACTTCCTGACTGATGTCTTGAGATGTTGCTTCAATATGTTCACATAATTTTCTTTCCTCATGATGCCATCTATTTTGTTAAGTGCACTAGTCCCTCCTGTAGCAAAGCACCCCCACAACATGATGCTGCCGTGCTTCACAGTTGGGATGGTGTTCTTTGGCTCGCAAGCCTCCCCTTTTTCCTCCTAACATAACGACAGTCATTATGGCCAAACAGTTTGATTTCTGTTTCATCAGACCAGAGGACATTTCTCCAAAAAGTACGATCTTTGTCCCCATGTGCAGTTGCAAACCGTGGTCTGGCTTTTTTTATGGCGGATTTGGAGCAGTGGCTTCTTCCTTGCTGAGCGGCCTTTCAGGTTATGTCGATATAGGACTCGTTTTACTGTGGATATAGATTTATTTGGTACTGTCCATATAAGATAACCAATGTAAAACATACAAGATCTGTAAAATGTATATAGGTTCAGAAATGTTGTGAAATAGCACAGTTACAAATAGAAATCAAACTGGATGGACATCAGAAATAGAGGAAGGACTAAAAACAAACAAAATATAACTATTTTAAAATAGATTGTGTCTGTAAAATGTGTATAAATATAGGGGATTGGAAATGATGCATACAATTACATTGATGGAAGCAACAATCTATCCGCAATATTAAAGATGATCCACCCCTTAAAAAAAAAAATAACAAGAACATTTCTCAGGACATAGACATCTGATATGGGCAGAAAGCTTAAATTCGTGACAATCTAACTGCACTGTCAAATTTACAGTAGCTACAGTTAAATAATACCATGATATTGTTTGAGGAGTGCACAGTTAAGTTGAAAATATATTAATAAACCAATTAGGCACATTTGGGCAGTTTTGAACAGAAATGCAATGGTTCATTGAATCAGTCTAAAACTTTGCATATACACTACTGCCATCTAGTGGCCAAAATCGAAATTGTGTCTAACCTGGAATAGTACATTATGGCCTTTCTCTTGCATTTCAAAGATGGAACAAAAAAACACGTTTCTTTTCTTTGCATTATCTTTTTACCAGAACTAATGTGTTATATTCTCCTACATTCATTTCACATTTCCACAAACTTCAAAGTGTATCCTTTTAAATGGTATCAAGAATATACATATCCTTGCTTCAGGTCGTAAGCTACAGGCAGTTACATTTTGGGTATGACATTTTAGGCGAAAATGGAAAAAAAGGGTCCTATCCTTACGTGTCAAGTATCCGTTTGCAAATTTTTTTTATAATAATAATTGAGTTAATAAAGCCGCATACACACTTGGTCTCTTTTTTGATTTCTTGACCAAGGCAGCTCCAAGGCATCTCCAGCCTAGCTCAGTGCTTTCTGTGGTGGTGGGGCAGCCAGCGTAAAATACGGAGCGTAGGAGTTGGTAATGTTCTCTAGTTGTGCCGTGATTAGCTCAGTGTTCTGTCCCACTACGACACCACCAAATCTAAGGGTAGAGCTAAAAAATTCAAGCCCCTTGGGTGCTGCCATAGAGTTACATTATGCCCATCCAAGAAGGCTCAAGGTTATTTAGCACAGGTGAAGTGTCAAATCACGTTATATCTAAAAATGCACAAGAAAAAAATTAAATATAACGACTTGGGGCTAACCATTGTAAGTTTAGAGTCACTCGCCCCAACAGTGAACGTATGCTGGAGGTGAGCGAAAGCTCGGGGAGGGTGTGGGGGGGTGGTACCAGTACCAGACAGGGGGAGATAGGCCAGGGCAGACGGTGAACAGACGGTGAACAGATTGCCAGGTGGAATCCAAGCAGCAGTGCAGCAGGTAACGGGAGTAGGTGTTACAACCCCTTGGGTGAAGTTTTTATTTCTGGAGGCAGATTTCTTGTGAAAATGCCAGCGGCTGGTCTCTGAACAGCAGGACGGGGCTTCAAAGCCTCTGGATTTGGGTGGGGTAGCCTACCATTTGTTGGGCTCAAAGGCTTCGACACCTCTCGCTTCACACGTCAGTGCTAATTGAAGTTGTATCTTTTTGTTCTAGCAAAGTTTGGTAGCCTGAGCATTCAGTCCTAATTAAGAAAAATCTAAAATTGAAATGGATTTTTCTTCTTGGCTTTTGAAAGTAAAAAAATTGCTTCAGACTAAGCATTCCTCACTCAGCTCCAGGTTGGATGGTGTTTTCAGGTCTGCTTGTTTGCCAGAGCATTTGATGTATAGTTTGGGAATAATAATCCTTGAATGTAGGAAGCCTTCCAAGTAATTCCATCCAAAATCAGGTTGTAGGTTTGGAGTTTTGATTTGGAGTGAAGGTTATGTTGTTTAGGGTAGCATCCAGAATATGTCCATCCCAAAAACTCTAAGTTTGTCTAACTCTAAATCTATCTATTTTTAAAAACATGCTGAAAAGTGTGGGAGCTTATCTGCTCACAACCTCTCCCTCACATGTTATCTGAGTAATGTAGTGCTCTCTCAACACACACCACTCCTGCCCTCCCCACCACTCTCTCATTCAGCAAATGCCTGCCTCACTGCCTGACAGTCAGCATCAGGTCACAGTGAAATTATGTCTTTCAACAATCATTTGTAAAAATCCAAATAACTTCACAGATCTTCATTATAAAGGGTTTAAACACTGTTTCCCATGCTTGTTCGATGAACCATAAACAATTAATGAACATGCACCAGCGTAACGGTCGTTAAGACACTAACAGCTTACAGACAGTAGGCAATTAAGGTCACAGTTATGAAAACTTAGGACACTAAAGAGGCCTTTCTACTGACTCTGACAAACACCAAAAGCAAGATGCCCAGGGTCCCTGCTCATCTGCGTGAACGTGCCTTAGGCATGCTGCAAGGAGGCATGAGGATTGCTGATGTGGCCAGGGAAATAAATTGCAACGTCCGTACTGTGAGACGCCTAAGACAGCGCAACAGGGAGACAGGACGGACAGCTGATCGTCCTCGCAGTGGCAGACCACGTGTAACAACACCTGCACAGGATCGGTACATCCGAACATCACACCTGCGGGACAGGTACAGGATGGCAACAACAACTACCCGAGTTACACAAGGAACGCACAATCCCTCCATCAGTGTTCAGACTGTCCGCAATAGGCTGAGAGAGGCTGGACTGAGGGCTTGTAGGCCTGTTGTAAGGCAGGTCCTCACCAGACATCACCGCCAACAACGTCGCCTATGGGCACAAACCCACCGTCGCTGGACCAGGCAGGACTGGCAAAAATTGCTCTTCACTGACGAGTCACGGTTTTGTCTCACCAGGGGTGATGGTCGGATTTGCGTTTATCGTTGAAGGAATGAGCGTTACACCGAGGCCTGTACTCCGGAGTGGGATCGATTTGGAGGTGGAGGGTCCGTCATGGTCTGGGGCGGTGTGTCACAGCATCATCGGACTGAGCTTGTTGTCATTGCAGGTAATCTCAACGCTGTGCGTTACAGGGAAGACATCCTCCTCCCTCATGTGGTACCCTTCCTGCAGGCTCATCCTGACATGACCCTCCAGCATGACAATGCCACCAGCCATACTGCTCGTTCTGTGCATGATTTCCTGCAAGACAGGA
This sequence comes from Salmo trutta, assembly GCF_901001165.1. Taxonomy (NCBI): domain Eukaryota; kingdom Metazoa; phylum Chordata; class Actinopteri; order Salmoniformes; family Salmonidae; genus Salmo; species Salmo trutta. The sequence continues at coordinate 39,213,058 of NC_042971.1, read as the reverse complement.
ATGTCAGTGTTCTGCCATGGCCAGCGAAGAGCCCGAATCTCAATCCCATTGAGCACGTCTGGGTCCTGTTGGATCAGAGGGTGAGGGCTAGGGCCATTCCCCCCAGAAATGTCCGGGAACTTGCAGGTGCCTTGGTGGAAGAGTGGGGTAACATCTCACAGCAAGAACGGGCAAATCTGGTGCAGTCCATGAGGAGGAGACGCACTGCAGTACTTAATGCACATCTATCAGTGTTAATGCAAAATGTTAATTATTTCGCCTCTATGGCCTATTTATTGCCTTACCTCCTTAATCTTACTACGTTTGCACACACTGTACATAGATTTGTCTATTGTGTTATTGACTGTACGTTTGTTTATCCCATGTGTAACTCTGTGTCGCTCTGGATAAGAGCGTCTGCTAAATGACTTAAATGTAAATGTAAATGTGTTGTTGTTTTCGTTGCACTGCTTTGCTCTATCTTGGCCAGGTTGCAGTTGCAAATGAGAACTTGTTCTCAACTGGCCTACCTGGTTAAATAAAGGTGAAATAAAAATAAATAAAATGCAGCTGGTGACCACACCAGATACTGGCTGTTACTTTTGATTTTGAGTCCCCCTTTGTTCAGGGAAACATTATTCCATTTCTGTTCGTCACATGTCTGTGGAACTTGTTCAGTTTGTCTCAGTTGTTGAATCTTACATTAATACAAATATTTACACATGTTAAGTTTGCTGAAAATAAACAGTTGACAGTGAGATGATGTTTCATTTTTTGATGAGTTTATGAAATAACACATAGGGAATCATGTAGTCACCAAATAAGTGTTAAACAAATCAAAATATATTTTATATTTGAGATTCTTCAAAGTAGCCACCCTTTTCCTTGATGACTGCTTTGCACACTCTTGGCATTTTCTCAACCAGCTTCACCTGGAATGCTTTTCCAACAGACTTGAAGGAGTTCCCACATATGCTGAGCACTTGTTGGCTGCTTTTCCTTCACTCTGCTGTCCAACTCATACCAAACCATCTCAATTGGGTTGAGGTTGGGTGATTGTGGAGGCCAGGTCATCTGATGCAGCCCTCCATCACTCTCCTTCTTGGTCAAATAGCCCTTACACAGCCTGGAGGTGTGTTGGGTCATTGTCCCGTTGAAAAACAAATGATAGTGGGACTAAGCACAAACCAGATGGGATGGTGTATTGCTGCAGAATGCTGTGGTAGCCATGCTGGCTAAGTGTGCCTTGAATTCTAAATACATCACTGACAGTGACACCAGCAAAGCACCCCCACAGCATCACACCTCCTCCTGCATGCTTCACGGTGGAAATCACACATGCAGAGATCATCTGTTCACCTACTCTGTGTCTCACAAAGAGACGGCGGTTGGAACCAAAAATCTCAAATTTGGACTCATCAGAGCGAAAGGACAGATTTCCACTAGTATAATGTCCATTGCTCATGTTTCTTGGCCAAAGCAAGTAACTTCTTCATATTTGTGTCCTTTAGTAGTGGTTTCTTTGCAGCAATTCGACCATGAAGGCCTGATTCACAGTCTCCTCTGAACAGTTGATGCTGAGATGTGTCTGTTACTTGAACTCTGTGAAGCATTTATTTAGGCTTCAATTTCTGAGGCCGGTCACTAATGAACTTATTCTCTGCATGTCTTAAAGTAATGATGGACTATCGTTTCTCTTTGCTTATTTGAGTGGTCTTGCCATAATATGGACTTAGTCTTTTATAGAGGTCGACCGATTAATCGGAATGGCCGATTTCAAGTTTTTATAACAATTGGTATTCGGTATTTTTGGACACCGATTTGCCGATTATATATATATTTTTTACACCTTTATTTAACTAGGCAAGTCAGATTAAAAACACATTCTTATTTTCAATGACAGCCTAGGAATGGGGGGTTAACTGCCTTGTTCAGGGGCAGAACAACAGATTATTACCTTGTCACCTCGGGGATTCGTTTTTGCAACCTTTCGGTTACTAGTCCAACGCTCTAACCACCTGCCTTGCATTGCACTCCACGAGGAGCCTGCGTGGCAGGCTGACTACCTGTTACGCGAGGGCAGCAAGAAGCCAAGGTAAGTTGCTAGCTAGCATTAAACTTATATTATAAAAAACTATCAATCTTAACATAATCACTAGTTAAACTAGTAATATCATCAACCATGTGTAGTTATCTAACGTGTCCTGCGTTACATATAATCGATGCGGTGCCTGTTAATTTCTCATCGAATCACAGCCTACTTCGACAAACGGGTGATGATTTAACAAGCGCATTTGCGAAAAAAGCACTGTCGTTGCACCAATGTACCTAACCATAAACATCAATGCCTTTCTTTAAAATCAATACACAAGTATATATTTTTAAACCTGCATATTTAGTTAATATTGCCTGCTAACATGAATTTCTTATAACTAGGGAAGTGACGTTGTGTCACTTCTCTTGCGTTCCGTGCAAGCAGTCAGGGTATATACAGCCGTTTGGGCCGCCTGGCTCATTGCGAACTGTGTGAAGTCCATTTATTCCTAACAAAGGCTGTAATTAATTTGCCAGAATTGTACATAATTACGACATAACATTGAAGGTTGTGCAATGTAACAGGAATATTTAGACTTAGGGATGCCACCCGTTAGATAAAATGCGGAACGGTTCCGTATTTCACTGAAATAATAAACGTTTCGTTTTCGAAATGATCGTTTCCGGATTCGACCATATTAATGACCAAAGGCTCGTATTTCTGTGTGTTATGTTATAATTAAGTCTATGATTTGATATTTGATAGAGCAGTCTGACTGAGCGATGGTAGGCAGCAGCAGGCTCGTAAGCATTCATTCAAACAGCACCTTCGTGCGTTAGCCAGCAGCTCTTCGCAATTCTTCAAGCATTGCGCTGTTTGACTTCAACCCCCGAGATTAGGCTGGTGTAACCGATGTGAAATGGCTAGCTAGTTAGCGGGGTGCGCGCTAATAGCATTTCAAACGTCACATGCTCTGAGACTTGGGAGTGGTTGTTCCCCTTGCTCTACATGGGTAACGCTGCTTCGAGGGTGGCTATTGTCGATGTGTTCCTGGTTCGAGCCCAAGTAGGAGCGAGGAGAGGGACGGAAGCTATACTGTTACACTGGCAATACTAAAGTGCCTATAAGAACATCCAATAGTCAAAGGTATATGAAATACAAATCGTATAGAGCGAAATAGTCCTATAATTCCTATAATAACTACAACCTAAAACTTCTTAACTGGGAATATTGAAGACTCATGTTAAAAGGAACCACCAGCTTTCATATGTTCTCATGTTATGAGCAAGGAACTTAAACGTTAGCTTTTTAACATGGCACATATTGCACTTTTACTTTCTTCTCCAACACTTTGTTTTTGCATTATTTAAACCAAATTGAACATGTTTCATTATTTATTTGAGGCTAAATTGATAGTATTTATGTATTATATTAAGTTAAAATAAGTGTTCATTCAGTATTGTTGTAGTTGTCATTATTACAAATAAATAAATAAAATAAAGAAATATGTTGCAAAAAAAAAAAAAAAAAAAATTCTAAATAAAAATCGGCCGATTAATCGGTATCGGCTCTTGTTTGGTCCTCCAATAATCGGTATCGAAAAATCATAAAATCGGTCGACCTCTAGTCTTTTACCAAATAGGACCATCTTCTGTATACCAACCCAACCTTGTCACAACATAACTGATTGGCTGAAACGCATTAAGGAAAGAAATTCCACAAATTAACTTTTAACAAGGCACACCTGTTAATTGAAATGCATTCCAGGTGACTACCTCGTGAAGCTGGTTAAGAGAATGCCAATAATGTGCAAAGCTGTCATCAAGCCAAAGGGTGGCTACTTGAAGAATCTCAAATATATTTTGATTCGCTTAACACTTTTTTGGTTACGACATATAACACATATGGAATTTTCATAGTTTTGATGATGTCTTCACTATTATTTTACAATGTAGAAAATAGTAAAAATAAAGAAAAACCCTTGAATGAGTAGGTGAGTCCAAACTTTTGACTGGTTCTGTATATATATATATATATATATATATATATATATATATATATATATATATATATATATATGTATATGTATATACACACACACGATGGATTGGAAATGATGCAGACAATTACATTGATGGAAGCTACAATCTATCTGCAATATTAAAGCTGATCTACCCCCTAAAAAAATTATCATTCAAAAATGATCCCATGGCACTTATCGTAAGAGTAGGGGTGTTAACCCCGGTGTCCTGGCTAAATTCCCAATCTGACCATCATGGCCACCTAATCATCCCCAGCATCCAATTGGCTCATTCTTCCCCCTCCTCTCCCCTGTATTATTCCTCAGGTCATTGTTGTAAATGAGAATGTGTTCTCAGTCGACTTACCTGGTAAAATAAGGGTTAAATAGGAAGTGCAATGCTCTTCTGTAAACAAAAAATGGGGAGTTGGCATACAACACAAATCTACTCAGGTGGGTGAACCTCTGTGCCCCTACAGGCTACCAGAATATCATCCATATATCTGCGCCACAAGACAATATTATAAAATAATGTGTTAGATACAGCAATGTGTTAGATACAGCATAGAAAGCTATAAACAAATTAACATAACGTGGCACAATTGCCGCTCCCATCGCATATTGAAAAAAGTTAATAGTTAACGCCATTTCGGTTAAAGTCTAAATAAAACCAGAAGTGGGCAGCAGACCTTCAGGGTGTGTATATGGTGGGAGAGGGCTTCTAGGCCTCCTGCATGGGGATGTTTGTAAGTATGTCATTAGATTCATCTTTGACATTCTCAAGGATCTTTAGCACGTCAGTGGTGTCGCCAAAGAAAGCTGTGAGGAAAGGAACCAACTTTATGAAAAAATATACAAATTGGGATAGGGGTTCCGTGAGGCTATTATTACCACAGACTACAGGCCTCAGAGGGTCAGATTGTTTCTTGAGAAACAGAGTGCTCCTTTTACTTTTGTCTCCTGTATAATTACCAGTTGAAGTATCCAGGGGTAAGGAATGTTTTTAAGATATTAGATTACTCAGTGGAGCTGAAAGCCCTGAGGGAAAGATCTAGAGCTTTGATTCTGTCAGTCATCCATCTTTTTACCATGACTTCACAAACAATTTATGGGCCAACATTTTACTAGCAACCAGTGTTACCGCATTCTGGGACTCTAAAGGAATGATCGGCATCACATTTAACCAACATATGCAAAACCCACAAAATTATGTAACAACAAATATGTACAGATGTACATGAACATACCAATTATTATAGGCCTCTAGAACAGGGGTTCTTAATGTTTTTCAGCCTGGGACCCAAATTAGAAATGCTGTGCTTTCCTGGGACCCAAGCTTATGAAAACTATACATAAATATCAGTACATTTAATTGCCCTTATGCCTAAAACAAATGCAATATAGACAAAAACAAATAACAATGAAATACCCATATAAAGAACAATTAATGGTTTATTTTTCCCCATTAAAAACACTCTTACATATCTGTCTAAATTGGAACTATTGCTGTTAAAATACAATAAATAATTGAATTCTGAACTGGAATAAACTGATTGATCACATCACACAGATGTATAAGAGAACACACACACACACACAGGATCAGTTTTTGATAGTGTAACCCTAAGTAACAGTACATTGAAAGATTATCAGGCCTAGTGTACATATTACTATAGAAAGTATTGTTGAAAAAAAGGTCTAGGTAAGAACTGTTGCTGTTAAAATACAATAAATATTTTCTTATTTTGTCTGGAATAAACCTTTTGATCACATCACACAGATGTAGACCAGAAAACAAACACGCACAGTCATAATGAGAGGTGTGTGGCTGCTTGAAGTTTTCAACAAGTATGTCGATTCTGGGCTCAGTTTTTGACAGTGCAACCCTGAGGTCATGCTCAGAATTGGGTCTGTTTCTGTACTTGTTTTTTTTTTTTTTTTGAGGTACACCAGAGTTGAGAACCCCGACTTAGGTATGTGGTGCCAAACTGGAAAATAATATCTACTGCTTTCTCAGTCAGGCAGGGGGCCGCTTCCTGCTGTAGATGAGCAACTCAAAGCTGTGTGAGTGTGTTTACCTCAAAAAGGATCTTGCTTCAATCAGTTTATTCCAGAATAAAAATTATTACTTGTACTTTAACAGCAACAGTTCCAACCTGGAATTGTTTAACAATAATTTATACAGTAGTTCAGATAATTATTTATCTTCATCTGTACTGTTACTTAGGTAGGGTTGCACTAAGTACAGTAGCTACTTTAACTAACTTGGTTTGGCTAACGTTAGCTAGCTATTAGCTGTGTACATGGGGATTGTTCGAAAGAGAAACTCACATCTACTTTAGTACTATGAGCGATAGTAACGTGAATTCCTTATTTCTGCTTATCATCATCACCTGTTAGAAAATGACAATGCCTTGCTAGCTGAATTACTTTTCCACTGTCGAAGCACGTTTTCCTGAAGCATTGTGCCCTGTTCTGAAATAACTCCCTGGGTTTACCTTCATGCTGTGGACGTTTTGTCAGGCCGTGTATGAAACCAAGAGAGATAAATGTATCGCTAGATAAATGTATCGCTGTATGAGCTCAGTCAGAACATGTGGCTAGTTTGAGTCCATTTGATGACAGAGGTGAGTGAGAACGACAAGACAGTGGCTGTCATCTGCTGCTGAACGACGCTGCATCGTGTGTCGCGGAGTGATCTTCAATTAACTGCAGAAAAAGATCCGGTGAACCGCCCCTCCCACTCGCACAGCTGCTAAACTGATCAGAGACACTGCTGCTAAACAGAGAGCGCAGATGCACTTGGCAAAATCTGTTCCAGTAATGAATGAAATAATTATACATTTACCCCCGACACAGTATTAACAGGTATGCTCTATAGTGTCCAGACATTGTTATTACAATCTGCAATGACTGCAACAAAGCAAGGATGCTGGAATCATGTGTTCTACTCCAAAGAATGGAAATTTGCCAAATTTTACATTAATCTATAACCAGTTGTAAAATATATTCTCAATTTGCCACTCCAATCATTGTGGGCAACTGTGTATGCATCCACACACTCACATTATACACACTCTCCACTGAGTAATGGATTATTCATACTCTACAGATGGTCAAGACTAGCAGCACCAAAACAAATGTAAGTCTAAGAACCTGTAGTGAAACCTGTTGAAAGTGTTTCTCAAGGAATGCAAAAGCAACAACATAAATATCCGTTTAAAGATAATGTGTATGCATATGTAAATCATTTAAATGTTCTGCAGTGAGAGCAGTCTGAATTAGCAACATAATCTCTCCCTCCCAGTATTTTATAAAGTCTTCAGATTGTTGTCTAAAAGATAAAAGGCAGGCAGAACTCACCTGTTGGAATCAGTACTGTGGATGATAGCAGTGCCGCAGTACCTGGTCTGGGTTTGTAGCAAGTCAGGTCCTCCTCTCACACAGCACAGATGCCTCTCATTGTGGGAAGGTTGAGACTGCCTTACACCACAGGTACCACCCCTGGATGCTAGTATTCCATGCAGTGATCTCAGAGTGGGGCAGAGGGGAGCATTGTGACTGTCATTTTATTATTTATGTCTTACTTCCTTTTTCTTTGTATGTTTGAAAGACATTCCTAGAGAGGCAAAAGGATACCAGATAAAACCGGATCATAACATGAGGCAAGACTTTTTCTTACTAATTCCTGCTTTCACAGCCTGGTCTCATAGATTAGACGTAACATAGTAAACAGAAATCCGGGACACTCAAATTAGTATGATATGTTACGTTTGGTATGGTTACATAAGACAGATGTTTACTTAAGGCAAAAAACACAACACAAACGTCTAGCAACCCAAAGGTTGTGAGTTAGAATCTCATTACTGACAACTTTGGCATTTTAGCTAATTAGCAACTTTGCATGTTAGCTAACCCTTCTCCTAACCTTAACCTTTTAACCTAACTCCTAAACTTAACCCTAACCCCTAGTCTAGCCTCTCTGGCGCATGTGGGACGAACTCGTCCCACCTACGTAACAGCCACTGAAATCCAGTGGCGCGATTTTTGAATCGTTAGAAATACTATTACTTCAATTTCTCAAACATATGACTATTTTACAGCTATTTAAAGACAAGAATCTCGTTAATCTAACCCCACTGTCCGATTTCAAAAAGGCTTTACAACAAAAGCAAAACATTAGATTATGTCAGCAGAGTGCCCAGCCAGAAATAATCAGACACCCATTTTTCAAGCTAGCATATCATGTCACATAAACCCAAACCACAGCTAAATGCAGCACTAACCTTTTATGATCTTCATCAGATGACACACCTAGGACATTGTGTTATACAATACATGCATGTCTGTTCAATCAAGTTCATATTTATATAAAAAAAACAGCTTTTTACATTAGCATGTGACGTTCAGAAAAAGCATAACCCCCGCAAACTTCCGGGGAATTTACTAACAGTTTGCTAAATTACTCACGATAAACGTTCACAAAAAGCATAACAATTATTTTAAGAATTATAGATACATTACTCCTCTATGCACTCGATATGTCCGATTTTAAAATAGCTTTTCGGATGAAGCACATTTTGCAATAATCTAAGTACATAGCCCGGCATCACAGGGCTAGCTATTTAGACACACACCCAGGTCAGCCTCCACCAAAATCACATTTCCTATAAGAAAAATGTTCTTACCTTGCTTGTTCTTCGTCAGAATACACTGCCAGGACTTCTACTTCAATAACAAATGTTGGTTTGGTCCCAAATAATCCATCGTTATATCCAAACAGCGACGTTTTGTTCGTGAGTTCTAGACACTATCAGAATGCTTCATCATGGTCTCGCGCATGGCGCATTGGTGTGACAAAAAATGTCTAAATATTCCATTACCGTACTTCGAAGCATGTCAACCGCTTTTTAAAACCAATTTTTATGCCATTTATCTCGTAGAAAAGTGATAATATTCCGACCGGAATATGCATTGAGCCTAAACAGCCGATCGTGCACGAGGAGCGAATCGTGCACGCGCCTCATTCAAAGGTCCTCTGAGCCGCCACTTGCCAAAGCCGATAATGTGTTTCAGCCTGAGGCTGCCTCGTTAACCTTCAGTTATTTCCCGGGTTCTGAGAGCCTATCGGAGCCCTGGGAATTGTCACGTTACAGCTAAGATCCTTACTTTTCAATAAACAGATGCAAGACGCACGACTCCTTGTCAGACAGGGTACTTCCTGCTTGAAACCTTGTCAGGTTTTTGCCTGCCATAGGAGTTCTGTTATACTCACAGACACCATTCAAACAGTTTTAGAAAATTCAGAGTGTTTTCTATCCAAACCTGAACAATAATATGCATATTCTAGCTTTTGAGTTGGTGTAGGAGGCAGTTAAAAATGGGCACATATTTTTTCCAAAATTCTCAATACTGCCCCCTATCCCAAACAGGCTAGCTAACATTACTCACCTAGCTAACATTAGCCACCTAGCTAGAATTCACAACATATCATGCGTTTTACAAATTCGTAACATATAGTAGGTTTTGCAAATTCGTAAGATATAATACGAATTGTAATTTGTAACATATCATAGAAATGAGTGATGGTCATCCACAAATTAATGCGTACCATACGAAACGTAACATATCATACTAAATTGAGTGTCTCAGATTTACATACAGAATAATACAAAATGCTCTGAGAGCAGGTTAGCTTTCAAAAACGTTTAAATTGAAACCCAGATGCATTGCTTAACCAGCAGTCATAAAAAACAGTCACTAAGACACTAACCCATCTGGTGTGCTCTCTGTGTCAACACATAACTTTTTATCATTAGAAAGTAAATTGCTAAAGGCTCAGGTGAATAAATTAAGCAAATCAGACTGGCTTTTCGACACCAGTAAGTATTAGTGTCTTGATGAGGAGCTATCAGAATGTTAGTCTGACTTGTCCTTGTTGAATTAAACTACTCATGTATAGCCATTCAACTGCCCCAGATTAAATTGAGCATTAGTCTTGTTTTTGGTGATGTTATGTGTTGAGATTAAGTACCTATAACTGATCACAGTCATTCCTGTTTTGACTAACCACTCTCTCTCCCCCTTATACATAAGGAACTTGGCCAAGGGGTGTTGGCTTTTCCTCTTTGTATGCACCACACACAGTCACACTCACGCAAAAATAGACCAGACCCATACACCATGAATAAGTGGATTTACTGGGAGGTTTCTGGCCATGCCCTCATAGCTAAGCTTTAATATTAGGCCAATCAACATGAGTCAGTTAACACTCTAGTGAATACACTTTGTGGGTTATTTCATTAAATGTCTGTGTGCCTGCAAGCTTGAAACCCTCATCCACCCACACCCCCTCATTCCTACCCACCGTCTAAGCACAATATGGAACCAGTAGAACCAAAACTAACCAAAACTTTCTTTACACAAAGACTAGTCCTTTACAATACCTCCCTCTGCCTCCCTCTGCCCTGGGGCTTTCGATGGGAATTTGCGGCATTTGAATCCACCTCACCGTATCCAAAAAAGACAGAAGGAAAAAACGTAACTATATGAAGACAATGTTCTGCATCTGTGGACTGATGATTCATGTCAGTGGCCAATCATTCTCAGACAGAGCACAATGAAGATTGTTTATGACACATGAGAAGGCTGGGACATTCTGATCTGTTCTCTGTTATTTTCAAGTTTGAATGTCACGTGCACAAGTACAGTGAAATACCTTACTAGGCCCAACAATGCAATAATCGATATCAATGTAGCACTAAAATACCATAAGGTAGAACAAAAAACCCAAATAAAAATAAGAAGAATACGAGAAAGTAAGTAAGCTATATACAGGGATCAGTCAGTTCCAATACCATATTTCCAATGTGCAGGGATACTGGAGTGATAGAGGTGGGGTAAGGTGAGTAGGCATCAGGATATATGATAAACAGAATAGCAGCAGCCTATATGATGATCATATGTAAGTGTGTGTGCGTAGAGTCAGTATAAATTTGTGTGCATGTTGTGTGTGTGTGTTTAACAGTCAGTGTGCATGAGTTTGTAGAGTCCTGTGAGTGTGCATAGAGACAAAAATAAAATGCCAGGGTCTACTCAGATAGTTCATGTAGCTATTTAGTTAGCTATTTAGTTAGCTATTTAGCAGTCTTATGGCTTGGGGATAAAAGCCTGTTGGTGTCAGACTTGATTCACCGGTATCGCTTGCCTTGTGGAAGCAGCGAAAACAGTCTATGGCTTGCGTGGCTTGAGTTTGGAGTCTGGATGGCAGAGAGCTAGGCCCCAGTGATTTACAGTGCATTCAGAGAGCATTCAGACCCCTTGACTTTTCCACATTTTGTTACGTTACAGCGGTATTCCAAAATGTATTAAATGTTTATTTTTTTCTTCATCAATCTACACACAATACTACGCAATGACAAAATAAAAACAGGTTTTAGAAATTTTGCAAATTTCCCTTTACTCAGTAGAGGAGAGCGAGGTAAGTTGTCACACGGGTATGTTGTCAAACTGTTCATACCTCCAACACAAGAGATGCGATCTCAAAAATCAAATAGCTACTTTGTGTGACTACACAAATGGTGAATTTCCTGTTCACATGTGGTCAAGGTCACTCTAATCTGAGGTGAGCACAAGTTTCTTATTTTTCCCCTTCAAAAAGGTAAAAAATTGGCACTTTACATTTGATGCAATAAAACTTTGTTAGGTATGAATGTTCAAAATTATAATTTTGCACTGAGTAGAGGAGACAATAATGTGTCTTTTGATACTTTAGCTGCTGTCTTATGTTGAGCTAACCTTGAGATTTAGCCAACATTAGCACACATGTCAGTTTGGGGAAAGTTGTCTCAATGACCTTGGGCCAAGTCTTCACATTTGACAACTTGCCCCAGTATTCATAGACTCATAGAAAATGCTAAAAAATCATTGTGATTGTGTAATCAGCTCTGATAATAAGATTAAATGTTACTGTAAATGGATTATTATATATGCACGTATTGTTTAGAGCAGCAGACATGTCCCTGGACTACACAAGACAGGCTCTGGTGTGTGTGTGTGTGTCTACTAACACACTACATGCCTACTGTATGAGACAGTATATTCACACACACACTACTTCATACAGTGTCATGAATTTAGTGTGGTGTTATGAATTGCATTGTGGCAACAAGGATAGTAGACAGGGAGGTGGGTGTAATAAGCCTGTAATGAATATGTAACTGCAATGAGGAAATGTGTTTTTGAAGGAAAAATGGAAGGAAAGAAAGAGGGTTAGAAATGATAAAAGAAAGACAGAATGGCAGCACACCACCTGGCATAATGTTAAAGGCAGTGAGGCAGGTGAAGTTGCAGAACAAATCAATCAGGAGTACAGGGAAGGATTTTGACATAAATTACTGTACTCTGACTCAGTATTGTCAAAAGGTTACCAAAGAAGAAGTTGAAAGTCAGACAGTCATGCCAACAACAGTGGTTGGCTATACAAAGCTACGGCAGGTTTTTTCACCTGATTTGGAGATGCAGCTTGTTCAGCATATTACTAGGTCAGCTGACATTTATTTTGGTCTGTCACCCATGTGAGGTCAGAAGGCTTGCCTACCAGTTTGCTGTGGCACACCAGCTGAAGTTCGCGCCAATGTGGGCAGAAAAAGGCCAGCTCGGAGTGGTTTACAGGCTTCTTAAAACGGCACCCAACGCTGTTGCTGAGAAAGCCAGAGGCAACTAGCCTCGCCAGGACAAGTAGTTTCAACAGAGAAAATGTTAATGCTTTCTTCGACAATGTAGCAGAAGTGCTACAGACATATCAATTTGGAGCAGGAGACATATGGAATGTCGATGAAACTGGGGTGACCACTATACATAAACCTGACAAAGTGGTGGGCAGACGTGGATTCATGCAAGTAGGGTCACTGACCGCTGAAAGGGGAACCCTCGTCACACTGGCCTGTGCTGTCTCAGACACAGGGAATAGTATACCTCCATATTTTATTTCCCCGTGTCAACTTCCGCGATCATTTCCTGATCAACGGGCCACCTGGCAGCAAAGGAGGGGCAAATCCCTCTGGGTGGATGAAAGATGTGCACTTTGTTGACTTCCTGAAACATTTTGTCGAGCATACGAAGTGCTCAAAGGAGAAGCCCTGTTTACTCCTTTTGGACAAAACCACGAGTCTCATCTATCCATTGATTGACTCAATTATGCCAAAGAAAATTGCATAGTTTTGCTGTTATTCCCACCCCATTGCTCTCATCGGCTAAAGAGGCACATAAACACTGCGTGTGGTGCCTGGATGAGGAACAATCCCGGGAAGACATTGTCAATTTATGGTATTCCTGGGATTATGGCAATTGCCTATCCTCTGGCTGCAACCCCCTTGAACATTCAGGCTGGCTTTAGGGTAGCTGGAGTACAACCTTACAACAGGGATGCATTTCTGGAAACTGAGTTTGCGACATCCTACATTACAGATCTCCCCATTCAGAACCCAAACCTACCAGGCCCCAGCACCAACTCTGTCCTGGCAGGCCCCAGCAACATCCCAGCCTTGCCAGGCCCCAGCACCAACCTGCCAGGCCCCAGCACTATTCCAGCCCTGCCAGGCCCCAGCACCAACCTGCCAGGCCCCAGCACCATTTCCTCCCTGCCAGGCCCCAGCACTAACCTGCCAGGCCCCAGCACCATTCCAGCCCTGCGTAGCACGAGATCAGACACAAACCTGCCCAGTTCTTATGCTAGCACCAAGTCACCCTTTCCCAGCAATGCCATTGCTGACAGCGGACTACCAACTCCAGAGGACATCCGGCCATATCCAAAAGCTGGCCCCTGAAAACCAGCTTGCAAAGAAAGAAAACGGCGCAAAACAGCAATTCTATCTGACACACTAGTGAAGCAGGTAATATAAATAGAAAAGAATAAGTCACAATCTAGCAAAAGGCTGTTTCCGAAAGAATGGGAAGCAGGGGGGGGGGTGGGGGGAGTCAAAATCTGGATCTGCAAAGAACAAGGCAGCAGCTTAAAAAATAAAAATCATAGAAGATTCATCATCAGATGAAGAGGAGTGCTTCTGCCTCGTCTGTGTGGAGCCATTTTCAAACAGCCTTCTAAAGGAGACTTAGGTGAAGTGTGTGAGATGCAACAAATGGGCCCATGATGCTTACACCCCAGGCCAGGCAATTTGTGTGCTAGAACTGTGACTCTGAAGATGAGTCTGATTAATCAGATACAGATGTATGTCGTATAGGCTGTTACAAAACGGTGTATTAGTGCATTAGTGTGTTTAAACACCAGTCTGTTTTGTTAAAGACTTTCGACATTTAAGCCAGTTATCTGCAGCATTACATTCCATTACGATTCCAACAATTACCGTGCATCTATGTGCACGCCAGAGAACTTTCGATTTCAAAGTAAAGTGGTCATGCCGCTTAATTAACGTGTGCTCTGCCAACATTATTATTTTGATTGAAAGGCATGATTTGCCAGATTCTCTGGCATGATTGTTTTTATTTTGAGTTCTTTAATGAAGTTGAATTTGGTTTTGAATTTGAAATTAAAATCAATATTCACAATTAATTAGTTGTGTTCTTATTTGTTGATAATCCAATGTGACAATTTACCCGCTGATGGGGCAAATTGTCACAAGTGCACACTCTCTATTTAACGGTCTACAACTCCGTACTGAAATGAGATAGGAAGCTGTAATGAATACAAAATATATTCCCAAGACTTCCTTCTTTCATTTGGTATGACATTTATACCATTGTGATGTATTGTGCCCAGTTAATATTTCACAGCGTGAAAAGTGTGACAACATTTTACATTTACATTTTAGCAGACGCTCTTATCCAGAGCGACTTACAGTAGTGAATACATACATTTTATACATTTCATTTTCATTTCATGCATTTTTTTTTTTGTACTGGCCCCCCGTGGGAATCAAACCCACAACCCTGGTGTTGCACTCCCCATGCTGGCGTTGCAAACACCATGCTCTACCAACTGAGCCACAGGGAAGGCGACAACATACCTCGATCTCCCCTACTTTGTTGAAGTACCTTTGGCAGCGATTACAGCCTCAAGTCTTCTTGGGTATGACGCCACAAGCTTGGCACACCTGTATTTGGGGATTTTTCCCATTCTTCTCTGCAGATCCTCTCAAGCTCTGTCAGGATGGATGGGGACCGTCACTGCACAGCCATTTTCTGGTCTCTCCAGAGATGTTAGATCAGGTTCAAGTCCAGGCTCTGGCTGGGCCACTCAAGGACATTCAGAGACTTATCCCGAAGCCACTCCTGCATTGTCTTGGCTGTGTGCTTAGGGTTGTTGTCCTGTTGGAAGGTGAACCTTCGCCCCAGTCTGAGGTCAAAATCAAATAAAATTGTATTTGTCACATGTGCCAAATACAACAGGTATCATGAAATGCTTAAGTCCTGAGCACTCTGGAGCAGGTTTTCATCAAGGATCTCTCTGTACTTTACTCCCTTCATCTTTCCCTCAATCCTGACTAGTCTCCCAGTCCCTGCTGCTGAAAAACATCCCCACAGCATGATGCTGCCACCACCATGCTTCACTGTAGGGATAGTGCCAGGTTTCCTCCAGACATTACGCTTGGCATTCAGGCCAAAGAGTTCAATCTTGGTTTCATCAGACCAGAGAATCTTGTTTCTCATGGCCTGAGAGTCCTTAAGGTACCTTTTGGCAAACTCCAAGCAGGCTGTCATGTGCCTTTTACTGAGGAGTGTCTTCCGTTTGGCCACTATACCATAAAGGCCTGATTGGTGGAGTGATGCAGAGATGGTTGTCCTTCTGGAAGGTTCTCCCATCTCCACAGAGGAACAGTTCTTGGTCACCTCCCTGACCAAGGACCTTCTCCCCGGATTGTTCAGTTTAGCTGGTCCGCCAGATCTAGGAAGAGTCTTGGTGGTTTCAAAATTCTTCCATTTTAGAATGATGGAGGCCACTGTGTTCTTGGGGACCTTCAATGCTGCAGAAATGTTTTGGTACCCTTCCCCAGATCTGTTCCTCGACACAATCCTGTCTCGGAGCTCTACGGACAATTCCTTCGACCACATGGCTTGGTTTTTGCTCTGACATGCATTGTCAGCTGTGGAACCTTATATAGACAGGTGTGTGCCTTTACAAACCCGAATCCTGTCCAATCAATTGAATTTACCACAGGTGGACTCCAATCAAGTTGGAGAAACATCTCAAGGATGATCAATGGAAACAGGATGCACCTGAGCTCAATTTCGGGTCTCACAGCAAAGGGTCTGAAAACGTAAATAAGGTATTTCTGTTGTTTATTTTTAATACATTTGCAAACATTTCTAAAAAACCTGTTTTCGCTTTGTCATTACGGAGTATTGTGTGTAGATTGTTGAAGATTTGTATTTATTTAATCCATTTTAGAATAAGGCTGTAACGCAACAAAATGTGGAAAAAAGTCAAAGGGTGTGAATATTTTCTGAATGCACTGTATGTACCCATGCCAGACCTTTTGAACCACCTGAGGGGGAAGAGGTGCTGTCACACCTTCTTCACGTCTGTGCATGTGTGTGTGGACCATTTTAAGTCCTTAGTGACTTGGACACTGAGGAACTTGAAGCCTTCGACCTTCTCCACTGCAGCCCCGTCAATGTGGATGGGGGTGTTTTGTTGTAGTCCACGATCAGCTCCTTGGTCTTATTGACGTTGAGGGAGAGGTTGTTGTCCCAGCACCACATTGCCAGGTCTGGCCTACTACCATCTTGTCGTGAGCAAACTTGATGATGGTGTTGGAGTTGTGCGTGGCCACGCAGTCGTGGGTGAACAGGGAGTACAGGAGGGAACTAAGCACACACCCCTGCGAGGCCCCCGTGTTGAGGGTCAGCGTGGCGGAGGTGATGTTGCCTACCCTCACTGCCTGGGGTCAGCCTGTCAGGAAGTCCAGGATCCAGTTTCAGAGGCATGCGTTCAGTCCCAGGGTCATAAGCTTGGTGACGAGCTTGGAGAGGACAATGAACACTGAGCTGTAATCAATGAACAACATTCTCACACTAGTATTCCTCTTATCTAGGTGGGTGAGGGCAATTGAGATTGCGTCGTCGATGGATCTGTTGGGGTGGTATGCACATTGGAGTGAGTCTAGGGTGTCTGGGATGATGGAGTTGATTTATGCCATAACCAGCCTTTCAAAGCACTTCATGATTACAGATGTGAGTGCTACATGGAACAGGAATGATGATGGTCATCTTAAAACATGTGGGGATTACAGACTGGGTCAAGGAGAGTTTGAAAATCGCCGTGAATATGCCTGCCAGCTGTTCTGCGCATGCTCTGAGAACGCACCCAGGAAAACCATCAGCCCATGACCTTGACCTGATTAAAGACCTAACTCACATCTGCGAGATCATCCGGTCATCTGGGTTGGTGAGGGTCGTCACACCCGGAAGGGTATTGTTATTGTTGAAGAATGCATAAAATGCATCGAGTTCATCTGGTAGAGAGGCATCGTTGGGCAGATCACGGCTGGGTTTTCCTTTGTAATCTGTAATGGACTGTAGCCCCTGCCACATGTGGCGGTCAGCGGAGCCTGTGTAATATGATTCCACCTTATTACTATATTGGCCTTTTGCTCGTTTGATAACTCTGTGGAGGTCATAACGGGACTTCTTGTATTTGTTCCTGTCCTCAGCCGTAGCCTCAGGGTTGTCTGGGATAGCCTTGTGTGTGGTAACCATGTTCTTTAGCTTAGAGCCAACCTTGGTGTTAATCTAATTGGAACATACATAGGCATGCAAAAGAACAGGTTAAGGAGGGAGGGTACATAGTTTGCATGACACAGGAGGGTATATGTGCAACTTTCTCAGAACGACCATGCATTGCATGTAGAATAATCAAATGTATTTATAAAGCCCTTCTTACATCAGCTGATATTTCAAAGTGCTGTACAGAATCCCAGCTTAAAACCACAAACAGCAAGCAATTCATGGTGTAGAAGCACAGTGGCTAGGAAAAACTCCCTAGAAAGGCCAGAACCAAGGAAGAAACCTAGAGAGGAACCAGGCTATGAGGGGTGGCCAGTCCTCTTCTGGTTGTGCCAGGTATAACAGAACATGGCCAAGATGTTCAAATGTTCATAGACGACCAGCAGGGTCAAATAATAATAATAATCACAGTGGTTGTAGAGGGTGCAACAGGTCAGCACCTCAGGAGTAAATGTCAGTTGGCTTTTCATAACCGATCATTCAGAGTATCTCTACCGCTCCTGCTGTCTCTAGAGAGTTGAAAACAGCAGGTCTGGGACAGGTAGCACGTCCGGTGAACAGGTCAGGGTTCCATAGCCGCAGGCAGAACAGTTGAAACTGGAGCAGCAGCACGGCCAGGTGGACTGGGGACAGCAAGGAGTCATCAAGCCACGTAGTCCTGAGGCATGGTCCTAGGGCTCAGGTCCTCCGAGAGAGAAAGAAAGAATTAGAGAGAGCCTACTTAAATTCACACAGGACACCGGATAAGACAGGAGAAATACTCCAGATATAACAGACTGACCCTAACCCCCCGACACATAAACTACTGCAGCATAAATACTGGGGGCTGAGACAGG
Organism: Salmo trutta; assembly: GCF_901001165.1. Lineage (NCBI taxonomy): Eukaryota > Metazoa > Chordata > Actinopteri > Salmoniformes > Salmonidae > Salmo > Salmo trutta. Next base: position 39,194,445 of record NC_042971.1, on the reverse strand, counting down.
AGGGGTCGGGAGACACTGTGGCCCTGTCCAACGATACCCCCGGACAGGGCCAAACAGGCAGGATATAACCCCACACCCACTTTGCCAAAGCACAGCCCCCACACCACTAGAGGGATACCTTCAACTACCAACTTACCATCCTGAGACAAGGCCGAGTATAGCCCACAAAGATCTCCGCCACGGCACAACCCAAGGGGGGCGCCAACACGGACAGGAAGATCACGTCAGTGACTCAACCCACTCAAGTGACGCACCCCTCCTAGGGACGGCATGGAAGAGCACCAGTAAGCCAGGGACTCAGCCCCTGTAATAGGGTTAGAGGCAGAGAATCCCAGTGGAGAGAGGGGAACCGGCCAGGCAGAGACAGCAAGGGCGGTTCGTTGCTCCAGTGCCTTTCCGTTCACCTTCACACTCCTGGGCCAGACTACACTCAATCATAGGACCTACTGAAGAGATGAGTCTTCAATAAAGACTTAAAAGTTGAGACCAAGTCTGCGTCTCTCACATGGGTAGGCAGACCATTCCATAAAAACTGAGCTCTGTAGGAGAAAGCCCTGCCTCCAGCTGTTTGCTTAGAAATTCTAGGGACAGTTAGGAGGCCTGCGTCTTGTGACCGTAACGTACGTGTAGGTATGTACGGCAGGACCAAATCGGAAAGATAGGTAGGAGCAAGCCCATGTAATGCTTTGTAGGTTAGCAGTAAAACCTTGATATCAGCCCTTGCCTTAACAGGAAGCCAGTGTAGAGGCTAGCACTGGAGTAATATGATCAATTTTTGGGTTCTAGTGAAGTTTCTAGCAGATGTGTTTAGCACTAACTGAAGTTTATTTAGTGCTTTATCCGGGTAGCCGGAAAGTAGAGCATGGCAGTAGTCTAACCTAGAAGTGACAAAAGCATGGATACATTTTTCTGCATCATTTTTGGATAGAAAGTTTCAGATTTTTGCAATGTTACGTAGATGGAAAAAAGCTGTCCTTGAAACAGTCTTGATATGTTCGTCAAAAGAGAGATCAGGGTCCAGAGTAACGCCGAGGTCCTTCACAGTTTTTTTTGAGACGACTGTACAACCATCAAGATTAATTGTCAGATTCAACAGAAGATCTCTGTTTCTGTGAGGATGTGAATAATGTGTGAATAATGAGGTTAACACTAGTAGCACCAGACAGTGAAAACTTTTTAGCGATAACAATAAAAGCAGAAAGATAATCGTTCATACCATAATGTGAGAACCAGTTGTTTCCCCCCGGCTTTGAGTCTCTACACACTAAATATTGTCAAGTTACTTATGTGACACAGATACTAAAGCCACCATTATTAAAAGGATAGTTCAACCAAATTACACATTGGTTTCCTTAACCCAGCCTGTTCTCATAGACTAGACATAACGTATTAAATGAAAATCCGGGACACTTAAATTATTAAGATATGTTACATTTGGGATGGTTAAATAAGACAGAAGGTTACTTAAGGCAAAAATGAAAGGAGGGTGGTTGGTCAGGGTGGATTGGTGGTCGTATAACGTAAACAAAGTTTGCATGTTTGAATCTCATCACAGACAACCTTACAGTTTTAGCTAATTTGCAACTTTGCAGCTACTTACTACTTTTTGGCTACTTTGCAACTACTTAGCATTTTAGCTAACCCTTCCCCTAACCTGAACCCTTTAACCTAACTCCTAACACTTAGCCTAGCTAACTATAGCCACCTAGCTAACATTAGCGTTAGCCACCTAGCCAACATTAGTGTTAGCCACCTAGCCACTTAGCTAACGTTAGTCACAACAAATTGTAATTCGTAATATATTATGTGAATTGCAATTTGCAACATATCATATGAATTGTTATCCATAACATATCATAAAAAAATGTATGATGGACATCCACAAATGAATATATACCATACCAAATATAACATATCATACAAATTAGAGTCCAGGTTGCTTACCCTGTAAGCAGTCTATGGACAAGTTATGACAGTAATCCATGCTTTGGTTTTGTTTACCTGGCCACTGTTTAAAGCTAGAACATTTTAGCATTTGTGGCACAAATCCAATGCAAGTCAATGGTACCTACAGTATATTATCATTTCCGCGCTTCATGTCCAAATCATTTACAAGTCACTTCATTGAGCTACACAATCAATTTTAGCTACTTTAATTTTAATTTAGTTCAACTACCACCAAGTTACTGCAAAATGTAGTTAAATTACTATTTGAACTACATGTAATTCACTACTCCCCAACACTGAAGCATAATGGCCATGCTTTACACCTGGCTACCCCAACCCCGGCCAACAGCTTTCCCGCCCCCCTTCTCCTTCACCCAAATCCAGACAGCTGATGTTCTGAAAGAGCTGCAAAGTCTGGATCCCCACAAATCAGCTGGGCTAGACAATCTGGACCCTTTCTTCCTAAAATTATCCACCACAATTGTTGCAACCCCTATTACTAGTCTATTCAACCTCTCTTTCATATCGTCTGAGATTCCTAAAGATTGGAAAGCGGCCGCGGTCATCCCCCTCTTCAAAAGGGGGAGACACTCTAGACCCAAACTGTTACAGACCTATATCTATCCTGCCCTGCCTTTCTAAAGTCTTCGAAAGCCAAGTTAACAAACAGATCACCGACCATTTCGAATCCCACCGTACCTTCTCTGCTATGCAATCCGGTTTCCGAGCTGGTCACGGGTGCTCCTCAGCCACGCTCAAGGTCCAAAGCGATATCATAACCGCCATCGATAGAAGACATTACTGTGCAGCCGTCTTCATCGACCTGGCCAAGGCTTTCAACTCTGTCAATCACTGTATTCTTATCAGCAGACTCAACAGCCTTGGTTTCTCTAATGACGCCCTCGCCTGGTTCACTAACTACTTCTCAGATAGAGTTCAGTGTGTCAAATCAGAGGGCCTGTTGTCCGGACCTCTGGCAGTCTCTATGGGGGTGCCACAGGGTTCAATTCTCGGGCCAACTCTTTTCTCTGTATATATTAATGATGTCGCTCTTGCTGCAGGTGATTCTTTGATCCATCTCTACGCAGACGACACCATTCTGTATATATCTGGCCCTTCTTTGGACACTGTGTTAACAAACCTCCAAACAAGCTTCAACGCCATACAACACTCCTTCTGTGGCCTCCAACTGCTCTTAAACGCTAGTAAAATGAAATGCATGCTCTTCAACCCATCGCTGCCAGCCCGACTAGCATCATTACTCTGGACGGTTCCGACTTAGAATATGTGAACAACTATAAATACCTAGGTGTCTGGCTAGACTGTAAACTCTCCTTCCAGACTCACATTAAGCATCTCCAATCCAAAGTTAAATCTAGAATCGGCTTCCTATTTCGCAACAAAGCCTACTTCACTCATGCTGCCAAACATACCCTCGTAAAACTGACTATCCTACCGATCCTTGACTTCGGCGATGTCATTTACAAAATTGCCTCCAACACTCTACTCAGCAAATTGGATGCAGTCTATCCCAGTGCCATCCATTTTGTCACCAAAGCCCCATATACTACCCACCACTGCGACCTGTATGCTCTCGTTGGCTGGTCCTCGCTACATATTCATCGCCAAAGCCACTGGCTCCAGGTCTTCTATAAGTCTTTGCTAGGTAAAGCTCCGCCTTATCTCAGCTCACTGGTCACCATAGCAACACCCACAAGTAGCACGCGTTCCAGCAGGTATATTTCGCTGGTCATCCCCAAAGCCAACACCTCCTTTGGCCGCCTTTCCTTCCAGTTCTCTGCTGCCAATGACTGGAACGAATTGCAAAAATCACTGAAGTTGGAGACTTATATCTCCCTCACTAACTTCAAGCGTCAGCTGTCAGAGCAGCTTACCGATCGCTGCAGCTGTACACAGCCCATCTGGAAATAGCCCATCCAATCTACTACCTACCTCATCCCCATATTTGTTTTTGTTTTTCTGTTCTTTTGCACACCAGTATTTCTACTTGCCCATCCTCATCTGCACATTTATCACTCCAGTGTAAATTGCTAAATTGTAATTACTTCGCCACTATTGGCTTATTTATTGCCTTACCTCCTTACTTCATTTGCACACACTGTATACAGATTTTGCTATTGTGTTATTGATTGTACGATTGTTTATCCCATGTGTAACTCTGTGTTTTTGTCGCACTGCTTTGCTTTATCTTGGCCAGGTCGCAGTTGTAAATGAGAACTGGTTTTCAACTGGCCTACCTGGTTAAATAAAGGTGAAATAACACATTTTAAAAAATGGAAGAGCACGCTTGGCAGTTTTATTACTCAGAACTATAATATTTACACAAATAATTCCAAAGAGTGTAATTCATAAAGGGACAAATAAACAATCTAAAACATAATGATGAATACAATTATAGTGTTTTATTTCCAATGCCAGCCAGTGGCCATAAATATGGCACAGCTTGACCTGAAAGAGACACTCGTCATACAACAGTGTTGGCATACATGCTCGTAGGGGCTAAGGTAGACAAGAGCAATGTGTAATTGATACACTGCATTTACACATGCATGTTCCTTCTTTGATCTGCCTTGGTAAGTCTGAGGGCCTAAGGAATGCAGCTGAGATACCAGGCAGAGGAAGCTCTCTCCTGTGGCATCTCAACAGATAAAAAGTGTTACTCCTCCTACCACTTAGATATGATACATAACAGTGGATGTGTGTGCTGGTGTGTATAATCTTACGATTAAAACGTAACGGATAACATAATACATGTGGAGGCGTCCTCCTAGCTGTCAGTGGGAACGTCCATCAACACCAGGTGATATATTTTGCAGCTTGAGCTCTCTACACCACTAGATGGTGGTGTTGTAGCCTCCATGAGAGAGACTAGGGTGTCTGGCTCCCACTTGAGCCCATCAGTAGAACTGTAGCTCACAGCTCTGAGTGGATGTTAGATGTGTACTCCAGTCAAAGCTCTATTTAAAACCAAACTTATTTTCTGTATATTCACTGTACCTTGAACTCAAAAGAGACAACAGTGCATGATACGGTCATGGTATCTGACAGGGAAAAGACAATGTTTCCTCGGTACAACAAAGGTTGACGTAGGTCTCCTGGCCCAGTCACATTTTTGGCAGGAAGAACCTGCCCAGCAACAAAGGAATGTATTTATACAGTAAGATCAGGAATAATGTTTCGTGTTCCTCAGAATCCATCTAGACAACAATAGCTACTTTAAGTAAACAATTAAATCTGATAGTGTTAAAGTGACCACAGAACAGTATAATGCAGCTCTACTTGTAAACATCCTATTTAGATGAATGATTAAAACAACTGTAGAGAATTAAACCCAATAGCTTTGAGGGATATGACTATACAATGTTGCAGCGGTAGCAAGTGAAACCTGCCTTTGTATGTTTCCCGTGGTCTGGTGTGTGCGCACGTGTGTGAAACAAAACCTGATGAGAGTTAAAATCGAAACACATCCACAGTACTGGGGGGATTAAGCAATTCATCTCTGGCTGTCCTTGTGTCATCCACCTGGGAACAATGTCCTACTCTCCAACATTAGGTTACCAGTTTCAATACTTCATACCACTGTTTTGGGTTGTGATCGGGTTTCTCTGAATAGGTTAATTATCATAGTTATAGTTTAATAGATTTGAAGAATGCATCCTAGTTTCACCTTTACAGTGCATTCAGAAAGTATTCAGACCCCTTGACATTTTGTTATTACAGCTTTAATCTAAAATTGATTAAATCATTTTTTCCCCCCTCAATCTACACACAATACCCCATTATGAAAAAGCAAAAACAGGTTTTTAGAAATCTTTGGCAAAAAAAATAAAAAATCACATATTGTTACGTTCTAATTTTCAGTAAATAACTCACGGACACTAGAGAAGCTTAACCAATTTTAATTCTTCCCAAAGGGTCAACACAGCTGTATTCAGACCAAAAAATGTTTCCACCACCACAAGTAATATATATACACACACACACACACACTCCACTTTAGGTACTCCTTCGCTCCAATCCTTACATTTTATGGTTCGACAGGAAGAGGGTAATAAACCATTTCTCCCTTCAGGGGATCTGACCTCAACCCCTCCTTCACCTAATCCACAGATGTCCATTCGCTTCCCCTATAGCAATCCTGTGACTTCCTCCTGTTCACCCAACACATTCCAAAGCCATCTGTCTCCTACAGATAACCATTAACTTCTGATGTAAAAAGCAATCTCTTTCACTCCTTTATATACTATGCTTCTGCGTATAACAATGTTCCAAGTTTCACCTAGAATCTAACAATACATAAGTATTCAGACCCTTTACTCAGTACTTTGATGAGGAACCTTTGGCAGCGATTACAGCCTTGAGTATTCTTGGGTACGACGCTACAAGCTTAACACACCTGTATTTGGGGAGTTTCTCCCATTCTTCTCTGTAGAGCCTGTCAAGCTCTGTCAGGTTGGATGAGGAGTGTCGCTGCACAGCTATTTTCAGGTCCCTCCAGAGATGTTCAATCAGGTTCAAGTCCGGGCTCTGGCTGGGCCATTCAAGGACATTCAGAGACTTGTCCCCGAACCCACTCCTGCATTGTATTGGCTGTGTGCTTAGGATCGTTGTGCTGTTGGAAGGTGAACCAGTCTGAGGTCCTGAGCGCTCTGGAGTTGGTTTTCATCAAGGAACTCTGTACTTTGCTCCGTTCATCTTTCCCTCAATCCTGACTACTCTCCAAGTCCCTGCCACTGAAAAACATCACCACATCATGATCCTGCCACCACCATGCTTCACCGTAGGGATGGTGCCAGGTTTCCTCCAGACGTGACACTTGGCATTCAATCTTGTTTCTCATGGTCTGAGAGTCCTTTAGATGTGTTTTGGCAAACTCCAAGCGGGCCTTTCCAAATCATGTCCAATCAATTGAATTTACCACAGGTGGACTCCAATCAAGTTGTAGAAACATCTCAAGGATGATCAATGGAAATAGGATGCACCAGAGCTCAATTTCAAGATTCATAGCAAAGGGTCTGAATACTTATGTAAATATGATCTGTTTTTTATTTTTAATAAATGTGCAAGCATTTCTAAAAACCTGTGTTCACTTTGTCATTATGGGGTATTGTGTGTAGATGAGGAAAATAAAATATTTAATAAATTTTAGAATAAGGCTGTAACATAAGAAAATGTGGAAAAAGTCAAGGGGTCTGATTACTTTACGAATGCACTGTAGGCTGAGATGAACTTGGCTTTCTTGACCGCAGTTTGGCAGTTCCAAATGCTGCCAGAGACCCGGAATTCCACATGGGTTGTGCGCACAGGGTACACTGAATTAGAAGGATTGCAGCCAAGGGGACAGGTGCGAAAACACACACATAGTTGCCAAAGCTCCAACAGAGCAAAAATGAGATCTGAAAATAACTAGGTAAGATACTCAATTGAGAAAGTGATGTGGAGCACTCCTCAAATAAAAAATAAATAACTCTGCAGAACCGTCTTAGTTTTGCAACAAAACCACTACTGACACACATAGTTGCCAAAGCTCCAACAGAGCAAAAATGAGATCTGAAAATAACTAGGTAAGATACTCAATTGAGAGAGTGATGTGGAGCACTCCTCAAATAAAAAATAAATAACTCTGCAGAACCGTCTTAGTTTTGCAACAAAACCACTGACACAATCCCCGCTTACATCTGCCGCTGAGACGCCAGGGGAGACTGGAGTACTAACACTAATTGCCTAGCAGAGGTGGAACGCACACCTCCATGAACTAATTGCTGATTGCCTAGCAGAGGTGGAACGCACACCTCCCTGTACTAATTGCTGATTGCCTAGCAGAGGTGGAACGCACACCTCCCTGTACTAATTGCTGATTGCCTAGCAGAGGTGGAACGCACACCTCCCTGTACTAATTGCTGATTGCCTAGCAGAGGTGAAACGACTCCCCCTCCAACACAGCCACTGATTACCAAAACAGGTCACAAATTGCCCTGCCCCTTGATCCTTGTTGATGTGTCTACAATTATCTGCAAATTATGAGCAGTCAGCAGTTCACACACCAAGTAGGGCACTGGGAAGACAGGCAACACTTAAAGTAGATGGCCCTACCTATCAAAAAACAGTACTAGACCACAACAGATAAAGACAAAATAATTATACTTATCACTCCTGGAGATACTGTACCAGGAGTCCTCTAGCTACAGAATGAAGTATTGTGAGCAATGTGTTTCCGAGTTATCCTATTCCATGTCCTTTGGTGACTGCACAGACAAGAATATCCTTACCTTGAAGTGTTTTACTGCTACTCAGGTGATTGATTTAAACTTTGAGAAGATTTACATAGTGCATTTGTCAGACGTTGATTTGGTTTACAAAATAAGAACACCAAGCTCAGTGGTGCATCCCAATCAGAGGTGGGTAGGGGTAGCCTCATTTACCTCAGTGCATCGGGTTCGGGCGCTTGGACAGTCCAAAAGTTGTAAAACTTTAGTAAGTGGAATTATATTGCTGGAGGCAACACTGAACTGCAGCCAAAAAGTTAAAGTAACTTTTTAATATTGGATATTCGGTGGCTATTCGGGTTTCTCTCCACAATAGTTATTGAACCAAGCATCTCATGACTATGAAAATGGTATATTCTGAATCTGGGTTTGGGGTTTGAGAAGTCAATGAGAAATCTAAAGTCATAACCTAGATTCGAGCAAATGTCTTAAGTAGTTGAACATGTTAATACTCCAACTTTGTGAAAGTGACAAACTGACACGTTTACATTTTCGTAGAAAATAACATCATAGGAGTGCCTTTGATTTGACAGCCAGCATATGCGCAGTTTGACGCGAGACGGCCGTCATTAGACCTGATGACGTTTCTACGCATTATAATTGTTTTATTTTAATTACAGATCAACAATTTACATTCTTACATCATACAAAACAGAACGTAGGTATTAACAAGAAAATACTGAAACAAACAAAAAATATAAAAAAAATAAACAATTCTAGTGCAATTGTAATCACTCTGAAAAAATCTTATTGTAATGATTTAGGAAAATGTCATTCTTGTTATTGTTCACTAGGGTTAATGTTTTAATAAAAGTTAAATTCAATCAAAAAAATGTAATTTTGGTATAGAATTTTTGAATTTTTGTTTGTGTATGAAGTATTTGGCAACAAGAATAAAAAAATTCACAATCATTTCAGTGGTCTTGTTATCACTGCAATAGTAACATATTATATATTTCATGTCAAAAACATAGGTAGTGTTGGTAAATAATGGTAAATAAGTATTTTGCAAGGTTTTCCCAAAATTCTGACACAAATTTACATTCAAAGAACAAGTGACAGATTCTCACCTTCTTTTTCACAGAAACCGCAGATATCATCAATTGCCAAAAATTTGGATATCATAGAATTACATGGATATATCTTATGTAAAATTGTGAAGTGTACTTTCTTAACTTTGTTTGGTATACAATATTTGTAAGGCCTTAACCATGCATTTTTCCAGACAATGTCAGGAATAAGCATGATCCAGAAAAACTTTCCTCTCGGTGTAAGTTGGTTTTGTGAATGAAGAATTTGTCTTATATATTTACTACAACAAGATTTCTCAAGTAAGCCCACGCCTTCCAATCTAAGATCTGGATAAACTTTGTGATCATTACCAAAGCTAAGAAGAGTTTTCATTAGTGTAGTTAGACCACTGGGAATGGCTTTGATCACAGAAATAAACTCTGAAAGATATTGGAAACTCTTTCAATGTTATAAATTGTTCATATGTGAGAAAATTACCCTTGTTGTCGAAAACATCAAGAACAAAGTCAATATTCCTCTAATGCCAGCTGGGGTAGAACAATGACTTATTCCTTACAGTTATGTCTGAATTATTCCACAAAAGAGCTTTATGTGGGGAAAAATTGTGCAGGAAACATATTTTCCAGGCCATTAAAGCTTGTTGGTGAAATCTAGCCAATTTAGCAGGTAATCTTTCAGGAATATAATTACATTTCAGTCAAAACTGAAGACCTCCCAAATTATTAAACACATTATTTGGAATGAAATACCATATTGAATCAGTATTGATCAAACATCTTTTCAACCAGTTTATCTTGAAAGTGTTATTTATGACAACAAAATCCAACACTTCTAGACTGCCTTTAGCTCTTTTGTTAGAAAGGAGTGACTTTTTTAGTTTGTGAGACTTATTTTTCCAGATGAAGTCAAGAAAGGTCTTATTGATCTCATTACAAGTAGCAGGATTTACACATAACGATAATGAGGGTTACACAAAACGAGACAGTCACTCTGCCTTGGACAGAAGTACTCTCCCAAGTATTGAAAGATCTCTTTGTAGCCAAGTATTGAATATATTTTTGGTTTTCTTAGTTTTAGGAGAGAAATTCAAATGTTGTCTGACTAAGTGTTTTTTTGACAGATGTATTCCTAAATATTTAACACAGTCCTTTACAGGAATATTTTCTATTTCTTTATCATCAGGGTCAAATAAACATAAGATTTCACATTTAGAAACATTCAGTTTTAATCCTGATGCAATAGAAAATGCAGTTATAGCATTAAGGGCATGGGCGACCTGGTCTTTGTCCCTTAAGAAAAGAGTAGTATCATCAGCCAGTAAGGAAATGTTGTTTTCTTTGTTAAAAATGGTTAAGCCATACAAATTTGCATTATTCAGAATATCTAGAGATAGAAGTTCCACAACCAAAATGAATAAAAATGGTGAAATTGGGCACCCCTGTCGTACACTTCTGTTGATACTGAATCTTTTGGAAGTATTAAGGTTTAGTAGCACAGAACTATTTATATATTTGTAAAACATGCAAATTACTTTGGTAAATTTTCACCAAATCCAAAAGGTTTAAGAGACCTAAAGAGAAATTCATGTTCAATTGTGTCAAAGGCTTTACAGAAGTCCAAAAATATAAGTCAATTGCATCTGAATAATCTATAAGGTCCAAGACTAAACGAATGTTAGAGCTTATGAGACGTCCCTTCATAAATCCTGTTTGACTCTCATTTATAAATGGTACCTATTAATTTCTTTAATCTTTTGGCATAAACCAGAGCAATCAATTTGTAATCAATATTCAATAAATTAATTGGTCTCCAATTGTCAACGAGAGAAGGGTCTTTATCGGGCTTCGGAATCAATGAAATAAGGCCCTGTTTCATAGTGGAGACCATTTCCCCACTTTTAATGCAATCTTGATTTTTTTTTTTTTTTTCATTAAATAAAATCGGGTCTTCTAGTAACTCCCAAAACTGTCGATAGAATTCAACTGACAGGCCATCAGGGCCAGGTGATTTCCATTTTGTCATTGAATTCAGAGCCTCTCTAAGTTCTTCAATTGACAGAGGTGAATCGCAAACTGAGTGGAAATCATCCTCAATTACAGAGACATAATTCTGAATGTGGCAAATATAGCTTTCACAACCATCTTCCTGAAATTGAGAGCTGTAAAGGTTTTCATGAAAGGAATTGACAAATGATGATATCGTAATGGGATCTTTGCATAAAACATTGTTAATTTTGAGTGCAGTTATAGATTTTCTTTTGTAGTTTCTCTTTTCAAGTGCAAAAAAGTAACTAGTGTTTATTCCCCCTCTTCAATCCATTTTGCTCTTGACCTTACAAAGGCACCCTTTGCCAGATCTGTGTAAAGCTGTTCGAATTCTAGTTGTAAAGACTTGAATACAAACGCCTCTTCTTCAGATATATTATCTTTCTTTAAAAAACTGTCAAGCTTGCGCATCATCTCTTTTTCTGTAAGGTTATTTAATTGCATCAGCTCTTTGGCACGTTTAATGGCTACCACTCTGACTTTTTACATTTGAAAAATTCCCATCTACTTCCATGACCCAAGTCTTTTCTTGCAAAAATATCTTTAGCTAACGATTTGATGTTTTCAATGAGAGTAGTATCTTTAAGAAGTGTTTAATTTCCAATATCCTCAAGTACCTTTTGATTTTTTTAGTAGCTTGTAAATTCAGGGAAATCAAGTGATGATCAGAAAAGGGAGCCAACTGATGATCTACATCTATAACAAATTGTAACAAAAAAGGGGAAATTCTATTCTAAATCTATTCTAGATTTACGTGACATAGTTTTGTTGGTCCAGGTATAACCCTTTGCATCCGGATTGAAATAACGCCAGGCATCCTCAACACAGAGATCCTTGCATAATGTAGTGATAATATTGCTATTTTGAGGGCATTGACTCGTTCTAGGAGGAAAACGATCAGCAGGTGCATCAGGTGTTTCATTAAAATCCCCTGAAATAATTCGAAAAGCCTCTGAGTATTTGTTGCTTAAATCCTGTACTTTCCTGGTAAAAGGGGTCTTATTAGGAGCACGTGAGTTATGTCCATATACATTACAAATGATGAAAAGATTTAGTCAAGTTTAACAGTTACTATGACCCATCTGTCTTGTAAAGATGGGTTCTAGAACGTCACCTTTAAACTTGCGAATAAGTATCAAAACACCAGCAGAATGATTTGATCCATGACTGAAATAGGCCATATCTCCCCATTGTGCTATCCAAAATGTAAAATCACTTTCATCCGAATAAGTTTACTGAAGGACAACATCTGCGTTACTGTGTTTACAATATAAAAATAAAGCTTTCCTTTTGTAAGATTTCTCAAACCCCTAGCATTCAGACTAACGATATTGAGTGAATTGAAAACGAACTGCATTAAAAAAAGAACGAACACAAATTAGATTACACAAATAGTAATGTGAACATTAAAACAAACAATGAACCTTGAGAGGATTACTCCGACGGAAAACTACGCTCGGCTGAGGTAGCGGTGGTTAACAGAATAATTAATCTATTTACTTCTCTCTTTTTTTTGGCAAGTGTTCATCAGTTGTAGTTCGAACGGTACATTTATTTGTGGCAGTACCTTAACTGTACTCTAGGTAGTACTCACAGTTCCAATTAGGTTAATGTCAACCGAGTTACCCAGTAATCATTCTTCCTTCGATAAATGTGTGTGGGTCCTTGAACCCAGCCTTCTTTCCCTCTTGTCGAGCCTTCTGTATAAGCGGCCACAGTTTCTCTCTGGCAGCCTGATCCTGCGGTATCTGAGCTTCTTTGATGCGGAGCTTCTTCTCGTCCAGAAACTCGTTCTCCTTGGCCATTTTCCAGATGATGTCCCTGTAATGGCGCAGAGTTAAGCGCAAGATGATATTGCGAGGGGGTCCATCAGATCTTCGTTTCCCAAGTCGATGTACAACATCAATCACGTCTCTTAGCCTGTCTTTGATAGACGGAGCCACCTTTCCCGGGATATTAATGACTGCTTCCCTAATATTCTCTCCCTCTACCTCTTTTACACCTTGGATTTTCAGATTCCACCTGCGAGAGTACTTTTGAAGTTCAGATACATTCTCACACAGCTCATTATTTTGGGATTGCATTTTCTTCAACTCATTCTCTAGGAACGTTATCTGTTCTCGCTCACGTTTCTACGCGTGAGCTTAGTTAGCCAACGTCGCCATGACATCACCTACAAGTGTGATCAGGGATTTTTATTCAATTTCTACTGTACTGTCTTTGGTATTATTGTGTGTGTAGATCCGTTTTCTAGCTAGCTAGTGTAACACACGGGATATTAACCTGGGTCACTCATTGAGGCAAATAACGTCTTAGACCAAGAGGAAATTCCCTCTTGTGCCAAGGGCAGACATTGGTTTGGAAGTAACCATGGCCGCTACATTTACCCCCCTTTGATCTCCTCCATAAGAGACCGCCCACGTTGAGCACCATTGTAACATACGGGATATGAACCTGGGTCCCCCACGGGAGCGACCAATGTCTTAGAGTCTAAGACCTAGACCATCAGATCAATAGGACATTTTCACATGTTGCTTCCTAAACTTATTATAAAGAAGAAATGCAAATTTGTATCACACCAGTAGTGGTGTAGTCTACGGCGATACGGATATCACTTATTATTGATTGTGGATGCCTGTTCACAAATCGAAATGTGTATTTGAACCCAATAGTGGTTGAATTATGTGTAATTGTGTGTAACAGTAATTGTGCGATTGTGGGGATGCAGGGTTCTACAAGTGTGCTTGCTCTAGTTCTTCAACGGCACCGCTAGGAGAGCTCCAAAAAGTAGCTTATAGTTGAAGACTGAGTCATAAAAGTGCATTTAAATTGCTTAGGAACTCTGCAAACTTTGGAGAGGTGGTGGCCACTTCGAGACACCAGTTAGTTCTCTCACTTAAACCCTAATAATTTCTTTGTCTCATGTTGCACGTACCCCCAGATTTTCCAGGAATAGTCTTATCATGATACTGAATGTATCCCGAGTATTTTCATATTTCATTATCAACAAACGCTGCAAAAAAAAGTACAGTAAATGTATAATGCACATAAACTGTGTAATGTTTGGATTTAGTCTTGTCAGGTGTTGTGTACTCATCTTTGGTCTAATCATTTTTCAATTTTCTCCAAATTGTTCCCTTTGAATTGCTATCATGGTTTATGCATATGCTTTTCATATTTATTCTGTAAGAAACATTTACATGTAGCCCTATCCAAATTAGCCAATTCCCACGAGTGTAAAGGGTTAAACAAAGCCTGCCATAACTATGAAAATGATATATTCTGAATCAATGGAGAATGGAGAAAAATTCACACTTTTTGTGTTGTTGAGATTTGATTATAGAATAATCTAAATTTCAACAAAACATTTTCATAGTCATGGCATACTTTGTTTAAGACCTGTTGAAGATTGAAATCTGAAATTGTATTTATTTATTTTCACATAAAAACGTCTGGATTGTTCCCTCCACATACTTTTGTATATGTAGTGTATATTGGCATGGCATTTAGGGTAAAGTCAGCATTAGTGGAACATCAGATGTAGTAGAACATTTTGTGTTTGAGGGTAGGCTACTGTACTATGGTAATTTGGCAACCTAATCACAACAGATGTTATTGGGTTGTTGCTGAATGTGTTCTTTGAATGACAAAAATTGTTTTGGTTAGTGTAACGTCATTTTAGTGTGTGTGGTCAGGTTTCTTAGATGAGGTGACCCATTGAAAACCATGAAAAACTGCCATACTATTAAACCTTGCTCTAGAATGAAGGCTGTCATTCTGCCAATTATAATTCAACAATCTAGCTTTTGGTGTTAAAATTAATATTTGTTATTGGTTTGAAATATAATAACCATTCATGTAAACAGCTTTTATATTTTATGAAAATCTGATTGGTAGTACTGTCACACTTCCCCTGAATGGGATTTGAATAGTCGAACAGGGTCCTGCCCAGCTGTAAAATTGCACAAAATAGACCTTTAATCAATATAAATGTAATTACCGTCTTTAGATATGCTAAAAATACACTGCAATATGTTGTTTTAGTTGTTCATACCATCTCTGAATCTATTCAAGACGCTATATAGCACATAAACAGTCATAGGATGACATCATCAGGAATTAGAGTGAAATAACAAGGGTAGGAAAGTGAAGAAAGGAAGGACAGTGACATGTAAGAAAGGGAGGATTAAAAAGATGCTCAATTTATGAAAAGGGACAGCATTTGGGGAATAATAGAGGTGTTTCAGGATCAAGCAACAATGTTGATTGTTGTTCTGACTGTTATTCTCTGTTTCTGTATGTCTGACTTCTGGTGATGCCTACAGGTAAGCACAGTATGAACGGAGGGATTTTCCTCCAGCAGTTCAAGAGGTGGGAAACATATTTTAAGCCCACTTTCATCAGGCTTACAACATAATGTCACTATCAGACTTTTTTAAAATGTAATCCCTGCCATGTAACATGCCCCTGGCCAAACAAACAGAGACAGAGGTATGACCCATGTTATATCTCATTATAACTCATGGCTGTTGTCTCATGTCTTCATAATGCAGTGAGGGAGATAGTGGAAAACAGGGGGCTGGGCAGCATTATGGGAGTGACATGCTCAGTGAACTGTGCAAAATGCTGCCTGAGACTGAGGAGGTACAGTGGAGTTCTGTCTGTCTCTTCATATCATCTGTCTGTATTTAGAGGTCTTTATGTCTACATGGTTTTCTGTCCTACAGAGTACTGACTCATGTGTCCTGTTCTGTAGGAGAGACGTCTGAGGGCATACCGGGCGGAGCATAACCATCTTGAAGACTCTGACCTCTTCATGCTCCTACTAGTGGAGGTACCCAGGTGATTACATTTTTTTTTGGTGGCTGGTCTTCACTGTGTGTTTCAGCATGCTACATGGTGTCTGCAGCCACAGGTGAGGAGATCGCATGAGCCAGAGTGATTGTGATTGTTTTTCTCAGATCCCTGAACTTTCTTAGAAGATTTATTTGACTTGCCTGTTGATTTGATCTTAGTGACATTACTCTCTTTCTCTCTTTCTTATAGCTTTTGAGCTGCCCAGAGTTGCACTCCATCCTACGGCTGGTCCCGAGGGCAGGAAACTACATGAATGCCGGGAGTAGCAGTCATCTGGCACCTAGACAGCCAATGGAGCCAGATATTGAAAACCATTATTCTCTCTTCTTTCCAAATGTGTTGAGTGCATGAGTATGAATGAGTGGAAGTGGGAGGGAATGATCTGATCGTGTCACACCTTCTGACCTTCATCAACAGGGAGGTTACACAGGTAATGCTGCTGGGTTCCGCATCGCCTCTCTGCTCAAACTCGCTGACACTAAAGCCAACCAACCAGACATGAACCTGTTGCATTATGTGGTCATGGTAAAAATCTGCTAAATACTTCACAAATGGATGTTATAACACTCCTTTCAGGCATATGCGACATAAGCAGTCGGTTAGGCCCTCTAACCCTCCCCAAACTCAGTCGGGGTCTGAGAGTAAGAATAGTAAAAAACCCCAGCTGCAATTTCAAAATTTGGTTGTGCATCAGCAATTTCTCTCATTATGTCAGTCACTCAATTAGCTGAAAATTAGCCATGTCAAATCTTTGATTGGTAGTTAGTCTAGCCAGCTATCTAAACTTGTAGTAATCATGGCCGAATGCTGACTGGGCACGCAGGGCATGCGCCCAGGAGCCCTGACCTCCAGCGGGCCCCCATTGATTTTGTTAGTCATTCTCACTCCCATGTCATTTTAACATGGCATAAGTCATGAATTGTTTTTTGAGTTGTAGGAATTTAGAGGAAGAACTTTGCAGGTGTTTCTGATTAATAAACAATGCCATGCTGGTGGGTGGTAACATTCAAATAAAACTGCCCTGAAAAGAAACGTAGACTGAAAAGTATTAGAATGTCATATCATAGGTGAAACACACGGCATTGGCATGGATAATATCCAAAGTTACCACGTCGGATTTCCCACTTCAATCCCAAATATATCATACTTTGACTAAAACAATGACTTATTGACTTAAATAATTTTGCAACATCATGGGCAAACTATGGACATTGTCTTTCAGCTGAAGAAAAAAAAGTGAATTCTCTCTTGTAGGCATTTAAAACTGCAAAGAGATGTCTCCACCCCATGGCAAAATGTGTAGAATTGCAGGAAATAAGCTGTAAAACTGCAAAAGTTCTCTCTGCTCCATCGCAAAATGAGTAGAATTGCATTCAAATTGTTATAAAATTGCAAAATCTTTCTCTCTGCCCCATGGCAAAATATGTAGAATTGCAGGAAATTTACTTTAAAAACGTAAATGTTTATCTCCGCTGTCAAGAGAGGGGCCACTTAAATGATTTGCCACGAGATGGGGGGCCCCCAACAAAATCTTGCTTAGGGCCCCCGAAAGGTTAGAGCCGGCCTCGACTCTTAAAACAGTCCTGCTTGGGTCTCTCAGAAAGGAAATAATAATGTCTGTCCCCTCTAAGGAAGCCATTAGGAAAGACCTAACCCTGCTGTCCTTTGCCCTCACGCTGAGCCATGTGGGTCCAGCCTCCAGTTCAGTGACACACTTAGGATGTTATGGGTGCTTCATGACCAGTTGCTGACATAGTTCTCACATGCTTAAAACAGAAAAGAAGCAGCATTATACAGTCATGGTCATAAATATTGGCACCCTTGCACTTTTCAAGTAACTCACAATTTTCCCTAAAAATAAGTTGAAATTGACCAAAGTATTTGGTCTCCACAATTCTTTATTTCACTGTTAATATTACAGAACCTTTGTTTTTGATTCAGAACTTAATATATCCATTTAATTCAGAAAATAAACAGAAATTGCATTGACAAAATGATTGACACCCTAGACTTCATTTGGTAGCACAGCCTTTGGTCAAAATAACTGCAATCAAGCCCTTCCTACAGCCATCGATGAGCTTCCTTCACTGTACTGGAAGTTTGGCCCACTCCTCTTGTCCAAACTGCTCCAGTTCTCCCAGATTTTAAGGGTGCCTTCTCCCAATTGCTGTTTTCAGATCTCTCCACAAGTTTTCAATGGGATTAAGTGCTGGCCACTTCAGAATAGTCCAGGATTTTGTCTTTAACATTCCTGAGTCCTTTTGAAGTGTGTTTGGGGTCATTATCCTGCTGGACGATCCATGACCTTTGACGGAGACCCAGCGTTCTGACACTGGGTCCGACATTGCGCTCCAAAATGCCTTGGTATTCTCCTGGTTTCATGATGCCATGCACACGTTCAAGGCACCCAGTGCCAGAGGCAGCATAGCAACCCTAAAAAACATCCCCAAACCTCCATGTTTGACTGTGGGGAAGGTGTTCTTTTCATTGAAGGCTTCATTTTGTTTTCTGTAAACATAAAGATGGTGTGCTTTACCAGAAATCTCTAATTTGGTCTCATCTGTCCACATGACATTCTCCCAGAGGATTTTGGCATGTTCAGATGTGTTTTAGCAAATTGCAGTCGGGCTTTCTTAAGTCTCTCTCTCAGCAGTGGGGTCCTCCTCGGTGTCTTACCATATAACCCCATTTCATTGAGTTGGTGATGGATGGTGCGAGTTAACTGTCATAACTTGTGTCTGAAGGTCAGCTTGAATCTGTGTGGCAGTTGATTGAGGTGCTTTCTCCACCATTCAAACAATCATTTGCTGCAATCTTCCATCAAGTTTTCTCTTGCCGACATGTCCAAGGAGGTTGGCTACAGTGCCATGGGCCTTAAACTTCTTGATAACATTACGAACGGTGGAAACAGGAACATCACAGTCTCTATAGATGGAATTGTAGCCTTGAGATTGTCCATGCTTGGCTACAATCTTGTGTCTGACCTCATAATTATTTTCTCCATGCTCATTGCGGCACACATAGTGACGCAAAACAGGAGAATGAGTCCTTTCCTCTGTTAAAGCTGGTTGAATTAGTTATTTTTATATTGTAGGCACCTGCAACTCACCATATGTGAGTTCAATTCCAAAGTAAAGGAGCGTCACCTGCTTGAAATCAAATGATTTCAAACTACTTCTAGAAGGTGCCAATAACATTGTCCGTGTCGTTTTAGGATTTCTTTGTGTAATAAGCTAACATTTGGTATGTTATTCAAATTTTTTTGTTTTGTTTTGTTCAACTGCAAACCAAAGACATACGTGGATACCAAAATGTTTTTTTTTATTTCAACAGCTGCATTATTTGAAAAAAGTGCAAGGGTGCCCATATTTTTGGCCACAACTGTAACAGTTTTTGCATGCTTTAGGGGTTTACCCAGCTCAAAAACAGATGTAAAGTAATCAATTATGTGGATTGGTTGGTTGGTTGGTTGGTTGGTTTATTGAGCCATTCCTTCATCTATTCATTCACTCATTCTTTCATTCACTCATTCAGTCCATTGTAAATAACAATGTTATTTCCCTTTACAGACTAATCTCACCTTTTGCTGTTCTCACCCATCAGACTGTCTGTGGATGTGGTGCATGGGCATCTGTCTCAGCTGCACAGCAGACTAACTGCATTACAGATGAGAATTCAGACTGAACCTGCTCTCCAACAGCAAATCAAATCCCTTCTCTAGGTAAGTGCTTCCTGTAAAATAATGTATAATACCTCAAAATAAGGCCGCAAGACTGCCATTTCAAATGTTTCAGAAATACAATATAAAGTTAAGTAATTTGTGAGTAATTTGATTGGAATTTGGACTAACAATCGTAAGTTATGAAAGGTAGTTTGCAAGACTTTTGTTGTGGTCTGTTGTTAGAGCACTGAGGGGAGGCTGGAGGAGGCAGAGGTGTAAGCTCTACTGCAGGCCCAACAGGACCTGGTGGACTTCTGTGAGGATGATGTCACGTTCAAGCCGGAGGAGGCCTGCAGCATCTTTAACTCCTTCAACGTTCACTTTCAGACATCTTTAGAAGTCAGCAACTAAGCAGCATCTGTTTGAGTTCAACCATATTTTCACTTCTCCCATTGATATTAATTAATATTATTTTGCTACAATAATGCATGTGTGCTGGTTGGCAAGACCTCCATTGATGCACTTTTATTTGCCCTAAATGATTAATCTAATTTAATTACACTTCTGATTGTTGCGTTCCCCAACTCCATCCACCTCCGGAGATCATACAGAGTTAAAAAAGAATCCACTTCGTCGACTACTAGAAAAAGACAAACCAAAGGAGAAGGAGAAGATAAAGGAGCAGGAAAGAGAGATGGCTAGAGAAGGAGAGGGAGAGATCATGGGAGGGAGTGAGAGGGGAGAGGGAAAGAGAGAAGGTAAAGCATAAGGAAGAGAAGAAAAGAGGGAAAGAGGTAGGTCAATGAGAAAGAGAAGGACATGGAGAGGAAGATGGCAAATTATAATGAGAGAGAAAAGGCAGAGGAGAAGAAGCAGATAAAAACGAAGCTAAAGTGGTGGGAGATGGAAGTCAAAGTGTAGCCAGTGATGGAGTCAGCTCTGTGTGTGTCCAAGCGGCTGCCCCTGCACCCTGACTGTCATACCTCTATACCCTGCCGTGCCCTTCAGAGCTCTGTGACCACCAGTGCCAAGCTCATACACTGTGCTGTCATTGCTGCTGCGGCTGTGAATAAGGACAGGGGCAGCCAGTCCACATTACCAAAAACCCCAGTTAAAAAGCTGCCTGGCCCCAGGTCGAAGCTCCCAACTCCCCTATCCATGTGGAAGTGAGGCCGCCCACACCCACTCAGTCTGTGACCCAGACGTACATAAAAACCCTCAGGTCTAATATGAACAGATTCCAATTGGGATTCAAGAAAATTAAAAGTATTTGTAATATCACACTTCCTTGGCTTTACCTGAGTAGGCTACCCTAAATTATGTTGATCTGAGGTGAGAACTGTGGTGAAAGTTTGAAAGTAGAATATTATATTACTATGCTAGACATATTATTGAAGGTAATGAAATAATTGGAAATGTTTGCTCATCACTATCTGTATGCTGTTTTTTATTCAGCTAATTTAATAGATGCATCTATTTTTATAATGATTTACTACTGAAAGTGTGATTAATATTATGAGGTAGGTAATAAAAGAACACCCAATGGGTCTGGTGAATTTACCTATAATAATAAAATGTTGCAAAATAAAGGAAAAATGATGTATGGATGAGGTGGTATATTCAACCAGATGCTTGAATATGGAGTGAATGGATGAAGAGGGGATGAACAGAGAAGGATCTGGTCAGGAATAAGACCCACTTTGATGGGGTTCGTGTGCTTGTAGGTGACTTGATTAATTGAAAATGCATTGAAAGTTTCTATATTTCGTACCTTGTATTCATGCTAGTTCCAACTCTACACAAAACAACTACGAAAATGTAATTTGGTCTGTTATCTGTGTGGCTTTTGTTAAATAACTGACTCCTCCACTGTACACAGACTGTACTGTAGCAGCTAGCTACTACAACAACCAGAACACAATACAATTTGGGCAAGAATCCCCGGATGAAATACTTGTTACAACAACGAAAGGAGGAGGGCGCGAGACAAGAAGTGGGGTAATTTATCAAAATAACCTGACTTTCAGCTCAGTTAATGGAACATTTCAACTTCCCTACTAAATTCATCGTGAGTTGTGTTCTTAATTTAGCCTGGTTACAGATTATTTCTAACAAGTTATTCTTATTCTTGGCCAATTTTACAACCCAGCGTTTAGTTTAGCGTGTAGCTGTGGCTAACACTAGCTAAAGTTCATAGCTAGCTAACGTTATCTAGCTACGGAAACAAGCGCGTGCTAGGTGGCTAGTTAGATAACTTTGATCCAACTAGCTTGCTATCTGGTTTTCCTGCCGGATAGCTAGCTAAAACAGTCGGCTGTCCTTCCTGTACACAACCATTTTCATTTCATTCAATTATACTAGTGTGTTTGTCTACTTAGCTCGCAAAGTAAATAGTATAACTTTCTTCTAGCTAACGAGAAATAAAGTGAACTAGCTATCTTGGTTGCTAACGAAGTAGCTAGCTGAGCAAGTAACTTTAGCTAGGTAACGTTAATATTTGGCTATCATATTTGTTGCATGCATTTAGCTATATTCTTGCGAATGTTCTAGTTACGTGTTTTTATCTTACTGTGTGTTGGTAAACCATCTCTGCCTCTTTACATTGAGGACCACATTGAAAATAAGTGTTGAAAAACACTTTGTTTTATCCTCTGAGTTCACTGTCAGAACTTATGGTCATATTTCTTCCCTTTCTTGACTCACTCATTGCCCCTTGTTTCAGGCACCCTAGTCGCCAGTGTGGCTGAGGGAAGCATGCAGACCATAAAGTGTGTGGTGGTGGGTGATGGCGCTGTGGGTAAGACTTGCCTGCTCATCTCCTACACGACCAACGCCTTCCCGGAGGAGTACATCCCCACCGTGTTCGACAACTACAGCGCCCAGATAAGTGTGGACGGCCGCGCCATCAGCCTCAACCTGTGGGACACGGCAGGCCAGGAGGAATATGACCGCCTGCGCACCCTCTCCTACCCCCAGACCAACGTCTTCATCATCTGCTTCTCCATCGGCAGCCCCTCCTCTCATGCCAACGTACGGCACAAGTGGCACCCAGAGGTATCCCACCACTGCCCCGGAGTTCCAGTGCTGCTGGTGGGCACCAAGCAGGATCTGCGTGGAGATACGGAGGCGGTAAAGAAGTTGAAGGAGCACGGCCTGACCCCCACCACCCAACAGCAGGGCAATGCCTTAGCCAAGCAGATTGGTGCTGTCAAATACCTGGAGTGCTCAGCTCTGATGCAGGAAGGCGTGAGGGAGGTGTTCGCAGAGGCAGTGCGAGCTGTGCTCTACCCCGTTACCAAGAAGAATG
Organism: Salmo trutta; assembly: GCF_901001165.1. Classification (NCBI taxonomy): domain Eukaryota; kingdom Metazoa; phylum Chordata; class Actinopteri; order Salmoniformes; family Salmonidae; genus Salmo; species Salmo trutta. Next base: position 39,171,309 of record NC_042971.1, on the reverse strand, counting down.
ACAAGAAGTGTGTTCTGTTATAACTTTGTGCCTAGACTGCAGGGGGACTGGGGGAAGAGACTCAAATGATTGGCTAGGCCATTTTGGCTCCCAATAGGCCTTCCACGTTCTAACCCGCACCAATGTTAGCTTTGCCTGGCTTCTATATTAATTGATTGTCAAGAGGTCCTCTCAACTAAGATATGGTTTAATTGATGCCATCAACCTTCCTATGGATTTTTTTTGTACCTCTGAAATCAAAAACCAAAATGAAGATGCCAAGGGATTTCGATGGTCTTCTCAGCTGCCTTAAGTGTCATGTTACAGCTACATGTTTAAGAAGATTACATCAGCTTTGCTTTTCTCCTTCATCAGGCCAGTCTTATGTGTTGGATGTTTTCTGTTAACTTTGCCCTTGTTTTCATCTGATGTGAATCACAGGAATTTTGTCAATCAATATCTACCGTGTTAAACATTTTGTTAATCCCCTGTGCCATTATAGTTATTGTCTTATTGCATTAGAGCTGTCAATAAGATATACAGTTTGCATCTAACGTGGCTCATAACACGGGGTCGCAGGACATCTGCTGAACTAGCCTTAACGGAATGAGACAAGCAAGGGTGGGTGTATGTATGACACTGTTACCCCAAACACAGGCACTCTGATTAGATCAGTCTGTCTCCTATTGCTCTTTCAGTTACTCACACTCCTCTCTCTCTTACTCTGTAAAGCCATGAGCTTGCCATTGCACACAATGCTTTCTTGTTAAAACAAAGTCCTGATTGTCTCAGATTGAATACAGATTTGGATGTCCATGTCTGCTAGGTAAACAGATCCCAAAGATGAATCTTCCATTTGTATCGCTGTTCTTGGTAGAAGTTGGGAAGCAATAATTTTATGAGTGATTGAGACCCCTCCCCCCAAAAGTCAAACTTCTGTCTGCTTACCTGCTTATGTGTAATAAATTCTTTCTTTTTTTTGTCTGAAGTCAAACAGAAACCACAAGGCAAATACATTCCATGTTATATTGTCACAGAAATCTATGTGCTGATTAATGCTACACATTAGGATGTCATAAAAATCCTGTACTGTTTAGCGTTACCTCCCTCATGTAGGTACGTATGTGTTTTGAAGGTACCAGATGTCAGCAGTGATGCTACTCATTTGTGGCTAACTGTGTTAACTTATCTAGGCGTAATGGCAAGTATGTATGACTAATACTGCAACAGGAGCTGCAACCCTAACAGTTACTAATGTTGCATGGGCTGCATGAACATGTTTGTGGGGTAGTGTTGTGGAAAGGTATATGCCTCTGCTGCAGGGCAGATGCCTACCTGAGGAGAGTGCCTACATATTTTATCCAAACCACTCTAGCAGGATTCTTTCAGTGCCTGATGGTTATTATTGGTATGACTAGTTCTGTCGTTTGCCTCGTGCCTTTGGTGATGTCATATGGGGTCTGTGCACCTTATGTCCTTAAGGGCCACAGGGTCAGCTGGTTGAATTGAATATAAAGTATTGCATTTGATGGACACCTGTTTTATAAGTCATAGTAAATCTGCTGACTGGATGATACATGTGGTGGAAACCTACAGAGTCTAACACTTGAGAACTAAAGTTGCACTTCCTCTGTGTGGAAGTCTGTCTTCTCAAACAGATGGATTGCCCCCCACCACTACCTGATAATAAATGGGTTCTGGTGGAATGTCATAGGTTTCTTAACAGGTAACCTGCCATGACATGTATAACAGGTGATAAAGGTTAAATTATGAAGTGCAATTTTGTTAACTTTTTTTTTATACGCCATACATATTCCCTTGTATCTTTGCAGCTCAGTGCCATTCTGTACTGCAGACTAAAGATGCTTGGTTTGGTATTTATGATCCAAAAGAGACATTTGGCATTGGATATTTTATAATCCATTTAATTCCAGATGCAAGTGGTCTTTACCTATTATGTGTAAACACTCAACTTGATTATATATTTTGATTTAATCCTTTTTTTACAATGAGATGTCTGTGTGTACTTTACAATACATAATATTTTAGATAAATGATTATGTAGTAACACATGCATTACCTTTACAAATTACTTTGATAACAATTTCTTAAAATTAGATTTTTACGCTTATAATTACGGCAATGTAAAAGAATGGGCAACTAATTTCTTCAATCTATTGTGTCGTCAGAGCAGGCATCAAGGAAACATCACCTAAGTAAACATTTTTTGGGGAGTTTCTCAGCTATACTTACAAATCACTGAAAGGCTGGGTCCTGTGTGGTACAGTGAACCCAAACCATATATTTGGTATTCCCCAGACTTGCCCTGCTGCACACAGCCTTAAATTGCTGAAAACTCAAGTTCTGCCTTTTTTAATCTCCTTTAGCTGAAAGGGATGACTTGGCCTTGAAGGAGTGTATGGTGGTACGTGGTTTTTGATTTGTGTGTTAAAAAGTCATTTTAACTGCAACCCACTTGAATAACAATTCTGTTGAAAATATCAGTCATGCCAAATAAATTCAAAAGTTTACATTTGTGTTTCTCAACTTTGTACATGTCTTCCATTGTATATTTGAGGCACTATTGAATGATGAAGACCTCAACACAAAAGCTGATTAAATATTAGACTGTATGCTTGTATAAACAGGAGGAATATTCAACACCTCCATTGACAGAGCCAGCGAGGGGAAGTCACCCCTCGCTGGCTCCCCAAAAAAAACACTTTCTATATACTCTGAGACAAGCGCCTTGATTTGATTTTACAGTTTGCTCACATACCACAACAAAGGACAGAGAGAGCAGCTGCAGCATTCACATTGAACACTCTTACATCATACTTTGCTGTGACAACACTGTACACAAACATTTCATTGTCACTGTGTTTGGTGTAGCTCCTGTGTAGTTCAGTTGGTAGAGCATGGTGCTTGCGAAGCCTGGGTTGTGGGTTTGATTCCCATGAGGGACCAGTATGAAAATATATGCACACACTACTGTAAGTCGCTCTACTGATAAAAGTGGCTGCTAAAATGTAAATGCATGGCCTGTGCTGAAGCATGGATGACTGGGCTCTTGACCTGGTGGTGGGCACATAGATGTGTAGTGGGAACCATATAATGAATTATATTTCAATGGTTGGGAACATATTGACTATATTCTAATTTCCAGTGTTGGTGGAGCTACTATGAAAATGTAGTTTACCAAGCTACCAATTACTTCACTCTGAAAGAAGTTAAGCTACCCTTAAGGAAAATATGGTTTAATTAACTAAATGTACTTTGAAAAAGGAGTTCACTACATCCAAACTACTTCTTCAAAAATGATCATATTTAAATCTGAAATGTCATAGATGACAAATTGCAAGAACAGATCACTTTGGTGTAATATGTTAACAGAATTAGTAATTTAGCTTATTAAACACAAAATCAATGTTTCAAGTGAGAATTAGGAAGGTCTGATGCCAAAAAAGAAAGGACATTATTGCCTACTTCACCTTTATTTTATTTTTGCAAAAAGAGTTGTGTGTAGTTCTAGTAGTTAGCTACACCACTACATGGCAAAAAAAAAAGTCATTAACCAACTGAAAACACTACCAAGGTTTGAATTTAGTTAAACTATAACCAAGCTACTGGAAAATGTAGTTAAATGACTATTTGAGCTATGTTAATCTAGTTCACTACTCCCCAACACTGCTAACACCTAATTCTTTGGATGAACATGATAAATGTAGCAAGACACTTATGTCATAAAGGCAGAGACAACCCAAGCCATGGGTGTTCACTGACATTCTCAGACCAGTGAGCTTGGTTACATTAGGCCTAAGAAGGGCTAGGAGTCAGGTCAGGTCACATCAGGTAACACCAACTTGTTACATCACGTATTAAACAACACGAGTCTTGTTGTTGAGGTAACATCACGTGGTCAGAGTTCTATTGTGCCAGTGTGCTACTGCACTTTCACAAAGTCTGTGGTTGCATTGAACGGCCTTGGGCAAAAATAATGAAAAATTGCGCATGAAATACACTATCCTGTAGGTGGCGACAAAGTACGCGTCAACCGTAAAAAAGAAAGAAAAAAAAGCGGGAGGGCCATCCGTCACTTGCCATCCTTCATGGAGCGGAAATGAACTATGCGCACGCGCATTGCTCAATGTTGGTTGGTGTTGTCTGGGTCGACTACATTTGAAAACAATGAAACCCATATATTTTCTTTCGAAATAACGGGTCGGTGAGATACCCACCCTTTTACCGCGTGTGGATACTGGCGTAGTGAATGGAGGTCGCATAGGATACTAACGTTAATTTGCCAAGCTAGCGGCAAGTTGAGTCCGAGGATATTATCAAGCTGGCCTTAATCCGAGGACAACTGGCCTTCCTAACTGTGTAAAAGTAACGCAAGTTAATACGATCAAACCTTCAACATACCTATTCATTTAGTTTGTATGTTTTGCTGTCATTCCATCCCGTTTGTTTTGATTATCATGGGTGGGTTTGCCACCCCCTTTGTCACAAAACCAAAATGTCTAGTTTCACTTTTGTTCAGTTAACTGCATTTCATCTACTGTGAGGACTATATAAACAAGAGAGAATAGATGAATCACACATTGACATTCATTGCTCTCTCAGGATGTCGGACTCAGACAGTGATGAAGACCAAGACCGCCCCTTCTCTCTCACTGGCTTTCTCTTCGGGAACATCAATGAAGATGGTCAGCTGGAGGGAGACAGTGTGCTGGACACCGTGAGTGGCTATATTTTGTTAAAAGAATAAAGCATTCTGCAGGACTGAGATGTACATTTGCTGAATATGGGTTTTGTGTTATTATGTTGATCACTTGTCCGCTATGTCTTTGGTGCAATGCTACTTATAAAGACAACAGACATTTTCACACCTGGTATATTCCAATACACTTTGGCATATCAAATGCGATGCTTGTTTGACAATGCTATTTCCTTCCACACCCCAGGAGTCCAAGAAGCACCTGGCTGGCCTGGGCTCTCTGGGCCTGGGCAACCTCATCACAGAGATCACAGCCAGTGAGGAGGACGATCCTGACGAGGATGGAGACACAGGTGGCACAAATGCAGAGGGTAAGAGGAAGGGCATGAAGTAAGGCTGTGGGTGGGGTAGTACCATGGCTTGGAACTGTTATTTAACTGGCTCAACATGACAGTCAATATGCTCCTTAGTTGTGTTTGTAAGTTGTGTGTGTGTAAATACTGTGATAAATTAGTGACGGTTTCATATCCTTTTTCTTATGCAGGATGGGTGAAGAACGATGCCGATGCAGTTGATTATTCTGACATCAACGAGGTGGCTGAAGATGAGACTAAGAAGTATCGTCAGGCCATGGGCAGCCTGCAGCCTACCAGGAGAACAGGTGCAGTAATACCCATGCAACCCCACATATGTACATGTATATACTGTACACAGCCATCTAGGAGTGCATGTACCCTAGTTTACCAGAACAGATAAATGAATGGTATTTAATTTCCACCCTCTTTATCAGAGACTTTGCATGGCCGATAACTGGACACCTTTTCTCTCTGTCTCAGATGATGAGGATGACTATGATGCGGATTGTGAGGATATTGATGCCAAGCTTATGCCCCCTCCACCTCCTCCAAGTCTCCCCACGCCTGGTGGCAAGAAAGAGGATTCCTCTCCTACGGCTGCAAGTGGTAAGGATTGGATGAGGAAGGGCCAAAAGTGCCAGTGAAAAGATACTTTGTACTTATATTGAACAAGCATGATTCTTCACAATCTGAAAAGAAATACAGGGATATTGATGTATTTAATGTCAAGAATACATGCTAGTAATTTAGCACTCATAGAGTCAGAGGGGCTCTAACCCCAGTGTCTGCTATTGTTGGTTTCTCCACAGTTGGGGATGAAGGAGACGGGATCATCCTGCCCTCCATCATCGCTCCCTCCTCTCTAGTAGACAAAGTGGACTTCAGCAGCTCCTCAGATTCTGAGTCAGAGACAGACCGCCCCTCCACAGGCTCTGGGTCTGGGGGTCCTCCAACCTGCCTCAGCCTGCCCCTGGCTGGCATCATGCAGAAGGATGCTGCCAAAGCCCTGCCTGGCGTCACACAGCTCTTCCCAGAGTTCAGGCCTGGAAGGGTGAGCTGTCCTCCTTGGACACACTGTATAGGTCACCAAATATCACAGAGCATAAATTAACCTCTATCCATCCACTCCTCTGAACCCATCCAGGTGCTGCGGTTCCTTCGACTGTTTGGCCCTGGGAAGAACATGCCGTCGGTGTGGCGGAGTGCACGAAGAAAGAGGAAGAGGAAGCACCGCGACCCCCAGCCAGAGACACCCCCACCAGAGGGCGCTGAGCCCATGGAGCAGCAGGGACCAGAGAAGAAGTCTGGCTGGGACTATGAATACGCCCCACCTCCACCCCCAGAACAGTGCCTGTCTGATGACGAGGTCAGTGTGCAACAATCTCTTAGTCAGAGATGTGTAGAACTGTGAAAACTTGTTTGAAATCCCTGTGAAACTGTGTGGTTATTTACCTGTATAATTTTCACAGCTTGTTTATGAGAGCTTACAAGGTTTAGTAATGTGATTCAGTTGCAGTATAATTCTGTATGGGTTTTCTCTCCTTAGAAAATGAAGTGGACAAAATAGATTACTCAAAAAGATAATCTTCAATAATTAATTCCTTGTCTCCTTCCCCCAGATCACCATGATGGCCCCAGTAGAGTCCAAGTTCTCCCAGACCTCTGGAGACGGGGACAAGGTGACAGAGTCCAGGCCCAAGGTGGCAGAGTGGCGCTATGGTCCGGCCCAGCTCTGGTATGACATGATGGGGGTCCCTGAGGATGGCAGTGGTTTCCACTATGGCTTCAAACTGAAGGAGGAGGAGGAAGATGAGCAGGAGAAGCAGGAGAGGCCAGAACCACCACCACCATTTTCACAACCTCCCAAAGAGGTTGGCAACCCATACACTTCACTGATGCTTTAGGATTAGGGCTGAACTCACTCATTTTGCCTCGCTTTTCCACATCCTCATTAAGAAATGCTAGAAGCAATGAGTTTTAAGTGGGTGTGTTATGTTCGATACCGTTGTGTGTTCCTCTTTACTTGAAATATCCCAAACAGCCACCGTACGTGTGATGAATGGCTTAGCAACCGTGCGGCGCAGAATGACAACGTGAACGTGATTGGTCAAGAATCCCAAGCTCAGAGCATTTCCTGCTTTCTAGCGTATCAGAATCTTTAATGAAAGTTGTGTTTGTGATGCTAAAGTTAGCACACGAATGTGAGGATGTTTGAGTTGGGAAAAAACCAAGCCGTGTATAACAAACAAGTCTCATTCTTTCAAAATAACATTGCCGACGATATTCGTCTCATTCGTTGTCTGATGTTATCCTCTCTAGGATATGTGGGACGAAATCGTCCCACCTACGTAACAGCCAGTGGAATCCTGTGGCGCGTTATTCAAATACCTTAGAAATGCTATTACTTCAATTTCTCAAACATATGACTATTTTACACCATTTTAAAGACAAGACTCTCGTTAATCTAACCACACTGTCCGATTTCAAAAAGGCTTTACAACGAAAGCAAAACATTAGATTATGTCAGCAGAGTACCCAGCCAGAAATAATCAGACACCCATTTTTCAAGCTAGCATATAATGTCACAAAAACAAAACCACAGCTAAATGCAGCTCTAACCTTTGATGATCTTCATCAGATGACACGCCTAGGACATTATGTTATACAATACATGCATGTTTTGTTCAATCAAGTTCATATTTATATCAAAAACCAGCTTTTTACATTAGCATGTGACGTTCAGAACTAGCATACCCCCCCCGCAAACTTCCGGTGAATTTACTAAATTACTCACGATAAACGTTCACAAAAAACATAATTATTTTAAGAATTATAGATACAGAACTCCTCTATGTACTCGCTATGTCCGATTTTAAAATAGCTTTTCGGTGAAAGCACATTTTGCAATATTCTAAGTAGATAGCCCGGCATCACAGGGCTAGCTATTTAGACACCCACCAAGTTTAGCCCTCACCAAAGTCAGATTTACTATAAGAAAAATGTTATTACCTTTGCTGTTCTTCGTCAAAATGCTCTCCCAGGACTTCTACTTCAATAACAAATGTTGGTTTGGTTCAAAATAATCCATAGTTATGTTCAAAAATCCTCTGTTTTGTTCGTGCGTTCAAGAAATATTCCATTACCGTACTTCGAAGCATGTCAACCGCTGTTTAAAATCAATTCTTATGCCATTTTTCTCGTAAAAAAGCGATAATATTCCGACCGGGAATCCTGTGTTTTAGTACAAAGAGAGAGAAAATAAAAACATGGGGTCGCCTCGTGCACGCGCCTCAGTCTGATTGTCCTCTGATAGACCACTTACCAAAGGCGCTAATGTTTTTCAGCCAGGGGCTGGAATTACATCATTCAGCTTTTTCCCGGGTTATGGGAGTCGTAGGAAGTGTCACGTTACAGCAAAGATCCTAAGTTTTCAATAAACAGAGTCAAGAAGCTCAAGGAATGGTCAGGGAGGGCACTTCCTGTACAGAATCTTCTCAGGTTTTTGCCTGCCATATGAGTTCTGTTATACTCACAGACACCATTCAAACAGTTTTAGAAACTTTAGGGTGTTTTCTATCCAAAGCCAATAATTATATGCATATTCTAGTTTCTGGGCAGTAGTAATAACCAGATTAAATCGGGTACGTTTTTTATCCGGCCGTGTAAATACTGCCCCCTAGCCCTAACAGGTTATGTTGCAGCTGTGCTCCAAATCAATGATTATTTGGGTGCTGCCAGCCGTGGACAAGTGGGCAGGATTTAAATCTAAACCCAACCCAAGGAAAACTGTGACGTACCCTAGATTCCTTAAATCTTGCAAATTATGCCCATAGTTCTTACACTTTTTAGGAAATGTTGCAACTAGTACAATTGTTTAAGAACAATATCGTTGCCACATAGGCCGTTTTCAACCAGAGAAGTTGGTTTTTGAGTTCAGCTCCTTTTTGATTCTCAATCTTCCATTTCTAGCTACACCTTCATCCAACTCTTAGTTAGAAGAGAACAGACAACATTCTATAAAGACTTAGCATGTTCTTTGTGTTTTTTTCTGTCTAGGAGGGCAGTGGTGACGAAAAGGATGAACAGGCCCTGGAGAACGAGCTCTTTCTGATGGTCACCCAGCTTCAGTGGGAGGACGACATCATCTGGAATGGAGAGGACGTGAAACACAAAGGCACTAAGACCCAGCGAGCCAGTCTGGCAGGGTGGCTGCCTTCCAGCATGACGCGTAATGCCAATGCCTACAACGCACAGCAGGGTGAGAGACCCACCCACTCCACTCCAGTACCAATGAACACAGACTGACCTGCGTACTGGAGATTCCTACCTCATTGAAATCCCATCACCAAAGCGTAAACCCCATCCGTGCAGGGGTTTTAGGACTACAGTGGCAAATATAAACTGATATAATTGTTGTGTATTTGTCTGCTTTGGGTTATCTAGGTATTCATGATGTCTATCTACACTACAGGTCTGTGTAGGAGTAACTCTCAGCTGGTGCCCCCCACTCCTCCACCCATGCCCAAAGCCCCCTCCATCGGCTCTGGCTCCAAGAGAGACAAACACCACCATGACCATTATGGTACGAGGAGGCTAGTTTACCTGGTATCTGTTGTCGAGTGTAATTGACTGTTATAATGATGAACAGCGTGATATTACAACATATTCCTACTTATCTCTGTTAGTTGACATGGTGAACGCACCACTAAAGAGTAAATCTATCACTACTGATTCCCTATTGATCTCGCCACAGCCTCTCATGAAGACGACGCCCCCTGGTTCTCCATCTTCCCCATTGACAATGAGGAGCTGGTGTACGGGCGCTGGGAAGACAACATCATCTGGGACGACCAGGCCATGGACCGCATGCTCTCACCCCCTGTCCTCACCCTGGACCCCAACGATGAGAACATCATTTTAGGTACTGCCCCTTTCTTAGTGAACTGTGTGTACGCCATTTTTCAGTCAGTTTCAACATATTATGAAATATCTTGATGGTCTGTAACCTTTTGAATGCTTTGATCTATCCACAAATCTCTGAACTTGGCCTCTTGCAGAAATCCCAGATGAGAAGGAGTCTGAGCGTACGTCCCACTCCCCGTCCAAGGAGAACAAGAAGGAGTCGGCACTGAAGAAGAGTCGCATCCTGCTGGGGAAGACTGGGGTCATAAAGGAGGAGCCTCAACAGGTACTACAGGACCGAAACAGAGAACATAACGTAGATCTGTATCTTAAATGCCATTCTGCAGTCCCTGAACTAGCCTGCTAACTCCTTTTCTGTTTGGTCTGCTGCCTACAGAACATGTCCCAGCCTGAGGTGAAGGACCCATGGAACCTGTCCAACGATGAGTTCTATTACCCCAAGCAGCAGGGCCTGAGGGGCACCTTCGGTGGCAACATCATTCAGGTGGGCACTAGATTCTCTCCTGTGAGCTCTCTTCCTATACAGATTGATCAACAGTTAAAGAGGATAATCTTAACTATAGCGCAGGATAAACTTAGCTATGTACTGAATGTTCACAGTAGTTGTATGTAACCTTCTCTGTCTATCTTTCCCTCCAGCACTCCATCTCTGCAGTGGAGCTGAGGCAGCCGTTCTTCCCTACTCACATGGGACCCATGAAGCTGCGTGGGTTCCACCGACCCTCTCTGAAGAAGTACTCGTTCGGGACGTTGTCCCAGCCAGGTCCCCACGCAGCACAGCCCCTACTCAAACAGATCAAGAAGAAGGCCAAGGTGAGGCCCCAGAACGTACTTCATCCACCTCCATCCTTCTCTCTGTCTTATCACAGGTCATCAGGAATGCGTCTGTCTGTCTGTGTGTGTTGACAACCCTGTTTGTGTGTGATTTGCGTTAAATGTATTTTTCTGTGCCCATAGATGCGAGAGCAGGAACGCCAGGCTTCCGGTGGCGGTGACATGTTCTTCATGCGGACAGCTCAGGATCTGACGGGGAAAGACGGAGACCTGATTCTGGCAGAGTACAGCGAGGAATACCCTCCGCTCATCATGCAAGTCGGCATGGCAACCAAGATCAAGAACTACTACAAGAGAGTGAGTCACTGCGCTAGTCTTTCAACTACCATTTCCCTTGTATCAACATTGATTAGCATTTAAAAACAGAACCACCTCAGTGGTTATTTCCCTTCCTCTATTGTCTATGAGTTGTGTTTTGTTAACATATGTGTAAATACACTTTAAAATCGAATAAACGTGAAACATGGCTGTTTCCCCTCAGAAACCAGGCAAGGACCCTGGAGCTCCAGACTGTAAGTACGGAGAGACGGTGTACTGCCACACCTCTCCCTTCCTGGGCTCCCTGCACCCCGGGCAGCTGCTCCCGGTCAGTACCACGTTCATTACAGTCATTTACATGACAAATTATTGATGTTTGAAAAATAATTTGCTCTGAATGAGCCTGATGCCCAGAAAGAGAGAATGTAGAGCTCTGTCATGTTTTTCTTTCTTTTAGGCTTTTGAGAACAACCTTTTCCGCGCCCCCATCTACCTCCACAAGATGCCAGAGACAGATTTCCTGGTGCTGCGTACACGGCAGGGCTACTTCATCAGAGAGCTGGTGGACATCTTTGTGGTTGGACAGCAGTGTCCGCTCTATGAGGTCCCTGGACCCAACTCCAAACGAGCCAACACCCATATCAGAGACTTCCTGCAGGTATACCTTGCGATGCACACGCGCGCATTACAGCATCTGCAAATCCACACACTCTCTCTCTCACACACACACACACACACACACACACACACACACACACACATTGTCACACACAAGAGAAAGCACACTATAAGAATGCATTCTTGCCGACACTCATGTCTCCTCTTCTGTGCAGGTGTTTATCTATCGGTTGTTCTGGAAGAGTAAAGATCGTCCTAGGAGAATCCGCATGGAGGACATAAAGAAAGCCTTCCCCTCACATTCAGAAAGCAGCATCCGCAAACGCCTAAAACTCTGTGCTGACTTCAAGCGTACAGGTAGAAACAGCTAACCTTACTTACCCTAGCCTCATCGAGAATCAGGCTTCCCTAAAACGGGAAGCCTGGGGAAGTTTTAATGGCAGAAAAATGGCTAAATATGGGTGGAGACTTGCAATCAGTGACGCTACGCAACACGTCAAACAAATCAAATGCCTAGTGTTGTAGGTGCAACAGTGCGTGAGGATGGCTGGGAAATTGCAGATTAAAAGCCATCAACGGGCATGTGGGGAAAGGGTTCATGAAATGTAACATCCAATCAAAGTCTTGCTACTGGGAGCCAGCGGACCAATCAAACCGCTTTTGCAATAAAAAAGTCTTCAGACCTCCAAGGGAGGCGTGAAAGCGATGTGATTTTGGACGAATGGCAACGCAAGACTATGCTTACCCCAATACTACCGTATAGCCTCATGTTTGTCAGTAGTACAGTATGACGCACTGTCCTTCTTTTTTTATTTATTATTATTATTATTATTTTTTTCACCTTTATTTAACCAGGTAGGTTAGTTGAGAACAAGTTCTCATTTGCAACTGCGCCCTGGCCAAGATAAAGCATAGCAATTCGACACATACAACAACACAGAGTTACACATGGAATAAACAAAACATACAGTCAATAACACAGTAGAACAAAAGAAAACAAAAAGTCTATATACAGTGAGTGCAAATGAGGTAAGTTAAGGCAATAAATAGGCCATGGTGGCAAAGTAATTACAATATAGCAATTAAACACTGGAATGGTAGATGTGCAGAATATGAATGTGCAAGTAGAGATACTGGGGTGCAAAGGAGCAAGATAAATAAATAAATAAATAAATACAGTATGGGGATGAGGTAGGTAGATAGATGGGCTGTATACAGATGGGCTATGTACAGGTGCAGTGATCTGTGAGCTGCTCTGACAGCTGGTGCTTAAAGCTAGTGAGGGAGATATGAGTCTCCAGCTTCAGAGATTTTTGCAGTTCATTCCAGTCATTGGCAGCAGAGAACTGGAAGGAAAGACAACCAAAGGAGGAATTGGCTTTGGGAGTGACCAGTGAGATATACCTGCTGGAGCGCGTACTACGAGTGGGTGCTGCTATGGTGACCAGTGAGCTGAGATAAGGCATGGCTTTACCTAGCAGAGACTTGTAGATAACCTGTAGCCAGTGGGTTTGGCGACGAGTATGAAGCGAGGGCCAGCCAACGAGAGCATACAGGTCGCAATGGTGGGTAGTGTATGGGGCTTTGGTGACAAAACGGATGGCACTGTGATAGACTGCATCCAGTTTGTTGAGGATTGTTTGAAGGACAAACAATCCTGATTTCCTCTTAAAGGGATACTGCGAAATGTTTAGGTCATTTTTCTATGTACCCAGAGTCAGACAAACTGATGGATACCATTTTTGTATCTCTGTGCTGAGTGGTTACCCAAAATATCTGCTATTTTTCTGTTTTTAAATAACTGACTGACGTCAATTATTTGAATTCCATTTCGTTCTGTTTTTTATGTGAGCTGGATATGCAGTTTCTGAAGAGAGAAATCAGACCAAGCCCAAACTGTGTAGTAAGGAGTTGTAGTTTCCAACAGGCCAATATTCTGCATAGTTTAGTGCAGAAAACGTGGTAATTAACTACAATGACCATAATCCATTGCGCGTCCATCTATTTGTCTGGTCTGTGTGGAACAGACAGGGAGACAGAGAGAATGCGCGATCATCAGGGATAGAAAGCAGTTGCTTTGCTATTTATTTATTTATTCATTTTTTATTTAACTAAGCAAGTCCGTTAAGAACAAATGATTTTTTACAATGACGGCCTAGGAACAGTGGGTTAACTGTCTTGTTTAGGGGCAGAACGACAGATTTATACCTTGTCAGCTCGGGGATTTGACCTAGCAAACTTTCGGATACTGGCCCAACGCTCTAACCACGTTATCTGAAAATACATGATCTAAGTGATTGATAGTTGGTATTCAGCAGTCATAAAAGTATTCCTTATTTACTTTGAAGAACTACTAATTATAGTGATTTTGTCAGACAGCATAGGCAGCAGCTCTAAAGAGATGAGATGATGACATGAAATAATACAGTAATGAAATAAAGCAAATATTTTATTAAAGTAATGTGAATAAATGATGGTTAATAAGTAATAAGCAGTAATGGGTAGTCACTACCTTCATTGGACTTTTATTAATTGTTTTATTCTGTTACAGCATTCAACCCATATAATGCATAGTAAAAAAATATATATGAAATCGAAAACCGGGATTATTTTTTAATAATCGAACCGAAGCCGAACCGACCTCAAAAAGCACTAATCGCTCAGCACTACTCTGCGTACAGTTTGGATATTATTGAAGTTATCATATTGTTAGCTTTGCGCAATTGCTGGAAGTCTCCAGCCAGCTCCTCTCAAAATGTTACTGATAATCATAAACGAGATCCTCATTCTCTGTCCCATTGTCGCATAGAGATGTATAGAGATCGCAATATTGTATCTGTCTCTTTGGCGCTGCCCAACGGGACAGAGAATGAGGAAGTGGATAGAATCTTGTTTCTTAATTAACACAATATTGATTCCTAGGTATAGCTTTCTAAAACTATAAATGATCAACCACCCAGCTTTGGAGTAGTTAGGTAAATTTCTCTGCTTTTAAGAGGAGCTGCATACTGTAACTGGAGACTTCAATTGCGATATGCTGATTTAAACTTTCCCCAAACTGCACGCAGAGACATAGAAATAGTATCCATGAGTTCCTCTCACTCTGGGTAAGTAGAGAAACAACCTAAATCTCAATCTCGCAGTATCCCTTTGACGTTTCTACTCCCGTGTGATCTCAGAGAAGTGTTGAGGTGTAAGAAAGAGAGGTGACTCTGATGCTTAGCTGTGTGAGATCAGAGATGGTGTGCCTTTGACTGACATGCGTCAGGAAAGAGAGATGTCAGAATATTCTGGATGTGGAGTTTACTGTGGAGGTAAGGTGTGGTCTGAGGAAAGCATCAGGAAGGTACCAGAGGTTTTCATGGTCCTTCGTTAATATCTGCTGTTCTGCTCCTGCAACACCTCCGCTTTAAGCCTACAAGACGCTTCTGTTGATGAAATAAAACAAATATCCAAAGGGTATAAGATCTTTGGAGAGGGGGAATTCTCATGCGACATGCGTCCATTAATCTTACAAAGCTGTAAGTTGGGCAATAAGGGTGGAGTTAAGAGAACGTGGTTAATATTTGTTATATGATTTGATAGAATTTGCCCTCCCCCTGTTCCCAGGGATGGACTCCAACTGGTGGGTGCTGAAGCCTGACTTCAGGCTGCCTACTGAGGAGGAGATCAGGGCCATGGTGTCTCCAGAGCAGTGCTGTGCCTACTACAGCATGCTGGTGGCAGAGCAGAGACTGAAGGTAAGACTGACAGTACCTAAACAAAGAGCCTATCTGTCATATTGGTATTCTGTATGGCACTGTGTGAACTATACCATAACTTTTCTCTCTCTCTCTCTACCAGGATGCTGGATATGGTGAAAAGTCCTTCTTTGCTCCAGAGGAAGAGAACGAGGAAGACTTCCAGATGAAGATTGATGATGAGGTTCAGCGCTACTCCTGCTTCCTTTTCATAAAACATTGATTTTGATGTTGAAAAAAAGGATGATCCATGATCTCACCAGTGTTCTCTGTGGTCCACCCTAGGTCCGCACGGCCCCTTGGAACACGACTCGAGCTTTCATCGCTGCCATGAAGGGGAAGTGTCTGCTGGAGGTCATGGGGGTGGCCGACCCCACAGGTTGTGGAGAGGGATTCTCTTACGTCAAAGTGCCCAACAAGCCCACTCAACAAAAGGTACTTCCTCTTTGTTTTACCCCAGTGCACTGAAACACTTCTGCTAGATCTGTATTCAGATCAGGGGGCCATAATTCCAGTCATGCGTTCATAGCCTTTCTGACAAAAATATTTTCTGTTATAACCATTCAATTGTTTTTTGATGATTATTTAATCATTTATTACTGAGCTAAAGGTTATTTTGTTATTTGTCGTGTTTAGGCCCAGGATGACCGGGAGCCACAACCCGCTAAGAAGACCGTGACAGGGACAGACGCTGATCTGAGAAGACTATCACTAAAAAACGCCAAGCAGCTGCTGCGCAAGTTTGGTGTTCCAGAGGAGGAGGTATTATTACATAATAATAATGTCTTCAGTTTCCTCATTTCTTCCACCAACCTAAGTATGAAGGTCAGATCAATCTCTTAAACCTGTGTGTATATGTGCGTTTCAGATAAAGAAGCTGTCTCGTTGGGAGGTGATTGACGTGGTGAGGACCATGTCTACAGAGCAGGCGCGCTCTGGCGAGGGGCCCATGAGCAAATTTGCCCGCGGGTCCCGCTTCTCTGTAGCCGAACACCAGGAGCGCTACAAGGAGGAGTGCCAGAGGATCTTTGACTTGCAAAACAAGTGAGGCCATCTCATCCTCCATTCCCCCTTTATCCAGATAACCATAATTCACCACTCATTTCCTATAGGGATGCTGTAGATCAGGGGTGTCAAACTCATTTTAGCTCAGGGGCCACATGAAGGAAAATCTATTCCCAAGTGGGCCGGACCGGTAAAATCATGGTATATATATAACTTAAAAACAACAACTTCAGATTGTTTTCTTTGTTTTAATACGATCAACATAAAACATAAAGCTGGAGCCTGAGGACAGCGTGTCCACAATAGTGCAAGCACAACATCACTATTAATCATAAAACACCTCAAGTTTATTTGAAAATTCTAAAGAAAAAGAACACACAAACACACAATGCCTCAGTGATTCACAGAAGTATATCACAGATCACAGAAATATATCAGGGTGTCTCATGCAGCACTTTAAGTGGGGTTGCATAGTTTATTTGACTCCTGATACCTGGCATCTTTTAGCTTTCACCAGCACATCAATATCAGGCGTCACATCCTGAGTGGCAGCCAACTTCAGGATGTGATTCAAGTGCTTGTGCGTGAGCCTTGAGCGCAGCTTTGTTTTATTTATGCTCATTACAGAGAAAACTTGCTCACAAAGATATGTGGTTCCAAACATGCACAACAGTTTTGCAGCGAGGGCTGTCAAGTTGGGGTAACCTGGCAAGAGATTCTGATAAAATGTGTCCAAGCCAGCTGCGGCAAATTTGCCCTTCATATCCGAGTCACACTGCAAGTCTATTATTTCAAGTTGGATGCTGACGGGCAGATCAGAGGGATTCACGGTGAATGGCGAGCAAAAAACGTTGAAGTCTTTCTCCAGTTCACCAAAAATCTGAAAGCGTTGCTCAAACTCCCGTAACAGTGCCGTTATTTTATCTTTGAACCGCTTCATGTCTGCCACATGTTGGGTCGCGCACACATTTTTCAGACAGGGGAAGTGAGCTGCATCACCACCGGCGAGTTGCGTCTCCCACAATGACAGCTTCAACTTGAAAGAACGTATGCTGTCATAATACTGCGTGACGACTTTGTTGCGCCCTTGCAGCTGTTTGTTCAAGTTATTCAGGTGCTCTGTAACATCCACCATAAATGCAAGGTCCTGCATCCATTCTGCGGAATGAAATTCTAACACTGGTTTGCCCTTTTCTTCCATGAACTGTTCAATTTCTTCTCGTAAATCAAAGAAACGCCTAAGCACAGCACCTCGGCTTAACCATCTTACCTCAGTGTGGTATGGCAGGCCATGGATGTGGTCTTTCTCTCTGAGAAGGCTGTCAAACTGACGGTGATTCAGGCTTCTGGATCGGATGAAATTAACAGTTTGGATGACCACCTTCATGACGTTATCCATCTTTAATGACTTGCAACACAAAGCCTCCTGGTGCAAAATACAGTGAAAAGTCCAAAAATCACGTCCTCCATTTGCAGATTGCACTTTCTCTCTGAACTTTGTCACAACACCATCTGTAGCCAGGCTGACAGCGCGGGACCAGTCCACTCCGACCCTGTCCAGCGCGCCGACGAGTGCGGTGAAAATATCAGCTGCTGTCGTTGTATCTGTCATCGGCACCAACTCCACGAACTCCTCGGTGACGGTCAATGTGTCATTAACTCCGCGGATGAAAATGGCCAGTTGTGCAACATCTGTAATGTCCGTACTTTCATCAATTGCAACTGAAAACCCAATAAATGACTTTACTTTTTGCTTCAACTGGCTGTCCAAATCCACTGAAAGATTGGAAATCCTGTCTGCAACTGTGTTTCTTGTCAGGCTGATATTTGCAAAAGCCTGGCGCTTTTCAGGGCACACAATCTCCGCTGCCTTCATCATGCATGTTTTTACAAATTCACCCTCACTAAATGGTTTTGAAGCCACTGCGATTTCATTAGCAATGAGGTAGCTAGCTTTCACTGCAGCGTCACTGATGTCTCGGCTGTGAGTAAACACAGACTGCTGTTTCTTCAGACCCGCCAACAGTTCATTCACCTTCTCTCTTCTCTGCTGTCCTTGAAAGTTGTCATATTTGTCGGCATGAAGACTCACATAGTGGCGACGAAGGTTATACTCTTTCAGCACTGCAACATGCTGTGAACACACCAAACATACAGCTTTCCCATTCAATTCCGTGAATAAATAGGAGGATGACCATTTTTCTTGGAACACTGCACTCTGCGTCCACTTTTCTCTTTTTTGACAGAGACATATTGGGGCAATGAGGGTGCCATAGCACAAAATGTTAAAAGTAGAAGCCGTAATAAATATCGCGGGCAAAACAAAGTAGCTTATCTGGACTGGCTGCACTTGCTTGACCTACTTGCTCTGCTCCGTTATAAACGGTTTGCTTGCTTAACACAATTGCTATTGCGCCATCCAGTGGACGCAATTGGAACAGCAGTTTCTTTTATTGAAAAATTGCAGCTCATTTTTATACTTTACAAAATCATCTCGCGGGCCGGATTAAACCCCTTTGCGGGCCTGATCCGGCCCGCGGGCCGGACGTTTGACACCCCTGCTGTAGATGATGTGATGTTCTACCCTCTACTTGCTCCCCAGAGTATTGGAGTCCACAGAGATCCTGTCCACAGACACAGACAGCAGCTCAGCGGAGGACAGTGACTTTGAGGAGATGGGGAAGAACATTGAGAACATGCTGCAGAACAAGAAGACCAGCTCCCAGCTGTCCAGGGAGAGGGAGGAGCAGGAGAGGAAGGAGCTGCAGAGGATGCTGATGGGAGAGGAGAGCGACCACAAGGGACGCAAAGTACGCAAGGGCTTCTGTAAGTGGCGTGTGTATGCATGTGCGTTTCAGGCTTTGTTCATGTGTGTTTACTGGAGTGTGTGTGCAAGTCGAATCTCTCTCTGTGTGTCCCTGCAGCCAGTGCTTTGTCCACGGGCTCCCATAAAGATGACGACACGTCCTCGGTCACCAGCCTGAACTCGTCCGCTACGGGACGGCGCCTCAAAATCTACCGCACCTTCAGAGACGAGGACGGCAAGGAGTATGTCCGCTGTGAGACGGTCCGCAAACCCTCCGTCATAGACGCCTACACCAGAATCAGAACCACCAAGGACGACGACTTCATGTAAGTTCCTCCATGTGTGTGTGTGTTTGTGTAATATGAGTGTTTGGTCTGTGTGTAGTGTACCCAACCTCACACAGTCTTTGTCTGCCTTCTGCCAATGTAGAAAGAAGTTTGCGCTGTTTGACGAGCAACATAGAGAGGAGATGAGGAAGGAGCGCCGGCGGATCCAGGAGCAGCTGAGGAGGCTGAAGAGGAACCAGGAGAAGGACCGGTTCAAGAGCCCCCCTGAGAAGAAGGCCAAGAAGATCAAGGAGAGGCCAGACCTCAAGGTAAAAGTAAGCTTGCCAGCCCATAATGATTCATCTCCAAGACTATCCTCACCTGCTTTTCCATAACCTACCGTTTGTTTTCCTGCTGACCTGCTGTCTCGAAAATAGGATCATTTAGTTCAAGATAAACCTTCCTCACTTTTTTTCACACTTTTCTTTATTAGCAATATATTATATTGCTTATAATAAGCATGATAACGTAGTGTTTGGTGTACTACAGTGAAGGTAGCATGATGTGATGCAGTGACTTGCAGTCCACATTGTTATGTACAGTGTTTGTCTGGTTGTTAACTACATCTCTTCTTAACCCCTCTGCCCTAGCTGAAGTGCGGCGCTTGCGGTGCCATCGGGCACATGCGAACCAACAAGTTCTGCCCACTGTACTACCAAACCAATGCTCCGCCCTCCAACCCGGTTGCCATGACGGAGGAGCAGGAGGAGGAGCTTGAGAAGACTGTCATCCACAATGACAACGAGGAACTCATTAAAGTGGAGGGAACCAAGATCGTCCTGGGCAAGCAGCTCATCGAGAGGTACACACCACACACACTGGAGTGAATGCATGCTCTTCAACCGATCGCTGCCCGCACCTGCCCGCCCGTCCAGCAGCACTTATCTGGACGGTTCTGACTTAGAATATGTGGACAACTACAAATACCTAGGTGTCTGGTTAGACTGTAAACTCTCCTTCCAGACTCACATCAAACATCTCCAATCCAAAGTTAAATCTAGAATTGGCTTCCTATTTCGCAACAAAGCATCCTTCACTCATGCTGCCAAACATACCCTCGTAAAACTGACCATCCTACCGATCCTCGACTTTGGCGATGTCATTTACAAAATAGCCTCCAATACCCTACTCAACAAGCTGGATGCAGTCTATCACAGTGCCATCCGTTCTGTCACCAAAGCTTCATATACTACCCACCACTGCGACCTGTACGCTCTCGTTGGCTGGCCCTCACTTCATACTCGTCACCAAACCCACTGGCTCCAGGTCATCTACAAGACCCTGCTAGGTAAAGTCCCCCCTTATCTCCGCTCACTGGTCACCATAGCAGCACCCACCTGTAGCACGCACTCCAGCAGGTATATCTCACTGGTCACCCCCAAAGCCAATTCCTCCTTTGGTCGTCTCTCCTTCCAGTTCTCTGCTGCCAATGACTGGAACGAACTACAAAAACCTCTGAAACTGGAAACACTTATCTCCCTCACTAGCTTTAAGCACCAGCTGTCAGAGCAGCTCACAGATCACTGCACCTGTACATAGCCCATCTATAATTTAGCCCAAACAACTACCTCTTCCCCTACTGTATTTATTTATTTATTTTGCTCCTTTGCACCCCATTATTTATATTTCTACTTTGCACTTTCTTCCACTGCAAATCTACCATTCCAGTGTTTTACTTGCTATATTGTATTTACTTTGCCACCATGGCCTTTTTTGCCTTTACCTCCCTTATCTCACCTCATTTGCTCACTTTGTATATAGACTTATTTTTCTACTGTATTATTGACTGTATGTTTTGTTTATTCCATGTGTAACTCTGTGTTGTTGTTTGTGTTGCACTGCTTTGCTTTATCTTGGCCAGGTCGCAGTTGTAAATGAGAACTTGTTCTCAACTTGCCTACCTGGTTAAATAAGGGTGAAATATATATATATATTTAAAACACACTGACAGGAGAGGGGGACAGTTCTAATTTTTTTCCAAATCACGACTGAATATCAGTAGTCTTTTCCACTCTCTTTGCGGACCAAAAGCTCCTATAGTGTTCCTTATGCTCTCTACGTCTGTCTAAATGTTAGGGAAATATTACCTGGTGCTGCTGTGTAAAGGACCATGTTGTCTCCTCTCACAGTGCTGATGAGGTGCGCAGGAAGTCCCTGGTGCTGAAGTTCCCAAAACAGCAGCTTCCCCCCAAGAAGAAGAGACGTGTTGGGAACAACGTACACTGTGACTACCTAAATGTGAGCCTGGTTGCCAGTTACCATATTTTGCATTGGTTGCGTATGACTATTCAGTTAAAGCGAGCTCTGGAGAATATTTAACACTGTGATAGTTATGGCTTAGCTCTCTGTGGTTTTTGTTTTGTTTCATCCTCTCACAGAGGCCCCACAAATCCATCCACCGCAGACGCACTGACCCCATGGTCACCCTGTCCTCAGTCCTGGAGAGTATTATCAACGACATGCGGGATCACCCCAATGTAAGACACACACACCCACACACCTACAGCCCACTGCAAGACCAACACACACCCACACACCTACAGCCCACTGCAAGACCAACACACACCCACACACCTACAGCCCACTGCAAGACCAACACACACCCACACACCTACAGCCCACTGCAAGACCAACACACACCCACACACCTACAGCCCACTGCAAGACCAACACACACCTACACACCTACAGCCCACTGCAAGACCAACACACACCCACACACCTACAGCCCACTGCAAGACCAACACGCACCCACACACCTACAGCCCACTGCAAGACCAACACACACCCACACACCTACAGCCCACTGCAAGACCAACACACACCCACACACCTACAGCCCACTGCAAGACCAACAGACACCCACACACCTACAGCCCACTGCAAGACCAACACACACCCACACACCTACAGCCCACTGCAAGACCAACACACACCCACACACCTACAGCCCACTGCAAGACCAACACACACCCACACACCTACAGCCCACTGCAAGACCAGCACACACCCACACACCTACAGCCCACTGCAAGACCAACACACACCCACACACCTACAGCCCACTGCAAGACCAACACACACCCACACACCTACAGCCCACTGCAAGACCAACACACACCCACACACCTACAGCCCACTGCAAGACCAACACACACCCACAACCCACTGCTTACAGACAGACAGTGCCTACACTGCTCTGACCACTAAATAGGTTTCTCTCTCACAAACACACTTTTTTCTCTCTAATTGGGTTGTCTTTACCTCTTGTCACAGACATACCCCTTCCACACACCAGTCAATGCCAAGGTGGTGAAGGACTACTATAAGATCATCCCTCGTCCCATGGATCTGCAGACGCTACGGGAGAATGTGCGCAAGCGTGTGTACCCCTCCCGGGAGGAGTTCAGAGAGAACGTGGAGCTCATTGTCAAGAACAGCGCGACATACAACGGTACAACTCTAAACCACTTGAAGCCTTAGAGAATGACTAATATTTTACTGTGACCGACTGTTCTGTAACTTATTGAGACTGTAATTGTTGCGGTGTATTCAGGTGCCAAGCATCCAATAACCCAGGTGGCTCAGACTATGCTGGACCTTTGTGATGAGAAACTGAAAGAGGTACGTGTGAATGTTCACGCTGATGGATTCCTGGATGGGTGCCATTTTAGACACAGCCCAATTTCTGGTCCTCTGTGTGCAGAAGGAGGAGGAAAATGTTCAGCAACTCTTGGAAGACAATGGAAGTGGCCTTCAATAGTACTTGTTAATAATTAAACGGGTACATTCCTTTGTCCTGTGCAGAAGGAAGACAGGCTGGTGAGACTGGAGAAAGCCATCAACCCCCTGCTGGACGATGATGACCAGGTGGCCTTTTCCTTCATCCTGGACAACATCGTCACTCAGAAGATGATGGCCGTGCCTGACGTGAGTGGAGCTCCACCCAATCATCAGGGTGTCTGCTTTCTTTCGGGCGCTTTGGATGTTACTGAGACTATCTGCTATTTGTATTTTCTTTGTGACCTAAGTCATTTCACTGAGCAGTTTTTTCTTTGCCCTTAAATGTACAAAAATATTGACAATTCTGCCAGTAGTTCAATCAAGCACACAGTGTGATAGTGTAATAACTGTCCTTACTCTGCCTCTGTCTCCTCTTCAGTCTTGGCCATTCCACCATCCAGTCAACAAGAAGTTTGTTCCAGATTACTACAAAGTGATAGTCCAACCCATGGACCTGGAGAATGTCCGCAAGGTGAGTTATGGGAAGGAGACTTCAGTGTTAGCCTTGAGGAAAACCACAACAAGACACCTTTTGGATCCCTATGATGCCAAGATGGATCAAACCTATATGTAGTTGATGGTAATATACAGGTAGATGGTCATATGTAAAATATAACTATTAGTGTTATTTAAAAGTCTCCCTGTGTGCTGTGGTCCAACAGAACATATCCAAACACAAGTACCAGAACCGGGATGTGTTCCTGTTTGACGTCAGCCTGGTCCACACCAACAGTGTCAAGTACAACGGACCAGACAGCCCTTACACCAATACGGCCCTGGAGATAGTCAACGTATGCAAGCAGACCCTGGCAGAGGTGTGTGTATGACAGAGAAACTGCAAGAGAAGGTCATAATGAAACTACACTGAACAAAAAATGTCAATGCAACATGTAAAGAGTTGGTCCCATGTTTCATGCAATGAAAGAAATGATCCCAGAAATGTTCCATACACACAAAAAGCTTAATTCGCTCAAATTTTGTGCACGTATTTGTTACATCTCTGTTAGTGGACATTTCTTAGGCGTGGCATATCAAGAAGCTGATTAAACATCATGATCATTGCACAGGGCTACCTTGTGCTGGGGACAATAAAAGGCCACCCTAAAATGTGCAATTTTGTCACACAAAAGAATGCCACAGATGTCTCAAGTTTTGAGGGAGCGTTCAATTTGCATGCTGACCGCAGGAATGTCCACCAGGGCTGTTGCCAGAGAATGTAATCTTAATTTCTCTACAATAAGCCGCCTCCAATGTCGTTTTAGAGAATTTGGCAGTACGTCCAACCGGCCTCAACCGTATACCATGTCTATGGCGTCGTGTGGGCGAGCGGTTTGCTGATGTCAACGTTGTGAACAGAGTGCCCCATGGTGGCGGTGGGGTTATGGTATGGTCAGGCATAAGATACAGACAATGAACACAACTGCATTTTATCGATGGCGATTTGAATACACAGAGATATCGTGACGAGATCCTGAAGCCCATTGTTGTGCCATTAATCCGCCGCCATCACCTCATGTTTCAGCATGATAATGCACGGCCCCATGTCATAAGGATCTGTACACAATTCCTGGAAGCTGAAAATGTTCCAGTTCTTCCATGGCCTGCATACTCATCAGACATGTCACCCATTGAGCATGTTTTGGATGCTGAGGATCGACGTGTACAACAGTGTGTTCCAGTTCCCGCCAATATCCAGAAACTTAGCACAGCCATTGAAGAGGAGTGGGACAACATTCCACAGGCCCCAATCAACATTCTGATCAACTCAATGTGAAGGAGATGTGCCACGCTGCATGAGGCAAATTAATGGTGGTCACACCAGATACTGACTGGTTTTCTGATCCACGCCCCTACTTAAATTATAATTTTTTTAAGGTATCTGTGACCGACAGATGCAGATCTGTATTCCCAGTTATGTGAAACCCATAGATTAGGGCCTAATAAATGTATTTCAATTGATTGATTTCCTTATATGAACTGTAACTCAGTCAAATCTTTGAAATCGTTGCATGTTGTTTATATTTTTGTTCAGTATAATTAATTGACATCTTTATGCCTTGTCAGATGATGAATCATATTTATGGCTTCATTATGTTGCCTCTGCCAAGGATAGTTTGAGAATTTGACTGTTGCTTGATATCTCCCCAGTATGATGAGCACCTGACCCAGCTGGAGAAGGACATCTCCACAGCTAAAGAGGCAGCTCTGGATGCAGCAGACCTGGATAGCCTGGACCCCATGACTCCTGGAACCTACACACCACAGGTAGCAATGTTCCTGTCCCATTTATGGCCCGGAAACAACCCAGATACTAACAATAAGACCTTAGAGCCACCATATAAAGTACCTCAACACGCCCCTCACCTGCTCCAGAGTTGGGGAATGCCACTCTTCTCCAAAGACCTACTTTTTAACCTCTGTCTGCTGTAGTCTCTCCCTCCATATTACATATACCTCTTCACATTCTAGTCTTTTTCTGCCTCGTCGTTCCTCTTTAGCACTCTTGTATGTGTCAATTTAGTAGCTGTTTCTATAGTTTATCTATGCCTTAGTCTCTACAGTTGCTTGTGAAAGTATTCACCCCCCTTGGCATTTTTCCTATTTTGTTGCCTTACAACCTGGAATTAAAATGGATTTTTGGGGGGTTTGTATCATTTGATTTACACAACATGCCTACCACTTTGAAGATGCAATTTTTTTTTTTTTATTGTGAAACAAACAAGAAATAAGACAAAAAAACAGAACGTGCATAACTATTCACCCCCCCAAAGTCAATACTTTGTAGAGCCACCTTTTGCAGGAATTACAGCGACAAGTCTCTTGCGGTATGTCTCTATAAGCTTGGCACATCTAAACACTGGGATTTCTGCCCATTCTTCAAGGCAAAACTGCTCCAGATCCTTCAAGTTGGATGGGTTCCGCTGGTGTGCAGCAATCTTTAAGTCATACCACAGATTCTCAATTGGATGAATACATACGCACGCACCACTTTTCCGTTTTTCTTTTTTATCATTTTTTGAAACGAGTCATTTTTTCCATTTCACTTCACCAATTTGGACTATTTTGTGTATGTCCATTACATGAAATCCAAATAAAAATCAATTTTAATTACAGGTTGTAATGCAATAAAATAGGGAAAACGTCAAGGGGGATGAATACTTTTGTAAGGCACTGTATATTCTCCTTCCTACCATGTGTTTATCTCTTCTCCCTCTTTCCTGTCTCTGTGTGTGTGTGGTGGGGGTGGGGTGGGGGGGCAGCCTGCTGATGTGTTTGACAGCAGTGCCTCTGTGAGCCTGCACAGAGAGACCAGCCTTTTCTCTGAGGTTGAGGCATCTCTAATGGCTGTTCCAGAGAAGAGGGGGGTAGGGCAGGTACGGAGAGAGATCACCCAGGAGTGCAACGGGCGTCTGTCTCATCCAGGGGTCACCCTCCTCTCCCCTCCCATTCCCCCCGTTCCTCCTTGCACATTCACCTGGTCCTCCCTTCCAGTTCTTCCCTCTGCATTCCCAGTGTGGATCCTGACTGGTGCATGCTCCTCCTAACTAGGAGCCATTCTAAGATCCCTTTGTGCTTTTCATTCCTAAGACAAAGATGGTTCCTTCCCATAACTAATTTGGTTCATTTGTCTGCCAGTTTCGCTTATATGTTAATTTTGCTCCTAATTGTGACTGCCTGTCATACTAGCATTCTGTTTGCCTGGCCAATTATAAATTTTCAGGCATCTCCATTGCTTCACAAGTTATCAATCTGTCTTTCCCCAGAAGTATCTTTTCCTGTCTGTGTCGCTTAACTTCTCTGTGTGTCTCCAGGGTCGTCATAGAAGGCTAGGAGAGGAGGAGTCGGACGTGGACATCGAGGGCTTCGAGGAGGAGGATGACGACGGGAAGCCCAAGACACCAGCTCCTGTAAGACTCATATCATGAAGAAACCATATGGGTTTGAGAGATGGTTTTTGAAAGAGAGAAATGGCAGATTTGAAGACAGTCTGTAGTTCAGGCAAATTAGTTATTTTGATGATGATGACCTGTTCCCCAGGCAGAGGATGGTGAGGGAGACCTGGAGGATGAGGAGGATGAAGATGAGATGCTGCTGCTGCCGACCCGCAGAAGGCTGCAGGGCCCCGAGGATGATGATTATGACGAGGATGAAGGCTCCAGTCGGCCAGCCCAGGCCAGCGTGCTGTACCAGGACCTGCTCATGTCAGACGGAGAGGATGACGCCAGCGAAGAGGAGGGAGATAACCCGTTCTCCTGTGAGTCACACTAGGCTGGAGGTTGTCATAGGATGGAGTAAGATGGTGAATAGAGATGTGCTTTGGGTAAAAAAATATTCACCCAAATTACAAAATGACATATTGGTTTCCTTACCCTGTAAGCAGTCGATAGACAAGGTATAACACCAATCCATGCTTTGGTTTAGTTTCCCTGGCACTGTTTCCACATTTCTAACGTTTTAGCATTTGTCATGGGACCGATATCATGATAAAATGACCTGTGACTCTGTTGAGCTTCACAATCAATTTTCGATACTTTCGGACGATTTGGACATGATGCATGAAAAATGCTAATATCTGTCCCATGACTTGAATGGGATTTGTGCTACAAATGCTAAAATGTTAGCATGTGGAAACAGTAGCAAGGAAACTAAACCAAAGCATGGATTGCTGTCATACCTTGTCCATAGTCTGCTTACAGGGTAAGGAAACCAATGTGTCATTTTGTAATTTGGTTGAACTTTCCCTTTAAAATGTACATCCTATGATTGGAGGATTTCTGGAGTACACTAGGGACTGTGTTTGAAATGTGAGGTTCTAACAGTGTTGCCTCTCCTGTCCCACCCCAGCTATCCACCTGTCAGAGAGTGGCAGTGACTCAGACAGAGAGGTGGAGGTGCGTCCCCCGCCCCCTCCCAGACCCCACCATGAGACGGCCCGCATGGGCCTGGAGCAGGACGAGAGCATGATGTCATACGGGGAAGAGGTACCGGATGAGACCCACCTGGAGGACAGTAATGTCAGGTACAACACCATGGCCGACACATTATATACAGTACAAGGTGTATTTGCATCGTTGTTTGGATCTTGGGCCCTATTAACCCATACTTTACCTTTCTCTCCCCCCTTCCCCATAGTTATGGGAGTTATGAGGGTCAGATCCACACCCAGACTTCCAGCATGGGCAATGGAGAGGGCTACGGCATAAGTGAAGAAGAGGAGGAAGAGGCAGCTCGGAGGAGAGGTCCCAGTGTGTTGTCCCAGGTGCAGCTGAGTGAGGATGAGGAGGACAGCGAAGAGTTCAGGTCCATCGGGGGAGAAAGTGACTTAGACTCAGACAACTAGAGAAGTGTTCCTGCATACATACACACACACACACACAGATGCAAATGCTCTTACAACCATAAACACAGACAGAGAGAGCCACACCTATACACAGGAATAGATGATCTCAGGCTCAGTAAATGAATACACCCTGAAGTTGCAGGCTGAACTTCAGCCTGTACTGTCATAACTTTATCTGGTGTCAGTCAATCCCTCAGTGTTAGACTTTGTTTGCTGCCCAGTCATTAACACACCTATAACGTCTCTACAATTAAACTTCTCTGTGAGATCAATATTGTACAAAATATTCAATCAGTTGAAAGTGAGCTCTTCTATTATGGCAGGATTACATTGTAGTTGATGCTTTTAGTCAATGTTTTCTACTGGTTATGCTTCTTTCAATGTACCAACACACGTGTGTGTATGTGTGTGTGTGTGTGTATATATATATATATATATACATATATTATTTTTTTTACAATGATTTACCTTGAATAGCATTTTATTTCATGGTCGTGCAAAGTTTGATTATTGAATATTTGAATAGTCAACTTTAACCATTGTTTGTTAGCAGTGCCAGGTCTCATCCGAACCTTGTGCCTGTGAGACACTGAGTTGAGTGCTTGCGTGATACTGTTATTCCCCATCAACTATTATGATTGCAGCCTGGATGTTCAGGCATTTGAGATGTTTCCAGTACTGTTATTAGGAAACTCTCAAACTTTTAAGGAGATCCTAAATAAATGCTGTAAAACCAGATATGATGCCTGCATTTTTTCATTGTTTTTGTGACTAAATGTTAACAGTATCTTATGTAACCAAGTTGAAGTTGTCTTTTTGTGTTACGCATGTCTTGCTTATAAAAAGAAAGGCACTGTTCAATACCAATATACAGTAGTAGCACATTAACAATATTTTATCAGCAAATCATTGTATTACTATATTAGAGAGCCACCTACCGTTGCTGTCTGCTCCCACAGGGTATAGTCCAAGGACTGTTAATGTGGTGCCATGTTGAGTGTTCTATTACCAAGGTGTTTCATTTTTTTCCTACCCTGACAAACCTTTTTCCTGTCCTGCCAAACCTTTTTCCTATCCTGCCACATTTACATCTTATTCATGACAGTGGTCATTAAAGCTGGTGCTGGAACATGAACTCTGCTCCACAGTAAATAGATTATTATTGTAGGGAGTCACATAGATGATGTGTCAAGTATAAAGTATACCTCCTTGAGGACTTTGTGTGTGGACAAAATATGCTAAACTCAGCAAAAAAATAAACGTCCTCTCACTGTCAACTGCGTTTATTGTCATGCTGGAGGGTCATGTCAGGATGAGCCTGCAGGAAGGGTACCACATGAGGGAGGAGGTCTTCCCTGTAACGCACAGCGTTGAGATTGCCAGCAATGACAACAAGCTCAGTCCAATGATGCTGTGACACACCGCCCTAGACCATGACGGACCCTCCACTTCCAAATTGATCCTGCTCCAGAGACGGTGGGTTTGTGCCCATAGGCGTCGTTGTTGCCAGTGATGTCTGGTGAGGACCTGCCTTACAACAGGCCTACAAGCCCTCAGTCCAGCCTCTCTCAGCCTATTGCGGACAGTCTGAGCACTGATGGAGGGATTGTGCCTTCCTGGTGTAACTCAGGCAGTTGTTGTTGCCATCCTGTACCTGTCCCTCAGGTGTGATGTTCGGATGTACCGATCCTGTGCAGGTGTTGTTACACGTGGTCTGCCACTGCGAGGACGATCAGCTGTCCATCCTGTCTCCCTGTAGCACTGTCTTAGGCGTCTCACAGTACCGACATTGCCATTCATTGCCCTGGCAATATATATATATCAACTCTTCAAAAAAAGAAACGTCCCTGTATATATATATTATTTTTTGTGTCTGCATAATATGCATAAAAATTTATTTGTGAAAATTATTCAATTTTATTCCATGATATTGTTGTTACAAACTAGATTTGTGTTGCTCCCGTATAGTCGTCTGCTAGAACCGAGGGGGCTCTGGTTTCCCCCCAAAGGGGACAGCAATACCCCGGAGCCCAGAAGACGGTAACCCGGAGGAGGTCTCCTGGAGGATACCTATTATTTTCTTTTTCTTTATTGGTTTAATAAACCCGCTTGGAACTGAGCTCACACTTGTATCCGTGTCTAATCAGTGTAAACCTTTTGATCAAACCCCCTGGTCTGCCACCCACCAGAAAATGGCCAAAAAGAGTAGAACCAGCTCATCTGCTTTTACAATATGATTTGACTATTATATGTTCAATGTTTCTTTTGAATACCAAATGGATGCAAAAGGCGCTCATTTCATGGAACTACCCCACTACATTGGGAAGAACCACTCTAATCATTACGATAGTACTTGTGATCATACCCTGCCTAACCATAAACTTTACATTGTCTCATTCTCTGAACATGAGTATAGCTCTGACGTGGGAGAAGGCTATAAATGTTTGACTGGTATTACTTCTCTCATACACATTTGGTCATAGTACAGTAAGAAGAGTGAAGATGAAGGGCTATATTTTGCTGGGTTTAATATGTCTGCCCCCTGTCACAGTTATTGGACAATATACTGCACCAGATCGTGAGTAGCATCTTTTTCTGCAATGCAATCTTTTGAAGAAATCTGGAACGCAAGCCTGTATTATATAGTATCTGTAGCTCAGTTGGTAGAGCATGATGCTTGCAACACCAGGATAGTGGGTTTGATTCCCGGGACCGCCTGTACATAAAAATGTATGCATGTATGACTAAGTTGCTTTGGATAAAAGTATCTGCTAAATGGCATATTGTAACATTACTGCAGTTATGCACTGATGGCATTTCTAAAATGGGCATGTTAAAAATAGGTTTAAATAATTATCCTGCTGCATTATGGGCTCTTTGTTGGCAAGGCCCTTTGTTTGAAGGTAGTGCTCTTTATCAAATTGTGTCTTTAGTTGATCATGATGTTGTTTGGCCAAAACAATTGAAAAATGTAATGTTTCAATTACATGTTTTTTTTTTACGTCCAGTGACATTGTGTGTAGGAATAAAGGACTTTGAAGTGTGCAGGATACATATACCACCTAAATGCAGTGACAAGAGCAAATGCTACTGTAAGGACAATAAAGCATTTTGTAGGTATGTTTCAGCATTTCCCACAATCTTTTCCTTCAATAATTGTATATACACTGCATATATCAAACATTAAGAACATCTTCCTAATATTGAGTTATTGTTGTTTGCCCTACTCTCTGAACGCTTAAAAAAAGTAACCCTGCCATATACTAATTAAAACATAAAGTTGATAGCAGAGAACATGCCTACCATTTACCCTCACTCCTAGGACAGACCAGAGCCTTAGATATGCAGTTTTACATGGCAAAGTAGCAAGAAGGTTGTGGATTCGCAGACCACTGTGGACAAGGGTAGGGGTGAAAAGATATCCATTACACTAAAAGCATTGCATGAATCTACCATCTTATTTGCGGTCCTTGAAAAAATGGCTTTTTATAAATGCATTTCATACAATTATATGTCCTTTTACATGAATGGAGACAACTAGAATGTGTTTTAATACTACAGCAGAGCATGACAACGAATTAGCCCATGCTGCAGCACCAGAGACGGTTTGATTTCTATACAAGCTGTTGTTCAAAAATAGGATAGTCTAAGTTTGGAACAGTGCTAAAGTTGTCTGTCAACTGCAAAAATGGAGCGCAGCAGAACCAGTTACAACTGAAGTATCTGACCATCAATGAATTAGAGAGAAAGCCAATCATTGTTGAATACAGCAGCCGCGTATCATCAGGTAGGCCTGGTTTGTCTCTATGATATTCAGAGGTTGCCCTACAACCCTACTTCCCAAGAATGTCACAGTCAACACAAATCTAGTTTGTAACAACAATATCATGGAATAAAATTTAATAATATTCCCAAATACGCATATTATGCAGACACAAAAAATAATATATATATAATATATATATACAGGGACGTTTCTTTTTTTGAAGAGTTGATATATATATATTGCCAGGGCAATGAATTGCAATGTCGGTACTGTGAGACGCCTAAGACAGTGCTACAGGGAGACAGGATGGACAGCTGATCGTCCTCACAGTGGCAGACCACGTGTAACAACACCTGCACAGGGTCAGTACATCCGAACAGTTCATTTGCGGGACAGGATGGCAACAACAACTGCCTGAGTTACACCATGAAGGCACAATCCCTCCATCAGTGCTCAGACAGTCTGCAATAGGCTGAGAGAGGCTGGACTGAGGGCTTGTGGGCCTGTTGTAAGGCAGGTCCTCACCAGACCTCACCGGCAACAACGACGCCTATGGGCACAAACCCACCGTCGCTGGAGCGGGATCGATTTGGAGGTGGAGGGTCCTTCATGGTCTGGGGCGGTGTGTCACAGCATCATTGGACTGAGCTTGTTGTCATTGCAGGCAATCTCAACGCTGTGCGTTACAGGGAAGACCTCCTCCCTCATGTGGTACCCTTCCTGCAGGCTCATCCTGACATGACCCTCCAGCATGACAATGCCACCAGCCAAACTGCTCGTTCTGTGCGTGATTTCCTGCAAGACAGGAATGTCAGTGTTCTGCCATGGCCAGCGAAGAGCCCTGATCTCAATCCCACTGAGCACGTCTGGGACCTGTTGGATCGGAGGGTGAGGGCCATCCCCCCCAAAATTATCCGGGAACTCGCAGATGCCTTGGTGGAAGACTGGGGTAACATCTCACAGCAAGAACTGGCAAATCTGGTGCAGTCCATGAGGAGGAGATACACTGCAGTACTTAATGCAGCTGGTGACCACACCAGATACTGACTGTTACTTTTGATTTTGACCCCCCCCCCCCCCCCCTTTGTTTAGGGACACATTATTAAATTTCTGTTAGTCACATGTCTGTGGAAATTGTTCAGTTTATGTCTCAGTTGTTGAATCTTGTTATGTCCATACAAATATGTACACATGTTAAGTTTGTTGAAAATAAACGCAGTTGACAGTGAGAGGGCATTTCTTTTTTTGCTGAGTTTATATACAGTACCAGTCAAAATAGTACTTAGCTCTTATTCTGAACGTTAAATACAGCAGCCAATAGAACTCACGTGTAGTTTGAAAGAGCCAACGCGTGATGGCGGTAGGCTATAGCAGTTATTTATTCAGAAACCATAACCATTCAATCTTAATGAAGAGAAGTGAAAGCCGTCTGCATCTTATTCTAGTCCTATATTATTCATTACAATGATGAAGATAAGGACAACAAAGCGTATTTAATTGAATTGTTAAAAGCCAGGAAGGAATGAAGCAACAACAGAGAGAGAAAGAGTCGGTTGGCCAATAACATTAGGGGAAATATTATGAAAGGTGTATATGCGTCAGCCTACTAATTATATAAATGTAAAACAGGCCCTATTATATTTCAAAATTAAAATCAAATTCTCTAGCCTACATGTATAATTGCAGTTATTTAGGCCACATGTCCTGCACCATGATCGCATGTTCTCTCCCAGCATCATGGTTTGAACGAGGAGCGTAAATCCAGTCCATATATTACAATACAGTACATTAATACAGTCCACACTCAAAATGATTAGCCTCCTGGAGCTTGTTTCATTTATTTGCCCAGGAGAGCATAGCTACATCTATGGACTATTATGTTTGGATAGTAGACTATCATTTTGTCTGTCAAACAGGTAGGCTTTTCGATAATTTCTTGAATAGGAAGAAATAGCCTCCAACACAAATACCTCTTGTTGTTAATAGCCTAAATTACAATTCGAGTAACTTACCTAACTTAAATTACAATATGAAGACTGAATAAATGAATTAGGCCTTCTCGAATTAGTCTATTCAGCATCCATACACTGTCCATCTCCACGGCTGCCGCATCATAGTAATGTAAGTTTTGTAAATTACTCGAATATGGCTTATGTAAGGTCAATAACTCTGATAAATAGCTTCATTATGGGCAAAGAAACATTGTTTTTATTAAAATCAATTATAGCTGTAGCAAGCTTACCTACGGTCCTCATTCTCACCTTCATGCTCTCCGTCTCAAACTGAACAGGACATCAGTATACGTAGTCCGTGCTCACAGTTATGGCTTGTTTTCTGTCTCGCCTCCTGAAGTGCCAACGTACACAGCACAGTCAGTCATCGGTTAGGCAGTACGAAAGGGTTTACATCAGCAAGAGCAGGGCAGGCCGGCATGATTGGGAAAGAAGTACATTAGAAATATTAATTTGCCCAGTGCCTTTCCGAGCATGCATTTCGTAAAGCCATGAGATAGCCTACTATAATAATTTAATCAATTAAAAATTACATGACCCTCCCCTGGACAAAATAAAAAAAATACTAAACCCTCCCCCTGCCTGAAATTGAAAAAGCATGACCCTCCCTCATTTTTCTCTGGGTAACTATTGTGTACATTTTGATCTCTCCCTTAACAAGTGACATCAATAAGGGATCATAGCTTTCACCTGGATTCACCTGGTGAGTCTATGTCATGGAAAGAGCAGGTGTTCTTAATGTTTTGTACACTCAGTGCACATTTGTATATATTTTTATATTTTGGGTTTTGGCATCAGACCTAATTAGAAAAGTATTCAGAATTTGCTGTTGTGTTCCTTTTCAGGTGTCACAACTACATAAACACGTGGTACATAGGGGAGAATTGTGACTTTGAGTGGACCATCTTGACTTTTGCCCTGGTAGCAACTCTACCAGGATTGGCCCTGGCTGCTATTGTTTGTGTGACGGTCCAGTGTGTCCATTACTCAAGGAAACCAGCTGAGAAACAAAAGGATCGGACAGAGGGGTGAGAGGGTTTGGACAAGGCTCATTATTTCCATGTGTTTTGCACATTGTATGGCACCTAGTATCAGGAAATAAGCTTGTTAAAAATATTTAGCAGAATTGATTCAGATCAAATCAAATCAAAGTTTATTTGTCACGTGTGCCGAATACAACAGGTGTAGACCTTACAGTGCAATGCTTACTTACAGGCCCTAACCAACAGTGCGATTTTTAAATAAAAAATAGGTAATTGTTGAACAATAGATAAGTAAAGAAATAGTTCAGGTAACCATTTGATTACTTGTTCAGGAGTCTTATGACTTCGGGGTAAAAACTGTTGAGAAGCCTTTTGGTCCTAGACTTGGCGCTCCGGTTAGGGTTAGGGTTGCCATGTGGTAGTAGAGAGAACAGTCTATGACTGGGGTCTTTGACAATTTTTAGGGCCTTCCTCTGACACCGCCTGGTGTAGAGGTCCTGGATGGCAGGCAGCTTAGCCCCAGTGATGTACTGGGCCGTACGCACTACCCTCTGTAGGGTACATTTGTCCACAGTCTTGTTTCAGGTTTGAAATGACTAGACACTTATCATATTTTTATAATGTACATTTCACTCTTTTCAGTTACACAAATAATGCAATGTCACCAACAACATATGATAGAAATAACCAAGATGACATGTTCACCAACACTGTGTTTGCCTCAGACATGCCGGTGAGTAGCTTGAGTCCTTTACTTAAATCTCCACATGGTATTTGACCCACATATAGTATAATGGTATTTCCAAAAGTGATGACACATCCAGAGATCTTGCTAAATTAGGGATTCTTTATCTCCCAGCAATTATGCAGTCAATCTTTTACCTCAGATAAATTCAACTGCAGCTATTCTTCTAAGGTCATAAAACCAACCAAATCAAGGGTACTAAACTCTAGTGACCATAGGAGATGGCAAGAAACAGCCTTTGCACTGGTACAAATCACAGGATGATTTACACCGCCATGGCTATTGTACATAGCTGAATAGTCCAGAATTCCTTAGTCTTCAAATTTTTTGTGTTTAATTTGTATTTTTTTTATTAACCCCCTCTTCGGAGGACAAAAATAGCTTTTGTTTTTACAGCTCTTTTGCTACCAATACATACATTTTACATATACATTTTACATACATACATACATACATACATACATACATACATACATACATACATACATACATACATACATACATACATACATACATACATACATACATACATACACGCATGGCAATTTTTTACACAGTGTTCAGGTAACAGAAATATATATTTTTCTTTTTTTTAATATATATATAGATATCTACAGTACGTACCAGTGAAATATTTGGACACACCTACTCATTCCAGGGTTTTACATTATTTTTTGTATTTTCTACATTGTAGAATAATATTGAAGACATCAAAACTATGAAATAACACATATGGAATCATGTAGTAACCAAAAAAGTGTTAAACAAATCTAAATATATTTTCAATTTGAGATTCTTCAAAGTAGCCACCCTTTGCCTTGATGACAGCTTTGCACACTCTTGGTATTTTCTCAACCAGCTTCATGATGTAGTCACCTGGAATGCATCTTAATTAACAGGTGTGCCTGATTAAAAGTTAATTTGTGGAATTCCTTTCCTCCTTAATGCGTTTGAGTCAATCAGTTGTGTTGTGACAAGGTTGGGTTGGTATACAGAAGATAGCCCTATTTGGTAAAATACCAAGTCCATATTATGGCAAGAACAGCTCAAATAAGCAAAGAGAAATGACAGTCTATCATTACTTTAAGACATGAAGGTCAGTTAATCTGGCAAATTTCAAGAACTTTGAAAGTTTCTTCAAGTGCAGTCGAAAAAACCATCAAGCACTATGACGAAACTGACTCTCATGAGGACCGCCACAGGAAAGGAAGACCCAGAGTTACCTCTGCTGCAGAGAATAAGTTCATCAGAGTTACCGGCCTCAGAAATTGCAGCCCAAATAAATGCTTCACAGAGTTCAAGTAACAGACACATCTCAACATCAACTGTTCAGAGGAGACTGTGTGAATCAGGCCTTCATGGTCGAATTGCTGCAAAGAAACCACTACTAAAGGACACCAATAATAAGAAGAGACTTGCTTGGGCCAAGAAACACAAGTAATGGACATTAGGCTGGTGGAAATCTGTCCTTTGGTCTGATGAGTCCAAATTTGAGATTTTTGGTTACAACCGCCGTGTCTTTGTGAGACCAGAGTTGGTGAACGGATGATCTCTGCATGTATGGTTCCCACAGTGAAGCATGGAGGAGGTGGTGTGATGGTCTGGGGGTGCCCTGTTGGTGACACTGTCAGTGATTTATTTAGAATTCAACCCACACTTAACCAGCATGGCTACCACAGCATTCTTCAGCAATACGCCATCCCATCTGGTTTGCCCTTAGTGGGACTATCATTTGTTTTCAACAGGACAATGACCCAACACACCTCCGGGCTGTGTAAGGGCTATTTTATCAAGAAGGAGAGTGATGGAGTGTTGCATCAGATGACCTGGCCTCTACAATC
This sequence comes from Salmo trutta, assembly GCF_901001165.1. Lineage (NCBI taxonomy): Eukaryota > Metazoa > Chordata > Actinopteri > Salmoniformes > Salmonidae > Salmo > Salmo trutta. Next base: position 39,133,276 of record NC_042971.1, on the reverse strand, counting down.
CCCCAACCTCAATCCAACTGAGATGGTTTGGGATGAGTTGGACCGCAGACTAAAGGAAAAGCAGCCAATAAGTGCTCAGCATATGTGGGAACTCCTTCAAGACGGTTGGAAAAGCATTCCAGGTGAAGCTGGTTCAGACAATGCCAAGAGTGCAAAGCTGTCATCAAGGCAAAGGGTGGCTACATTGAGGAATCTAAAACTTACAATATATTTTGATTTGTCCTACACTTTTTTGGTTACTACATGAATCCATATGCGGTATTTCATAGTTTTGATGTCTTCACTATTATTCTACAATGTAGAAAATAGTAAAATAAAGAAAAACCCTTGAATGAGTAGGTTTGTCCAAACCTTTGACTGCTACTGTATATATAAATTGTAATTGTACTTTATCAAAAGCCTTTTCAAAATCAGCTATGAAAACCTAGCCCGGTTTCTTTGATTTTCCATAGTGTTCTATTATTTCAAGTAATTGTCGTATATTATCTCCAATGTATCGTCCATGTAAAAAGCCTGTCTGATCAGAATGAACAGTTATCTAGTGAAACCTGTTTAATTCTATGTGCTATGCATTTCACCAGGAGTTTCACACCACAACATTGAAGCATTTCTTTGTCTTTGTTATTGTACATTATATTGCCCCGTTAGATTAACATTTATTATGTAGCAACAATCTCTGTTTTAGTTTATTACACTGTCAAGTTACATTTTTACATTTTGAACAGTAAACATTGCCCTGAGCAACTGTCTCTATTTGTCTTATTTCTGAAGAATCGGCCAAAGCCCTCCAGTATTCAGCCCACTCAGGAGAGGTTTCCCATGGCCAACTTACCCAATCGCCCTTACAGGTTAGCTGTCTGAACAAAATTCAATATGCCACTGGTTTTCACTTTCATTATGGGATCCTTATTTGGTCTGCAATGTTATAATGTGCTTTAATTGAAATGTTGATCTCTCTACTCTCTTAGCCCCCAACCAAATGGCATGCAGCCCACTTTAGATAGATTGTCTTTGACAAACGTTACAAGCCAGTTGTACAGGTAAGCCCATGTAAGACTGTCAAATGGAATGTATCCAAAATACATTCTAAGCAAAAAAAATGTTTTTACTTTGTTATTAAACCCCCAAAAGTAATCAGGAATTACTGTGGTCCTCTTTTAAAAAAAGAAAAAATCATCCCGTTTACTATGTTGTTCTCTTCATTCTCTTAGCCCTTCACCAAACAGTATTCGACCCTCTTTAGATAGATCGTCTTTGGCCATTCCTCCAAGCCAGCCATACAAGTAAGCTAGTTTTTGTGTTTTTCAATGTAATACTTTGTTCAATGGCAGTGATGTTGTACACATTTTATTTGTGTTAACATAAAATACTCTGTGATAGACAAAAATTTCAACAAAATTAGAGACGACAACAGGACAATGCTCCCTCTACACAGTATTAGTAGTCATCCAGTGATTTGAGGAGCATGACACTGATGTTATCCATACCCATTTCCAGCATGTTATTTTATCTTTTGTTATTGACAAAAAAAATCTACTGTTGAAATGTTGATCTCTATGCTCTCTCAGCCCTTCACCAAGTAGTATGCGACCTACTTTAAATAGATCATTTTTAGCCAACCCTAGGAGCCAGCCATACAAGCCCGTTTCTTTTGATTTGTGTGCTTTCAATCGGATACAGTACTTTGTTCTATGTCAAGTTATATGATCATGTGCCCTTTCAACTAATTATAAGTATTGTTTTGAACTGTCAGCTATGCTACAGGTATGACCCAGCCCCTGGGTAACCCCTATCCCAAGTCTCCATCGCCAAGGAACCCGTATGAAGACAGAGCGCCACCTCCAGACCGTTATGACGACCAGCATATGAGACCAACACAGCCCCCACCTGGATACAACGGCATGATGGTGAGTGATTGCTTCGCCCTATTGAACAGTATGATAAATTCAACTGATCAACTGGACAAGCAAACTGTAGGGCGAAACTGTGGCTGAAACGTGGCTTTAATCTTAGCCTAAAGGTCCATGTTAGTTAGTCCCTAGATGACCAGGCTGATATAGAAAGCAGTGTTTTGACATGAGATATGTTTCTATCTTCTAGAGAGAAGGCATGTCTGGGTATCCTGTGCCCAGTTCACCTGCTCCCCTCTACTCAGCTTCGGAGTACAACCCCAGGTCCCACTTTCCCCGAGCCCAGATGGGGAGACTCTACTGAGGACAAACAGAGGGACCCTGGACTGAACTAGGAAGGAAGTGGAGCTCCACCAATTTCACTATTACAATGACCAAAGTAGAATTCATATCTAATTTCAACTTTCATTTAACATAGTAAACATTTTAAATTTAAAGGCAATGTTCCCACATTCACAGAAAAATTACCTTTAAATGTTAATCGCGCAATAAGATGGATCTTCTGTGCTACGGATTTAATCTAGGCCTTAGTAACAGGTTTGGGGTCAATTCCAATTTAATTTGAAATTCCAATTCAATTCTTGAATTCACTCATGAAGTGGAGAATTTACATTAAATTAAATTCCAATTTCAACAATCTTCAAGTTATGGAATTTGACTGTTTGAATTGGAATTGAAAAATAAAAACAAATCTTTGGAATTCAATTGGAATTGGAATGTGTACATTTCCCAGTTAATTTAATTAATGCACAAGTATCAAACATTGACTGCAGGATTTGTTTTAAATCATTTCAGCTTGTATTTCTATATTTCCAGTATAGCTAGGCTGCCTGAACGGTGACATTATCAGTCTGAAAGCCTGATGGAAATGAATTCAAATGGGAATTTGTGGCATTGTGGATAATATGAAATTGGTAATTGAATTCTTGGAATATACCTAACACTGGATTGAGAGGAATTGAATTCTCTAAACTGACCTGGAATTTGAATTTAATTAAATGGAATTTACAGGGAGGGAATTTAATTTGAATTTGTGAAACGAACCCCAACCCTGCTAAGTAATACCCGTTTTAGACCAGTCTGATTTGTAAAAAAATAATTATATATAGAAATATACACACAGTACCAGTCAAAAGTTTGGACACCTACTCATTCAAGGGTTTTTCTTTATTTTTACTATTCTACACATATGCTGAGTTTCCACATACGCTGAGCACTTGTTGGCTGCTTTTCCTTCACTCTGCGGTCCAACTCATCCCAAACCATCTCAATTGGGTTGAGGTCGGGGGATTGTGTAGGCCAGGTCATCTGATGCAGCACTCCATCACTCTCCTTCTTGGTAAAATAGCCCTTACACAGCCTGGAGGAGTGTTGAGTCCTGTTGAGTCCTGTTGAAAAACAAATGATAGTCCCACTAAGGGCAAACCAGATGGGATGGTGTATCGCTGCAGAATGCTGTGGTAGCCATGCTGGTTAAGTGTGGGTTGAATTCTAAATAAATCACTGACAGTGTCACCAGCAAAGCCCCCCCCACATCATCACACCACCTCCTCCGTGCTTCACGGTGGGAACCACACATGTGGAGATCATCCGTTCACCTACTCTGCTTCTCACAAAGACAGTGGTTGTAACCAAAAATCTCAAATTTGGACTCATCAGACCAAAGGACAGATTTCCACCAGTCTAATGTCCATTGCTTGTTTCGTTGCCCAAGCAAGTCTCTTCTTCTTATTGGTGTCCTTTAGTAGTGGTTTTATTGCAGCAATTTGACCATGAAGGCCTGATTCACACAGTCTCTTCTGAACAGTTGATGTTGAGATGTGTCTGTTACTTGAACTCTGTGAAACATTTATTTGGGCTGCAATTTCTGAGGCTGGTAACTCTAATGAACTTATCCTCTGCAGCAGAGGTAACTCTGGGTCTTCCTTCTTGAAATTTTCCCGATTGACTGTCTTAAAGTAATGATGGACTGTCATTTCTCGTTGCTTATTTGAACTGTTCTTGCCATAATATGGTCTTGGTCTTTTACCAAATAGGGCAATATTCTGTATACCACCCCTAACTTGTCACAGCACAACTGATTGGCTCAAAAGCATTAAGGAAAGCAATTCCACAAATTAACTTTAAAAAAAGCCTACCTGTTAATTGAAATGCATTCCAGGTGACTACATCATGAAGCTGGTTGAAAGAATGCCAAAGCTGTCATCAAGGGTGGCTACTTCAAAGAATCTCAAATATAAAATATATTTTGATTTGTTTAACACTTTTTTGGTTACTACATGATTCCATATGTGTTATTTCATAGTGTTGATGTGTTGATGTCTTCACTATTATTCTAGTAAAAATAAAGAAAAACCCTTGAATGAGTAGGTGTGTCCAAACTTTTCACTGGTACTATATATATATATATATATATATATACACACACACACACACACACACACACATATACAGCTCTGGAAAAAAATTAAGATACCACTGCAAAATTATCAGTTTCTCTGGTTTTACTATTTATAGGTATGTTTTTGGGTAAAATTAATATTTTTGTTTTATTCTACAAACTACTGATATTTCTCCCAAAATCCAAATAAAAATATTGTCATTTAGAGCATTTATTTGCAGAAAATGACAACTGGTAAAAATAACAAAAAATGCAGTGTTGGCTCTTCTAGTGTTGTCAGACCTCAAATAACACAAAGAAAATAAGTTCATATTCATTTTTAAACAACACAATACTAATGTTTTAACTTAGGAAGAGTTCAGAAATCAATATTTGGTGGAATGACCCTGATTTTCACTGACAGCTTTCATGCGTCTTGGCATGCTCTCCACCAGTCTTTCACATTGATGTTTAGTGACTTTATTTTTTTATTTCACCTTTTTTTTAACCAGGTAGGCTAGTTGAGAACAAGTTCTCATTTACAACTGCGACCTGGCCAACATAAAGCACAGCAGTTCAACACATACAACAACACAGAGTTATACATGGAATAAACAAACATACAGTCAATAATACAGTAGAAAAAATAAAAATCTATTTACAGTGAGTGCAAATGAGGTAAGATAAGGGAGGTAAGGCAATAAATAGGCCATGGTGGCGAAGTAAATTACAATATAGCAATTAGACACTGGAATGGTAGATATGCAGAAGATGAATGTGCAAGTAGAGATACTGGGGTGCAAAGGAGCAAGATAAATAAATAAATACAGTATGGGGATGAGGTAGCTAGTGAGGGAGATATGGGTCTCCAGCTTCAGTGATTTTTGCAGTTCATTCCAGTCATTGGCAGCAGAGAACTGTAAGGAAAGGCGGCCAAAGGAGGAATTGGCTTTGGGGGTGACCAATGAGATATACCTGCTGGAGCGCGTGCTACGGGTGGGTGCTGCTATGGTGACAAGTGAGCTGAGATAAGGCGGGGCTTTACCTAGAAGAAACTTGTAGATGACCTGGAGCCAGTGGGTTTGGCGACGAGTATGAAGCGAGGGCCAGCCAACGAGAGCGTACAGGTCGCAGTGGTGGGTGATATATGGGGCTTTGGTGACAAAACGGATGGCACTGTGATAGACTGCATCCAATTTGTTGAGTAGAGTGATGGATGCTATTTTATAGATGACATCGCCGAAGTCGAGGATCGGTAGGATGGTCAGTTTTACGAGGGTATGTTTGGCAGCATGAGTGAAGGATGCTTTATTGCGAAATAAGAAGCCGATTCTAGATTTAATTTTGGATTGGAGATGCTTAATGTGAGTCTGGAGGAGAGTTTACAGTCTAGCCAGACACCTAGGCATTTGTAGTTGTCCACATATTCTAAGTCAGAACTGTCCAGAGTAGTGATGCTGGTCAGGCGGGCAGTGATCGGTTGAAGAGCATGCGTTTAGTTTTACTTGCATTTAAGAGCAGTTGGAGGCCACGGAAGGAGAGTTGTATGGCATTGAAGCTCGTCTGGAGGTTAGTTAACACAGTGTCCAAAGAAGGGCCAGAAGTATACAGAATGGTGTCGTCTGCGTAGAGGTGGATCAGAGAATCACCAGCAGCGAGAGCGACATCATTGATGCACTCCTGGTGCATCAAAATTCAAGCAGCTCAGCTTTGTTTGATGGCTTGTGACCATCCATCTTCCTCTTGATCACATTCCAGGTTTTTAATGGGGTTCAGGTCTGGAGATTGGGCTGGCCATGACAGGGTCTTGATCTGGTGGTCCTCCATCCACACCTTGATCAACCTGGCTGTGTGGCATGGAGCATTGTCCTGCTGGAAAAACCAATCCTCAGAGTTGGCAAACATTGTCAGAGCAGAAGGAAGCAAGTTTTCTTCCAGGACAACCTTGTAAGTGGCTTGATTCATGCATCCTTCACAAAGGCAAATCTGCCCGATTCCAGCCTTGCTGAAGCACCCCCAGATCATCACCGATCCTCCACCAAATTTCACAGTGGGTGAGAGACACTGTGGCTTGTAGGCCTCTCCAGGTCTCGCACCCACTGAAATTTGGTGGAGGATCAGTTGTCATTTTCTGCAAATAAATGCTAGAAATGACAATATTTTAATTTGGGAGAAATGTTATCAGTAGTTTATAGAATAAAACAAAAATATTCATATTACCCAAACACATACCTATAAATAGTAAAATCAGAGAAACTGATCATTTTTGTCATGGGGGGGGGGGGGTATCTATACCCCTCAAAGATATTATTTCAAAAAGTACATTTCCCTAAATCAGATGTTCATCATTCTAAATCAATAAACAAAATACAATCTTGATTTCACCTCTCTAGGTCAATCATGGGATGACTTGATGTCAGTAGGTGCCCATGTAAGATGCAAGCAGTGTCATCTTAACACAAATCCACCTGTTGCTACATTATTTGTTACTGAGTGAATGATGGCAAAAAGTTAATATGAAGAGTGAATGAAAGTAATAGGTTGAGGTGAACAATTTATCAGATGTCTTTATTTACTAAAGGAGCTCCTAACATTTCAGTTGAGACATGAGAATAGATAACACTGATTTTGTCTGATGCATGAGAGACATTCCTGATAGTGAACATGATGTTGTTGGCTCGGAGCAAGATGATTTTACTAGCGCACACATGTGAAAAAAATGAAAACCCCTGATTGTCTGACAAACGATTATTTCAATGCATAATGGACACATACGAGTACAAAGCCGAGTCGTCCACATCCCCTTTCCATCCCTTTGAATACAGAGAAAACTGACTCAGATGACTGTTTACATTTGCAATTATAACTGGGTCTTGAAAATGCATTATTTTCACAATTTACTGCTAGCAGAAACAGTACTAAAAACCATACAATGACTTGTCAGAGAACAGTTATCCCAAGGTCAAAATGAGAATAGTCAGCAGTCAATCAAACATGGCATTAGTTCAAATCAAATTATCTTAGCACTGATACTGCATATAACAAGTGTTGTGCTTTTCAAACAATCCAGGCATGCACAAGCATACTACTGAAAAAAAAAGTGCTTTCAGCAATGTTCTGATTCAGGACTTGCCTGACTTGAGGTTTGTTTGAATAGCACCCTAGGTTTGAGTACTAATGGTGATGTGAGGACAAGGTTATTAAATAACTAATAAAGTTGTAAGAAAATGTGACAATTGTCATCCTTTACCACATTGAAACCATTGTATTTCCCTGCTCTATAGTGAGTGAGAATAGGATTGTTCTGAATATGGGAAAGGGTGTGTGAAGTAGAACTCTACATTAAAACATCCTTGTGATGCCGCGCAATGTGCTGGCTCTTTTCAGAGGGCCTACGGAAGCCTTTAGTGCAGTAGTCACAACAGTGGGGATAGTCCTTGGTGTGGATGGATATGACGTGCCGTTTGAAACCGGAAGCGTCAGAGGAGCTGTACTCACAGTACTGGCACTGGTACACTTTCCGTCCACTGTGGGTCTTCATGTGCTTCTTCAGTTCCAGCTGATGCCTGAAGCCCCGTCGACAGCGCTTGCACTTGAATGGCAAGTCTTTGGTGTGGACGGACAGGATGTGGCGGCTGAGTATGAACGGGTCCGGCGTCTTGAAGTCACAGTGGCGGCACTGGTGCAGCCTGGCACCTTTGTGAGTCTCTGCATGTTTTTTGAGCTCCGAGGGCCGGTGGAATCCCTTCTCACACACATCACACTTGTGAGGGAAGTCTTTGGTGTGCACAGAGATAATGTGGCGCTTCAGGTCACTGGAGTTGGTGCTCTTGTGCTCGCAGTGCGGACACTGGTGTGTCTTGTGGCCCTGGAAGATCTCCATGTGCCTCTGCAGCTCCCGCTCGTCAGGGAAGGCCTGGGGGCAGTGTCCACACTTGAAGGGCAGCTCAGCGCCGTGCTTACTCTTTATGTGGGTCTTCAGGTTGGACTGGTCGGCACAGCGGAACTCACAATGCTGGCAGTGGTAAGGCTTCTCACCTGTGTGGGTCCTCATGTGCTTCTTGAGCTCTGAGGGGTGGCGGAAACCCTTTGCACACTCCACACATACGTGGGCAAAGCTCTTGCTGTGCACGGCCAGCAGGTGGCGGTTGAGCAGACCCTGCTCGGCTGTCTCATAGTCACAGTACTTACAGTGGTGCAGCTTGGGTTCCTGGTCACGCAGGATAAGCTTGTTGGAGCTGACGGGGCTCTCCACACAGTAACGCCGCGTGAACTCAGTGAACTCTGGTACCCTGTCACTCTTCACTATGAGCTTGTGGCCCTCCAGGTGGTTGTGGAAGTTGACCTTCTTGTTGGTGGTAAAGTCACAGTCTGTGCACTGGTACTTCTTCTTGAACATGTGGTCCGGGTGGTTCTTCATGTGGATCTTCAGGAAGCCTCGTGATCTGAACTTTTTCCCGCAGATGTGACAGGGGTACACAGTCAGAGGTTGGCCATCTGGACCAATGATCACGGCTGGGGAGAAGAGTGGAAGAAAAAAGACCAGGCAGTGTTAGGACTACAGCTAAAAACTAATATTATAAAATGGTATGGTTTAATGAACAGAGAACCCCATACCTGTCTGACACTGACGTGTCTCTCCCTTCTTCTTTTTCTTGATATTCTGTTTGAGAGCTCTACTTGTACTCAGGCTGTCGCTGATCTTCAGGTATTGTGTACCTGTGTTGTTCTTGTTCTCCAGCCTGGAGTCCAGACTGTTACCTAGAGAAAATTATTTTGAGCCTATGTCATATACAACATCCACCAATTCAACACACTCAAAAATCATGATGTGAACAAAATCCAAATGTAAGGCTAAATGTAGAATTCTATCTTACTGCATACAGTATGTGTATGTCTATGAAGGAAAGGAGTCAGCTTTACCATAAGCTGCAGCCCAGGCTATGGTGCCAACGTTCTTATTGTGGCTGGAGTCTTCCAGTGAGTCCTGAATGGCAGGGGCATCCTCCTCTCCCACTATCACCTCCATATACACCTCATTTGCCATCTCAGCACAGTCTGCTCAGAGACAAGCAAAACGTAGTCACTATATTTAATACTACAACCACTTATTGGGACAAAAAGAATAAGACAGACATATGATCTGATGTGTATAAGGGATTGGAGGAAGTGCTGGTAATTCAGGGGACTCACTGATCTCTGAATCCTCCTGGGAAGGGTCTTTCACTGCCATGTAGACCATCTTCTCTCGAGACACCTTGCCAATGCCCCCAGTCTCCAGCACTGCGTGACCGTTGTGGAAGTCACTCTCAGCTACAATCTCTGTGCCACCTGCACTCACAGTAAACGTCTGAAGTCAGGAAAACTAAACAGAGGTGTGCCTTTCAAATAAGTCGTAACTTTCAGAAAGCCAAATAATAGCAGTCCTCGCCTATGTCAACATCATCATCAGCCTCTGCCTTGAAGATGTAGACTTTGATGCACTCAGAGTCATAGTCGCCATCTTTGGAGCCATCCTCCTCAGGCATCACCTCAGAACCCATCTTCAGGGGTGTGTCCTCCATGTCCAACTTCTCCTCAACATCATCCACTGCACAAACAGCACAATTATTGTTCACTCCCCTACGTATTTATTTGGACAGTGAAGCTAAAAACTTTTAATTTGGCTCTATAATCTAGCATTTTGGATTTGAGATCAAATGTTTCATATGAGGCGACAGTACAGAATGTCACCTTCTATTTGAAGGTATTTTCATACATGTCTGTTTTACCGTTTACAAATGAATGCACTTTATGTATCTAGTCACCCCATTTGAAGGTGTCTTAAGTATTTGGGCAAATTCACTTATCATGTATTCAAGTTAGTCTTAAGTTTAGTATTTGGTCCCATATTCCTAGCACACAATGAGTACATCAAGCTTGTTGGATGCATTTGCAGTTTGTTTTGGTTGTGTTTCAGATTATGTTGTGCCCAATATAAATGTATGGTAAATAATGCAAACTGCAAATGCATCCAACAACTTTGTAGAGTCACAAGCTTGATGTAGTCATTGCGTGCTAGGAATATGGGACCAAATACTAAACTTTAGACTAAATTTAATACACTATAAGTGAATTTGTCCAAATACTTAGCACATCTTGAAATGGACTAGATACCTAAAGTGCTTTCATTTGTAAACGGTAAAATAGATACCTTCAAATAAAAGGTGACATTCTGTTCTTTCGCGTCATAAAACATTTGATCTTAAATCCAAAATGCTGGAGTATAGAGCTAAATTAACCGTTTAAGCTTCACTGTCCAAATAAATATGTAGGGTGTGCACATTCTCTGATTCATCCTATTAGAGGCAATTATTCTGTGAGTGTTGGAGCAAATCAAATTAAATTGTATTTGTCACATGGGCCGAATACAACATGAAATGCTAGTAGTTCTAAGAACAGAAGATGTATGCGACTTACAGGAGATCACCAGGTAGTCCTCAGAGACATTCCCCCCATCCTCATCGTCCTGCTCCTCGATGGTGACTGCAGAGTCTTCCATCTCCTCCACATATGTTTCTGAGTTGCAGTTAGAGACCATGATCTCCTCCGTGACCATCTCAAACACCCGGTCAGGAACATTGTCAGATTCCTCTATGAGCTCTGCTGTCAGCACATGTTGATGGTGGTCTGAGTCCAGCACCTCATCGATGGCCACCTCGGCCCCCAGGACTGACTCAGTCATGATCATGCCGTCAGGGTCGTCACTGCAGAAGATGTCTGGCCCCTCTACAACCTCGGAGCCCAGGTCATGCTCAAATGTGATGCCCTCCTCATCAGTCACCACATCTGACACCAGCACCGCCTCTGGCACAGACACCACAATGTGGTCACCGTCGATGTGAGCCATGCCACCCATACCTGCCACTGGGGAAGTCAGGAGGAACTGTTAGACTCATCTTATCAGTTCGAACATACACAGACACAGTCAAATAAACAAAAGGCCATGGAGTATTGATAAAGATGACATACCAAAATCCTGCATTATCATTGTGTGTTGCATCTTTGAGTTCTGCATCTGAAAGTTCAGGACCCCTCCACCATGGTCCATTCTATTTGTATCCTGTCTGCTACAAACACAAAAGAGGAGAGGATTAAGTTGATCTCATTTTATCTGATCAATCAGGACCTCTGTCAATGCATAAATCAATACAAATGTGTCAACACACTTGATTCAATTAAATAATCAACAGATTGATCTTCATCAATGCTGTAATCAATGCTGAATAAACATTGACATAAAATTACTAAATGTTAAGATTAAAAACACATTGCATTTCAGCATTCATAATTGATGCTGAGCTCTCAAACCATCAGTGAAGTGTTATGCTTTTTTGTTGTTGTCATCAGCAAGGGAGAAGACACTTGAAATAGAGAAAAGGAAAACACAGCCGATAAATCAGTTTCCATTATATTATCCTGAATTTTTTTTTTTTTGTGGAAATAAAGCAGACAGCTATAATGCTTGATTACTTTTTATAAGATTGGATGGGCCTTTATAATATCTTATATTATAAGGAGAAAGGGTCAACTATCCGATAAATGCAGAAGTAATGTGGTTGATGATGCATTGCTAAATTTAATGGGAAGCAAAAATCTACAACATCATGTTTATATTCATACATTCTCACAGGTGATGTACAACGTTTGGATAGGTTGAGTTGTGATATTTCTGGAGTTCACATGAAGAAAAAAAAAAACATACTTCCAGGATTTGATAACGTACCAGAATTTGAACTTTGTTGTGGGTGACAGTAATGAATCAATGCCACTTTGTAACCACTGTAGTTACAGTGCTTTGACAGTCTTGCAGTAGCCCACTGACTGGGTTGGTACTACATGGAGTACAGCTACGAACGGAAGTTAACATTTCGAAGCAGGTTAGGAGAACATTTTAGCTAACCCTTATAATGGGAATTTTAATGTTTGTGCTTTTCTGATAATTAATACCTGTGGTCTATTCATGTATTGTTCTAATAACCAATTTCTGTGTTAATGCAAGTGACTGATTTAACGAATCCTCACCTATCAGTATCTGCAATTTGGCAGTACACCCAGACATTGTTTTGAGAAAGAGATCTCAATTTCCAGGTCTCAGCTTAGAGAGAAGAAGCCTTGTGAGGTAATGCTCTGTCACATGTTATGAACCAGTATTGGTCAGTCACATGAATGAAACGGTAATGATCAATTAATTATGCTAAATCATTCAAGTGTCCCTGTGTAAGAATTTCCACGCGACCATAACTATTTTTCTTAACCTAATTCTACTAACCTCTACGTTAATTTTCATAACCTGCTGCTTAAGTTAATTTTGACTAGGTGTTATATAGCTACGACTGGAAGTGACTTCTTCGTAGCAGGTTAGAATAATTAACGTGTCAGGTTAGGAGAATTAGGTTAATGTTAGGAAAATGGTTAGCTACAACCTGCTAGGAAAAGTCCCTTCCGGTCGTAGCTGTACTCCATCTAGTTACAACCCACTGACAGACAGCAGAGAGAGCGCCCAGACGCAATAAATATGGCGGCTTCTGTTTACATTGTGGGCACATAACCCCGCCAACAATGACGTATAGCTCGAGCGCGCAGGTGAATGTAGCAAAAATAATGAATACGCATGAATAACATGCTAAATGATATTTAAGCATACATCGAATCTATGATTTTTTTCAGGGATCCAACAAGTGTGCAATACTGACGCTCTGCAAATGTTTTTCTGTTCTGTGCTAAATTAGCGAGCTAACTAGTTAGCAATAGCATTCCCAGCAATTGTAATCAATATTATTAGTAAAATAAACGCAGTAAACCCACAACTGTGTATATACTTTAGAAAGTATGCACTGAAAGAAAACACAAATGAACATCGGCTTGCAAAAGTCACGATATATTTCCGAGCTAGCTATGCCGTTAATTAGCTTGGCTAGCTAGCCACCATTGTTGTTTTTTTCGACTGGGGTGGAGGCCCGTTGTCATATTGCATTAAACGTAGTACATACTTACCAAACCAAGTCACTGGTGTCTTTTTTAAATTACACTTTTCGGGTTCGAACAGTCTTTCCGCAGTCTTCTTATTAAATTAGGTTATATTTCTCATGGTGCAAATGAGAGGCCTGTACAACATTCTAGATCCTTAAGGCTGTTTTCAGGCCTGGACCAATCACGTAGCTCCCTGATAGCTCGGAAGGGTGGGGGCGGTGGGGGAGTAGACTGCGCTCAGTCTTCAATATTTTATTCCAAAACTGCTGGTCCCTGTCTCTACAACTAGACATACGTCATGTAACTATTGTAAAGTTTAGAAATCTTAAACATATGTCTGTATGTACTAAGTATAGGTGGAAGTGCAGTGTATACCACAACTGCTCACTCACTTTGCAACAAATTGCCAAGACTATCTGAAGTTGGAGCTCCTCTGCCCAATATTGTAACTGTCCTCAGTGTTAAATTCTGACTTTTCAACTGAAACATGTTGTGGTATAAATTGTTACAATTTTTGTCACATGCACAGAATATAGTAGGTGTAAAACAGTACAGTGCTTAACTTGTGAGCTCTTTTCCAATAATGCACAATAGATATAGTAAAATAGTTAAGAAATAAAACAAGTGAAATGGAGATAAGAAAAAAATGAAACACGAGAATGCAGTTATATACAGGTTTTATATACAGGTCAGTGCAGTGCCAGTACCATTATTTCAATGTGCAGGGGTACTGGAGTGATTGAGGAAGACATTTACATGTAAACCAGTGTAAAAGTAGTATGAAGAAAAGGATGGTGTTTTATGACCGAGACCTGTGTGATACTTTATGTTAATAATGATATACTGTATCAGTTCTAAGTATGTGGATTTGTGTGTCAAATCAAAACATTTGAATCAAATTAAGATTGATTTGTTGGAGGTCGTTTGGAATGTAGCATTGTGCAGCACCTTGCATTTATAACTGAGAAAGGAGGGATGTGTCCAGTTCCAGTGGAAGAGATTGTGAAGCCATACTAAATAAATCAGTACTGTATGATTGGCAGAAGAAAATGACAACTCAATTGAAATGCACAGAAATCAAACCTACTGTTTAATGTACTTTAATACATTAGTTACAGATTACTAAGGAATGTTGAGTACACCGTTTTGCCTACGTGCATTGGCAGGCTGCCCCATTCTGTCCCAAGCCAGGGTAGTGGATCTCTCAGGGGAGGCATAGACACGACCATGACTTGACAGGTACTCTCCAACTGAGAGGTCCTTACTGGGACAGGGGTTCCTCAAACCAGCGGGGCTAAGGGACTGGGGTCTCTGCAGCCCTCTGATGGAAGAGGACTGAAATCATTCTCTCAGGGACTGGCGTACTGCTTCAGTCGCAGGGTCACTGGAGCTCAGGGTTTTGGTAGGGACAAATGAAGATCGGCCACCACTCCCAAGCTTGACTGAAGACGCACCTACTGTAGGAGGTAATCATAAGTTTGGAATTATGGCCTAAACATGTGTATGAAATAAAAGCAAGTACAAAATTCAATTCCTATGGATTTCTATACGCTTGCTGAGATGCAATCAAATTTTATTGGTCGTGTACACATATTTTGCAGATGTTATCGCAGGTGCAGTGAAATGCTTCAGTTTCTAGCTCCAACAGTGCAGTAATACCTAACAATATCCCAAAAATATCAGAATAAACAATGTCATAGTCCGAAATATATATGTACATGATGGTGTGTATAGACATTATGGTTTAGTATATGCTCTCCCTACTAAAATACTAACCCACCAGGTGGAGATCTGGTTGAACCAGCGATAGGGGTCAGGCGGGAGGTGGGCTGGTTTGTGGGGAGCTGGCCGTTAGCCTCCAGGATGTTTTGCATGCAGCTTTTCAGCTCCTCTACAACAACAACAACCTACATCTGGGTCAACTCCCATTTCACATATACAATCGGTCAAACACACATAGCAGATCATGTTAAACTGGTAGTGTCGATTTTTTTTTGTTTTCAAGTAAAAGTCAATATGTGAATTTGTGTGTCAAATTTAATTTTCTATTCAGGCGCTCTTTTTACCTATTCTCTTTGCGAGTTTAAGCAGCTTAGATTGAGTGGTGGCCTGACTGGGAAGCCTTGGCAGCTGGCTGCTGTGACCAGGCTGGGCTATGGATCTGGATGACTGGCCCAATGGGGAGGGCCGGTAGTGGGGCAGCTGGCTGGGAGGAGTTGTGTATGCGACTGTGTTCTCCAGACTATACTTGTCGAACTCCAGATCACTGTAGCCATAATTACAAGGTGACAGCATGGCTGTACCAACACTCCTGAATGGTGTGGCAGCAGCAGGGATGGAGGAATAGTCTTGTCTTAAACCTTGGGAGAAGGAAAACACTGTCAAACACCCTCTTCACAAGTAAAGTAATTATGCATAGTGGGTCATTCTTGGGCTCAGGTAATATTTCAGTCCCTCTGACTTTTTATATTACAAGAATTGGGTCACAAAAAATATATTTTAAGGTAGGTAGCCTAGTGTTAGGAGAGTTGTGCAAGGATCTTAACTTCAGTTGTTCCTTTAAGTCGCTCTAGATCCTAAATTACTCAAGGATTATAGTGTATACATGTATATATTTTAAGAAGACAAAAGGTAGTGTCGAGCACGTCAAAATGCTGACCCAGAAAAAAGGGAACAATACCTTGAGAGAGAGAGCATCAGAGATGGCAACTTCCTGCTTTTCACAACAGAATTACACAAACGTGGATTCAAAGCTGGTACATGGAACTTTTTGGAGTCAAGCCATAGAAAAGGGTCTCCTGATGGTGTGGGAGGAACGTTGAAGTGAACGGCGGACAGGTTGGTGGCTAAAGGCCGTGATATCAGTGACGCACAGGAGCTTTTACAAAGCCCTCCGTGAGACAAACACGTCAGTGAAGCTGTTCTTTATGAAGAGTGCTGATGTTGAACGTGCGATGGAGATGATGCCAAGCCCGATAAAAGCAGTGCCCTCCACCATGAGAATACACCAGGTCATCACCCTTGCTCCTGATGAGCTGATGTCTCGTGATATCAGCTGCCTTTGTTCAACAAAGGACCTAAACTTTACATGCTTTAACTCACAGCACTTCAGTTCCAGGCAGAAGGTCCTGGCTGCTCCAGAACAGTCAGCCAATGAGGAAAATCCACAACCCATGGACGAAATTCAATGTCTTCTTGGTCAGTGGTGTGTAGTGGAATATAATGATGACCTTTATCCAGGCATCATCCTCGGCACAGATGAAATGAGTGTACAAGTGAAATGTATGCATCGTGTAGGACCAAACAGATTTTTATGGTCTTCTTGAAACGACATCCACTGGTATCAGTTTGATGAAGTCCTTGAAATGATTCCACCCTCACAGCGTGTGACATCCCGCCACGTAGAGGTTGAGAGAGATGTGTGGGATACTCTCAGGAAGAAAACCATGAATGAATGAATATGGTGCTCCTGAGAAGGATAGTCATGCTGACACTAGTGCTGTAGTTAGAGCTGTTCTAGCATTCTAGAACAGCCTGGGGCGGCAGGTAGCCTAGTGGTTAGAGTGTTGGGCAAGTAACCAAAAGGTTGCTAGTTCAAATCCCCGAGCTGACAAAGTATAAATCTGTTGTTCTGCCCCTGAACAAGGCAGTTAACTAACTGTTCCTAGGCTGTCATTGTAAATAAGAATTTGTTCTTAATTGACTTGGCTAGTTAAACAAAAGGTAAAAATTCAAATTCTAAATGCCCTTGGAAAATGTTCCTACAGTTTGATGATGAAACCTGTTGTGTTTTTATTTGTTTCGATATTTACTGCAGTTTGGTTAATAAAACCCAGATTATTCTAAATATATCTAATGTCCTTATTACATGGTTGCATACAATGAAATGCAATGTTTTGGGGTAAATCTTGGAGGGATTTTGATAGTAAACTGAACTAGTTTATCTGGAAACCGATATGTCTCTTTAACCCCGTTACAGTATTAAACCCTGTCACCCTAGTCTCAACCCTGTCACATGACAATATGTATTAAATAAAATGGCAAAGATGAATAAATATGAATTTAATGTTTTCTGAGCTCAGTCTGAAATGTTAAGGACAATCCCAAGAAGACTAGATTTATGTTAAAATTCTGAATTGAAAGCATTTTTTAAAATAATGTGTCTATTTCAGGGTTTAATACAACAAAATTCTGAGATTTGACATATATTTTATATTTATAATAATTGAATTGGTTTGGGGGACACAATTATCTTTTATAATCATTTACAGACAACTTCCATATTGAAGATCAACAGTGTCCATGTCAAACAAAAATTGACAATAATAAAAGAGCCTTAATGCCTGAGGTGGGAAAATATTTTTTCTTGAAGGTTTAGTATGTACTTAATGTTGTGGGGTGTTCAGAAAATGCATTTATTCTAGTAAAAAAAAGTATATTTGTAAAAAATATTACTGCAGCCCAAGAATGACCTATGTATGAATTAAAACTAGAGGGTTTCCACACTCACTCTTCTCCTGCATGCGAGCCATGACCTGGATGTCAGTGAGGTCCTGCAGCCTGTAGCCCATGGTGATGGAGTCATCTGAGACACTTGGCTCATTCTCATCCATGCAGGGTGGTAAACTAGCATCATTGTTATCTGAAATACCAAAGCAATAGAGACACTGAGTAAATACAACCAGGACAATCTGGAATTGTAGTCGGTGGGAGTTACACTGCATTCGGAAAGTATTCAGAGTTCTTTACTTTTTCCACTATTTGTTACGTTATAGCCATACTCTTAAATGGATTAAATTGTTGTTTTTCCCCCTCATCAATCTACACACAATACCCCCCCAAAAACCTGAAATACCACATTTACATAAGTATTCAGAGCCTTTACTCAGTACTTTGTTGAAGCACCTTTGGCAGTGATTACAGACTCAAGTCTTATTGGGTATGACGCCTCAAGCTTGGCACACCATGTATTTGGGGAGTTTCTCCCATTCTTCTCTGCAGATCCTCTCAAGCTCTGTCAGGTTGGATGGGGAGCGTCGCTGCACAGCTATTGTTTAGGTCTCTCCAGAGATGTTAGATCAGGCTCAAGTCCGGGCTCTGACTGGGCCACTCAAGGACATTCAGAGACTTGTCCCAAAGCCACTCCTGCATTGTCTTGGCTGTGTACTGAGGGTCGGGGTCCTGTTGGAAGGTGAACCGTTGCCCCAGTCTGAGGGCCTGGTTTTCATAAAGGATCTCTCTGTACTTTGCTCTGTTCATCTTTCCCTCGATCCTGACTAGTCTCCCAGTCCCTGTCATTGAAAAACATCCCACGACATGATGCTGCCACCACCATGCTTCACCGTAGGGATGGTGCCAGGTTTCCTCCAGACGTGACTCTTGGCATTCAGGGCAAAGAGTTCAATCTTGGTTTCATCAGACCAGAGAATCTTGTTTATTGTGGTCTGAGAGTCCTTTAGGTGCCTTTTGGCAAACTCCAAAGGGCTGTCGTGTGCCTTTTACTGAGGAATGGCTTCCGTCTGGCCACTCTACCATAAAGGCCTAATTGGTGGAGTGCTGCAGAGATGGTTCTCCTTCTCGAAGGTTCTCCCATCTCCACAGAGGAACTCTGGAGCTCTGTCAGAGTGACCATCGGGTTCTTGGTCACCTCCCTGACCAAGGCCCTTCTCCCCCAATTGTTCAGTTTGGCCGGGAGGCCAGCTCTAGGAAGAGTCTTGGTGGTTCCAAACTTCTTCCATTTAAGAATGATGGAGGCCCCTGTGTTCTTTGGGACCTTCAATGCTGCAGACATTTTTTGGAACCCTTCCACAGATCTGTGCCTCGAGTCAATCCTGTCTCAGAGCTCTACGGACAATCCTTCGACTTCATGACTTGATTTTTGCTCTGACATGCACTGTCAACTGTGGGACCTTATATAGATAGTTGTGTGCCTTTCCAAATCGTGTCCAATCAATAGAATTTACCACAGGTGGTCTCAAGTTGTAGAAACATCTCAAGGATGATCAATGGAAACAGGATGCACCTGAGCTCAATTTCTAGTCTCATAGCAAAGGGTCTGAATACTTATGTAAATAAGGTATTTCTGTTGTTAATACATTTGCAAAAATGTCTAAAAACCTGTTTTCGCTATTGTGTGTAGATTGTTGAGGAAATGTTTTCTTTAATCCATTTTAGAATAAGGCTGTAACGTAACAAAATGTGGAAAAAGTCAAGCGGTCTGAATACTTTCTGAATGTACTGTATATCACTACATGTACAGGCACCCTTCGTAAAGAACAGTTTTAAGAATTGGGAATTATTTTCTACAGATCGTACCCTACATGAGCTGTTAGGTTTATTGGTTTGTTGACTTCTGTTAGTTGATCTGTGGTACAGAGTGGAAGGTGAGCCCATGCAAAGATAGCCAGTGTCAGGAAAGGCTACAGGATGTCTGTGGAAGCGACTGCGAAAGATACTCCTCCATCTTGTCTCTAAGGGAAAGAAGAGGGATATTTAATTAATAGAAGCTACCTGTTCAGGATAATAAAGCATAGACACGACCAATTGGCCAATTTTAGTCTGTGTCAATTTGAATGAGAGATTGTAATATACTGTGCAGTACTTACTTTGGTCCAGGATATCAATTAATGTGTGACATGCCACCTCTGTTTCAGGGTTGGGGTTGTCCAGAACCTGTCTGCACCACTTTATAGGTGACTTATCGCTTCTTTCAGCAGATGCCTGTTTCTTGGGTGACTCATATAATCTAAGAACGAATGAGATAGTATGTTATTGGATTCTGATTAAAGATGCAGTCCAGGATCTTAAACACAATACATTTGTTACATATTGTATGAATTGGATTCATAACATATCATATGAATTGGATGAGGTAGTACACAATTGGATGATGTAGTACACAAATAACAGGGACTGTTTTGGCTCGTGAGCACCACTTTCAAAACTACTGGCTGAAATTATACAAAAGTTCTGGAGCATCTCTTTAAGCACTGAATTAAAACTAAGCAATTGAGGTATTACAAAAGCAGGTTGTTTGAAAAGGGATACATGGACAAAAATGTTGCTGCAATGATTTGGAATAGTCTTATTACTGACAGTATACACAGTTCAGTTTTTATCAAAAAGTGCAGGTACCTACCAGCTCTCTTCATTCTCCAGCTCACAGCCCTCCTCTAGGCCCAGGAGGTCCACCAGGTTGAGCGCAGACTGCTCTGCTCCCTTCTCTGTGTCCCTG
The DNA here is from genome assembly GCF_901001165.1 of Salmo trutta. Taxonomy (NCBI): domain Eukaryota; kingdom Metazoa; phylum Chordata; class Actinopteri; order Salmoniformes; family Salmonidae; genus Salmo; species Salmo trutta. The sequence continues at coordinate 39,112,740 of NC_042971.1, read as the reverse complement.
TCTACCAGCTCCTCTGACCCCATGCATCCCTGCCAGTGTGTCTTCTCCAACATGTCAGTGTGGGGCAAGTGTGCATAACAGCCATCATATATGTGTACATCCTGCCCCACTAGTTTCTCTGTCAGGCTTTCAACCTCCGCTGGTTCAGGGTCCAGCAAATCACATACAATTTGACGTTCCTCCAGCAAAGAGGGACAGCTGATGAGCCCACCAGAGAGAGCCTGGTTGTTGGTGTTGATATTTCTTCACCTCTCGCTTAGAGCTTCATTTTCAATTTCCAGTCTCCGCACTAATTCATGTATCTTGCGCACTTCTCCCAGTTCCAGTGCAGTAATGGCCTGCTCATCCCTGTGTCCGCCCTCAACCTTTCTCCAATTCTGCAGCGTTCTTTACTTTTCACTGATTGAACAGCACTACTTGACCAGATGAACACACTGAAAAATAAAAAGCTCCAGCTGAAATATACACTGAATTCAGAAACCAAATGTAAAATGTATCTAAAAGTAACATCAAGTAAACCCAATATTATCAATGTCCAAAACAACTCTCGAAATGTAGAGCCACTGTATACATCCACTACACTCTTGTGTACTGACCCAGACTTGCAGCTTGGATGGCTTTAAAGCTCAGTGCCAGGTTCTAATGTGGATTAAAGAGTCTGACAAGCTGCCTCTGAAGAAAACCAAAGGAAATCCGAGGAGCCGACTTGGTGACACCTGCATTCATAAGTGATGAGTAATGACTTGCTAGCCATCATAGGTCAGGTCACACACAGTCACTCATCATACTCGACCTCGGCCATGAACCCTTACTGTTCTGGCCTAGCAGATCAGATGGTCGTGACCGCTAATAAAACCAACACAGAGACATTTTTAAATGACCAAGTTAAGGATATGAAGGGGTTTTAACCATCTAGATTTATTAATATAGCTTGCTTATCTACATCTCAACATACCCTAAGACTGATATTACAAGTCTGCTAAGTTAACGGTAGCTAGCGTTCTGACTTAACTGTGAATATATATATATTAAAATGTCATTATAAATATATATATATATATATATATATATATATACACTGCTCAAAAAAATAAAGGGAACACTTAAACAACACATCCTAGATCTGAATGAAAGAAATAATCTTATTAAATACTTTTTTTCTTTACATAGTTGAATGTGCTGACAACAAAATCACACAAAAATAATCAATGGAAATCCAATTTATCAACCCATGGAGATCTGGATTTGGAGTCACACTCAAAATTAAAGTGGAAAACCACACTACAGGCTGATCCAACTTTGATGTAATGTCATTAAAACAACTCAAAATGAGGCTCAGTAGTGTGTGTGGCCTCCACATGCCTGTATGACCTCCCTACAACGCCTGGGCATGCTCCTGATGAGGTGGCGGATGGTCTCCTGAGGGATCTCCTCCCAGACCTGGACTAAAGCATCCGCCAACTCCTGGACAGTCTGTGGTGCAACGTGGCGTTGGTGGATGGAGCGAGACATGATGTCCCAGATGTGCTCAATTGGATTCAGGTCTGGGGAACGGGCGGGCCAGTCCATAGCATCAATGCCTTCCTCTTGCAGGAACTGCTGACACACTCCAGCCACATGAGGTCCAGCATTGTCTTGCATTAGGAGGAACCCAGGGCCAACCGCACCAACATATGGTCTCACAAGGGGTCTGAGGATCTCATCTCGGTACCTAATGGCAGTCAGGCTACCTCTGGCGAGCACATGGAGGGCTGTGCGGCCCCCCAAAGAAATGCCACCCCACACCATGACTGACCCACCGCCAAACCGGTCATGCTGGAGGATGTTGCAGGCAGCAGAACGTTCTCCACAGCGTCTCCAGACTGTCACGTCTGTCACATGTGCTTAGTGTGAACCTGCTTTCATCTGTGAAGAGCACAGGGCGCCAGTGGCGAATTTGCCAATCTTGGTGTTCTCTGGCAATTGCCAAACGTCCTGCACGGTGTTGGGCTGTAAGCACAACCCCCACCTGTGGACGTCGGGCCCTCATACCACCCTCATGGAGTCTGTTTCTGACCGTTTGAGCAGACACATGCACATTTGTGGCCTGCTGGAGGTCATTTTGCAGGGCTCTGGCAGTGCTCCTCCTGCTCCTCCTTGCACAAAGGCGGAGGTAGCGGTCCTGCTGCTGGGTTGTTGTCCGCCTATGGCCTCCTCCACATCTCCTGATGTACTGGCCTGTCTCCTGGTAGCGCCTCCATGCTCTGGACACTACGCTGACAGACACAGCAAACCTTCTTGCCACGGCTCGCAAGAATGTGCCATCCTGGATGAGCTGCACTACCTGAGCCACTTATGTGGGTTGTAGACTCCGTCTCATGCTACCACTAGAGTGAAAGCACCGCCAGCATTCAAAAGTGACCAAAACATCAGCCAGGAAGCATAGGAACTGAGAAGTGGTCTGTGGTCCCCACCTGCAGAACCACTCCTTTATTGGGGGTGTCTTGCTAATTGCCTATAATTTCCACCTGTTGTCTATTCCATTTGCACAACAGCATGTGAAATTTATTGTCAATCAGTGTTGCTTCCTAAGTGGACAGTTTGATTTCACAGAAGTGTGATTGACTTGGAGTTACATTGTGTTGTTTAAGTGTTCCCTTTATTTTTTTGAGCAGTGTATTTATATTACACATATAAATAAATAAATACACTCAGCAAAAAAAGAAACGTCCTCTCACTGTCAACTGCATTAATTTTCAGCAAACTTAACATGTGTAAATATTTATATGAACACAACAAGATTCAACAACTGAGACATAAACTGAACAGGTTCCACAGACATGTGACTAACAGAAATTGAATGTGTCCCTGAACAAAGGGGGGGGGTCAAAATCAAAAGTAACAGTCAGTATCTGGTGTGGTCACCAGCTGCATTAAGTACTGCAGTGCATCTCCTCCTCATGGATTGCACCAGATTTGCCAGTTCTTGCTGTGAGATGTTACCCCATTCTCCCACCAAGGCACCTGCAAGTTCCCGGACATTTCTGGGGGGAATGGCCCTAGCCCTCACCCTCCAATCCAACAGGTCCCAGATGTGCTCAAAGGAATTGAGATCCGGGCTCTTCGCTGGCCATGGCAGAACACTGACATTCCTGTCTTGCAGGAAATCATGCACAGAACGAGCAGTATGGCTGGTGGCATTGTCATGCTGGAGGGTCATGTCAGGATGACCCTCCACGAGGGAGGAGGATGTCTTACCTGTAACGCACAGCGTTGAGATTGCCTGCAATGACAACAAGTTCAGTCCGATGATGCTGTGACACACCGCCCCAGACCATGACGGACCCTCCACCTCCAAATCGATCCCGCTCCAGAGTACAGGCCTCGGTGTAACGCTCATTCCTTCGACGATAAACGTGAATCTGACCATCACCCCTGGTGAGACAAAACTGCGACTTGTCAGTGAAGAGCACTTTTTGCCAGTCCTGTCTGGTCCAGCGACGGTGGGTTTGTGCCCATAGGCGACGTTGTTGCCGGTGAGGTCTGGTGAGGACCTGCCTTACAACAGGCCTACAAGCCTCTCTCAGTCCAGCCTCTCTCAGCCTATTGGGGACAGTCTGAGCGCCTGCTGTTTTCAACTCTCTAGAGACAGCAGGAGTGGTCAATGATCGGCTATGAAAAGCCAACTGACATTTACTCTTGAGGTGCTGACCTGTTGCACCCTCGACAACTACTCTGATTATTATCATTTGACCATGCTGGTCATTTATGAACATTTGAACATCTTGGCCATGTTCTGTTATAATCTCCACCCGGCACAGCCAGAAGAGGACTGGCCAACCCTCATAGCCTGGTTCCTCTCTAGGTTTCTTCCTAGGTTTTGGCTTTTCTAGGGAGTTTTTCCTAGCCACCGTGCATCTACACCTGCATTGCTTGCTGTTTGGGGTTTTAGGCTGGGTTTCTGTACAGCACTGAGATATCAGCTGATGTAAGAAGGGCTATATAAATACATTTGATTTGATGGAGGGATTGTGCATTCATGGTGTAACTCGGGCAGTTGTTACCATCCTGTACCTGTCCCGCAGGTGTGATGTTTGGATGTACCAATCCTGTGCAGGTGTTGTTACATGTTCAGCTGTCCGTCCTGTCTCCCTGTAGCGCTGTCTTAGGCGTCGCAGTACGGACATTGAAATTTATTTCCCTGGCCACATCTGCAGTCCTCATGCCTCCTTGCAGCATGCCTAAGGCACGTTCATGCAGATGAGCAGGGACCTTGAGCATCTTTCTTTTGGTGTTTTTCAGAGTCAGCAGAAAGGTCTCTTTAGTGTCCCCAGTTTTCATAACTGTGACCTCAATTTCCTACCGTGTGTAAGCTGTTAGTGTCTTAACGACCGTTCCACAGGTGTATGTTCATTAATTGTTTATGGTTCATTGAACAAGCATGGGACACAGTGTTTAAACCCTTTACAATGAAGATTTGTAAAGTTATTTGGATTTGTACAAATTCGACAGGGTCCTGAAAAAGGAATGTTTCTTTTACAGTTTATTTTAGTTATTTTACCTTTATTTAACTAGGCAAGTCAGTTTAGAACAAATTCTTATTTTCAATGACGGCCTAGGAACAGTGGGCTAACTGCCTTGTTCAGGGGCAAAACGACAGATTTGTACCTTGTCAGCTCGGGGATTTGAACTTGCAACCTTGCGCTTACTAGTCCAACGCTCTAACCACTAGGCCACCCCGATTAAAGACGGAAGTTTACATATACCTTAGCCAAATACATTTAAACTCAGTTTTTCACAATTCCTGACATGTAATCCTAGTAAAAATTCCCTGTCTTAGGTCAGTTACGATCACCACTTTATTTTAAGAATCTGAAATGTCAGAATAATAGTAGAGAGAATGATTTATTTCAGCTTTTATTTCTTTCATCACATTCCCAGTGGGTTAGAAGTTTACATACACTCAATTAGTATTTGGTAGCATTGACTTTAAATTGTTTAACTTGGGTCAAAACGTTTTAGGTAGCCTTCCACAAGCTTCCCAAAATAAGTTAGGTGAATTTTGGCCCATTGCTCCTGACAGAGCTGGTGTAACTGAGTCAGTTTTGTATGCCTCCTTGCTCGCACACGCTTGAGGTCAGGGCTTTGTGATGGCCACTCCAATACCTTGACTTTGTTGTCCTTAAGCCATTTTGCCACAACTTTGGAAGTATGCTTGGGGTCATTGTCCATTTGGAAGACCCATTTGTGACCAAGCTTTAACTTTCTGACTGATGTCTTGAGATGTTGCTTCAATATATCCACATCATTTTCTTCCCTCATGATACCATCTATTTTGTGAAGTGCACCAGTCCCTCCTGCAGCAAAGCACCCCCACAACATGATCCTGCCACCCGTGCTTCACAGTTGGGATGGTGTTCTTCGGCTTGCAAGCGTCCCCCTTTTTCCTCCAAACATAACGATGGTCATTATGGCCAAACATTTCTATTTGTGTTTCATCAGACCAGAGGACATTTCTCCAAAAAGTACGATCTTTGTCCCCATGTGCAGTTGCAAACCGTAGTCTGGCTTTTTTAATGGCGGTTTTGGAGCAGTGGCTTCTTCCTTGCTGAGCGGCCTTTCAGGTTATGTCGATATAGGACTTGTTTTACTGTGGATATAGATACTTTTGTACCTGTTCCTCCAGCATCTTCACAAGGTCCTTTGCTGTTGTTCTGGGATTTATTTGCACTCTTCGCACCAAAGTACGTTCATCTCTAGGAGACAGAATGCATCTACATTTTAGTCATTTAGCAGCCGCTCTTATCCAGAGCGACTTACAGTAGTGAATGCATACATTTCCTAAAAAAATTCTCCGCACTGGTCCCCCGTGGGAATCGATCCCACAACCCTGGCGTTGCAACACCATGCTCTACCAAGTGAGCTACATGGGACTACACAAGAATGCATCTCCTTCCTGAGCGGTATGACGGCTGCGTGGTCCCATGGTGTTTATACTTGCGTACTATTGTTTGTACAGATGAACGTGGTGCCTTCAGGCATTTGAAAATTGCTCCCAAGGATGAACCAGACTTCTGGAGGTCTACAATTATTTTTGAGGTCTTGGCTGATTTCCCCATGATGTCAAGCAAAGAGGTACTGAGTTTGAAGGTAGGCCTTGAAATACAGCCACAGGTCCAATTGACTCAATTAGCCTATCAGAAACTTCTAAAGCCATGGCATCCTTTTCTGTAATTTTCAAAGCTGTTTAAAGGCACAGTCAACTCAGTGTATGTAAACTTCTGACCCACTGGAATTGTGAAATAATCTGTCTGTAAACAATTGTTGGAAAAATTACTTGGGTCATGCACAAAGTAGATGTCCTAACCGACTTGCCAAAACTATAGTTTGATAACAAGAAATGTGTGGAGTGGTTGGAAAAACTAATTTTAATGACTCCAACCTAAGTGTATGTAAACTTCCGACTTCAACTGTAATATACACACACACAGCTAACATTCTCCTATTCTAACGATAGAAATTGCTAGCTACACGTTTTATATGTATAACAATCGAATATATGGTACCATTAGTAAAAACAATGTGTTTTTGTTTGATAGCCATTATTTGATACGCCTCACCACACAAGGCCAGTTGATAACGGTAGACAACCGGGGTCAGCCCACCGCCAAAGTCATCCCCCCCCCCCCCATTACAGATTGTTCTATTCATTTTGAATTTGTCAGCAGTGCCAGGTAGGCTACTACTGCCCTAGTACTATGGCTGATGTGGACACCTTACTTTACTCTCATTATTTGGTGGTAGGCATGCACTGTTTTTGTGTGATGCATCTACCCAAAATAAATGGTTTATTACAGCAAAGGAATATAAGGCATACATATTAAAACAGCAACTTTAGACCTCTGCTGACTGACAAGTTCCCCAATCATAGTTTCACTTTGAATTGCATAGATAAAAAAAACATAACAAATAATGAAAACAATTCAAAGTTACAGATATCATTTTATTGTTCCAAGATCATAACCCAATAAATCCATTTCAAGTATCCATGTTGTGGAGGGCAGGATATCTCATATCATGGGAGCAATGTTAAATCCTGCCCATTTTCCACATAAGGCAACAAGGATCCTCAAATCAATCTGCAGATGTCTTTCTTAGAGTTGGCTCGGTTTTAAAGGGAGTTATAATTTCAGCTCAAAAATCGGACTAATTTAAATAGTAAAAACATCATAAAGATTTGATTCTGGGGTATAACGGCCTTGCAGTGTATTGCGCTTACCAGTTATTAACGCAGATACAGCCTTGTTTGAGAGTTATATGGCTGACAATACTTTATAATCAATCAAAAGGAGAAAATATTAGGCCTTACACATACGCAGGCTTTTGAGCTGCGCAAGCCGTTGTTTTCTAAATGGACGAAGACTGAACTGAAGTTGAAGGGACACATGCTACCCCAAGCGGCGAGTGCCTGAAGGCTTCCCGAGTTTGAGCGCTGAACTTTCCAATACCTCGTAAAAATACTTGGGTTAGTAAAGCTAAATGAATGTGACAGCGACATTAGAAGCTCCATGCATTAAAGGCCTTATTGCTTGACGAATAAAAGATGGCAGATGTGCACGAGACATTGAATCACATTCATTAGGTATACACTGTGTACAAAATCTTTCCATGACAGACTAGGGGGTTTCAAACTCATTCCACGGAGAGCCTAGTGCCCGCAGGTTTATGCGTTTTCCTTTCAATGAATCCCTAGGCAACCAGGTGTGGTAAGTTCCTTGCCAATTAGTGACCTTAATTCAGCAATCAAGTACAAGAGACGAGCGAAAACCCACAGACACTTTGCCCTCGTGGAATGAGTTTGACACCTGTGACATACTTGCCAGGTGAAAGCTAGCTCTTATTGAGATCACCTGTTAAATCCACTTCAAATCAGTGTAGCTGAAGGGGAGGAGACAGGTTAATGGATTTTTAAGCCTTGAGACATGGATTGTGTGCCATTCAGAGGGTGATTGGGCCAGACCAAAATATTTAAGTGCCTTCGAACGGGGTATGGTAGTAGGTGCCAGATGCACCGGTTTGAGTCAAGAACTGCAACGCTGCTGGGTTTTTCACACTTGTGTCCCGTGTGTATCAAGAATAGTCCACCACCTAAAAAACATCCAGCCAAACTTCACACATGGGCCAGCATCCCTGTGGAACACGTCACACCTTGTACAGTCCACACCCAGACAAATTGAGACTGTTCAGAGGGCAAAGGTGTTCCTAATGTTTTGTACACTCAGTGTGTGCGCACAGCAAGTGATGTTTTGATTACAATTACATAAAACCATGCAACTAAATATTTAAGTCATGGCATCAACACGCCAAGGCATAGAATTAAGGACACTTTAACGGAATTGTGAACGGCAAGCGCTTCCTAGAATATCGCATGAAAAACAAGCTTATTTAGCATAAAGACAACTAAAGAGACTAGCTTAACTAAAGCAAGGATGTAAACAATACACAATCCTTTATTCTTGAACAAGTGTGCCAAAAGCACCTTTGTCGTAAAACTAAAAATAGTGTCTAGGAAATGCAAATGGGTAGCTTCACTTTTCAAGGAGGCCCAAGTCCCCCCCAACATAAAAAAAAAAATATCAGTGACAAAAAAAACATGCTCATAAAACAGAACTAGCCATCTTGGAGCGTTTCTCTCAAATGTGGCGTCAGCAGCAATGTAACCTACAACTTTCAATAGACAATGCTTATATGAAACAACAACCTGGCATATTATTACACCAAGTAACTCAAATCTGCATTTGACAAGTCAAAAGGTCAAACCTGTAGATAGCCAGTGCAATAACAGAATATTGGAAAAAGTAGCCTACCCCACAGTAGGAGTATTTACTAACTACTTCCATCCCTTCTCTTGACACGGGGAATGAATGGGCTGTGATGGTGGTGCTCCAGACATCCCTCCTTTGGTACAGGTTCACCGGGGAAAAAGGGTGGGGTTGTTACAAGGGAACATGGCTGAAGAGATACGACACAGACTCCCCGTTGTGTGTCCGGCGAATAGCCTCTGCCAAGATCATGGAGATGTCAATAACCTGAAATGAGAAAACTAATTAACAAACCAGAATCTCACTCAGACTTACTGAATATTTCCCCACAGATAACTTCAAAACGCCAAAGATAAAACAATTGGTCAACTAAACACCAGTATATATATATACACACACTGGTGTTTAGTTGACCAGTGTATGTATGTAACAAAATGGGGGAAAAAGTCAAGTGGTGTGAATCATTTCTGAATGCACTGAGGTGTGTGTGTGTGTGTGTGTGTGTGTGTGTGTGTATGTATGTGTATGTGTATGTATGCATGCAGGTATGTATACACACACACACACACCTCAGTGCATTCGGAAATGATTCACACCACTTGACTTTTTCCCCCATTTTGTTACGTTGCAGCCTTACTCTAAAATGGATAAAAATAGTCCCCCCCCAATTAAAATCTACACACAATACCCCATAATGACAAAGCAAAAACAGGTTGACATTTTTGCATAGTAAACCTGAAATATCATATTTGCATAAGTATTCGGACTCTTTACTCAGTACTTTGTTGAAGCACCTTTGGCAAAGATTACAGCCTTAAGAGTATTTTGGGGTATGAAGCTACAAGCTTGGCACACCTGTATTTGGGCAGTTTCTCCCATTATTCCGTGCAGATCCTCTCAAGCTCTGTCAGGTTGGATGGGGAGCGTCGCTGCACAGCTATTTTCAGGTCTCTCCAGAGATGTTCGATCGGGTTCAAGCCCGGGTTACTCAAGGACATTGAGACTTGTCCTGAAGCCACTCCTGCGTTGGCTGTGTGCTTAGGGTCGTTGTCCTGTTGGAAGGTGAACCTTCGTACCAGACTGAGGTCCTGAGTGCTCTGGAGCAGGTTTTCATCAAGGATCTCTCTGTACTTTTCTGTGTTCGATCCTCGATCCTGACTAGTCTCCCAGTCCCTGCCACTGAATAACATCCCCACAGCATGATGCCACCACCACGCTTTACCATAGGGATGGTGCCAGGTTTCCTCCAGATGCTTGGCAGTCAGGCCAAAGAGTTCAATCTTGGTTCCAACAGACCAGAGAATCTTGTTTCTTACGGTCTGAGTGTCTTTAGGTTCCTTTTGGCAACCTCCAAGCGGGATGTCATGTTCCTTTTACTGAGGAGTGGCTTCCTTCTGGCCACTCTACCATAAAGGCCTGATTGGTGGAGTGCCGCAGAGATGGTTGTCCTTCTGGAAAGTCCCATTTACCACAGGTGGACCAATCAAGTTGTAGAAACAAAGGATGGTCAATGTAAACAGGATGTACCTGAGCTCAATTTCAAATCTCATAGCAAAGGGTCTGAATACATATGTAAATAAGGCATCTGTTTTTAATTGTAATACATTTGCAAACATTTCTAAAAACCTGTTTTCGCCTTGTCATTATGGGGTATTGTGTGTAGATACAATTATTTCAATCCTACTTTAGAATAAGGCTGTAACGTAACAAAATGTGGGAAAAGTCAAGGGGTCGGAGTACTTTCTGAAGACACTGTAGCGTAGTTTCAACACAGTAAAGAGCGAGGACAATGCAATACACAGTAAGAATGAATCAAGCAGATACTGTAGTTAAGGCAACATGCTGAGCCATGGAAATGAAGATGTTGACAGCCTGCTGCTTAGCTAATCATTGTTTAAAGAGGTTGCTATGGAGTGGAGGGAGGTTGGTATGTGTGCTCTGTACTGGTGTCACGTGATCTGCTATTTGTGAAAGCAAAACATTTGTCCAAACTTCAGCAACTTTCAGTGAATTTCTTACAGTTCAGAAAATGAACTACAATTAAATTTTAGAAAATAATATGTTTAAATTCTCCAAGTGACCTAAACCCTGCAACAACACGTAAAGCATTAGGTGTGAATCCCTGCCTCAGCACCTAGGGCTGGACGATTTATCAAATTAATTATGTTTTAGTGCGATATTCCAAACGCCTATATCACAAGAATCTCTATAAAAAAAATGTTCATGTATAAGCGCTTAAGCCCACTTGTTCTCATGTCTTTTTGGTCTCCTTCGTTTTCACTTCTGCGATGGTGCACATTCTTATCACACACGCACCCTCCCATGCACAACAAAGATTAAAGAAAACCTTCTGACAAGTGGTTTCAACTTCCATTTGCATTTGAGGTTTGGTCCAACAGAATCGGTCATATGGACACCGTAACACATTGAGAAATTATTTTACTGTAATAGACGAGAACTTAAAAAGGGTATCATTGGAAAGGTTGTGCCTCAACTCCTCAATGAGCAGACACTGGAAAAACAGGAGTATCAATGAATATTGAGTCTGGAAAATGAATGCTCAGTTTGTCAGGTGCGGATACCCTTAGCAGCATTTTAGCCAGACTTATTTTATAAAATGTGCAATGAGCATAAACAACAATTATATAAGGAATTGGCAACTCGTTCTCATTCTGACAAATAAGGTAGGCCACTTGAATTCAACATCTGAACAAAGTGGATAGTCTATCATGCTGTTCAAACAGTTGGAGACTAACAGAAGGGTGTGTTAATTATTCAACTGTTCTACCTTGTTAGCAAGCAAATTGATCCAAATTAGCTAGACTTTAAATATAAATATTAGCTGGCTACTCCCCAGCACGTGGGCTTGTGCTTGAGAGATGTTTATGAGGCCAGTGTTCATTTTCTATACTGCCTGCTAAGTTGGTCATTATTAGTGAATGTGCATGGTTCTGGTTAAATTTGTAACCAAAAGGCATTTTCAGACTTGAAAGCCAGATCAGTGATTATTAAAAAAAAAAGCAAGTTAAACTATTTTGATAAAATAAATAAATGATTAGTAGTGCTGAGCGATTAGTGCTTCGAGGTTGGTTTGATTATGTAAATCCTTTGGTCTGGAGTGCAATTTAGCGATTTTTTTCCCATACTTATCAGATTCCAATATATTCCCTCATTAAAATGCAAATCATTGTATAACATTTTTGACATGCGTTTTTCTGGATTTTTTGTTGTTGTTATTCTGTCTCTCACTGTTCAAATAAACCTACCATTAAAATTATAGACTGATCATTTCTTTGTCAGTGGGCAAACGTACAAAATCAGCAGGGGATCAAATACTTTTTTCCCCTCACTGTATGTGGGAACTCCTTAAAGACCGTTGGAAAAGCATTCCAGGTGAAGCTGGTTGAGAGAATACCAAGAGTGCGCAAAGCTGTCAAGGAAAAGAATGGGTGGTTATTTTGAAGAATCTAAAATATTTAACACTTTTTTGGTTACTACTTGATTCCATGTGTTATTTCATAGTTTTGATGTCTTCAGTATTATTCTACAATGTAGAAAATAGTCCAAATAGAGGAAAACCTTTGAATGAGTAGGTGTGTCCAAACTTTTGACTGGTACTGTATGTAGAATATTGGCCTGTTACAACTCCCTACTACATCACACAGTTCAGGATGGATCTGATTTATCCGTAGAGAAACTGTGTAACGTGTGCCTTGAGCTCACAGGAAAAAAAACTAATGAAATGAAACTCAAACAAATGTAGTCAACATCTGTCAGTTGTTTAAAAAACAAAAAATAACCTACATTTCAGTTAGTCGCTCTAATTATTAGTGGGTCTTATGGTTGTGGAAGGCTTATATTTTAGCCTAGGTATAATTTCACAAGCCCTGAATTCATTAGATTATTGCTGACTGTTTGACATGCAGTGTATTTTACCTTTATTGTACAAAAAATATATATTGCGAATCTCCATATCGCCCAGCCCTATTCTGACCTGTATTTTTGAACAGTGTTTCATCTTGTCCTCCTGAGGGATGGTATTCGTGACAACCACAGCCTCAAAACAGGCATCGTTAATGCGGGTGATGGCAGGGCCTGAAAAGATCCCATGGGTCAGGATAGCGAAGACCTTTGTAGCTCCAGCAGAGACGAGCCTGGATGTCCAGAAGGAAAAAAAGACAAACAAAAAAGAAAAAGAAAATAGGTCAAATTCCCCCCCTTTTGTTTGCAAACAACCTTGCTATCAAATGTATATTTTCAGAGACTGTTCCCTAAACAAATGTAATAGCTCGTCAGTATCGGTAGTACATTTAAAGATTGAATATTCAGTCTCTGCTCTGTAAAGATCTATGCAGCTAAAACACAGTAGTGACTCACTTATCTGCAGCATGGCAGATGGTGCCGCAGGTGTCTGCCATGTCATCAACCAAGATGGCCACTCTGTCCTTCACGTCCCCCACCAGGACCATGCGGTCCACCTCGTTAGCCTTCTTTCTCTCTTTGTGGATGAGCGCGAAGTCCACATTCAGCCTGTCTGCTATAGAGGTGACCCTGCAAGGGGAATCCACAGATTGGAATAATTGACATCTGTAGTACCATAACCTCACCACAAAGTTACATCACAATTAACATAGAACTATAAACCTGTTTCTTACTATATGATAAATCCCAAATTGCAAACGCATGCACTGATGACAGTATCAAAAAGGTTGTTGCCTATTACAACTAAATGGTTGTAATAATGAACGAGGTGAAAGTAACAAACACGTTAATGAATTGATCCACAATCATCCTTTCAACATGCTGATATTTCTAACAACTAAAATGTCTCCCTTTGAATTGATGAAGCATCTGTAGGCCCATTGGTACCTGCTTTACCTTTTTGCTCCTCCGGCATCAGGAGACACAATGGTGCAATTCTTCCACTCATTGATGTTCTCTTTGATCCATTTCAGCACAGCTGGCTCAGCGTATAGATTGTCCACAGGGATATCAAAGAACCCCTATAGAGGCGTACAGAGAGCAAAACCATTATAAGATACAGGATCATTAGTCAGTGTCCTCAAACTTCCTTACTTGCAACAGCTTTTTGGAAAAAATGTAATGTGACTCATTATAGTATGTAACACAAGTATAGTCTAATGAATAGTTTTTACATCTTACTTGTGAATACTACAATAGTGACCGCAATATACTGATGGAATGAGACAACTAATGTGCCAGATTGCTCACCTGTATCTGCGAGGCATGCAGGTCCATGGTGATAATGTGATTGGCTCCTGAAACTGACAACATGTTGGCCACCAGCTTTGCAGAGATGGGTGCCCGACTCTGAAGAAAAACATTGTTAACCTTTATGCTTATACAATGCCTGAAGGACCATTGAGCCACTGTAATTATATATATAAAAAAGAGGAATACCCATCTCCTTTCTGAATTAGCTTTGTCAGTAGGGTTGCAAAGGGTTGGAAACTTTCTGGTAAATTTCCAGAAATTTTTCATGGGAAGTTAAGCCCTAGGATTTTGGAAATGTTGCTTAAATTCATCACAAAAATGTGCTTATAACAGTGAACCATTTTTGTGCGGTACACATAAGTTAATTCTAGGTCTTGTGGCATATTTTGGTTAAACTATCCCCAATTCAATGGAATTGCAACCCTCTGCATGCACAGTGCATTCTTCCATCACATGTACAGCTGATTCTGAAGATCTTGCACACTAATGAGATGCTATCGAGCCCACACTACTACACTGTCTGAGTCAAGGACTACATGTTTTCTAGCCTACAGGAAAGTGTGTTTAAATCATTTCTAACTTGCTAATTTCTGCTAGTTAGTTTTTTGTACCATGTGGGTTTTAGCTTGCTTGAGCCTGCTAACTGAAGAGTGTTAATTCGCCTGTTTCCATACATGCTTCATTTAAAAAAATATATCTTAGAAAGTAGTTGTTTAATCTAACTGCTAAACTATTTCTGTACATGGAGTTGTTTTATTATTTTTTTACTCATTTTTTCCTAATCTTTACAGGAAAATCCCACGGGCACTATCTGATGTGTGGAGACATTTCACTGCAGCTAATATAGAAGGAAAAGCTGTGTACATTTGCAAATACTGAGCCAAATCATATGTGAAGAGTGCAACAAAGATGCAGAATTATCTGGCCAAGTGCATAAAGTTCCCTCAGCTCTCACAACAAGCAACCTCTGACAAGAGTCCCTCTACTTCTATTCGAGGTGAAAATTATGAATCAGACACCTTATCGATAGCAAAAGCTCATGGTCCTCCTGGAATCAGAAGTTTTTTGGACTCAATGGAGGAACGTAGTCAGAAATGCTGATGAATGTCTTGTTCGAGCTGTGTATGCAACTGGTTCACCTCTGATGCTCACAGGCAATGTGTATTGGAAGAGATTTCTGAATGTTCTTCGCCCAGCATACACCCCTCCAACCAGATATGCTTTATCTTCTCATTTTCTGGATGCAGAGTTCAAGTGAAGGTCAAGCAAATCATAGAGAAAGCAGACCGTTTTGCAATCATCTCTGATGGGTGGTCAAATGTTTGTGGGCAAGGAATAATTAACTACAATAATTAACTGTTTGACAGTCTCCTGGAGGGGAAGCGTAGCCTAGTGGTTAGAGCGTTGGACTGGTAACCAAAAGGTTGCAAGATCGATTCCCCGAGCTGACAATGTACAAATCTGTCGTTCTGCCCCTGAACAAGGCAGTTAACCTCTCTAGGGTAGGGGGCAGTATTTGCATGGCCGGATAAAAAAAACGTACCCGATTTAATCTGGTTATTACTACTGCCCAGAAACTAGAATATGCATATAATTGTTTGATTTGGACAGAAAACACCCTAAAGTTTCTAAAACTGTTTGAATGGTGTCTGTGAGTATAACAGAACTCATATGGCAGGCAAAAACCTGAGAAGATTCCAAACAGGAAGTGCCCTCTCTGACCATTTCTTGGCCTTCTACACTCTCTTTATTGAAAACTGAGGATCTCTGCTGTAACGTGACACTTCCTACGGCTCCCATAGGCTCTCAGAGGGCGCCAGAACGTTGAATGATGACTTTGGCTGACCATGGCTGAAAAACAGTAGCGCATTTGGTAAGTGGTCGATCAGAGAACAATGAGACGGGGGCGCGCGTGCACATGAAGAGTCCATTTTACATTTTTAGTCTTTGAAAGAAAACAGGGTTTCCCGGTCGGAATATTATCGCTTTTTTACGAGAGAAAAAAAAAAAAAAACGCATAAAAATTGATTTTAAACAGCGGTTGACATGCTTCGAAGTACGGTAATGGAATATTTAGAATTTTTTTGTCACGATACGCACGTCACCCTTCGTTACCCTTCAGATAGTGTCTTGAACGCATGAACAAAACAGAGGATATTTGAACATAACTATGAATTATTTTGAACCAAACCAACATTTGTTATTGAAGTAGAAGTCCTGGGAGTGCATTCTGACGAAGAACAGCAAAGGTAATCCAATTTTTCTTATAGTAAATCTGAGTTTGGTGAGTGCCAAACTTGGTGGGTGTCAAAATAGCTAGCCCGTGATGGCGAGCCATCTACTCAGAATATTGCAAAATGTGCTTTTGCCGAAAAGCTATTTTAAAATCGGACATAGCGATTGCATAAAGGAGTTCTGTAACAATTATAGATATGTTTTTTGTGAACGTTTATCGTGAGTAATTTAGTAAATTCACCGGAAGTTTGCGGTGGGTATGCTAGTTCTGAACGTCACATGCTAATGTAAAATGCTGGTTTTTGATATAAATATGAACTTGATTGAACAGACATGCATGTATTGTATAACATAATGTCCTAGGAGTGTCATCTGATGAAGATCAAAGGTTAGTGCTGCATTTAGCTGTGGTTTGGGTTTATGTGACATTATATGCTAGCTTGAAAAATGGGTGTCTGATTATTTCTGGCTGGGTACTCTGCTGACATAATCTAATGTTTTGCTTTCGTTGTAAAGCCTTTTTGAAATCGGACAGTGTGGTTAGATTAACGAGAGTCTTGTCTTTAAAATGGTGTAAAATAGTCATATGTTTGAGAAATTTAAGTAATAGCATTTCTAAGGTATTTTGAATATCGCGCCACGGGATTCCACTGGCTGTTGAGTAGGTGGGACGATTTCATCCCACATACCCTAGAGAGGTTAACCCACTGTTCCTAGGCCATCATTGAAAATAAGAATTTGTTCTTAACTGACTTGCCTAGTAAAATAAAGGTAAAATAAATAAAAGCAGTCTCTCCAAGAAATGGCCATATCACAGTCTGCCATCAAGAGGATCCTCCTGGATTATGTATTTTGGGAGACAGTGGTAAGCAGCCTGAAACCTATAGCAGTAGCCATTGAACAGATTGAGGGAGACAATGCCATCCTGTCTGATGTTCAGACTCTGCTTGCAGATGTAAGAGAAGAAATCCGTACTGCCCTGCCCCCTTCACTGTTGCTCCAAGCAGAGGAAACTGCAGTTCTGAAATACATCAAAAAGCATGAAGACTTCTGCCTGAAGCCCATACACGCCGCAGCGTACATGTTGGACCCCAAGTATGCTGGCAAGAGCACCCTTTCTGGTGCAGAGATCAACGAGGCCTATGGTGTCATGACTACCGTGTCTTGCCACCTTGGCCTGGATGAGGGCACGGTTCTTGGCAGTCTGGTGAAGTACACTTCCAAGCAAGGGCATTGGGATGGAGATGCAATATAGCAGTCGTGCCAACATATCTCATCAGCCACCTGGTGGAAGGGACTTTGTGGATCGGAGGCTCTTTCCCCTGTTGCCGCCATCATCCTCCAAATCCCACCAACATCAGCCACCTCAGAGTGCAACTGGTACTTGTTTGGAAAAT
Source organism: Salmo trutta (assembly GCF_901001165.1). Classification (NCBI taxonomy): domain Eukaryota; kingdom Metazoa; phylum Chordata; class Actinopteri; order Salmoniformes; family Salmonidae; genus Salmo; species Salmo trutta. Next base: position 39,095,072 of record NC_042971.1, on the reverse strand, counting down.
TTGAGCCATCCTCAACAAGGTTGGAAAGTGACAGTGAAGATGAGGCCTCAGAGTCTGATGTTCAATAGTTGGACATTGAGGAGGTCCAGGGAAAAGACATGGAAGCCTGAGGAAGACAGTCTAGAAACTAAAGCTTTGGTTATCATTTTACAGATGCACGTTGAAAACATTTTTGGGAGATGCGATGGATCATTCAATATTCCCTTCCTTTTGTTGTTCAGTGAAATCATCCCATGTGAAGAGTCAACTCATTTAATTAAAGTTCAATTCATAGCAATTTTCTTTTTCTATTGGAAGGATTTAGTAATTTGCAATTATGTCTACTTATGATAAACATTTTACCTTATGTTTCCATATAATATGGTAAATATATGCAATGCAAAAAACATCTAAATTTAAATGGTATTAATAATTTGCATATATTTCCGTTAATTCCCATAGAAAGTTTCCACCTCAATATTCCCCAAAATGTGCAACCCTAGTTAGTCCATTCAACCAAAGTGGTTCGTCCAATAGGGCGTTTTTGAAAAGCAGTCAAATATTTGCTGAGATCAATCAAATCAAATCACTGACTGATATTGATAGTGCAGAGCAGCGGTTCCTAAACTAGGGGTTACGAGCTCCATGTGTGGTCTCCTGATGTTAAAAATGGGGTCACGGGAGAATTTCATTCCCACTGTGAATTACTAGGCCCGCTATACTATGAAACCACACACTATTGCAGAGACGTTCATGTCACCGGACGCAATTGATATAGTGAAAACAATGTGTGGGGAGGCAGAGGTGCAGAAACTCACATCAATACCTTTGTCAGATAACACTGTTAAACTAAGAATTAATGCTATTGCTAGCAATCAAAAGAAAACTGACTGAATGACAAACTCTCCAGCTTATGCTCTCCAAATGAAAATGAGCTGTGAGGGCCGAGATGCCCACGCATTAACTTTTGTTCGCTACACACGTCAGGGAATGCTATTCACGAGGACCTATTGCTCTGTCTCACGATTCAAGAGCATAAAACGGCAGAGGAGATGTTCAGTGTGCTGCGTGGCCATATTGATGAAAAACAAATTCCATGGGCTCAAACGGTGGACTTTTGTACAGATGGGGCTCAATCTATGGCGGGGCAGGGCAAGCCTCTGCACTCTAGTTATGAATGTCTCCCTCTCCCATATGGATATACTGAGAGCAACTGGCGGCAAAAGAGCTGAGCACAGAACTGAGATAAATTGCAGCAGGTAACTTTGATTGTAAACTACATTAAACTACATCCACTGCACACACACCTGTTCACAAAACTATGTGGAGATATGGGATCAGAGCATGACAATGTTCTATTTCACACCAAGGCTTGGCAGTTATCGAGATGGAGTGCTGGAAAGATTTTTTCGCATTGAGCGATGAACTGTTGTCATGTAACAGACATATTTGGGAAACTGAACGCAAGCATGCAGGGGAAATACAAAAACATTTTACAGATGAGTGAATCAGTGGATTCAGAGGAAAGAATTCTTATTGGAATAAGAGTTCTTATCTTTCCAAAGTGAACCATGACACCTTCCCTCAGCTGTGCATGTTTCTAACAGATAACAGAATCAGTAAGTGTCCCACACAAGTGATGGCTGCGCACCTCCAACACTTGGAAGAGCACTTTCTGACCTACTTCCCAATCCAGACTCAGTTGACATGCCGGTAAGTGAAATCGAACAGCTGATCAAGCGGTCATGTGACCGTAATGCTGCAGACAACGTAGGAGTTTTTGTTCCCGACTCAAAGGGAATAACCTGCAGTCTCCCTCTAAGCATTACAACTCATGGTACCCGTCGCCAGCTCATATCTGTGTGAAGCTGGATTCAGTTATCTTTTCTGCATTAAAACCAAATATAGATCCAGGTTGGATGTGACAGCAGAGATGAGGTGCACACTTTCGACCACGCCTCCTGACGCGACATGCATCAAGCACACCCATCTCATTAGTGGCGGTGAGAAGAGACATCAGACTAATTTGCAAATGACTGTCATAGCCCCACATTAAAAGTATGTGATAATTTGAGAAGACAATCAGAAATAGTATTAGAATGTTTTTCAATTGACTGCCATTGCCCCAAATAAAACAAAGTTAACATTGGCTGTTAATTACAACAAACAATGTCCACATGGTTGGGGCCGTGAGAATTTTTAGATGTCAAAATGGGGTCGTGGGCCAAAAACGTTTGGGAACCCCTGGTGTAGTGTGTTGGTGCTGTGAATAGAGAACAAACTATTTAAGTTTCCCTCACCCCCACCTTGTCCTTCTTGTCTTGTCTTGCATATGGGAAACAGGGGATGACAGCCGTGACTCGTGAGGCAGAGGCAATCTTACAGGCATTGATCATGATGAGGAGCTCCATTAAGTTATCGTTAATCTCACCACAACCACTCTGGACAATGTAGACATCCTCTCCTCTGACACTCTCCCCAATCTCCACGCTGCAGGGGTAAATCATGTGGTGTCAGACAGTAGACTATACATGGTGACAGGACCATAACAGGTAGAGAACATTAAGATCATAGCATCATGGGCTTCCAGGTCAATGGATACAACTCAATGAATGAATGTTCTGTATATTCACAGTCATACATTTCTGAACAACCAACTATTCTGTGATCTGACATTATACCAACATCATAACTTGAAAAAGAAACAGAGGATATTGAAGAACCCTATAACCCTAACCCTACACTCAGGATGAGCGCTATTATTACAAACCTCCAGGTAAACAATATTCTTAAGCTTTTCACATGTCAAATGCACCTGCTACTTATACCCCTGCAACAAGCAAGCAAGTCCCATGTCTACTGTCAAAAGGATCATTTTACAACACTAGTAAAACACAATACAACTTAGAAGTACTAATATGGTTATATGAAAATTATTTAAATTGGTTTGATAAGACAACTCCTGTGATGGATGGAAAATGATTTGTTGCAACAGAGTATATAGCCTACCAACTTCCCCTACTGCTAGAGGGTCAGTGTGGGTGCTAGCATCAAAAGGAAGTAGAGTAATACAATTATAAGCTTTTAGCCTGACAAATTGGCTAGAAGTCAATGATTCCCACTACTTGGAGGATGTAAAGTTAGCTAGCCAAATGCCGCTTTCAAAACAACTGGGACCTCAGAAATCTACGACTTCAGAGCATTCAAGACAACTGGAACTCGGAAAACTGGTGGGAAATCGTTTAAAGGTAATTCAAATCGGAAACTCTGGCCTCTTGCCGTGTTCAAAACTGGGAACTCTGATATCTCCGACTTCAGTGCGTTCAAAACAACTGGGAACGCGGGAAAAAACGATTTTAACGTTCATCCAACTCGGAAACTATTTATAGAGCTCTGCATTTCCGACATGAAGATCACTGACGTCATGATTTGACCTCGTATTTTTTCGAGTTTCCAGTTGTTTTGAACGCGGCATCTTTCTAGAGTTCCTACTTTCCGTTCTGAAGTACGAGTTCATAGTTGTCTTGAAACGCCAACAGTCAACCTGAAGAAAGGTAATGATGCCATGGTCTCATGCAGCGTTCCCGTAATAGTCGGAACTAAAAAAATGGAAATGTTCGGAAATGTCAGACTTGCTAACTGGTTGTAGTTATACACGTGCTGCGTTCATCCAGTTAACAAACCAGAAATTTCGGAGTTTCTTAGTTCCGAATAGCACGTGAACGCGGCATCCATGCATAAGTAGCGCATAGTATTCACACGTGAGGGACAATGAATGGTATGTGATTCACTGTGAATGTATTAATGGGAGAAGGTTAACTAGCCCGCTCTGCTTGCTAGCTATTTATACATGTAAAGGGCCACGAAGGGGTTTCCACTAGATAGCAGCCACAACGTCAAAATCGGAAAAATTGTACATTTGCTGTTTGGTTTTAATGTAAGGTTAGGCGTAACGTTAAGTTTAGGTTTGAAATCACATTTGATTATGTATTTTAGAAATAGACGGGGTTTGACATTGTGGCAACAAGTGACGATCCCATGAAAGGTCATTGAAATTACATCCCACGATTACAATCCAAACGGTTTTTGGGAGTAGAAGTTCGAGGCCTCCTTCCCTTACCCGGTCTCATTTGAAGGTAAATTATAAAATTGCCAACACAACTAGTTAACTAGATACTACTAGTACAGGTTTGTAGATGCCAACCGCTGTTTAAACTCCAATCCCGGTTTGTGGTAAACTCATTTTAGCCACTATAGCTAGCAACAACGACCACTCACTCGCACTTTCAATTGGCCAAGTGGGCTAACATAACTCTCCGTTATCTAACGTTGGCAAACAATTACTACAAAATTCACACATTTGTCAAAAATAACTAACGTTTGCTTGCAATATAACTTGTATTCGGTAAAATCTCAATTGCTTAAACACAACCTACCATGTCTCCTGATTGCTGAATTTTTTTGTCACAACCTTCCCCAGTTCAAGTCCCAGGCGGTCGGCAATTTTCTGGCCAAGGTCCGGATGAGAGCTGCCGCTGAATATCTTTATGTTAGGCATTTTGGACCTACAAGGGATACGATTGAATTAACCAAATAACACCCGTAGTACATAAATACACGGCTAACAAGCAAAAACATACATAAGTCTTCTCTTTAGCTAACCCGCCAAGAGGAGCGCTTGGGATGGTGAATGATTTTTGTCTATAGGTTGGCTGGGTTACTCTTACTATACGGTGCTGAAATGGACACGCCGGGTGCCCAGATTGATGACAGGGGAAGGTTGTGTGGTGAGAACGCGATCGGTTGAAATACGATACGAGCGTTTACTTCAGAGAGCGCTCCGTAAGCCACGCCCCAGTGTACCGAGCTAAACATGTTGCACCGGGACACGTTTTATAGCCTGTCATTTTGCTATGGGTCAGCGGTGGTTCTGTGTAGACTAGTTATGCTAGTATATTTGAGACCAATGTATTGCAGTTCATTTTTTATTTTTTTGTAGTCCTAAACAGGGAAACAACGAGTCCCAAACAGTTCGCAACAGAACATACCAGAGGGGGCATCGTTTACTACCTAAATTATTGGGATCATCTAGTTGCAACCTGTGTTTGGAATACATTAGAAATACAAATAAAGACATAATTAAATTTGCTTTGAAAAGACGGGCCTGGCTGAGAATATAACATTCCGTTTTCTGCCTGAGTGTGGCGCTGTTAACCGCAATTTTCTAAGTCCATAATTAACCTATACTCTGCATCCATTGTCTTACATACTACTGCAACAACTTGTCAGTTATTTTCCCTTTTACAGAATACCTTTTTTTGAATTTTTACTAATGACTCAAAGTTGTGTGACCATTAACATTGGCTGCATATCCATTGTCCTTCTCCCAAAGTGTGGACTTGCACATTTCTTCTCATCTCAGGGATTTAATAATGGTATAAAGTATCTCAAGCCAGTACTTACACCTGTCTAATGCTTGGATAGACAATTGATATGCAGCCATTGATTTCATGTGGCTTCATCAACAGATGGACTGGATGTGTCCCAAATGGCACCCTATTCCCTATACATAGTGCACTAATTTTGACCAAGGGCCATAGGGCTCTGGTCAAACGTAGGGCATTATACAGGGAAAAGGATGCCCATTGGGATGCAGTGAACCTGTTGAGCCCCACCCTGCCTATAGTAAACCTTTTCTCCCTTCCATTCCCCCAGTTAAGCAAATGAGGGGGAGAGGCTGCTACTATAATTGATGTAGTAAATTACTTTTCCTGTCAATTACTTTGATTGATAAACTTCCATTATTGTGTAGGTGTGTGTCCCTTTTGAAGGTTTAATAAAACATTCTGTTAGAGCTGATTTAGACATATATGTATAAAAGACAGAACATTCAGAGCACTGTGTGTGTAAATATATGAATATATATGATGAAATATTAGGTACATACCTTTATGATTTATATTTACCTGATTGAGATATATTCCTTTTGTTAATAGTGTAACTTAGATTTTGTCTCCCCCTTTTTCCCATTCATTGTACTGTGGTAAGTGTGTTAGTGATAGGATAAAGGCAGGAATTTGGGCCTTCGGGGCTGTGGAGTCCTAGCTAGACACGGGAGCGGTATAGTCTTTTGACCATATCTACATACATATTCAAGACTGAACAGTCATGGACTAATGACATTAATTAGTTGCATTGCAGTTGTTGCCATTCAGCCCCATCTATCCTTGATATGGAATAACTGATAACTGACAAAATACACAGTTATTTTAATGTATGCTTTTATATGGTCTGTATCTCTGTATTACAGCAAGTCAAATAAAGATTAGTGCAAACTGGAATTCTTTCTCTAATGATTTCCTAATGCTGGGGCATCATTGTCTTAATTGCAAATGAAAGCATAGTCTTCCTTTATTCATCATTTCAATAAGGAAAGCGCTATACCAGTATTAATGGCCAGCAGGTTCAGACAATATCCATAATGACTATAGAGAAAGTATTAACACTTCAAAGCCCTATGGTCAGATGGCTTTTCATAAAGACGTTGTGGTAAGTAATGGAATTCAAGTTTCTAGGTGTGTGGGGAGTGAGTGACTTGAGGGGGAAAAAGAACCAGTGGAGGCAGCAACAGGAATGTAGGAGGTGGCGGGGTCCAGTTGGGATTGGGCCAGGCATATCCAGGTGTCAGGCCAGGGTGTCCTCAGTCATGGTCCTAAAGCCTCAGGCCCTCTGGATGTGGAGAAAGAGAAAAGATGAGGCTTAGTGTGAACATGGCTAAGACCATAGTACACACCACATGCACTGGGGGTAGAGAATAATCAGTGTGTTGCTGTGGACACTGGATAATCTGACTAACACACACACCTGTTTGACCACGCTGTGATACTGTAGGCCTACATATGTATATTTCAATTCAGGTAGCATTCAATGTCCTGCGTTTGTGTTAACCATGGCAGCCAGCATTGCAAATAAAGACAGCGCTGCCAACTTTTGAAGAAAGCTTGGAGTGAGATTTGCTATGTGAATTTCATTGCGCCCGAGCACAACCCCTAGACGGGGGGGGGGGGACATTTTACTGTTTTAAAGTGAATTTCCTGCAATTGTACTGTTTTTACATGGCTTAGGCGTATGACCAGGGCGGATACATTTTTTTTTTAAACACAGTTCAGGTGTATTCAGGATGCTTTGAACATTAAATGAACGCAAAAAATTGGACGACTTTGTTACTTTGCGATTTTTGAGGGATGATATTTAAAGCAGGGGCGCAACTTTCACTGGGACATGTCTCCCCCATTCTGAAATTGGATTTTTGTCCCCTACAGTTTTATCAATGGCTCCCGAGTAGCGCAGTGGTCTAAAGCACTGCATCTCAGTGCTAGAGGTGTCACTACAGACCCTGGTTTCGATTCCAGGCTGTATCACAATCAGGCGGGATTGGGAGTCCCATAGGGCGGCTCACAATTGGCCCAGCATTGTCTGGGGTAAGGTTTGGCCGGGGTAGGCCGTCATTGTAAATAAGAATTTGTTCTTAACTGACTTGCCTAGTTAAATAAAGATAAAATAAATTGGAATGCGATACAAAAAAGGTGACGGTGTGCTTTAGGACCACTCAGATGCCTCCAAGCAGTCGGGTAGGCTGTTTGGAGTGTTTAATATGACTGAATTTAAGACAACGTGGACACCAAGGGTGGGCTGACAGGCTGTGTGAAGGCAAAGCTTCTGTTTTGACTGGTTCTGGTAGCATTTTTATAATTTTGTTTGGGTGAAAAGGAGCTTTCCCAAGCTTCTCCTTCTCAGTGCGAGAGCAGCAGATCTCTCACACAGGCACTCAAAAATGAGTTCCAAACAGAAAATGCTTGTTTGTGAGAAGGAAGTATGTTTAACAAATGGTTCTTAAATATAGAGTTTTTTATTTTTTATCAAATGTTGTTGTATTTCTTTTTTTTTAAAGGTCTGGAAAGACAAAATAAAGTTTGGGCTGTTGTTACTTGATTCTTTGACTGTCTTGAATGTGTTTAAACTGTGTGGGTCAATCTGACCCATACCACAATGGACGTAATTGTTTTCCAGCAAAGCACACGGGTTAATTTAACAGGAAAAAAACGAACCTAGTGTTTATTCGCATTGCTGCGCTAGTATTGTAACTGACATGTAACATTAGCTAATGTTTCATCCCCTCTCGACTGAGGTAGATGAATAAACTACAGTAGTGGGTAGCTACCACAGCTAGGTCAACTCTAGCCTCTAGTTATCTGTCAGATAGCTATATGTAGCGTTAGAGAGAGAGAGCTGGCCAAAAGTTGGCTCATTAGCTCTTGTTTTTGCCTCGATCAAACTAGATCCGAATCAAACGATGAAAAACCATCGGCCAAACGATTGAAGATTGATATTCTAACGTTTTTTCAGTGCAATGTGAGTTATATTAGTCAGTATGTCAATGTAACGTTATTGGTCTGTCAGTTTACCTAGCTAATTCCCTACTTTTCACGCTGACACAATAATAAACAGCTCTAAAGTGTTACAGGCTTCAGTGTCATGGTGCACAGCAGAGGTCCCGCTGGCTTTCTGTCCGACTCCCACCTGCTACTGCAAGGACTGGTCCCAAACCCAACCGCAGTCCCACAATGTTAAGTTAGGCGTATGTGACGCAGCTCACTTGCCAGCCATGGTCCCAGTAATTTTGCGCCCAATAGGCAAATTCAAATCCGCAAAAATAACTTAAGAAATACTTTAAATTACCAGAGATTCTCACATGACCCTTACATTGTATTAAAGGGCTATATCGGCCAATATGCTAGATGTGTAGATTGAAGAGAGCAGAGTTGGAGAGACTTGCACTTTCTATTGAGCTATATTTATAGCCTACTTTTTAGAAGTGGGAAGATTTTCAGAAATATGGGTAATCAATATTTAGGCCTATTTCTAGGCAATGTAGTAAACTATATAATCATAGGCCTATTTAGGAAGTACATTTCCTTGGAAAGATAAAACTGTCCCGTGCTTCTCAGCCCATGTATAAATAGGCTAACCTAGTCTATTTAATTGAGACCACACGCGCACCTGATCTCGCAGGTATGGCTACTTAAGAGGCAGCAAGACGTTGGTTGAGCGCCCTCCACTTCTTTTCATTATCAATATTTATTTACTGACACATATTCAAGTCAACTGCCTAGTGATTCTCTGCCCATGTAGGCAGCCTACTCTATTTCAATGAGACCACACATACTAGGCGCACTTGAACTCTCACGCCCAACTAGGAGAGGTAGACTACTTAAATTGATGCAGCGAATTGTGAATAATGCGAAACATATGTGTTTTTAATACAATAGGTAGGCTAACGCATACAAAGCAGAAAGAGGACCATTTCAAAATAATCTGTGGGACAACAAAAATATTGTAATCCTAAAGTCGTCGGTCTGACCCCTGCTCCCAGCATGAAACAGTCTGGGATCTGAGAATAGTGGTCGTTTCAATTATTGAACCATTGATTCTATTCTTGGATAATATAATGTATAAATGTACACCAAGGTAATTATTTGTCATGTCTCATTTTAGGAGGATCAGATGGTGACAGGGGTCTCAGAGTCAGGCAGCCAGGGAAGACCAGTCTGACAGGTGAGGTGAATTTGTGAAAATACAACACTTTATTCCTGCAAACTGGACAAGCCAGATGCTATTTTAAGGCAGTCTGACAAACCTCAAGTTGATTTCCAAACTGTATCAAGGGTTGATAGGGGCTTTTCCCGATGACACAAACCATGTGAGGAATGGATACAGATATATTAGAATGCCCAGTCATGTTCAAATAATCTCAGACATAAATTATGGCAGTTTAAGACCATCCATAGAACGTACTATATGCCAGTGAAACTGAATATCATTCACTCAGAAATTGTATTATTCTGCTGTAGGTCTAAAACACTAAAGGGGACATATTTGCATATGTTGTGGTCTTGTGAAGGCTGGCTGAATTCTGGCAAAGAGTATGTTCTTTTGTCTCAGCATGTCTACAGATTCTCATTTATACCTGTTTTTGTTTGCTTGGAAATGTTGATACTGGAGACTGTTATCAGAAGAATCTGTGTAACCTAGCATTCATAGTGGCTAATAAATGAATTGCCAATAATTGGAAGGTTGGTTATCCTCCCACAATATATGGAAGAAATGTCAAGTTATGTACAGTATCACTAGATTTGTTTTAAGATTAAGGGTATACTGTGCAACTTTCATAAGGTCTGGATGCCTTATATGGAATACTGTATGACAAAAGGAGTCTGTATTGAAAACATGCCCACGTCAGGGGAGATTTAGGCAATCCCTAGCTGCTGGGCTGCTCAGTCCATTTGTCACTCTGGCCTTGGCCTAACACACCTGAAACCAAAGATTCATGTTTCTCTAAGATCCTTAAGCTGAGTGGGGTGTGTTGGGTTGGGGCACTACAAGGCCGTGGACCCCTAAGGGCAGGACCGAGTGACTCAGTTATATTGTGTGCAAGTATAAAAAGAGCTCTACAGTACTATTAGGCCTATGATATGAAATATACGGAGGGTGTACTGTTTCTATGTGTTAATGTGTAGGTGTATGTGTGTGTTCATTCTACTTTTGTTTTCCAAACCTTTCCCTTGAGACATAAAAAAAAGATGGGAAGGAAGTTGTGTTGGAGAGAGCGTTGAGTTATTGACTAGACTGGTGGGGGTCGGGCGTGTAGGCGGCTCGGGTTGGCTAGGCGGTCTTGCTGAAGTTTGATATACAGTGCCTTCGGAAAGTATTCAGACCCCTTGACTTTTTCCACATTTTGTTACAGTAGGTTCCAGGCTTATTCTAAAATTGATTAAATGTATTTTTCCCCTCATCAATCTACACACAATACCCCATAATGACAAAGCAATAACTATTTTTTTGCAAATGTATTAAAAATACAAAAACCTGATCTATCACAATATATAAGTATTCAGAGCCTTTGCTCAGTACTTTTTTGAAGCACCTTTGGCAGCGATTATAGCCTCGGGTCTTCTTGGGTATGATACTACAAGTTTGGCACACCTGTATTTGTGGAGTTTCTCCCATTCTTCTCTGCAGATCCTCTCAAGCTCTGTCAGGTTGGATGGGGAGCTTCACTGCACAGCTATTTTCAGGTCTCTCCAGAGATGTTCGATCGGGTTCAAGTCCAGGCTCTGGCTGGGCCACTCAAGGACATTCAGAGACTTGTCCCAAAGCCACTCATGCATTGTCTTGACTGTTTCCTTAAGGTCGTTGTCCTGTTGAAAGGTGAACGTTCACCCCAGTCTGAGGTCTTGAGCGCTCTGGAGCAGGTTTTCATCAAGGATCTCTATGTACTTTGCACCGTTCATCTTTACCTCAATCCTGACTAGTCTCCCAGTCCCTGTCGCGGAAAAACATGCTTCACTGTAAGGATGGTGCCAGGTTTTCTCCAGATGTGATGCTTGGCATTCAGGCCAAATAGTTAAATCTTGGTTTCATCATACCAGAGAATATTGTTTCTCATGAGTTGAGTCTTTAGGTGCCTTTTGGCAAACTCATAGCAGGATGTCATGTGCCTTTTACTGAGGAGTGACTTCCGTCTGGCCACTACCATAAAGGCCTGATTGGTTGAGTGCTGCAGAGATGGTTGTCCTCCTGGAAGGTTCTCCCATCTCCACAGAGGAACTCTAGAGCTCTGACAGAGTGACCATCGAGTTCTTGGTCACCTCTCTGACCAAGGCCCTTTTCCCACGACTGCTCAGTTTGGCCGGGCGGCCAGCTCTAGGAAGAGTCTTGGTGTTTCAAAACCTTTTCCATTTAAGATGATTAAGGCCACTGTGTTCTTGGGGACCTTCAATGCTGCAGAAATGTTTTGGTACCCTTCCCCAGATCTGTTACTGGACACAATCCTGTCTTGGAGCTCTATGGAAAGTTCCTTCGACCTCATGGCTTGGTTTTTGCTCTGACATGCACTGTCAACTGTGGGACCTTTATATATAAAAAGGTGTGTGCCTTTCCAAATCATGTCCAAAAAAATGAATTCATCACAGGTGGACTCTAATCAAGTTGTAGAAACATCAAGGATGATCAATGGAAGCAGGATGCACCTGAGCTCAATTTCGAGTCTCATAGCGAAGGGTCTGAATGCTTATATAAATAAGGTATTTCTGTTTTTAATCAATGTGCAACAATTTCCAAAAACCTGTTTTCACTTTGTCATTATGGGGTATTGTGTGTAGATTGCTGAGGAAATTGTTTTATTTAATCCATTTTAGAATAAGGATGTAACGTAACATTCCGAAGGCACTGTAGAGGATGTCTTAAAGCCAATCAAAAGTTGTCTGTACTTTATTTGTAAGACTTGTTCATTTGTTAGGCTATTGGTTAAAGGTGCAGCACAATATTGTTTTTGAATTATCATGGATCTAGTTCAGTCTTATCAATCACTTAAACATATTTAATAATCTCTTACTAGCTTGATGACTGTGGGCATTTGTTTACTTTATGTTGTTCTAAATAGAGGCTGCTAGAAGGGCCATGGGTCATATTAGATTGTGTAGAAATGCAGGAAATGTGCTAAAGATGTCCCCCAAAAATGGGAGGGCCCCCAGACAAGTTATGTCCCCCTCTGCAAATATCACTGCTGGATGATTTAAAAAGTCATAGTCAATCGATCAATAATATAGTAATACTCGTAGCAAAAAAAGTATTTTTCATTTACAATATGTACAATCTATGAGAATAGAAAGGTTCAGAACTTTTGTGAAACATCACAGCACACTTGAAAAAAATATATGGCAAATAGAAATCAAAACTGGATGGGGTTCAGAGATAGATGAGAGGGATTGAGTGGAGCTGAAGGACGGGACTAAAAACAAACATAATATAACTATTGTAAAATATACTGTGTCCGTAAAATTTATATCGTATGTATAAACTGGAAGTGAATCAAATCAAATTTGTGCCCAAGTGTTGTTGTCCACTAGTTTACTCTAATAAGGGGAGGGATGGTAGGGTTAGGGGAAAATAATAAACTAAAATATATATATATACAGTGGGGAGAACAAGTATTTGATACACTGCCGATTTTGCAGGTTTTCCTACTTACAAAGCATGTAGAGGTCTGTACTTTTTATCATAGGTACACTTCAACTGTGAGAGACGGAATCTAAAACAAAAATCCAGAAAATCACATTGTATGATTTTTAAGTAATTAATTTGCATTTTATTGCATGACATAAGTATTTGATACATCAGAAAAGCAGAACTTAATATTAGGTACAGAAACCTTTGTTTGCAATTACAGAGATCATACGTTTCCTGTAGTTCTTGACCAGGTTTGCACACACTGCAGCAGGGATTTTGGCCCACTCCTCCATGCAGACCTTCTCCAGATCCTTCAGGTTTCGGGGCTGTCGCTGGGCAATACGGACTTTCAGCTCCCTCCAAAGATTTTCTATTGGGTTCAGGTCTGGAGACTGGCTAGGCCACTCCAGGACCTTGAGATGCTTCTTACGGAGCCACTCCTTAGTTGCCCTGGCTGTGTGTTTCGGGTCGTTGTCATGCTGGAAGACCCAGCCACAACCCATCTTCAATGCTCTTACTGAGGGAAGGAGGTTGTTGGCCAAGATCTCGCGATACATGGCCCCATCCATCCTCCCCTCAATAAGGAGCAGTCGTCCTGTCCCCTTTGCAGAAAAGCATCCCCAAAGAATGATGTTTCCACCTCCATGCTTCACAGTTGGGATGGTGTTCGTGGGGTTGTACTCATCCTTCTTCTTCCTCCAAACACAGCGAGTGGAGTTTAGACCAAAAAGCTTGATTTTTGTCTCATCAGACCACATGACCTTCTCCCATTCCTCCTCTGGATCATCCAGATGGTCATTGGCAAACTTCAGACGGGCCTGGACATGCGCTGGCTTGAGCAGGGGGACCTTGCGTGCGCTGCAGGATTTTAATCCATGACGGCGTAGTGTGTTACTAATGGTTTTCTTTGAGACTGTGGTCCCAGCTCTCTTCAGGTCATTGACCAGGTCCTGCCGTGTAGTTCTGGGCTGATCCCTCACCCTCCTCATGATCATTGATGCCCCACGAGGTGAGATTTGGCATGGAGCCCCAGACCGAGGGTGATTGACCGTCATCTTGAACTTCTTCCATTTTCTAATAATTGCGGCAACAGTTGTTGCCTTCTCACCAAGCTGCTTGCCTATTGTCCTGTAGCCCATCCCAGCCTTGTGCAGGTCTACAATTTTATCCCTGATGTCCTTACACAGCTCTCTGGTCTTGGCCATTGTGGAGAGGTTGGAGTCTGTTTGATTGAGTGTGTGGACAGGTGTCTTTTATACAGGTAACGAGTTCAAACAGGTGCAGTTAATACAGGTAATGAGTGGAGAACAGGAGGGCTTCTTAAAGAAAAACTAACAGGTCTGTGAGAGCTGGAATTCCTACTGGTTGGTAGGTGATCAAATACTTATGTCATGCAATAAAATGCAAATGAATTACTTAAAAATCATACAATGTGATTTTCTGGATTTTTGTTTTAGATTCCGTCTCTCACAGTTGATGTGTACCTATGATAAAAAGTACAGACCTCTACATGCTTTGTAAGTAGGAAAACCTGCAAAATTGGCAGTGTATCAAATACTTGTTCTCCCCACTGAATATATACTGCTCAAAAAAATAAAGGGAACACTTAAACAACACAATGTAACTCCAAGTCAATCACACTTCTGTGAAATCAAACTGTCCACTTAGGAAGCAACACTGATTGACAATACATTTCACATGCTGTTGTGCAAATGGAATAGACAACAGGTGGAAATTATAGGCAATTAGCAAGACACCCCCAATAACGGAGTGGTTCTGCAGTGGTGTCCACAGACCACTTCTCAGTTCCTTTATTCCTGGCTGATGTTTTGGTCACTTTTGAATGCTGGCGGTGCTTTCACTCTAGTGGTAGCATGAGACGGAGTCTACAACCCACACAAGTGGCTCAGGTAGTGCAGCTCATCCAGGATGGCACATTCTTGCGAGCCGTGGCAAGAAGGTTTGCTGTGTCTGTCAGCGTAGTGTCCAGAGCATGGAGGCGCTACTAGGAGACAGGCCAGTACATCAGGAGATGTGGAGGAGGCCATAGGCGGACAACAACCCAGCAGCAGGACCGCTACCTCCGCCTTTGTGCAAGGAGGAGCAGGAGGAGCACTGCCAGAGCCCTGCAAAATTACCTCCAGCAGGCCACAAATGTGCATGTGTCTGCTCAAACGGTCAGAAACAGACTCCATGAGGGTGGTATGAGGGCCCGACGTCCACAGGTGGGGGTTGTGCTTACAGCCCAACACCGTGCAGGACGTTTGGCATTTGCCAGAGAACACCAAGATTGGCAAATTCGCCACTGGCGCCCTGTGCTCTTCACAGATGAAAGCAGGTTCACACTAAGCACATGTGACAGACGTGACAGTCTGGAGACGCTGTGGAGAACGTTCTGCTGCCTGCAACATCCTCCAGCATGACCGGTTTGGCGGTGGGTCAGTCATGGTGTGGGGTGGCATTTCTTTGGGGGGCCGCACAGCCTTCCATGTGCTCGCCAGAGGTAGCCTGACTGCCATTAGGTGCCGAGATGAGATCCTCAGACCCCTTGTGAGACCATATGCTGGTGCGGTTGGCCCTGGGTTCCTCCTAATGCAAGACAATGCTAGACCTCATGTGGCTGGAGTGTGTCAGCAGTTCCTGCAAGAGGAAGGCATTGATGCTATGGACTGGCCCGCCCGTTCCCCAGACCTGAATCCAATTGAGCACATCTGGGACATCATGTCTCGCTCCATCCACCAACGCCACGTTGCACCACAGACTGTCTAGGAGTTGGCGGATGCTTTAGTCCAGGTCTGGGAGGAGATCCTTCAGGAGACCATCCGCCACCTCATCAGGAGCATGCCCAGGCATTGTAGGGAGGTCATACAGGCACGTGGAGGCCACACACACTACTGAGCCTCATTTTGACTTGTTTTAAGGACATTACATCAAAGTTGGATCAGCCTGTAGTGTGGTTTTCCACTTTAATTTTGAGTGTGACTCCAAATCCAGACCTCCATGGGTTGATAAATTGGATTTCCATTGATTATTTTTGTGTGATTTTGTTGTCAGCACATTCAACTATGTAAAGAAAAAAGTATTTAATAAGATTATTTCTTTCATTCAGATCTAGGATGTGTATATACACTGCTCAAAAAAATAAAGGGAACACTAAAATAAGGTTGGATCCAGGGATTGATCCCGGTTCTCAGATGGAAAGTTGTATGTGACACATGCTGGGGAGCATTACCACTATACTAAGGCTTTGCACAGGAATTATTCATGTTTGATGGCAGTGGTTAACCAAATCATAGATTGCAGTCTGCTTGTCCATAGACTGCTTTCAAGGTAAGGACATAAACATTTTGTAATTTGGGTGAACTCTCGCTTTAAAAAAAGGTCTGTAAGAAAATCCTGCTTGCTCTTCCAGGAGGGTTGGCCACCCCTTTTCTATGTTTCATAATTGCTGGGTGTTTGAAAATGTTTCTGTTATAACAATTAATTTCTCAAAATCATCAAACCCTCAAAAAATCTAATGAATATCAGTATTCAGGTTGTTTATGCCTACTAATTGAAGATTGTTGCCATCTTACTTTACATAGACAAAATATGAGGCGTTTATGAGTTGCTTAGCATGTGCACAATACCAAAATGTTGAAAATTATATTTGATTCCTGGAGCATTTAATATCCTATGCTTATTTATATGACTTATTCAAAACTGTCCATGAATGGCTGCAAAAATACATAGCCTCGTAATTAATTTTCAAAGACCCACGTAGGCATATGAGATTGGGAAGAAATGCAAAATGGTGAAGTGGAATAATCAAATAAGTGTTCGGAATAACAAGCACAGCAATTACACTATATTCAGACCATTTTTAAGAATGAGAATTCTTCCACTGATCAGACTAAATAAAGTAAATAGAAAATAAAATCTCCTGAAAACAACATTTCATAAAATCTGCCCCCATACCCTAACCAAATAATTTTTCTATTCATTGTCCCCCCTCTAGAATCAATCGTACAGTTTTGGGTTCACAATCTGTTTGACAAAATTATTTTAATAGTTACAAATCGGGTCACCCTACCAAACTCCCCTGCTAAAACTTGTAGGTCTGTTTGCTGCCTTTTCATTGTCACAGCCTAAATGCCAATCACCAAACGAGGGGATTGATGCAAGTGTCGACTAAATCGACTTTAGTACATGCTGTCAAAAGGCTGCATTCTCCAATAGGAACGGGAGTAAAAGCAACCAAATCTTGATGACAACATTGTACATAAAACAGCTCTACCGTCCTGTTCTTTATAGTTCTATAAACTCAGCAGAGAATATTCTTGCTCACATTCAGCTTCACGGCTTGTGTACACCAGCATGCGGTAAAGTGTCGCTTAGGCCGCCCAGAGAGGCTCGCTTGTGGGCGTGCTGGCAGCATATGTTGTGCGTCAAGAATTCAGCATAGCAAGTTTGTATGAAAGTCTGGTTATTAAATGGGTAAATACCCATTAAATGGGTAAATCCATTCTCCATTTCATGAATTTATTCACAGGTAATAGTAATATGCTCTAAAACGCTGTGGTGACAAAAAAACTTTGCTGCCATGTTTCCAATTGTCCACATGGCTGGGAGAACCTTTTCAAGTAAGTCAATTGTGGACTACAGAAAAAGGAGGACCAAGCACACCCCCATTCTCATCGATGGGGCTGTAGTGGAGCAGGTTGAGAGCTTCAAGTTCCTTCGTGTCCACATCACCAACAACTATCATCGTCCAAACACACCACGACAGTTGTGAAGAGGGCATGACAACGCCTATTCCCCCTCAGGTGACTGAAAAGATTTGGCATGGGTCCTCAGATCCTTAAAAAGTTCTACAGGTACACCATCGAGAGCATCCTGACTGGTTGCATCACCGCCTGGTATGGCAACTACTCAGCCTCCGACCGCAAGGCACTACAGAGGGTAGTGCATTTGGCCGAGTACATCACTGGGGCAAAGCTTCCTGCCATCCAGGACCTCTATACTAGGCAGTGTCAGAGGAAGGCCCAAAACATTGGCAAGGACTCCAGCCACCTTAGTCATAGACTGGCAAGTGGTACTGGAGCACAAAGTCTAGGTCAAAAAGGCTTCTTAAAAACCTCTTACATCTAGATGTTCCGCTAGCGGAACACCGCTCCAATATCCAATGATAGGGCGTGGCGCGAATTACGAATTCCTCAAAAATCCGAAAACTTCAATTTTTCAAACATATGACTATTTTACACCATTTTAAAGACAAGACTCTCCTTTATCTAACCACACTGTCCGATTTCAAAAAGGCAGAAATAATCAGACACCCATTTTTCAAGCTAGCATATAATGTTACAAAAACCAAAACCACAGCTAAATGCAGCACTAACCTTTGATGATCTTCATCAGATGACACTCCTAGGACATTATGTTATACAATACATGCATGTTTTGTTCAATCAAGTTCATATTTATATCAAAAACCAGCTTTTTACATTAGCATGTGACGTTCAGAACTAGCATTCCCACCGAACACTTCCGGTGAATTTACTAAATTACTCACGATAAACGTTCACAAAAAACATAACAATTATCTTAAGAATTATGGATACAGAACTCCTTTATGCAATCGCGGTGTCCGATTTTAAAATAGCTTTTCGGTGAAAGCACATTTTGCAATATTCTGAGTAGATAGCCCGGCCATCACAGGCTAGCTATTTTGACACCCACCAAGTTTGGTACTCACCAAACTCAGATTTACTATAAGAAAAATTGGATTACCTTTGCAGTTATTCGTCAGAATGCACTCCCAGGACTTCGACTTCAACAACAAATGTTGGTTTGGTTCCAAATAATCCATAGTTATATCCAAATAGCGGTGTTTTGTTCGTGCGTTCAAGACACTATCCGAAGGGTGACGCGCCGGCGCGTATCGTGACAAAAAAAATCCAAATATTCCATTACCGTACTTCGAAGCATGTCAAACGCTGTTTAAAATCAATTTTTATGCGATTTTTCTCGTAGAATAGCGATAATATTCCGACCAGGAGACGTCGTTTTCGTTCAAAGACTGAAAATGTAAAATGGACTCTTCACATGCATGCGCGCACCCGTCTCATTGTTCTCAGATCGACCACTATCCAAATGCGCTACTGTTTTTCAGCCAGGGACTGCAGAGTCATCATTCAACGTTCTGGCGCCTTCTGAGAGCCTATGGGAGTCTTAGAAAGTGTCACGTTACAGCAGAGATCCTCTGTTTTCAATAAAGAGGCTAAAGAAGGCCAAGAAATGGTCAGAGAGGGCACTTCCTGTTTGGAATCTTCTCAGGTTTTGGCCTGCCATATGAGTTCTGTTATACTCACAGACACCATTCAAACAGTTTTAGAAACTTTAGGGTGTTTTCTATCCAAATCAAACAATTATATGCATATTCTAGTTTCTGGGCAGGAGTAATAACCAGATTAAATCGGGTACGTTTTTTATCCGGCCGTGAAAATACTGCCCCCTATCCATAACAGGTTAACAGCTTCTACCCCCAAGCCATAAGACTCTTGAACAGCTAATCAAATGGCTACCTGGACTATTTGCATTGGCCCACCCCACCCCCCATTTGTACACTGCTGCTACTCTCTGTTTATTATCCATGCATAGCCACTCTCTCTACCTACATGTACACTACCGTTCAAAAGTTTTGGGACACAGAAATGTTCTTGTTTTTAAAGAAAGCACATTTTTTTGTCCATTTAAAATAACATCAAATTGATCAGAAATACAGTGTAGACATTGTTAATGTTGTAAATGACTATTGTAGCTGGAAACTGATGATTTTTAATGGAATATCTACATCGACGTACAGAGGCCCATTATCAGCAACTATCACTCCTGTGTCCCAATGGCACGTTGTGTTAGCTAATCCAGTTTATCATTTTAAAAGGTTAATTGATCATTAGAAAACCCTTTTGCAATTTTGTTAGCAGGGCTGAAAACTGTTGTCCTGATTAAAGAAGCAATAAAACTGGCCTTCTTTAGAGTAGTTGAGTATCTGGAGCATCAGCGTTTGTGGGTTCGATTACAGGCTCAAAATGGCCAGACACAAAGAACTTTCTTCTGAAACTCGTCAGTCTATTCTTGTTCTGAGAAATGAAGGCTATTCCATGCGAGAAATTGCCAAGAAACTGAAGATCTCATACAACGCTGTGTACTACTCCCTTCGCAGAACAGCGCAAACAGACTCTAACCAGAAAAGAAAGAGGAGTGGGAGGCCCCGGTGCACAACTGAGCAAGAGGACAAGTACATTAGTGTCTAGTTTGAGAAACAGACGCCTCATAAGTCCTTAACTGGCAGCTTCATTAAATAGTACCCGCAAAACCCCAGTCTCAACATCAACAGTGAAAAGGCGACTCCGGGATGCTGGCCTTCTAGGCAGAGTTGCAAAGAAAAAGCCATATCTCAGACTGGGCAATAAAAAGAAAAGAGTAAGATGGGCAAAAGATCACAGACACTGGACAGAGGAAGATTGGAAAAAAGTGTTATGGATAGACGAATCTAAGTTTGAGGTGTTCAGATCACAAAGAAGAACATTCGTGAGATGCAGAAAAAAATAAAAGATGCTGGAGGAGTGCTTGACGCCATCTGTCAAGCATGGGGGAGGCAATGTGATGGCCTGGGGGTGCTTTGGTGGTGGTAAAGTGGGAGATTTGTACAGGGTAAAAGGGATCTTTAAGAAGGAAGGCTATCACTCCATTTTGCAACGCCATGCCATACCCTGTGGACGGCACTTAATTGGAGACAATTTCCTCCTACAACAGGACAATGATTCAAAGCACAGCTCCAAACTATGCAATAACTATTTAGGGAAGAAGCAGTCAGCTGGTATTCTGTCTATAATGGAGTGGCCAGCACAGTCACCAGCTCTTAACCCTATTGAGCTGTTGTGGGAGCAGCTTGACTCTATGGTACGTAAGAAGTGCCCATCAAGCCAATCCAACTTGTGGGAGGTGCTTCAGGAAGCATGGGGTAAAATCTCTTCAGATTACCTCAACAAATTGACAAGTAGAATGCCAAAGGTCTGCAAGGCTATAATTGCTGCAAATGGATGATTCTTTGACAAAGGCAAAGTTTGAAGGACACAATTATTATTTCAATTAAAAATCCTTATTTATAACCTTGTCAACATCTTGACTATATTTCCTCTTCATTTTGCAATTCCTTTCATGTATGTTTTCATGGAAAACAAGGACATTTCTAAGTGACCCCAAACTTTTGAACAGTAGTGTACAAATTACCTGAACTAACTGGTGCCTTCACACATTGACTCTGTACCGGAACCCCCTGTATATAGCCTCGCTACTGTTGTTTTATTGTTGCTCCTTAATTATGTTATATTTCTATGTTTTTTCTACTTAAAACTGCATTGTTGGTTAAAGGCTTGTAAGTAAGCATTTCACTAAGGTACCTGTTGTATTCGGCGCATGTGACATAACATTTGATTTGAAATACATTTAAAAAATGTAAAAGAAAACGCTGTATTATTAGCTAATGAGCTACAGTGCAGGCTAACTCAAATAAGCTGCTAACGTAGCTAGTTAGCTATCTAGCCAACTTTACATACTGTATAGATAGCTAGCTAAGTTAATTAAATATCACCAGCTACCTAACTTCATATTAGCTAGTTATCTTTGTGTATTTATCATTGTAAAAAAACAAACTCTAAATGCATTTGTATGTAGCTAGCTAACAGCCATGGCAGAGGGTGAAAGGAAAGCAGCCCCAACTGTCAAAGTGAGAGAGTAGGCTATTCTGGAAAGGGCAGGTACTTTTGTGTAGTTCCTAGACGTGAGGACAGATATAATACTAACATAATATTCAGTGCGGTCTAATTTCTGTATAATGAAGTCTGTTTCTTGTGAGGTTTTCTGTCCTCAGATACAGAACGCTGTGGAAGGCTGCCTGCAGATGAAGAGGTCCCAATGAAGAGCAGTGGTTCTCAGTCCTGGGGACTCAAACTTTGTTTTTGCCTGAGCACTACACAGCTGATTCAAATGATCAACTCATCATCAAACTTCAATTGGTATTTATGTAATCATTTGTGATGCTGTCCTTGATATGATCCTGCTATTGTCACATGCATTTATCAATCCAATGTTATCATGATTTGTTATAAGGAATATTATGCTTTAGTAATCCACATTGATCTGGTGATGTAAAAGTCTAATAATGACATTATCTCCCATATTCCTAGATACCCTGTAACTGGAGATTCCTTCAAAACGATTGCCTACAGTTACCGTGTAGGGCCATCTGGGACTGCCTCCTGGAGGAATTCAGGTGTGTGAAGGCTACCTGTGTCCTGCATAACTTCATGAGGATGGGCACAAGGACCAGGAGGGGATCTGCAGCTCGCCGCCGTGTGCCAGAGGAGAAGTCGGCTGCTCTGCAGGATGTTTCAAGGATGGGGTCCAACAACGCAGCAAGAAAGGCAATCCGTGAGCAGGAGATCTTCACCTCCTACTTCTTCGAAGAGGGTGCTGTTCCCTGGCAACACCATAGACTACACTATGCTCAACCAAAGGCTATTTTAAGAGCCATCCACATTGCAATAAGATAATTCTTCAATTTACTTTGCTATGTCAAATGCAGTTCTACTTTTCAGGTGAGGGTGCTGTTTAGGTAAGTGTGTAATGTCTGTACAAAAACAAAACAGGCTATTTTAAGTCACCCATATTGATTTTTTTTTTAAACAATAGACATCCTATAACCAACACCTAAACACTCATGTATCAATCTGATTGATGGATTGTGTTGTGAAGTAAGCAGGCTCAGGTGTATAACTGTGGCTCTTTCCACCTTCAAAGAATAGGCAAGAAGGCCAACCATGGAGAATAGTAAGACACTACGCTATATTGTTTGTCCTCGTGTGTCTGTGCATGTTTTCAGTATAAAGTACTCTGAAGCCACAGTGTGGACACCAGGTGAGGCCACACACACAGATTCCTGTTGAACACTGTCTCTTTAACTACCTTATTTTCTCAATAAGTCTCTCTCCTTCACTTCATCCCTCCCCCTTCTCCCTAAATCCTCTAGGTTATATCAGCTGTGTCGGTGAACCCCTCCTGCATCTGAACTGGCTACATAGAGGGCACAGCAGGACCAGAGGTGAGAGGTCACTTGGTTGGGTCAACAGGAAGTATTATTAAAGAGATGCTTTACATTGAAATACAGAGTTGTAGTAGTCCCAGAGTTAATGAGCCAAGATTAGTTGTTTTTCTTTTTATTCTAACACTGTCAGTCATCAGGAGGTCAAATGCGCAAGGCTTAAACAGGCTCTCACTCTCCATCTCTCTCGTCTGCAGGTATGTTTTGATGTGAGAGAGGATGCCAACCCCCAGTCCCGTCAGCGCCACCTCAACCGTGGTGCCGACTGGAGCCCAAGTGTCACGACTACTACTGTAGGTAGCTCCCCCTCCTGTTCGGGTGGCGCTCGGCGGTCGTCGTCGCCGGCCTACTAGCTGCCACTGATTTCCTTTTCCCCCTTTTTGTTGATTGTGTGCACCTGTTTTTGGTTTGGGCTGATTAGCTGGGCTATTTTAGCCAGGAGGCCCGCCTGCTCTGTGTGCGGGATTGTTTGGTACTGTATTGCTTGTGTATGCACGCTCATTTGTATTTTTGAAGTGCGAGTGCGTATTTTGCACCGACCTGTTTTTGTCCCATGTGTTTGGGCACGTTGGTTTTGGTGTGCGCTCTAGTTCGCTGTTGGGGCGGCTTGTGTTTTGCCGTTGTGTGTTAAATAAATAACACTACCCTGCATTCTCTGCCTCCTGCTCCTGACTCTGCACCCACTACGCCCTAGCGTTACACCAAGGCTGGTTAGGAGACACCACTAGAGACACTATTATGTAATTGTGATGAACTGAGAGAATATTAGGGTAGCACTGTGATTCATTACTCATATGGTGTCTTCCCTGCTCCTCTGTCCTTACCTCTTTCCCTTTGACACCTCTCGCCACCTCCTCTTTCTTCCTCTGTTTTTATAATGCACACCAGATGTGCATTAAAGTACAGATTGAACTTGCATTATAAATATTATAATTGTAATATTATATTATAAATACAATATAACAATTATAATATTTAGAATACATGTATTATGTATTTCTAACACTTGGATAATGAACTTCTTTCACTAAAGCGTTTCACATTCTCTACTGGTTCAAATTAAGTCTCATTTGATGAAATACTACACCTATCCTTTGTTTAACAGATCAAATTAGATATTGAGATGAATCGGTTTTAGAGTATTTACCTGATGCATAGGAAGTGTAGTGTACTGTTTTTCAAATTCTATTTCTGTATATATAAATTACAAATCAGCCTTTAACTAGTTAACCTGTTAGGGATAGGGGGCAGTATTTACACGGCCGGATAAAAAACGTACCCGATTTAATCTGGTTATTACTACTGCCCAGAAACTAGAATATGCATATAATTATTGGCTTTGGATAGAAAACACCCTAAAGTTTCTAAAACTGTTTGAATGGTGTCTGTGAGTATAACAGAACTCATATGGCAGGCAAAAACCTGAGAAGATTCCTTACAGGAAGTGGCCTGTCTGACAATTTCTTGGGCTTCTTCACTCTCTTTATTGAAAACGTAGGATCTCTGCTGTAACGTGACACTTCCTACGGCTCCCATAGGCTCTCAGAAGGCGGGAAAAAGCTGAATGATGTCTTTGCAGCCCCTGGCTGAAAAACATTAGTGCCTTTGGTAAGTGGTCAATCAGAGTACAATGAGACTGAGGTGCGTGCATGAGGCGACCCCATGTTTTTGAACTAAAACAGGGTTTCCCGGTCGGAATATTATCGCTTTTTTACGAGAAAAATGGCATAAAAATTGATTTTAAACAGCGGTTGACATGCTTCGAAGTACGGTAATGGAATATTTAGAATTTTTTTGTCACGAAACGCGTCGGGCGCGTCACCCTTCTTTACCCTTCGGATAGTGTCTTGAACGCACAAACAAAACAGAGGATATTTGAACATAACTATGGATTATTTTGAACCAAACCAACATTTGTTGTTGAAGTAGAAGTCCTGGGAGTGCATTCTGATGAAGAACAGCAAAGGTAATCAAACTTTTCTAATAGTAAATCTGACTTTGGTGAGGGCTAAACTTGGTGGGTGTCTAAATAGCTAGCCCGTGATCTACTCAGATTGCAAAATGTGCTTTCACCGAAAAGCTATTTTAAAATCGGACATAGCGATTGCATAAAGGAGTTCTGTATCTATAATTCTTAAAATAATTGTTATGTTTTTTGTGAACGTTTATCGTGAGTAATTTAGTAAATTCACCGGATGTTTGCGGTGGGTATGCTAGTTCTGAACGTCACATGCTAATGTAAAAAGCTGGTTTTTGATATAAATATGAACTTGATTGAACAAAACATGCATGTATTGTATAACATAATGTCCTAGGAGTGTCATCTGATGAAGATCATCAAAGGTTAGTGCTGCATTTAGCTGTGGTTTGGGTTTATGTGACATTATATGCTAGCTTGAAAAATGGGTGTCTGATTATTTCTGGCTGGGTACTCTGCTGACATAATCTAATGTTTTGCTTTCGTTGTAAAGCCTTTTTGAAATCGGACAGTGTGGTTAGATTAACGAGAGTCTTGTCTTTAAAATGGTGTAAAATAGTCATATGTTTGAGAAATTGAAGTAATAGCATTTCTAAGGTATTTGAATAACGCGCCACGGGATTCTACCTAGCCCAGAGAGGTTTTAAAGAAGATGATTGTCACGGTCGTCGTAAGAACTGGACCAAGGCGCAGAGTACGTAGCGTTCCACATCCTTATTATAAAGTGAAACTTCAGCACAAACAAACAATAAAGAACAAATGAAACGTGACGTTCTGGAGTGCTCACAGGCAACTACACAAAAACAAAACAAGATCCCACAAAACACAGTGGGGAAATGGCTGCCTAAATATGATCCCCAATCAGAGACAACGATAAACAGCTGCCTCTGATTGGGAACCATACCAGGCCAACATAGAAATAGAACAACCTAGATTACCCACCTCGACCTAACCAACAAAGAATAAAAGGCTCTCTATGGTCAGGGCGTGACATTACCCCCCCCCCCCCCCCCAAAGGTGCAGACTCCGGCCGCAAAACCTGACTCAATAGGGGAGGGTCCGGGTGGGCATCTAGCGTTGGTGGCGGCTCCGGTGCAGGTCGTAACCCCTGCCCAGACCCCAGATCCGGCCATGGCGCCGGGCTGAATGTCGTGCCTGGACTGGGCACCGGCGCAGAAGAGGGCTTCGGCCATGGAGCTGGGTTGGACGTCGTGCCTGGACTGGGCATCGGCCCAGAGGAAGGCTCCGGCCATGGAGCTGGGTTGAACGCCGCGCCCGGACTGGGCACCGGCTCAGAGGAAGGCTCTGACCTTGGAGCTGGGCTGGTCGCCTTGCCTGGACTGGGCACCGGTGCTGAGGAAGGCTCCGGCCTAGGAGTTGGACTGGACACCTTGCCTGGAAGCTCCGGACCGTTGACCCTCGCTGGAGGTTCCGGACCGTTGACCGTCGCAGGAGGCTCCAGACCGGGGAACTGCACCTGACTGGTGACACACTCTTCAGGGCGAGTGTGGGGAGCAGGCACAGGACGTACTGGGCTGTGGAGGCGTACTGGAGACTTGGTGCGTAGGGCTGGCACAAATCGTACTGGAATGATGAAACACTCCGCACGGCGAGTTCGGGGAGCTGGCACAGGACGTACTGGGCTGTGAAGGCGTACTGGAGACTTGGTGCGTAGAGCCGGCACACATGGTACCGGACAAATGATACGCTCCTCAAGGCGAGTGCGGAGAGCTGGCACAGGACGTACAGGGCTGTAGAGGCGTACTGGAGACCTGGTGCGTGGAGCCGGCACAGTTTTTACCAGACTGCTAGCACGCTCCTCTGGACGAGTATGGAGAGCTGACTCAGGTGGCATCAAACAGATAACACGCTCCTTAGGGCGAATGTCGTGCATCATACACCAACACAACAACTCTCTCATTTCTCTCTCCTCCAATTTCTCCATCAACTCACTGACGGTCTCTGACTCTCTCCGTTCACTCTCCTCCAATTTCTCCCTCTTCTCCCAGATTGGCTCTACAACACTGTGTACTACACCCTTATCAGAACAGAGCAAACTGGCTCGAACCAGAATAGAAAGAGGAGTGGGAGGCCCCGGTGCACAACTGAGCAAGAGGACAAGTACATTAGTGTCTAGTTTGAGAAACAGATGCCTCACAAGTCCTCAACTGGCAGCTTCATTAAATAGTACCCGCAAAACACCAGTCTCAATGTCAACAGTGAAGTGGCGACTCTGGGATGCTGACCTTCTATGCAGAGTTCCGCTGTCCAGTGTCTGTGTTCTTTTGCCCATCTTTATCTTTTATTTTTATTGGTCAGTCTGAGATATGGCTTTTTCATTGCAACTCTGCCTAGAAAGCCAGCATCCCGGAGTCGCCTCTTCACTGTTGACGTTGAGACTGGTGTTTTGCGGGTACTATTTAATGAAGTCCATTTAAAGGATTACTGTAAATCATGAGTTATTATTTTTCCTGTTGCCATTACTTAAGTTTTTTCCACTTTCATTTTATATCCTGAGATTGTAGAGTATTCTGAAAATATTTTTAACAAGTGGGGCATTGAGTTTTCAATATTAGTCAGGTATATCAAGAGATCGTTGGCAAATAAGTTTAGTTTATAGCCAATACTGATACCTATTACACTTGGCTCCTGTCTTATTCTTTCTGCAAGTGGTTCAATTGCCATTGCAAACAGGAGGGGCAGACAGAACGTCCCTGTCTCTTGCCCCTTTCTAAAGCAATTTAATCAGATAATGTATTATTTGTGTACATTTTTGCTTTAGGATATTTATATATTTTTATGAAATGTATTATTTCAGCTGGAAAGTTGAAGCTTCCAAAGTTTTGAATAGAAAAGGCCATTCAAGATGGTCAAAAGAGTTTTTGGCATCAACATCCATTATTGATAAATCTACATCTTTGTTTTTTAGCATATTGTATTATACTGAAACATGTTCTTGTATTGGTTTGTAAAGTGTCTATTTTTAATAAACCCTGTTCAATTAACATGTATCAAGTCTGATAAGACTTTTGCCATTCTGTTGCTTATGAGTGTTATTTTTTTGTCACAATGTATTACATTTATGGGTCTGTAATCTGCCAGGGAACTCTCCAGATTTTCCTGGTTTTAATATACACTGAACAAAACTATAAACGCAACATGTAAAGTGTCCCAGGTTTCATGAGCTGAAATAAAATATCCCAGAAATGTTCCAAATGCACAAAAACCGTATTCCTCTCAAATGTTTTGCACACATTTTTTTACATCCCTGTTAGCGAGCATTTCTCCTTTGCCAAGATAATCCATCCACCTGACAGGTGTGGCATATCAAGAAGCTGATTAAACAGCATTATCATTAAACAGGTGCACCTTGTGCTGGGGACAATAAAAGGCCACTCTAAAATGTGCAGTTTCGTCACACAAAATGTTGAGGGAGCGTGCAATTGGCATACTGACAGCAGGAATGTCCACCAGAGCTATTGCCAGATAATTGAATGTTCATTCCTCTATGATAAGCCGCCTCCAACATTGTTTTAGAGAATTTGGCTGTACGTCCAACCGGCCTCACAACAGCAGACCATGTGTAACCATGCCAACCCAGGACCTCCACATCCGGCTTCTTCACCTGCGGGATCGTCTGAGACCAGCCACTCGGACAGCTGATGAAACTGTGGGTTTGCACAACCAAAACATTTCTGCTCAAACTTTTATAAAGAGGGCCCTCATTTATCAATGTTGTGTACTAACAGAAATGTTCGTAAACCATGCGTGCGATCATTTCTAAGCAAAGTGTGGGATTTATCAATTTGTACTTATATTTGAGAATGTGTGTACATTTAATAACACCTCTGATAAAACGTATGCACAGCACCTTGTGGTAGAAAAGTCAAACTGCTAATGAAATACCATCCACCAAATGGAGAAAGGATACATACTGGACCAAATCATAAACTATGAAGAAAAAAGATAATACATTAATCGTTGATACATGTTTTTCTTTTAGACAAACTATTAATAGTTTTCTCAGGGTGTTATCGAATTCATAAACATGAAACCATTTAAGCCTAATTGAATAATAAAGTCAATTAGAAAGAGAGTGGAATGCAAGTTGAGGCAATTTAGTTAAACCAGTTAAATAATATAAAAGGCAACACTGAGGCATTGTGACTTGTCCAAAATGGCAAATCTTGCATTGCTGGAGGATCTGGCACAAGCTGCATTACGCAGGGAGCGTGTTTTCAATGAGCGTGCAGATTTATTTGCTGAGAGCGACACTTGGCTTATTATTAGATTTCGTTTTCCAAGGCATATTTAATTGTCTCTCTGAGTTGAATATTGCCTGCAGTCCTTCATGGCATTATTTCATTGACCCCACAATACATAGTTTCCGTACACTGCCATGCAACAGGCCAGAGTGAAAAGGGATTTCCATACCATAGCTGTATTTCCCAATGTCATTGCAGCAATTGACTGCACCCACATCGCAATAAAAGCACCATCATTGAACAAATTAAACTTTGTCAACAGAAAAGGTTTCCATTCTGTCAATGTGCAGGTCATCTGTGATTCACATTTGGCTTTGTTGAATGTAGTGGCCAAATGTCCAGGTTGGACACATTATTCATTCATTGTGCAGAACAGTTCAGTCGGCCTTAACCCCCAGGAAGGAGCTGTTGAGGAGGGATGGCTTATTGGTAAGTGACTTATGTTTTATTTGCAAGGTTTATTTGCCATGTTAGACCTCTACTGGGAAACAATGTCTGAATGTTGTGTTCATAGCTGCAGGAGACCAGGGCTACCCATTAAAAACATGGCTTATGACTCCCCTTACAAACCAACAAGAGGCAAGGTACAACCAAGCCCTCGCATGCACAAGAACAATGGAGCACGCCATAGGGCTGCTGAAAGGGCATTGGCTGTGCTTGTCTGGGACAGGAAGCACACTGCAATACTAGCCTAGCAAGGTTTTCCTCTGAAATGACATTCCTTCAAATTGCATTACGTGAATGTAATACAATGTGCAAATTCCTTTTTAGGTTTGCTACATTGTCAAGGCTTGCAGTGTGCTCCACGACATTGCAATAAAAATGGCATTCCGCTGACCTGATGAGCCCATGCCTGACAGGGAGTGTTTCCATCCACCCAGACCTGATGAGCCCATGCCTGACAGGGAGTGTTTCCATCCACCCAGACCTGATGAGCCCATGCCTGACAGGGAGTGTTTCCATCCACCCAGACCTGATGAGCCCATGCCTGACAGGGAGTGTTTCCATCCACCCAGACCTGATGAGCCCATGCCTGACAGGGAGTGTTTCCATCCACCCAGACCTGATGAGCCCATGCCTGACAGGGAGTGTTTCCATCCACCCATAGCTCTGGCACTGAGGACAAGAGACAATATCATGCAACGGTTTTAGGTATCTGTTCTTCCAAATATTGTAATCAAATCGACAAGGAAAACACATTTACATTGCACCAGAAATTAATGTCTCACATGTTTGACACAATCAACAAGTTCTTTCAATTAATGATTTCGCTCAGGCTGTTGCATACATCCTCCAGCTGCTGTTTGAGTCCAAGAATTGATGTGTTGATCTCTTGTTGTTTCAGGACTACGTCAAAACATACGGTGCAGCTGAAGCGCTCGCCAAAGAGGACACCCTTCTGGTAGGCCTGGGGCTGAGGGGTCAGGCACATCTGTGAAGATTATGTTTTGTTATATATATTATATTTATTGTTAAAAAATATTTAGTGTTCCATGTCTGAATATGGTAGCGAAAATAAAGCTTGACTTACCATCAGATGGTGTGTCTGGTATTCCTTCAGGGTCTGGGAGAGGGTCATCAGTATCACCATCACAAATGATGCCAGACACTGAGGCCATTGAGGACCAAAGTACTGCTGGCTCTCGTTCTCTCTTAATCAGGAAAATTGGATAGCAGGTGGGTGGACTCTGGCCAATCAGTGAATCTTTACACTCAGGTAGAAAACTTGTATAAGCAGAAAACCTGCATCCAAGTACTTGAGGGCAATGGGCAGATTTAATAGCTGGACTAGGGGTTGGTCCTGGATCAGGCCCATCTCTAAATTAAGAATTGAGGGTGGAAGTCCTACATGTTCGCTGGAGTAGTTAGGATTGGTCAGGCAGGTCACGTTCCTGGCTGAGACACCAGACAGATATACAACATTTGGATAGGTATTTAACATATCAGCTAACCACATATGATTTAGTAGTCTGGCGCCTGACTGTGCAGTCGATGATGTGGCACACAAGTCCATTGGTTGATGTAATTCAACATCTATGCTATGTTGATGGCCTGGAACGCAACCAAAGTCTGTCATGGGACGTGATAAGGGTGTCAAAAGAGGTACTTGGGTGTCATCTTCAATGTCATGGTTTCTGGCTCTGGCGGGTTTGAGTGCTGAAATAAATGTACAATCACAAATACACTCAGTGACCAGTTTATTAGGTACACCATCCGTTCACGAAAATGTTTCACTCCTACAGACAGTGAGTCATGTGGCCGTGGCAAACTATATAAGGCAGGCAGATAGGCATCGAAGCATTCAGTTACCGCTCGATTGAACATTAGAATGGGAAAAACGACTAAGCGACTTTGAGCGTGGTATGATCGTCGGTGCCAGGCAATCTCGTCGGTTCCAGTATCTCAGAAACTGCCAGCCTCCTGGGTTTTTTACGCATGACAGTGTCTAGGGATTACAGAGATTGGTGCAACACAAAAAAAAACACATCCAGTCAGCGGTCAGTAAATCCAGTCAGTAAAAACAGCATGTTGATGAGAGGTCGAAGGAGAATGGCAAGAATCGTGCAAGCTAACAGACGGGCCACAAACAGGCAAATAACGTCGCAGTCAGGGTTGGGGAGTAACAGATTACATGTAATCTATTACATGTAAGGGATTATAAAAAACAGTAGCTGTAATCTGTTATGTTACCAGCACAAATATTGTAATCAGATTACAGATACTTTTGAAAAACTTGATGCTTACTTCGAGAGACTGAAAAACAGCTTCTATCTCAAGGCCATCAGACTGTTAAACAGCCATCACTAACATTGAGTGGCTGCTGCCAACATACTGACTCAAATCTCTAGCCACTTGAATAATTAAAATGTATCACTAGTCACTTAAACAATACCACTTTATATAATGTTTACATACCCTACATTACTCATCTCATATGTATATACTGCACTCTCTACCATTTACTGAGTCTTGCCTATGCCGCACGGCCATCGCTCATCCATATATTTATGTACATATTCTTATTCATTCCTTTACACTTGTGTGTATAAGGTAGTTGTTGTGAAATTGTTAGATTACTTGTTAGATATTACTGCACGGTCGGAACTAGAAGCACAAGCATTTCGCTACACTCGCATTAACATCTGCTAATCATGTGTATGTGACCAATAAAATTTGATTTGATTTAGCTATTTGTGCCTTACAGATTGTGGTTGTTGTGGATGGCTGTTCACAAATCTAAATGTGTATTTGAACCCAATAATGGTTGAATTCAAGAAGTTTAAGCTGCCTATCAATCATTGTTTTTTAAACCAGTGGACAGCCAGTAAAAAAAATAAAAAAGACAAACAATTATTTAAAAATAAATTGCTCTTGCAACAGCTGCATAGTTTGGATCCCAGCCTATGGAAGTGGAACTTTTGTTGCTCAATGTAATTCATTCTGATAAAAAAAATAAAACATCCATAGGCCTAATGGACACATGCTCAAACTTAAAAACAGGCAATCTGTAGTTGCTACATCCATTTTTGGATGTACCAGTCAAAAGTTGGACACACCTAGCCATTCAAGGATTTTTCTTTATTTTTCTATTTTCTACATTGTAGAATAATAGTGGAGACATCAAAACTATGAAATAGCACATATGAAATCGTGTAGTAACCAAAAAAGTGCTAAATAAATCAAAATATATTTTATATTTGAGATTCTTAAATGTAGCCACCCTATGCCTTGATGACAGCTTTGCACACACTTGGCATTCTCTCAACCAGCTTCATGAGGTAGTCACCTGGAATGCATTTAAATTAACAGGTGTGCCTTGTTAAAAGTTAATTTGTGGAATTCCTTTCCTTCTTAATGTGTTTGATTCAATCAGTTGTGTTGTGACAAGGTAGGGGTGGTATACAGAAGATAGCCCTATTTGGTAAAATACCAAGTCCATATTATGGCAAGAACAGCTCAAATAAGCAAAGAGAAATGTCAGTCTATCATTACTTTAAGACATGAAGATCAGTCAATACGGAAAATTTCAAGACCTTTGAAAGGCCTTCATGGTCAAATTGCTGCAAAGAAACCACTAGTTAAGGACACCAATAATAAGAAGAGACTTGCTTGGGCCAAGAAACACGAGCAGTGGACAATAGACCGGTGGAAATCTTTCCTTTGGTCTGGAGTCCAAATTGGAGATTTTTGGTTCCAACCGCTGTGTCTTTGTGAGACGCAGAGTAGGTGAACGGATGATCTCCACATGTGTGGTTCCTACCATGAAGCATGGAGGAAGAGGTGTGATGGTGTTGGGGTGCTTTGCTGGTGACACGGTCAGTGATTTATTTAGAATTCAAGGCACACACCAGCATGGCTACCACAGAATTCTGCAGCGATATGCAGTGGTGGGAAAAGTATTCAATTGTCATACTTGTGTAAAAGTAAAGATACCTTCATCAAAAATTACTCAAGTAAAAGTGAAAGTCACCTTGTAAAATACTACTTGAGTAAAAGTCTAAAAGTATTTGGTTTTAAATATACTTAAGCATCAAAAGTAAATGTGACAATAGTCCAACCGCCTTGATTCAGGGTTATGTAGCAAAATTCAAAATTATGTTTTTTATGTTGGATAAAAGCAGTGACACAGAGCTACAAAATTGTATTTCATACACTGCATTTGAGGAACAATGGGAAAGTAATTCTGCTTTGAAAGTTGATAAACTTGTAAACTCACTTTTGAGAAAATGGCTTTTGAATGTTTTGGTACCAACTGGAAAGCTCCTCTTTGTCTACACCCATTCCAATCTAAGATGGCATAGCAGTCAGACGTCCTTTGTCCTCGTCTTGTCGTGTCCCGTGTATATATATATTTACATCTTTTCTTCGCATATCTTTTTATATATATTTTTCTAAAAACTCAACTTCAAAACACTCTCCTGCAACCCGCCTCACCAATTAAAAAAATAGTATTATTTACCTCAAATCTGAAATCCACAACAGAAGCTAGCCAGAAGTTAGCTAGAAGTTAGCCAGTTCACTAGCTAACGTTAGAATTCAGCTAACCACGGTTGGCGGTCATCAGCTATCCCTTAGCTCGAAAAGCTATCGACAGTTTTGTACAACGCGACTCAGACCAGAGCATACCGGACCTATTTTCTCTCCATATCCCCGGATTTCTACCGCAAGCTCTGGACATTTACACCTGGATCTTGCAGCTAGCTAGCTGCTATCCGAGTGACTATTGGCTAACGTCGGTCCCGGAGCTAACATCAATTATTCCGGAGCTAGCCAGCTAGCCAGCTAAATACACCTCTGCTGTTTTCAACCAAGATCTCAGCGATCACTGCCTCATTGCCTGCGTCCGTAATGGGTCAGCGGTCAAACAACCTCCACTCATCACTGTCAAACACTCCCTGAAACATTTCAGCGAGCAGGCCTTTCTAATCGACCTGGCCCGGGTATCCTGGAAGGATATTGACCTCATTCCTTCAGTAGAGGATGCCTGAGCGGTATGACGGCTGTGTGGTCCCATGGTGTTCATACTTGCGTACTATTGTTTGTACAGATGAACGTGGTACCTTCAGGCGTTTGGAAATTGCTCCCAAGGATGAACCAGACTTGTGGAGGTATACAATTTTTTCTGAGGTCTTGGCTGATTTATTTTGATTTTCCCATGATGTTAAGCAAAGAGGCACTGAGTTTGAAGGTAGGCCTTGAAATACATCCACAGGTACACCTCCAATTGACTCAAATGATGTCAATTAGCCTATCGGAAGCTATTAAAGCCATGACATAATTTTCTGGAATTTTCCAAGCTGTTTAAAGGCACAGTCAACTTAGTGCATGTAAACTTCTGACCCAATGGAATTATGATACAGTGAATGATAAGTGAAATAATCTGTCTGTCAACAATTGTTGGAAAAATTACTTGTGTCATGCACAAAGTAGATGTCCTAACCGACTTTCCAAAACTATAGTTTGTTAACAAGAAATTTGTGGAGTGTTTGAAAAACGAGTTTTAATGACTCATGAGTCAGGAGAAGAATTTTAGCTAAAGAGACTGGTACTCGGACTAGTAAAACCAAAGATATTCATAACTAACCCTTTGTGTCTGTAGTAAAACCGTGACTTCATATCGGAATTCTGACATCTTTATGCACCTTCACCATTGGAATGAATGGCAGTAGAGGCATAATCCTGATTTTACTTATGCAGGAAAATAAAAGTAAGGCATGTGATATATCAGAAATTGTGTAATAGAATTATTGTCAACCTAAAATAATTTCATATAATTAGAAGTACAGTTTATACAGGTTTTATACCAATTTTCTGTAGATATAGCCTCTAAAATAAATGTAAACAGACCATAAATGTCTAAATTGTGTTTTCTTGGAAAGCTGTGACTTGTATTATATGTTAAAATATCAGTACTTGTTGCATTTACAACTTGTCTACGTCTTATCATCAACTGATTTCAACCAGTTTATGGCTGTAAATTGACTACATTATTTCAATGGAATGTTGGCATATTGACAGTTAATTAGAAACATTTATGGAATCATTCTTCTAAAATTGTCTGGCTGGCTAGCTTTTTTATTATTGATGAATATTGAATTGAATGACCTCTGAAGGTACATTTTGTCACGATCGTCGTAAGAACATTCAGACCAAAGCGCAGCGTGAAATCGCTTCAACATTTTATTTGAAGTGAACTGCACAAAAAAACAATAAAGAACAAACGAAACATGACATTCTGGAGTGCTCACAGGCAACTACACAAAAACAAAACAAGATCCCACAAAACACAGTGGGGAAATGGCTGCCTAAATATGATCCCCAATCAGAGACAACGATAAACGGCTGCCTCTGATTGGGAACCATACCAGGCCAACATAGAAATAAAACAACCTAGATTACCCACCCTAGTCACACCCAGACCTAACCAACATAGAGAATAAAAGGCTCTCTATGGTCAGGGCGTGACACATTTAAACGTATCTCAAACAATAAGGGGATTTGCAGAATTTATATTATACTGGATAAAATCTGTGATTAATTATTTTGTCTTAGTTAAAAATAAGTTGTCCTCCAGTAAACTTTGATTCAATTTCCAATATCCCCATCCACGTGGAAATTCTAAAAGAGTTATGTGAAGGACAATTAGATGATGATCCGATCGCATTCTGTCTCCTATAAAAAAAATGTAACCTTTGATGCAAGAAAGAAAGAGACAAGAAAGTAGTCAAGACGACTACCTTAATTAAGTCTCCTCCATGTATATCTCACTTGGTCAGGGTTTTTTAGTTTCCAATTATCCACTGTTTCTAATGTGTCCATAATATATGTGATTTCCTCGGTGATGATAGTTTGGAGAGTGATTTCCTTTACGGTCCATTGAGGTACTTAACACTGTGTTATAGTCTCCTACCATAATGATTTGATCATTTGTTGCCTGTAAGTTCAATAAATTGGTATAAATATTTTCGAAGAAGTATGGATCATGCTAATTTGGACCATATAGATTAATGAGCCAAATCTCTTTTTCGTCCACTTTCATATTCAAAAAGATCCTTGCGATTCCTGACTATTTGCACATTCAGATCGACATTTTTGTTAATTAATATCATCACATCTTTTGAGTTCCCGTGTCCATGACAGAAAAATGTTTCACCACCCTATTCCATTTTCCACACAACTTTATCTAAGGATGTAGAGTGAGTTTCCTGTAAACAGTATATGTTATATTCCTTTTCTTTTAGCCACGTAAAGACTAATCTTTTTTTATAATCTGCTAAACCGTTACAATTATAACTGGCTATACTTATTTCACCCCTTACCATAACTAGATACTATTCTCAGTCTAAACTGACCATAATTAGTGCTTGTAAAGTTACTGCCATCAGAGGTATTATAACGGTCAAAATTAGAGCTTTCAAATGTCTGATATTTAAAATTCAAGAAATAGGTTCAAACAATATTTGTTTTATTCCCTTGCCTGTTTGCCTGTGAGCCAATGCCGCAGATGTTATTATTCCCCAATGCCCCTATTCTGATATCTTCCCCTTGCTTGTTGTAAACATATATACACTTTTAGACAAATACATAACAAAGATAGACAAACAAGAAACATATTACATAGAAATAAATTATTAAACAGTTCTCGGCAATAGAGAGAGAGGTGAGAGAGGGAGAGAAGAGAAGAGAGAACGAGGGAGTGAGAGAAGAGAGCGAGATTAGGTGTGTGTGTGTGTATGTATAAGTCCGCATGTGTAAGCGAGCATGTAATTGAGTACGTGTGTGTTCATATCCACTTCATAGTGTTCAGATATTTTTACAGTTCCCATACTTTGTTTTTTTTCGTAACCTGAAGTCCCTGTAGAATTTAGAACAGCCATGGTGTTATGGAGCTCTCTTGGAATAGCTGTCCATCTATAAAGAGTTTGTCCACAATGAGAAAGGCACGCTTACCCTTCTCCCTCTGTTGTCTTTGTACCGGATACAGTCTCTTATGATGTGCATTTATCTCCCTTGGAAATTGGTCATTGAGACTGAATTTGGTCCCTTTAAGCTCCCTTCCTCTGCTTTTGATCAGCTCCTTTTGATGTTAGTGTTCAAATTTTGCGATGATCGGTCGAGGATCCCAGGTCTTGTCGCTCCGAGCTCCAAGTCTGTGTACTCGGTGGAAAGCCACCTTGTTTAGTCTCAATAGGAAGTTTCAAGGAGGATTGCATGAATTCTCTGATCGCACCATCTGGATTATTGGATGCATCCTCAGGAATCCCAGAAAAAAAAATATTTTCACACATGCTACGACTTTGTATGTCTAGTAGCGACTCCTTCATCACCCTGTTTTCCCTGAGTAGAATCGTGGGTTTTAACCTTTGCTGTGAGTGCCTTGTTCTCTCCTTGGAGTGTGAGAATTTCACTCTGGTTAAACTCCAAACTTCCCCTCAGCCCTGCTACTTCCTCACACAACTTTTCCAGTATTGCATAGATTCCAGCCAGAGCACTAGCCTCTACTTCAATGGTAAGTAAATCGTCTGTGTCTGTAGATAAATCTGTTTTTCTTTTTTTTGTCAGGTTAAAGTTATTTTGTGAGGTAGTCGGATCGTTCCATAATGGAGTATGTTGTTCCTCCATAGAGTAAAGCTGTTGGTACTCGTCGATTTCCCTCAGGATCTCCTTAGTATCCAGGTTGGCTCTTTACTGCAATTAGTTGTTTTACGAAAAGATAACAATGAGTCTTTCCCACGACGACGACAGGTGTCTGTAGTACAGCCAGCTAGCACTCGCGGAATCCACACAAAAACACGTTTGGTCTGTCTGTGTCTTGCTTGCTTGCCAGCTAACTAGTGTTAGTGCAATGACTGGAAGTCTACTGGAGCAGCTGGTATGCAACTAGACCACGTGTCAAACTCATTCCACGGAAGATAAGGAGATAGAAAACCCCTCTCAATGTGAAGCCCTTGGCTTAGAAATGTATTGATCTGCATAGGCCAAAATGCTGTCGCCAGAAGCTGTTTAATCGCTAGATTCCAAGTGAAATGATCATTTATTATTATCTATGCATAGTCACTTTAAAAGCTCTACCTACATGTACATATTACCTCAATTATCTCAACACCCGTACCCCCAATATATAGCCCCGCTATTGTTATTTACTGCTGCTCTTTAATCATTTGTTATTCTTATCTCTTACTTTTTTAGGTATTTTCTTAAAACTGCATTGTTGGTTAAGGGCTTGTAAGTAAGCTTTTCACTGTAAGGTCTGCACCTGTTGTATTCAGCGCATGTAACAAATACAATTTGATTTGATTTGAAAACCCTTGTTTGCATATATTATATCTCCTCCAGCCATGCCTCCTAGTGGAAACGTTCTCTATGTGTAAGTCTCTCTTTTCCTTTGTGACTGGTCCACCCCTCCTTACCTTGAGCAAAAAGGAAGGATACAACTAGAGTTGTAGAATGCACCCTGTGTATTTCCATAGCTGTGTTTCGTCTCACCTCCTCCCCAGGTTACATTTAATAAATATTCAGTTGTCTTCCTCTCAGTGGTAGACATTCTTACTCCTCTCACTCAATTACTGAGCATGCTGACCTTGGGTTATGCTGTTACCATAAACAATAGATACAAAACATCATATTTTTAATTTGGTTGGAATATTGTTGACATTCAACATTCACACATATTCCTATTTCTCTGTTATTTAATTAAAATGTGTGCAGCAGTGGATGAGAAAAGTATATGAATATACCTATTGTGCAATGTATAATCCATGCAAATCATGTGTTACAAGACAATACACCAGGATAGTCTGAACTATTTCTCATAAAGAGAAAACGATTAAATGGTGCCATCTGCTGGACTAAGAGCTCTATCAGTTGTGCTTCCTTGTGCCAAACCACTAAACATAACATATGAATAGTTTACGCTATAAAGGATTTTAAAATGATCTGGTCTACTAATTTATCCAGATAATTCAAACCAAACAGTTTTCACTAAAACTTGATGATAATTAGGCCACTAGTTTGACTGGTCCATGCAAGACTTCTAGAATCTAGAGTAGATCGGTGCGTGGGTAAAGTCACCAGGAAAAAAAGCCATATTACAACATAAGTGTTGTGATAATTACGTTGTTTGCTCTATAACCCGTTAATTCTTATACCTTGTTGCCACCGTGATATATAGGCCTAAGGCCAAGACAATAAGAAGACACAGTGGCAGAATAAATTCAACCCCACCTTTGTTTCATCACAAAACCAGAGATCAACATCTGCCCTGTGGAGTCCACAAAGCATGTCGCATGTAATAAACAGTTGGTCAATGAAGTTGATGTTTCCAGCACTACTAAACAACTACTGATTTAGAACACCGGAGTTGCTGCAAGTCGCCAAGAAATCAGGAGCTGCCTCCACTATTCCAGGACCATTTCAACTTCAACATTTCAACATCATCAAATCACCTATGCTTAATCTAATTCAGTGACAACTAAAAGATTCCAAAAACAACGAAATCCAATCAACATAAGCTAAATATCATGTGGCTTTCCATGGTACTGATTTCTCTCTCTGTGTGTGTGTGTGTTTAAGTATGTAAGTAGAAAAAACATGTTGACTCACCCTAATGCCAATGCCATCCTCCTCTCTTTCATGGATCAGAATCGCCATTGTAATCATTGGCCAGTACGGAGAATTAAGTAAAACCACAAGTCAAAATCCCTATCTCCATTCATGGCTAATTTAGGACAGGGTCAATTTTAGCTAGCTAAAATTGACACAAAACGCAACAATTCAAGTTTTTTCTTTCTATGACTTTTGGTTATTGATGTGATGTGATTGGTGTGAAGCCAAATCCAAACTGGCTTCCCTTGACACTTTTTTTGGTGCACCAGGACCATTCACAATTGAGCTCACTCAGTTCGTTGATTGGCTATTATTTTATTTAAAAAATTATCAAGGGAGGCCAAATTCTCGCTTGCTTCCCTTGCATTCAATGACCAGACATCATCAGCTAGATGGGCTACACATACAGAGACAGAGGGGAGCTGTTTTGCATGCTCAGATGCTTTCTCCGGTGAGATACATTCAACCTCTTGTGAATTGAAGGAAAATAATGAAACACAAGAGAGATAAAATATACATTATTTTATGTTTTTTTGTGTTTTGGTCAATTTTGCAGGGAAGCGATCCATGAATATACGCCACTGGAATTGATAGATTGTAGTCTCTCTAAACATTTGCCTATTCATCAAAGCAAATATCTGAAAATAAAAATTATATGAAGTAACATGTTTAGCATTATGTGGAGTCCTGGGAATTAATCTATTTTCAGACATGCAAACACATGCACAGACTACAATAAATATTTTATATTTTATTATCACTTCTTGAAATCTTCAAGATGCATGCAACATAAGGACTGTATACATTTTCAGAAAGAGGTCAATACAGTCCCTACAGAGAAGAAAATGGAGACCTCATCTGAAAGCGGCAATCAAAAGCTCATTTTTATTTTATATTTATTCCATAAACATTATTACAAAACTCAGCAAGTTACCAATATTACATTGTCACCATACAGGCTTGTCCACAAATATTTAAACCTTTGCAACAGTTACAACAAAACAAAATAATACTAGAATGATTTACATGAAAATCTATAAAACAGCAATAAAATCACAAACATGTCTTTATTTCAGTTTTTCTTTTTGTTTTATCATACTTTTTACACAGTAGCACTACACTCCCACAACAAGATTGGTCTGATTACAAAACTTCCAACAAAATGTTACAGCTTTTTTTCCAGTGTTTTACCCTCTCCTTTTTTGGAGTTATTTTGTCATGTTTGTTATTTTGGTTTTTAAAACCAGAGGCATGTCATTATGCATCCCTTTCACTGCCTGTAAAGGTGAAAAAGAGTATCCACACTCACAAATACTTCACAGCACTTTCTAAGAAAAATATACACTTAGAAAATATTTTACAAATCGGCACACTGAAAAATATACAAGATTCATCGAGGACGTCAAGAGTTCTTTTGGAATCCCTCTGGCAACAACTCTGACAATATTTATAAAGCTCAATATTCTTTTCAACAAAAAAGGCAAAACATAATTTCAATGAATGTCAAAATCATGGCAGAATTAGGCTACATCAAACAGTATTTAATACATTCATAAATAGGGCACAGAGGATTTCTTCATCCTTTTTTCAATTACCTGTAAATTTATTTGCTTTCAAGCACCTTTCCGAGGCAGCTCAACAGTGGTACATCATATACAACTCTTGTTGGAGAGGAAGTACAGTACATTCAATTGACAATGGGCAGGGATGATATAAGGCAGTTTGCTCCACACCACCTGGTGGTGACACTTGTCCTGATCCCACATCTAAATGGCTAGCCTGGCAACTTGGAGAAAATGGAGGGGAAGCGAGGTTGCGAGAGACAAAGGTCTTCACAATAAATATTGATCTCTGATGGATAGTATCAATTTATGTCAATTGAAATAAATTGTAGAAATCTAATATAGAGCTCCATGTTGGTGCAGTGGTAGGTGAATGCATGACATTACATTAATCTGTGTGCTCATCTTGAGTATAGTACAAATGCAAACCTCAAGATTTTGAGCGCTTGGGTCTATAAGGTTCTATCTGCAAAAATATGATTCTGAGATAATTGGCTATAAAGTTCCGAACCCTCATAGGTTTCAATGGTGTCAGCAATTTTTATCTTGTATTCTTTTGAACTTAACAACATGAATTGGTGTATTTACAGTACTATATAGGTAGAGAACATTGAACAGATCAAGGCTATGCCAATAACTACATTTTGACAAAAATGCAGATAGAACCTTGTAGTCCGATGATCTCGATGTAATTAACCTGTTAGAGCATATTTAATCCCTTTCTCTGTATCTCCATGCTGGCTGTTGATTTGGAGTTCAGATGGCAATCATTTCAGAAGAATGTATGAAAGAAAAGACAGTCATTTGCATTTTGGTAAAAGGTGTATCACTGTCAGCTGCAGGTGCTTGGCAAACGGAATAGATCCCAAGTGTAAGATCTCTGGAATGTCGACCGGCCACCATAGTCCAGAACCCCCACCGCACAACCGTAACAAAAAGAACATGAAACAGCCAATATACATACAGATAGAAAATGTTTATACAGGTACTTGATCAACGTTTGGCACATTAATTCCATTTTCAACATTATAATTATTGTCATATTCTGCAAATAGTGCATATGTCTCTGTACAATAGCATTAACAAATTGCAATTCTGGGTACTTACTCCACTTACCCTCCCACCAACTCTCCCCAAACCATGGCAATAAGCCAATGACAAATAATACCATTTAAAGATATTAATACAATTAGGACAGTTTGATAAATTTGTCTTATTGTTAATACAAAAAGAGTCCCTTTTTTAATTATGAAGTCTGGTTCCCAGCAGAACAACGATACAGTTCTCCAACACCACTGAAACATCCATAACTGGAATGGCAGGGTGATATCAGTAAGGATAGGATAGGCCTAGTGTAACTGTTCACTTATGACTCACTCCACTCTCTCTTCTTACACTGAAGGAAACCACTGTCTGAATGTAAGGACGGACAACTTTTGAACTGTGATTTTATTTTGTGGAGAGCAACAGACGGAATTTTGACATTATTAAGATGGGGCAAGCTGTTCTGCTGAAATGGAGAAATGAAAAAAACAAAGCAAACCACTAAGTATCACAAAAATTATTTTCAAAACAGTTTCAAGGCAATCTTTCTTATTATACAAAAGTCAAACCTAAAGTAACAAAAAACAAAACAATCTAAACACCAAGAAAGGTGAATCAAGCAGCAGTCAGAAACAAAATGTAGCCACGGTAGTTTGAAAACCCAGTCAAGCTGAAGACAATCAATCACTCAATAGGTAGTTTCTTAGGAACAAATAAAATCTTACATGCAAGTTATTTCGGCTCTATTTAGGGTAAAATAAGCAGGTGGGGTAGTCAAGATTAAAGTCTTTGCCATGCAACACTTGGATTTAAGTCAAAAAGGGAGAGCAGTAAGGGAACCCAGGGAACTGAGCAAGGGGCAGGAGGAAATAGAGTGAGTGGGACATATTTTGCAGCCACTGGTACAAAATATTACCTCAGTTTCTCATAAGAGGCCATCAGAGCTACGTTCTTGCTCGAGTCCCGCTTCCCTGTATTGTTTTCGTCTCGAGCAAATTTTGCACCGGTTTTGTGACGGTACATTTTTTTGTGTGCGGGCCCACAGATGCCAGGTATACCGAGGCTGGACTTGTTGAA
Organism: Salmo trutta; assembly: GCF_901001165.1. Classification (NCBI taxonomy): domain Eukaryota; kingdom Metazoa; phylum Chordata; class Actinopteri; order Salmoniformes; family Salmonidae; genus Salmo; species Salmo trutta. The sequence continues at coordinate 39,050,849 of NC_042971.1, read as the reverse complement.
CATGTTGCAGTCCAGCATGAGAGGGGGGAAGAAGGGGTTTGAAGGAATTAACTTGGCTTGGTTTTTGGCTCCCATGCCAGTTGCCTTCCTGCCCCTTCCTGCCACAGGGGAGGTGGTATAACCACCCTTTTTCCTGACGTTAGCTGTTGTTCCCGCCAGGATTTTAAGTGTCTTAGTTTTAAGGCTGTTGGCATCTGGAGGCTGACAGAGTCCAGACATGGGGTCCCACAGTGGCTCGATTGACACCTTCATAAATCTCTGGACCTCTGCCATCCCAGAGGCTATGTTGGACAGGATGTTGGAGGGCTCTTCAAACTCTCGCTGGTCGTCATCCATAGGACTGTTGTTGTTGCCGTCTGCCCAGCCCCCACCATGCTCCTCCGGTAAAGGCCAGTCTTCTGACAGTCCAGCAAGGCCTTCACTTTCTTCACCTTTTGCATTTGCCTTTGCATCAAGCAGGGCTTTTAGCTTTTTGGATGAACTAGAATTCTGTCTAGGGGCTTTGTTCTTCTCTGTCTTGGGGGCCCTTGGAGCCTTGCTTTTCTGTTTACTGGTTGCTTTCCTTTTTGACTTGGGACCTTTAGTTCGACCTCCGATGGATTCGGGCTGCTCATCAAAGACGTTGGGGCCATCAATCTTACCTGTGCCGTCATTGTCATTGAAAGTATGGAACTGGAACTGATGATTGTTTATCGCTCTGCCATCATGGTTTTGTGTTGGCAGGACATTACAGTCCCACTTAGTCCCATCAGGTGTAGCTGAGAGAGTCATGTCTCCTGTCTCTCCCTGAAACTCCCTGGCCTTTCCTAGGCTTTCCATCATTTCTGTCCCCATCACCTGTGGGGAGAGATTTGGTGTGTCAGGTGGCGACATCTCTGACAACGGCGAGTGCCTGAACTTATCGGGGGTGAAGTTGGAGATGTCCAGTAGGTCTGTAGACTCCCTGAGGGGAGTGATTTCATCGGTACTTTGTTGGATCACCAGTTTGGGACTGCAGTGGGCCAAGAAGTTCTCGTTCACATCCTCTTCACTCTCTTTCTCACAGGACTTGAGACTCATAGAGCTGTAGTTGCTGGAGGTGGCAGACAGTGAACTCATAGAGTCATAGCTGGCCAGCCTGCCGTTCTCTGTGTTTAGAGTGACTCTATGGAACTGCACTTGTTCCTCTTTAGCTGACTGGCTGACTTGTAGGCCTGAGTCTAGTCCTGGTGGCTCCTCAGGCAAATATGCCTTATCATACAGCAGTCTGTTGCCATCTACATTGACTTGACTATATCCTGACAACGGCAAGTTGTTTGTCATTGGCAAAGAAATGGTGCTGGAAAAGCCAGAAGGTTCAGATTTAATATCAGGTGTAAATGATAAATGCTTACCTTCAGACTGCCATGATGTGTGAGTGAAGTTTGGCTCCATCTGATTGGAGCAGTTAGAGGGGGATTGTTGGAGCTCAGACTCTGAGGGTGGGGATAGAACACAGCTCTGGGCCAGCTGTAGGTTAGTGAATGGATTCTCCTCCTGGGAGAGGCCATGAGGAAACTGCTGTCGGGGATGCTGCTGATGCTGCTGGGAGTAATATGTCAGCCCAGTGTTACTGGATGAGTCAGAGGCCTCTAGTAATGTCTGCAGGTAGCCTCCAGGGATGACATGTAGACCACTATTCACATTTACAGGATGGGTCATTGTACTGGAAGGGGAGCAGGGGGCTGGTATAAAAGTGGACTTTTCATTGGGGTCGACACTGACAGTGGAGTCATCACAAATCTGGGGGCTGCCTGCAGTGGAGTAAACTATGTCAGGGTGCTGATTTGGGGATAGTGGGCCAACCTCTTGTAGCTGTATCACAGTTTTACCATCCTCCTGCTGAGCCTCGTTCATTCTTTTCAACCTCAGTCTGGCCTCGCTTTTAAATTTCCTTATTTGCACAGTCTTATTCCCAAGTCTTTTCCCCTCCCTCTCTAGCGATCTGCTTTTTCCTGTCACACTGCCTTGGTCTAATCTAGCAGCACAGTCAGAGGTCGTTGTTGTTATAGATTCCATATCTGTACAGGCAGCTTCATCCTCAGCTGCGCCCACCTCTTGCTTGTGATCGGTGTGGTTTGGCGAGAGCTTTACAGCGTGAATTCTTTGAATCCGGACTCTATTTGCAATCCTGTATTTTCGTTTTGTCAGGCTCGAATTAAGGGAACGCCTGCAGCCATTTGGAAATGTTCTTTTATCACCAGCAGCCAGCATGCGCTGCTCCTGCATTTCCTGGCGCCTCTTTTGCCAGTAGTCTTTCAGAGGAGCCATTCTCTGGTACTTATGAACTAAGTCCTTACTTAAGCTTACTGTTGTCTCTGATGTGTCAATTTTGCCAAGCTTTAATAACATGTGCTTCTCCCCTTTAAATCGGTTTATGATGATGTATTTGATTATCACTGGAGGCTCTTTTCGTGAGGATTTTCTCCTCTTCTTTGGACACCAGTCATCATCCTCCTCTTTTTTTGGACCCACCGTCTGCTTGTCTTTTTTCTCTGTGTTCCTCTCGCTCTCGATAGAATCCACGTCGTACAGATAGTCGTCGCTGTATCTGACTTTTCTCTTGGACCTCAGCCCATAGCTCAGCTGGCTGGAGGAGCTGGAGTTCTCCCTGGAGAGGAAGCAGTGTTTCTGTTTGGTCTGGCAGGTGTCCAGGGAGGATCCAGTACAGGAGCTGTCATCGCTGTACTCTCCAGAGTCCACTGTGGAATTGTTGAAGTCAAACAGGTAGCTGCTCTCTGGACTGACATTCGGCGTCACCTCAGCAAAGCTGCTGCTGTTGTTTTTGTCAACCTTTTCTCCAGCAGCCCAGACTTCAACTATCTCTCCCTTCACCTGTGCCCCTTCAGCTCCCTTCTTCACTGCTCCCTCACCCTCCTTTTTGGCCACGACACTTGGGAAGAAGTTGAACTGGGTTTCCTCCTGAATGGGGTTGGTCTTTTCTCGGACGTTGTCCTGGAAGGACTCGTAGCGGATCTTCAGCGAGCACACGTCACTGCCCAGGGTGGAGTCCTCGTCCTCATCATCAAACATGTAGTTGTCTACGTCCTCTTCTGAGAAGAGGTTGACAGAGAGCTCGTTCTTAGAGCAGAGGTCCAGCAGCTCGATCTTACTCTCGCTGATAAAGGACTCAAAGCAGCCCCAGTCCTGGCTGGAGTTGGCCAGTAGAGCCTCCTCACCATTGCACTTGTCCAGGAGCAGGCCTTCGTAGATACTCTTCGACGTGGCGTCCTCCGAGTCGCTGTCCTCTGCTGACTTCTCATCATCTGTCTTCTCCTCTGCCCTGATCTTGTGCTCTGGGTAGCTGAGGAGCTGGTCTGAGAGCAGCTGATCCCCGTAGCGGATACCATCCCCAGAACTCATGCACTGCATGGCCATGTCAGGACAGGAGACAGGACAGGGGTCATAGTCCCGGCCCAGGTCCAGCCCTGGCTCAGGCTCTGTAGCGTCCTTGGTCTCGATGAAACAGCCCAGGCATGTGCGGCTTTGTGGCATGAGGCAGTCTCCTCCAGACAGGGCTGATACACTCCCTATCTCCATTATTGTGAAAGCTGCTTTGTTACTACAGTCCTCTGGAAGAGCCCAGGGACTCACCTCTTTTGTTGTGCAAGAGGAGGTGAGGGAGATGGCATGGATGGAAGAGGAGTCATCAGTGGTAGTGGTGGTGATGCTGGGCTCAGAGGTCTCTGTTGGGCTGAGGGGTGAGAATGGGTTCAGTGAGGTCCTCTCACTCTCATGGCCTCCTTTTGGTTGATTGGCTGTAGGTGAGATGGCGGTGCTGTCTGGCTGCAGATTACTGTCCTGGATGTGTGATTCTGTAGAGCAGAACAGAGAAATTATATCAGATAATAACTGATTCACCAGTGAACTCACTGATGGACAATGTGAGAGTACTTTAATATACTGTCCTATATGAGAGGACATTTTAATATACCCTACTATTTCCTATCTTTAATTATTTTTTATTTTCAGCTCAATGTATGTTCCTAGCCTCTCTTACAGTTGATAAAATGCACAGGTCGTGTTTTTTTAAACAGGCTGCACAAAGTAATCCTTTTATACAAAGACAAGGAATAATATAGCTAATTCAAGCTGAAAAGGTGAATTCTGCTTTTTATTGAGGAAAATGAAATGCTCATCATTTTCTCATCATTGTGTTTCTTGTAATTTGTGATAAGAATACATTGAGAATAAAATACCCAATAGAAAGTAATGGGACAATTATAGTGGAAATATGCCATTAGCCTATTTTTCACTCTTAAATAAGGCCTCTGCTCTGCCTCTTCTATTACTCTGGTTCATGTATTTGTAGGATACATGGAAGGAATGACAAAGTTAGTAACCTTTCCCCTGCTCTTTGTCATTCAGGATCGTTAGGGGTGGGAAAGGATGATAAGTACTTTCAGAAGTAAAAAATGGAGGAAAACATTCCACACATTGGACCGTCTCTGAGCACTGAAACATTGCTCATCCATTCAGATGCAGCAAAGGTTAAGGTCACTAAATATCAAGGCTGGGGCTTCTTGCCTTTCAGTTCTGTGAAGGTAACAGGCAAACTCAATAGCAGAGGAGGTGAAAACAATGCATAGCATCTTGTTCCATATAAGAACTCTGTGCCTCCTTGTAACCAGCAGGACATAATGTACTGTGATAATGTAACAGCATTCCCTCTGTTCCTTAATAGAAACATTTTAAAATGCTAAAACATACAGTATGAAGTGTTGATATACACCTGTGGTGAGGAATTACAACTTGGTGTGTCCATCATTTTTTGGATTCAAGTAAAGTGTTTTTAGCAAAGCAACATACAAATGTCTTTACCATTCTCATCCTGTTTGTTGATCTGTTCCAGGTTTGGAGCCAGCACAGAAAAGTTGGCTTCTTGAAAAACATCCATCAATTTAGCTTGGTTCTAGTTGTCCCTTACACTATTGCCACTATCCAACCTGCAAAAACACAGAGAAACAGACACAGGAAAAAATAAAAACACGAGCTGACAAAGGGAGAAGGCTTATTATGTCATCATAACAATATACACTGTCACATACAGCTTTGTTGACCCTCGTCTTTGTCAACTACAATGTATGAAAGGCTTCAAAAGAGCCTAGGGAATGGAGATTTTATGTATGAAAATGTTTTTTTTAAACTATATTTCTCCTCAATACCATGGCTTTTTGCCCAAGATTCTATTCTTTGTTCCCCTAAAATATCTGTCCCAATCTACGGGCTATCAAGGGATATTGGGCACCAATATAGCGACTGACATATATTATATCTAGTAGGCATTTCAACACCTGTGCCTCAGGCTGTATGCAAATTGCAGGCAAATCCTCCTGGCCTTTTGTATATTGCTTTAATCAAGCATTTCTCAGGTCTCAAAACTCCTCATAACTTGCTTGCTTTATGAGAATTGCTCTAAGCAAATGTCAGAAGTAACAATAGTATAAAATCACACCAACAAGATCCGATTTCTGTACCATATTCAATTTTCTTAGCTCTCTAACTCTCCTGTTCACTCTTTCCCACTCCCCGTCCTCCTCCCCCACCCATTTTCTTGCAACCAAGGAGCAAAAACAAATGGCCAGATTAATGAAGATGGAGAAGAAGCAATAAGAGGTTGCATAAAATTAGCCTTCTGCCTAACGATCATGTCCAATTTAACACCTTATTAAGCCATGTTGTTTCATCTCCTGGAGGCCATTTGCGACAAAGGTTTGTGAGCCGCATGAAACAAGACTTTCTGCCAGTGCAGTGCTGACTCACTGCCAGCTGGAACGGTGCTGGTAACCTGGACTGGGTCTCTGTCTCTGTGTAATTAACCTAGGTCTCTGTGTTAACCTGGCCAGCCATGGGTCTCTATGTTAACCTGGTCATGATTCTCTCTCTGTGTAAACCTGGCCATGGTTCTCTCTCTGTGTTAACCTAGCCATGATTCTCTCTCTGTGTTAACCTAGCCATGATTCTCTCTCTGTGTTAACCTGGCCATGGTTCTCTCTCTGTGTTAACCTAGCCATGATTCTCTCTCTGTGTTAACCTAGCCATGGGTCTCTGTGTTAACCTCCCACTGGGCAAAAACCGGTTGAATCAATGTTGTTTCCACATAATTTCAACCCCAAAAATATAATGTGATGACGTTGAATCAATGTAGAAAACTGATTGGATTTGCAAAATGTTATCAGTGTAAGGGAATTGTATCTATTTTTACCCAACCTAAATCCAATGTCAGTGTGAGTTCACGTTAGTTGACAACAAAAATAGACGGTGAACTGACGTCTATGCCAGTGTCTCAGTGTTAACCTGACCATGGGTCTCAGTGTTAACCTGACCATGGGTCTCAGTGTTAACCTGACCATGGGTCTCAGTGTTAACCTGACCATGGGTCTCAGTGTTAACCTGACCATGGGTCTCAGTGTTAAGCTGACCATGGGTCTCTGTGTTAACCTGACCATGGGTCTCAGTGTTAACCTGACCATGGGTCTCAGTGTTAACCTGACCATGGGTCTCAGTGTCAACCTGACCATGGGTCTCAGTGTTAACCTGACCATGGGTCTCTGTGTTAAGCTGACCATGGGTCTCTGTGTTAAACTGACCATGGGTCTCAGTGTTAACCTGACCATGGGTCTCAGTGTTAACCTGACCATGGGTCTCAGTGTCAACCTGACCATGGGTCTCAGTGTTAACCTGGTGTAACATATGTCCAGTGTAGACAAAAAGACTGGTCTCGGCACAAGTGTAATAGATGTGATCGTATATCGTAACTCTCTTGCGTTGTGATTTTAAAGAAAGGAATACCCAGCCAGCGGGCCAACTTGATTGGTGTTTGTTCTGAGGATAGACACAAGGGTTGCCCATTAGATGTGCAGGACAACAGTATGTTGATGGCTGTAGATTCGTGATCCATCGCTTGCATGTCAATATCAGAATGCGTATTTTGTAATCAAACATAACCATGACAAAAATAGTACAAAATACAATACATGTAAGTACCTGATGATAGACACAAGGAAGCACATTAGATGTGCAGGACAACAGTATGTTGATGGCTGTAGTTTCATGGTTTGTCTGTTAGCATGGAAATAACTATGATTTAGCAGGGACTAATGTGACCATTACCATCTTGAGCATGCTAGCTAACTCGCTCTTACAGAAATAACATACAAAAGCACATCCCAAGATGCCCCCAATATCTAACAGGTACTGTACACATATTCCTTCAGAAAGTATTCACACTGCTTGACTTTTTCCAAATTTTGTTGCCTCACAAAGTGGGATTAAAATGGATTTAATTGTCATTTTTTGTCAACGATCCTCACAAAATACTATAATATCAACGTGGAAGAAAAATTCTAACATTTGTAAAACATTTATGAAGTATAAAACACTAATATATTTTGATTAGATAAGTATTCAACCCCTTGAGTCAATACATGTTAGAATGACCTTTGGCAGTGATTACAGCTGTGAGTCTTTCTGGGTAAGTCTCTAAGAGATTTCCACACCTGGATTGTGCAACATTTGCCCATTATTATTTTCAGAATTCTTCCACCTCTGTCAAATTGGTTGTTGATCATTGCTAGACAACCATTTTTAGGTCTTGCCATAGATTTTCAAGCAGATTTAAGTCAAAACTGTAACTCGGCCACTTAGGAACATTCACTGTCCTCTTGGTAAGCAATTCCAGTGTAGATTTGGCCTTGTGTTTTAGGTTATTGTCCTGCTGAAAGGTGAATTAATCTCCCAGTGTCTAGTGGAAAGCAGACTGAACCAGGTTTTCCTCTAGGATTTTGCCTGTGTTTAGCTCCATTCTGTAAATTTTTTATCCTGAAAAACTTCCCAGTCCTTAACGATTACAAGCATACCCATAACATGATGCAGCCAACACGACGAATAAAAATATGGAGAGTGGCACTCAGTAATGTGTTGTATTGGATTTGCCCCAAACATAACACTTTGCTTTCAGGACCAAAACTTAACTGCTTTGCCACATTTTTTTAAGTATTACTTTAGTGCCTTTTAGCAAACAGGATGCATGTTTTGGAATTTTTTACATTTTGTCCAGGCTTCCTTCTAGAAAAACATAATTCCACAGGGGGGACACCGATCTTGTAGAGGTTTTAACCTGGCCAAGGGTCTCTGTCTGTTTTATTGTGGCAAGGGGTCTTTGTTTTACCCTGGCCACTCTGTCTACCACTGTGCACTAATTTTACTGAAAAGACTCTGGTCTACTCTTAAGTTATCACTATGAGTCATTGGGAAGCTATATTAAAATCTTAACCGCAGAATTGTCTTATCTCAGCACTGCGTAGAGAGAGACCACTGGAAACAGAGTAGTACAGGGAGAGAGTTTGCAGAGATATGAAACATTATCTTCAGCGGGAGATGCTCAGCATCTTTTTACAACTAAAAACAACACCTGACAGGCCCAAGATGACAAATGCGTTAAAGTATAACTGCCAGACTTGAATCCGTTACTGGCATGGAGTAGGATCTGTGGTTATCAAACCCTTGTGAGGCACATTCAATTTATATATTTTTTTAAATGTATGTATGCAGAGAAAAGGAAAACAGGTCCTATCATCTGAAATGAAGGCCCAGGTTATCATAGCTCTCTCTCTACTCAGAAGGGGTCACTGTTAAACAGAAAGGATAACTGCTAATGCAGGAGAATCACCTTCACTTGTACAAGTCCACAATTACGTCCACATCACCTGATCCATCTGCTGCAATCAGGGCTCTAAATGGGAGGATCTGTGACACACACTGACACTTCTCTGTGCCTTTCTTCTCAGGAGGAACAACTGACTTCCCAAATAAAACACTGAATTTCATATGAACCAGATATCAGATTTTCTTGAAATTTGAAATGGTTACTCTTTGTACTATGTTTTAACTACAGAAGACTTTCTGAAAGACATGCCATATGGTGGTGCTAGACTACAACATAGGCAACATAACGTATGGTTGACCTGTTTCACTTAAAATAATGAAATGCTATGGATTTGTAGTAGGGCATAGCAGTATCCCATTACAGGAGTATGGTGATGTTATAGCAAATTGTAAGTCTTCAACATTCAACTTTAAAAATTATACAAAGTTCTGTTTGCAAGATACAACAGAAAACTGTTGCCCTGATTAAAGAAGCAATAAAACTGGCAATCTTTAGACTAGTTGAGTATCTGGAGCATCAGCATTTGTGGGTTCGATTACAGGCTCAAAATGGCCAGAAACAAATAACTTTATTTTGAAACTCGTCAGTCTATTCTTGTTCTGAGAAATGAAGGCTTTTCCATGCGAGAAATTGTCAAGAAACTGAAGATCTCGTACAACCCTGTGTACTACTGCCTTCACAGAACAGCGCAAACTGCCTCTAACCAGAATAGAAAGAGGAGTGGGAGGCCCCGGTGCACAACTGAGCAAGAGGACAAGTACATTAGAGTGTCTAGTTTGAGAAACAGACGCCTCACAAGTCCTCAACTGGCAACTTCATTAAATAGTACCCGCAAAACACCAGTCTCAACGTCAACAGTGAAGAGGTGACTCCGGGATGCCGGCCTTCTAGGCAGAGTTGCTAAGAAAATGCCATATCTCAGACTGATCAATAAAAATAAAAGATTAAGATGGGCATAAGAACACAGACACTAGACAGGGGAACTCTGCCTAGAAGGCCAGCATCCCGGAGTCGCCTCTTCACTGTTGACGTTGGGACTGGTGTTTTGCGGGTACTATTTAATGAAGCTGCCAGTTGAGGACTTGTGAGGCGTCTGTTTCTAAAAGGAGTGATGGAGTGATGAGTTGCTGATAATGGAACTTTGTACGCCTATGTAGATATTCCATTAAAAATCAGCCGTTTCCAGCTACAATAGTCATTTACAACATTAACAATGTCTACACTGTATTTCTGATCAATTTGATATTATTTTAATGGACCACAAATGTGCTTTTCTTTCAAAAACAAGGACATTTCTAAGTGACCCCAAACTTTTGAACGGTAGTGAACATTATACTGCACCCTACAAACACTCATTCCTTTGCTTGAAGCCATATTGAGAAAAAATTGTAAAAACAGTGTGTTCTTACATAGCTGCTAAGCAAGTGAATAAAAACACATCTCCTGAAATGTTGATTATTGGATCATTTGCTTGAGGCCGCGTACAGTACAGTAACACCCTTACTAGACCGGCCACATTGCGTGCATAAGCGTAGCAAAATGAATGTACACATACATGTTATTCAATAATTTCATCCAAACTGCTTGCGCGCGTTAATGAGCGTCTGCGTAGCCAGCCAGTTCTAAAATAGAACTTGGATCTAGTAGAGATGCTTCACGTGCTGCAAGTCCCCTCCTTGCTGGATATCACGAAGATACAAACCCACGAGGATAGATTAATCAAATATAACTAACTAAAAACTAAATAGGTTTCCCTTTTTATCTGTGGATTAATTGTCCGAGAAGAGAAACAAGATTATGTAAAACTCCAGGTAAAATTCTACAAAGAACAAGCTAAAAAGAGGACCATATGCATGTCAGGTAAAATAACAACGGAATGTTCATCACCCAGGACATGAATGTTACCTACAGTTCCTTCGGAAAGTATTCAAACCCCTTCACTTTTTCCACATTTTGTTACGTTACAGCCTTATTCTAAAATTGATTAAATTGGTTTTTTTCCTAACACAAAATGACAAAGCAAAAACATTTTTTGCTAATTTATAAAATATATAAAAAATGAAATATCACATTTACATAAGTATTCAGACCCTTTACTCGGTACTTTGTTGAAGCCCCTTTGGCAGCGATTACAGCATCGAGTCTTCTTGGGTATGACGCTACAAGCTTGGCACACCTGTATTTGGGGAGTTTCTCCCATTCTTCACAGTCCCTGTCGTCTTAAAACATCTCCACAGCACGATGCTGCCAACACCTTGCTTCACTGTAGAGATGGTACCAGGTTTCCTTCAGACGTAACGCTTGGTATTCAGGCCAAATAGTTCAATCTTGGTTTCATCAGACCAGAGAATCTTGTTTATCGTGGTCTGAGAGTCTTTAGGTGCCTTTTAGCAAACTTTTAATGAGGAGTGGCTTCCGTCTGGCCACTCTACCATAACGTCCTGATTGGTGGAGTGCTGCAGAGATGGTTGTCCTTCTGGAAGGTTCTCCCATTTCCACAGAGGAACTTTAGAGTTCTGTCAGTCACCTCCCTGACCAAGGCCCTTCTCCCCCAATTGCTAAGTTTGGCCAGGTGGCCAGATCTAGGAAGAGTCTTGGTGGTTCCAAACTTCTTCCATTTAAGAATGATGGAGGCCAATGTGTTCTTGGGGACCTTCAATGCTTCAGAAATGTTTTGGTACTCTTGCCCAGATCTGTGCCTCAACACAATCCTGTCTCGGAGCTCTACGGATAATTCCTTCGAACTCATGGCTTGGTTTTTGCTCTGACATGCACTGTCGACAGTGGGACCTTATATATTCAGGTGTATGCCTTTCCAAATCATGTCCAATCAATGTAATTTACCACAGGTGGACTCCAATCAAGTTGTAGAAACATCTCAAGGATGTTCAATGGAAACAGGATGCACCTGAGTTCAATTTCGAGTCTATTAGCAATGGGTCTGAATACTTATGTAAATAAGGTATTTCAGTTTATTTTTTAA